>NC_092376.1:26925087-27536666 GCF_030028105.1 Mobula birostris
TGCAATAGATCATCAAAATTCTCCCTCGCATTCTATTAGAGTAATAGAGTCATCAAACACTACAGCACAGAAACAGACCCTTCAGCCCGTCTAGTTTGTGCTGAGCTAATAACCCCCCTAGTCTCATTGACCTGCACCCAGACCATAGCTCCACACCCCTCCCCTTCCATGGATCTATCCAAATTTCTCTTAACTGTTGAAATCAAATACATGTCCACCAATTCCACTGGCAGCTTCTTCCACACTCTCAACACAGCCTGAGAGAAGAAGATCCGCGCCCCCCCCCCCCATGTTCCACTTCAATATTTTACCTTTCATCCTTAAGCCATGACCTCTAGTTCTAGTCTCACGCAACCTCGGTGAAAAAGCCTGCTTACATTTACGCTATCTTTACCTGACATAATTTTGTACACCTCTACCAAATCTTCCATCATTCTCTCACACTCTAGGAAATAAAGTCCTAACGTAGTCAACCTTTCCCTATATTCAGGTTCTCAAGTCCTGGCAACATCCTTAAAAATTTTATCTGCACTCTTTCAATCTTATTGAAATCTTTCCTGTAGATAGGTGATCAGAGCTGCACACAATACTCCAAATTAGGCCTCACCAACACATTATACAATTTCAACACAACATCCCAACTCCTGTACCCAGTACTTGGATTTATGAAAGCTTATGTGCCAAAATCTCGCTTTACAACCCTATCTAGCTGCGATGCCACTTTCAAGAAATTACGGATCTGTATTCCCAGATCCCTCACTTCTACTGCACTCCTCAGAGTCCTAGCCCCTCACTGTGTAAGTCCTACCCTGGTTTGTCCTCCCAAAGAGCAACACCTCATTACATTCCATCTGTCTGCATTAAATTCCATCTGTCATCTTTCAGCCCATTTTTCCATGGTCCAGATCCCGCTGCAAGCTATGACAGCCTTAAGCTAAACCTTGGGCTTGAAGCTCATATGAAATAGTATTAAATCACTTTGTTGCTTCAATCTAGGCTACTCTAGTAATACCAGTCACTTGCTAGTAATGCCAGTGACTGGATGGTGATCTCCACTGTACCTCTCTTCTGTAAGTCTTAGAGAACAAAAACCAGAGCAAGATTTTGAAGTGGTGCTATTATTGCCAATCATTAAACTTAGATTAATTTTTCCTTGTGACCTATAACCCATTAACAACCATCAATACTGTATTCTCCTACACCTGACCCCTAAGAACTGCAAGAATACCCTATATTATCGGTAATATGACAATAATAAACCAATTTACCAATTTACATGCCAAACTTATTTAGCCTCCTGAGGAAGTAGAGGCACTAGTATGCTTTCTTGGCCTTGGCATCCTTATGGTTAGACCAGAGTGATTTTACTCCCAGAAGATTGAGACTCTCAACCTCAGCATTGTTGATGTAAACAGCATGTGAATTGCCACTCTTCCTGAAGTCAATAACCCTCTCTTTAGTTTTGCTTGTTGTCATGACAGCCTGCTACTGGGTTCCCTATCTCCTTCCAGTACTTCAACACACCACTATTTGAGACTTGGCTCACTACCGCGTTGTCATCTGCAAACTCATAGGTGGCGTTAGGGCAGAATCTGCCCATGCAGTCGAGGATGTATAGACAATAGACAATAGGTGCAGGAGTAGGCTAAGTAGAGGGCCGAGGACGTAGCATTGTAAGACACCAATTTTACAGAGCAGGGGCGGTGAACCACCTTGAAAGCATGCGCCCAAATTGGCAATAATCTTCCAAACAATTTTGAGCAGAGATTATCATTGATTAATAAATTAGTAACAATAATAATGGACTTCTTTAAGAAAAAAGGATGAGTCCCTCATTTATGCGTATTCATTGTTTTACTATTAATAAAGGTATAACGGAGACAGACTGAAATAAATGAAGCATTATTGAAAACCTGTTTGAAAATTATTAATATTAATTTTTAAAAGGACGATTGAAAAATGACATCATTTCTAAATGGTATTGTTATTATAATCTATTACTGTCCAAATACTGCACAATGTGCAGTATTTATATTTCTTATTTACACACTTTATATTCTGTCTGGGTAGCCTCCAACCTGATGATATAAATATCAATTTCTTCTTTCGACGATTTTTTCCCTCCCTCTCCCCTTCTAATCCCCTCCATGGGTTCTTACTGCTTCTCACCTGCCTATCATCTCCCCCAGGTCACCTCTTCCTTTCCTTTTACCCGTGGTCCACTCTCTTCTTCCTCTCCAGCCCTTTACCTTCCCCAACCACCTGGCTTCACTTATCACCATCCAGCTGTCCTCCATCCCCTCCCCCTACCTTTTTATTCTGCCATCTGTCCCCTTCCTTTCCAGTCCTGAAGAAGGATCTGGACCCGAAACATCGACCGTGTATTCATTTCCATAGATGTTGCCTGACCTGCTGAGTTCCTCCAGCATTTTGTATGTGTTGATGTGTACGTCAAGTCTTGAAGATTTTAAAATGTATATTCCAGCATCACGTGCTCTTGCAACCTGTCTCCCTGGCGTCAAGCCAGCATGAGATGTTTCCTTTCAAAACATCTCAGTGCTTTCTGGTTGTAAAAAAATCATTCGCCGCTTCATTTAGCAGTGAAGATAATCGCTATGAATCATTTTTATTATAGGTGGGGTTTAAAGAATTGAAGGGCGGCACTACAAACTGTGTGGCAACGGAAGTTTTTGCATGTGCCATCTTGGGCATGTGTGCTACAGGTTCACTATCCCGTTACACCACAGAACTAGGCCCATGTAGTTGAGGCCAATTGTGTCTGCCTGTACGATTTAAGATGGCGCTACCAAAGATGTGGTGGTTCGGAAAGCAAGAGATTCGACTATAAACATTACTTATAACATCTTTTCTGAAGCAAATTGTGGTGAGCTATTGCCGAAGACAGTGGGGAGGCAGGAGAGGTGAAACTGGTTCAGGGGATGACCTGTGCTAGGGCATTGTGCGGCCCAACATGTTTAAGCTGCCCAGTTCACAGATGGAATTGGTGGTATCACTCAATTTGGCGAGATCAAGAATGGCTTTGAGCTGGGCAGCCCAAGTTTATTGTGGCACCGGGGTCTGGGTCCTGGAGCTAGGCACTACCCGGTGCATGAACAATTTAAACCGGTCAAGTTAGACTGGAAACCCAAGTGTTGAGACCGGCAGCAAGCGTTAGGCTGATTTTGCTCACTCTCCCGCGAATATTCACTCTTTCTCTGCAGCACCGAGGCTGGAAATTGATCCAACTGCTGTTTGTTTTTGCTGCACTGGTGTGATGAACTGCAGATATCCCACCCTGCAAAAACTCATTTCAGGGAGGTAGCACCATCAATTTGCGGGAGACTCCCGGAACTTCCGGGAGAGGTGGGATGTCTGCAATAGAGTAGCTCCTTAGCAGCTAGCCAGCTAGTTTAAATAACATTAGCTATGCTAATGAACGAATGACACCTGTTAAACTCATCTCAAAATGTCTTTTACAGTCTTAACTGACCATGGGCAATAAAAAAGTCACTGTTGCAAACAGTGCAGCAAGCAACACTGTCATTATTTTGACACCTATTAGGCAGGGGTACACTTTAGTGTAGTCTGGGGCGAAGTACATTTTATATTTTCTTGTTTTGGATCAATCTGCCATGGCGCTCTCTCTCGCTCTCGCGCTTTCTCACTCTCTCTCTCTCGTGCATGCTCTCTTGCTCTCTATCTCTCTCTTGCTCTCTCTTTCGCTCTCAAAAAAATTGATTTCTGGGATATTGTATATAATTTGCGGGCATCAGAGAGCCGCTATCAATATGCAGGAGACTCCTGGAACTTCCGGGAGAGGTGGGATGTCTGGAACTGGGACTGAGGCCTGGGCCTACTCTGGCTGCTCTGGGAGCAGATCTGGGGACTCAGTCTAATTCGAATGCTGTTGTCTTGCTTCTATTGTTTGCATGATATGTGCGTGTTTGTGTGTGTGTGTGGGCTAGTTTTTTCTCTTTCTCTGCACTGTGGTTTTTGGCCTTTCTTTTTTTTTTAATTGAGTTATTCGGGATTCTTGCTTTGTGGCTGCCTATAAGCAGACAAATCTCAAGGTGTATAGTTTATGCATTCTTTGATAATCTATGTGCTTTGAATCTATTTTTACTGATTGCAGTCTGCTGGTCAAGAATCCTGTTGCAAAGGTAGGTGTTGAGACCCAGACCTATGTCTAGTAATTTGGAGATGAGTTTGCTTAGCATTATGGAATTGAAAGCAGTAATTGTATTAAAAGCTATTGTACTTCAAATGATGTTATTGAAGGAAATAAGATGTGGTGAAATATCATAGTTAGAAGTCTGTCTTATATTGTTTTAAACTAACTCCCCAGATTTCTGCAGGTGATTTGCTATTGAGCGGTTTAAAGAAGGAAGGCCTAATTCCTAATGGCTCACTGTAAACATGCCAATTCAGCAATCAGACCCAAACACTTCTCAATACACAGGATGGACCGAACTACTGATTTGGAAAAGGCAAAAGGTAGGGGGAGGGGGGTGTGCTTCATGAGAAACTCTCTGCGGTGCTCCCATCTGCAGGTTTTGTCATACTCTTGTTACCCTGACCTGAGTTAAAAATACACGTGGACTAAGATGTTAACTGTCCTGTGCTATCACCAGTGGGATCATCAGTTGATCTGCCACCTGTCTTCAGTTTCAGCCCGCTTATGATCAAGACTCCCCTCGAGGTGGTGGGCCAGCGGTGCTAAAGCATCATCTCCCACTGGTGAGCTTAAAAACTTGGCATCTGCCTCTATCAGAGTTGTTGGTCACTTTCATGCAACAGATAGTCTGCTCTTCAGGAGTCTATGCAACTACTGAAGGGTTTGCAAGATATGTGTATACTGTCTGACTACCTGCCCTTCTGGACATACTTGGTCCACACCCATGCTGATCCTTTCTCTGCTGCCTCAGCTACTACCCTGCTGGTTGACTTGATCTCTCTTCTAGTGAAGCCAAGGTCATGCAGCCACTTCTGGAGAGTGAACGCAATAAACCCACAGCAGCCTACTTCGAATGCATAGCATGAGACCTTCCACCCTCTGTCTCTGCACTCTGATCTTAATTCCGCATACTTGGTTAACTTGCGCTCATGGGCTTCATTGATGTTGTCTTCCCAGGGGACTGTCAGTTCACCAATAACCACTTCTCTACTGGTGTCAGAGCATACGATTCTGACCTGCAACGTCTAATAATTAAGTGCTGACCGTTCTACTTATCAAGAGAGTTCTCCTACATGATCCTGACCACAGTTCCTGTACCATCAACAGCCGAATGTAATCAAGTACTCGAGATACTGCAAGCTGCAATCACTGATCAAGAAACAGTCCACCCTGACACATGTCAAGTCATATTCAGAGACTTTAATCTCTGTCCATATAACCTGTATCACTACACGTCCCAACACACTAGACCATACTACAATAATAAATACCTACCGTTCCGTGCCTAGACCACATTTCAGAAAATCTGATCACTTGACTGCTCTTCTCCTACCTGCATACAGGCAGAGGCAAAAGATCAAAAGTCCAGAGATAAGGACAACAAAGAGGTGGTCACAGGAAGCGGAGGGGCGGCTACGGGATTGGTTTAAGTCCATGGTTTGGGCTGTGTTCATGGACGTCGTCATGGATTTCATAAAAGTAGTTGTAGATGAGAGTGTCCCCACAAAATCATCAGAGTTGTCTCCAACCAGGAGTCCTGGATGAACCCTGAGATCCACAATCTGCTGAGGGCCAGGTCAGTGGTATTCAGATCTGGCAACAAGTAAATGCAAGAGGTCCTATTACGATCGCCGGAAAGCTTTCCCACATGCGAAGTGGCAATTCTGGACTAAACGTGAATCACTAAAGGATGCTTGACAGCTGTGTGGCAGGGCTTGAATGTTACCTCCTGTAAAGTGAAATCAAGTGCCACAGGTGACAACAGGGCTTTGCTTTCCGATGAGCACAATGTCTTCAATGCTCACTTTGACTGTCAAAACAAGTAGGAAACATCACAAGCTCCCACAGCCCCAATGACCCTGTGATTTCAGTCTCTGAAGCTGGTGCGAGAGCATCTTTCAAGAGGGTGAACCCACAGAAAGCATCTGGACCAGATGATCATATCCAGACAAAAAGTAGATATATATTCTTTGGGGTTCAGAAGAAATTAAAAAGATTTTACTTAAGCATATAAAATCCTTAGGACAGGGTAGATATTGAGATCATTCCATTAGAAGCCTATGGTTACAAATAGAAGAAGGTCATTAGGTGCTTCTTCTTGTAGAGGTTGGTTGATTGCTGGAATACTTTACTCAGGGTGGTTGTGGAGGTGATATCATTGAGATATTTAAAGAGGAAATAGGTAACTTATTTGACCCATTAGGGAAATGAGGCCTATACGGAAGCAGCACAGAACATTCAAAACCTACAGAAATAATCATACTGAATGATAGGGCAGGCCTGTGGCTCCTGTTTCTTATGTTCTAATGTTCTGAATTTCATTCATAATCCAAACTAAATTAGCCCATTTCAGTTTCAGGGCACGCGTAGAGGTGCCACATTAGAATCGATGTCACGACCCCCGGCAAACTCTTCTCATGAAGAAAACTAATAAAATAGGGGAAAAGGCCAATATTTGAAAAAGAACTGTCTTACATTTCCTGATTTAGTTAAGTACTGAGCATCTTTTACATGGCTGAAAACATTCAAAGCATGGACTTTAATGGGATTGTCATTCTACATGTAAATATGGACCAAGACTATTCATGGAGCAGTGATGTTGTGGGGATGGAACTGGACTCTCTGACTGTGGTGTCTGAAAAGAGGATGCTGTCTAAGTTGCATGCCATCTTGGACAATTGTCTTCCATCCACTACATAATGTACTGGTTGGGCACAGGAGTACATTCAGCCAGAGATTCATTCCACTGAGATGCAACACTGAGCGTCATAGGAAGTCATTCCTGCCTGTGGCCATCAAACTTTACAACTCCTCCCTTGGAGGGTCAGACACCCTGAGCCAATAGGCTGGTCCTGGACTTATTTCCTGGCATAATTTACATATTACTATTTAATTATCTATGGTTTTATTACTATTTAATTATTTATGGTGCAACTGTAACAAAAACCAATTTCCCTCAGGATCAATAAAGTATGACTATGTATGACTATGTAAACACTCAAGAAATGTAGCAATTCAGAAGTTGCCACCAGAGACATGGTAGTGTTGAGATCACCCCAACTGTTTAAAGTCAATTGTTTGCTCTTAAGCATCTTTACAAAATTAGCTACACTCATCTGCTTTCCGTAACGAATTCCATTTCATATTAACCCTCAGCATTAAAAAAAATCACTCTCCACACATTTTCTTTGAATCTGTTAGAAGTAATTGAGAATTTATCTCCCTTGTTTCCCATTGTTGAACTGTGAAGGTACTCTTGACCTAATTGCTCAAACTCTTCCATAATTTTAGTAATTTATATAAAATGCTCCATTAGCCTACAGTCTTACAGACAACCTTGTCTCAAATTTGGGAATCCATGTTGATGTTTTTTTTCTGTATCTTTTCCAGAATGAAATTCTACCCTTTGCATATTAGGATTAAGGACATTTGTGGTTCTATTCAGCAATCATTGGAGAGCGAAAGATTCATAATGTTTCACAGACTAACCTTGATTAACAATCAGAAGGACATAAAAAGGAGCATATTCCTATGACCTTGTTTAGCTGCTCATTTGACCTGGGATTATAAAATCACAGAGCTGGTACTTTAAAGTTAGCAGTAAGAACTTCCTGCTTGTCTTAAAGCTGCCTCGACAATGATCTTGAAAGTCTATGTTTTCTCTTTGTTTACAATAAGTAATCTGCCTTTTCAGAGACTAATTTTCCTGGCTATTATCCTGGAGAAACATCCATCAGCAAAGTGAAAATGTCAAGACATTGTTCAGATTGCACTTGAGCAAAATTTAGGCCCTATATCTAAGAAAGGATATGCTGGAACTGGAGAGAGTTCAGAGAAAGTTTACAAGAATGATCCTAGGAATGAAAGGATTAATATAAATGAGGAGCATTTGATGGTTCTTAATCTGTACTCACTGGAGTTTAGAAGACTGGGGGTGGGGGGGGGTCTCATTGAAACCTACCAAATATTGAAAGGCATAAATAGAGTGGATGTGGCGAGGATCGTTCTAATGGTGGGAGAGTCCTGAGCCTCAGAGTACAAGGATGTCCCTTTAGAACAGAGTTGAGGAAGAATTTCTTCAGCCAGTGGAAGTGAATCTGTGGAATTCATTCCCACAGACAGCAATGGAAGCCAAGTCATTAAGTATATTTAAAGTAGAGGTTGATAGGTTTTTTAATTAGTAAGGGGGAATCAAAGGTTATGGGGAGAAAGCAGGAGACTGGGGCTGTTATTGAAAATAAATCAGCCTTGATTAAATGGTGAAGAAACTTGATGGGCCAAAGGGCCCAATTCTTATCGTCTTTGGTCTTTTAGCTAATTTTTAAAGGTTTTATGTCATTCTCCTCCTTCAGTCCACACTCACCCTCCATACTCCTCTTTCACATTACTTAGGATTTCAAAAACTTCCCCAAGGCGTAGTGAGGTAAGTATTTCTTTATCATATGTCTCAATAATATACAATTCTGAATAAAGTGGATTAGACAAGTCCAGCTTCCTATTTAAATCTCCTGTCAGTGGACTCACACTACCTAAACACACAGAGGCCCCGAAGACACTGATTGCGAATTTGTTATGGGACTTTCTTGGGGAACCGGTCAACTGAATCTCTTCAACCCTGGAACTTCTTGGATTATGGTGAATTGATTTTATCTACCTTGACCAAATTTGCTGCAAATTCTTTTGCGTTATTCCTCTCAGTCTGCTGAATCCCATGGACATACCTCTTTAATAATTCCAAATTCAGATCATTTATTTGTGTGAAGTTTACATAGCCTCAGTGAGAAAACCACCACATTTCTCCTACTTTCTATTCTCTGCCATTCAGCTGAACTTATAACAATGTTTTCACATTACCTTTAATGCCCTTTGCCTCAATTTTGTAGAAGCTCTTGAATCCGTGCAGTTCCTCCCTCCACATTGACTTTCTTGATGAATTCTATTAGATTGCTCAAGCACGATCAACCTTTTGGAAAAAATATGCGTTGTTATTTATTAACTTATACCTAAGGAAATACTCATCCATGTTATTCCAATTCAGGGTGTCAGGAAAAGTGATAAAGTTGAAATATAATTTATGTGTATAATAATATAAACTTATAGGAGTAATCTGTAAGAAAGAACAAGGAGCACTATTGTAAACCATTAAGTCACCTCCAAGGGTTTCAAATGGACAATGTGTGAACTATACTGCCATCTAATGCATTGAATTATCATGATACCAGCTGTAGCATGAAAAGATTATTCTTAACTAAGCAACAACATAATCAAAGGAGTAGCTGAACAACATTAATATTGCTGGTATTTTTTAAATACTCACGGTTAGGATAACGTCAAATGAATCTGCCATTCTTCTAGCTTCTTCGAAATGACACAGTCTTCTGTTGGTAAGGTATAAATGTCAGTTTGAGTAGTTGTACAGAAAGCCTGAACATCTGGGTGGGATCAGCAGCTAACACAAAGCTCAGGATCTCTTTCTAGTCCATCTTCTATTATATAAAAGCAATCTTGATACCCTTAGTAAAGAGAACATTACTGTGGCCTAACATTGCAGCCAACGATACAATGATAAACAAGAATCTTTGTTTTCTTCCTGTAGCTCTCATACATTCAATCATAATCTTTTAAATTGTAGCCACAATAGGATACAATATTATGGGCAACCAGAACGCAGAATAATCTTGTTTACTATCAGATCCCAGTTTCTTATACATTCACCATTTTACCCTCCTTCAGAGTTCAGGATAAATTATTATTCAATTCAGAAGGGTAACAGTGCTCTCTGCCGACCTGCTGGGAGATCGCTCTTGAATATATTCAAAATAAATTGCTTTAAACCAGTTCCAAATCTAAGTCGATTTTAACATTTATTTTAATTTTAATTTTAATTTGTTCAATGCCTTATACATACATTTTAGAAATATAGTTCATATTTATAAACCAAGAATGTGAAATCCTCCAAGAGGACTACAACCTTGCTGTGGGGTTTGGAGGCTTGCGTGCCTCAATGACCTGGAGATCTATGTTGGCTGGAGTCAGGGCTTTGTGCCTTGGCTGTTGGTAGGGTCACCCATGCCAAACAAGTCAAAGGGTAGAGGCCTGGCTAGAGTGATCCACCACCGGCCCTCCAGGTTCGGGTGTTCAGACCAGGGCTAACAACACTTACAGGTCCAAAAAAATGGTTACGGAAACAGCAATAAAGAATCCTATATATGTGTGTGACGGTATGGACAGACAGAGATGGAGGACCTTAAATGCTGCCCTAAATGCCAACGGTGTAATGGGCACCAAGAAGAAAGACTGTGATGTACGTCTTTTAACTTGTAAAGTAATACGAATTACCAAAACATAATATGAGAATTCATGTTGAAAATCTAATGGACAAAGTGAATATTGGTCTTGTACATTGATTCTTCACCTTTGGAGATCATGACTAATTGATACAGTTCTTATGAGAACTGAGTAATTGTCAGCATTGACCATTAGTGAGCTTAGCAGCTCGTGCATTCTTGTAGGGGTCCACAGCACTGCAGCTCCCAGCTGGCAATTCTACAATTCTGCCCCTGGTATAAGCAGAGAATATTAGTATAGGAAAGGAAAAGTATCTCTGGGGTTGCTAATACCTTGAAGGTACAATTAAAATGCATTGTGAACCTTCTGTACATTGCTTAACACTGCAATCTGCTCTACTAAGCAGAAACCTGTGGATTGATAAATTGGGAAAAGCTCACAGCAACAATACCTTTACTTGGAAAAGTATCTAGAAGGAAATTAAATTAAGTATTGAATATGATAGCAATGATTTTCTGAAAGGAGGGTTCAAAAGGATCATTTTATTATCAAAGTATGCATGTACAATACAGCTCTGATATTCATCTTCTCCAGGTAGCCATGTACAGAAAGGCCAAGGGAACTGTTGAAAGAAAAGACATCAACCCCCACTCCCCTCCAACTGCATGAAAGAGAAACAAAACTAGCAAACCCTAAATGCCCCACACCCTCCCTTAAACAAAAAAATCTAACAGATTGCCCGTAGGGAAATTGGCAGCTGGAATATCAAACCCCAAACCAGATAATAATATAAACATTAGTGAACCCAATCAGCACCATCGTAGTGTAGTGAATGGCAAGATGTGACTTAGCAAGTGGCATTCTGGAGTTCAAAGTTCAATCACAGAGCCATCTGTAAGCAGTTTGTACGTTCTTCCCATGAACCACGAGGGTTTCCTCCGGGTGCTCCAGTTTCCTCCCACAGTCCAAAGACCTACTGGTTTCTAGATTAATTGGCCATTGTAAATTGTCCTGTGATTAGGCTAGTGTTAAATAAGTGGCTCGTTAGGCCAGAGCGGCCTGTTCCATGCTGTATCTGTAATAAATAAATAAATAAAATATAATAACACTGAGCAACAAGCACAAAATGCTGGAGGAACTCAGCAGGTCGGGCAACATTTATAGAGAGGGCTAAACACTTAATGTTTCAGCTTGAGACCCCTCATCAGGAGACCCTTTATTCCTCTCCATAGATGCTGCCAGACCATCTAAGTTCCTTCAGCATATCGTGTTTGCTGCTCTGGCATTTGAAAAATCTCCTGTGTTTATGATAATGCTGAGGTTATTCCCATATCTAAGTTATTTTCATCCTTTTGGTAAACTCTATCAGAATGATCAAGCAGTTGTGCTTCTCATTTTTTTGTCATGACAGCAATCAGCAGACAGGATATTTGCTGTAATAAAACTGAGGGATTGGCAATTACTATCTAAACACTGAAATTTTATACCCAATAAATTCTAGCAGTTTACCAGAAACACATATGCTCAAAATCTAATAAGCATATATCACAGATATGAAGACCTTAACTCTCTGATAGGAGCAGCATACTACTATCAAGCTTAAGCCTATAGTTTAAAAGGGTATTTTCATGACCAATCACTGCAGTGGGATTTCAGAACTCTCCACTAAGCATTTTTTTAAATCAACACAATAAAGTTCTTTTGAATCTGTGCTCCTGCTCTAGCCTGCTGGTGGTTGGCCATGCTATTTTGCTTCATTCGTAAAATAATTTATTTTAAAGTAAAATGCAGACAAAATTTTATCATTAATGTACTAATACAAGGACATGAAAGCAATTAAATTTTGATGCATTGATCGACTCTTAGGTCAGTATATACTGCCGCTACTGAACAGAATTTTGAGAATTGTGGATTTGTATAAAGGACTTCTATGATGTAAAATCTCTCTACTTGTCAAGAAATTCTAAATAACTGTCCTATCTATTTTCCATTACTATTTGTTATTTTCAGTAGCATACTGTGAATCATAAAGCAATAACAAGAAAAATGCATTTTGGCCGATACCAAAATATTCCATAACATTGCATCTTTCAATTAAATGTTAGCCTAAATTTTCCTCCTTTTTGCTTATATTGCTATACTTAACTATTACTTAACTAATACAGTACATCGCAGTGTTGGTATTTAATCTACTTCTCCACTAGACAAAATACTAATCCAGAAAAATCAATTTCCTTGTTGTTAAAAAGTCTCAATGAATTTAGTTTTTAATGAATACACATTTCTTATTTTTAAATGAATGCATGAAGCTTTTACTGTTTGAGGTTTAGCTTCAGTTTGGATTGTTGTATACATCATTTGATCATAAGTTTACACGTGGACCCTTTGCTTTTAGGATTTGTGTTATAAAGTGCTTGGAATACTTTCTACACATGTTATTTATTTATTAATAGTTTAGTCTGGTTTATCAATATCAGTTTATTTCTTACCCTGTTCAAATCTGCTTTGCTTGAATGCAACACCTTGCCATTTATGCTTTGACCTGTTAAATCTAACAGCAAAGTCAATCTCCATGTTGACATCAGCCTTCCTATGATGCACCCTCCGTCATACTGCTGTCCATTTTATTCACCACTAAACCTTGTTGCATAATCTATTTTAAATGACTACTTTGAAAGAGTGCAGACAAAACTTTTCATAGATGTACTAAAACTAGTACAATAGAAATAATTCAACCTTCAGCAGGCCAGGCAGCATCTGTGGAGAGAGAAACAAGATTAAAGTTTTAGGATGGTGACTTTTTATCTGAAAGCTGTGTTTGCAATCATCAATTGAAACATTATTTTTTTTCTCTCTTACTCTCCACAGACCTGCCAAGTATTTCCAGCATTTTGATATTGGTTTATTATTGTTGTCTGTACCAAAGTACAGTGAAAATCTTGTCTTGCATACTGTTCATGCAGATCAAATTATTACACAATGCATTGAGCTAGAACAAGGTAAAACAATAACAATGCAGAATAAAGGGTAAAAGATACCAAAAGAGTCTGAGGCCTCGTTGGTCAGTGTTGAACATGAATTCTCCATCCAGCTGTCTAGATACACAAGCCAGGACAGAAGGATATCGAGACCAAGCTGTTGCCCATGTAGCAGACTCCCAGAATCCTCCTCTCCGTGCACCTGATAAACCCAAAGGAACAGCAGACCGATACAGTTTGGCACCAGAGACGTGCGGAAGTTGCCCATCAGCGTTGAACTCAACATAGGACTGCCTTGGGGTTTACTCCTGAAGCCTTCCCCGTGAGTCCATGAGTGGGTATAGCCAGAAGGCAGGGGAGGTTTGAGATCAGAGTTTTCCTTCTCCTAGGTGAGCTGCCACCCATGGCTGACGAGCCCCATCTGCCTGAAGTCACTGGCTTTAAGATGCCAGCAACTCACCTTTGCTCATCTCCTGTCAGTAGAAATGGTTCTGCTGGGTTTAGTAGCTAAGGCAGACATGAAGGCCAGGAGCTGGTCTTGCTTGTTAGATGCTAATTGAGGCACACGTCATTGAGAGCATTTCATAGGTAGTCGGACCCTGTCCTGATTACCACCCAAGGTTATACCAACCTTAAGGAACCTACCAAAAGTATGCAGTCCAGGTAGACAATCAAGTGCATGATCATAACGAGGTAGATTATCATAAAAGAGTCTGAGAACAGTAGGGTAGAAGTTGTCCTTGAGCCTGGTGGTGCAGCTTACTACAGGTTTCCAATACTGCAATATGTTTTCTTTCGGATTCTCATTCAGTGTTTTGGCTCCAAGATAATGTTGCTCTACAAAGACATCTAAATGTATTCTAAAAGTTTGATGCCTTTGCTATTCAGACCAGTCCATTTCTCCCAGATGGAAAGATTAAAATGTTCCATTATGACTCATATTTCCCTAATCTCTGCATTCTTTCTCTTCCCATTATGCCACAGCTAGCAAGAGATCCATAGGTAATTACTAGTCATGTCTTGCACCCTTAACCTTTGGCTATTGAAGAAACTTCTGGAAATGACACAATTAGAGAAATGTTTGCTATTAAGCCACATTTTCAGATACTGTAAGATCTATTTGTATGAAGGTAGCTATTCGAGCAGTCATCATGCATGTATTTCTCAATGACAATAAACGAGGACTGAGTGTCCTCATAATCTAATCTAATCTAATCAACCCTCATGTTCACGGCCACATACTCGTATATTAACATATGGAAATTAGTAAAAATATACAAAGATCTAGTGAATTGAGAGGGAAAGGTATCACAATACTCCGTGAAGAAGTAACCTGGTCATCTTTTCCTGATTGGTTCAATGTTTGACTACATTTGATGCAGCTAATTTTTCCTAAAATTGTTAAAAAAAACTATTGAATTGATGCGGAAGATCAAGCACCACTTTCTTAAGCCAATTTGAACAAGAAATAACTCTGCCCTACATCCAAAGAAGTTAAAAAATAAGTCTACCTTCCAAACTTTAGTGTCAAATACAAATTATAGTACTCACTGAATTTGAACGATCAGTTAAAAAAAAGTTTCCTCAGCTATAACACAGAACTGCGAGTGTTAATCTGAAACAGTACTGATAAACTTTTCCCATTTATTTTTCTCCAATTATTTATTAAGGTCTTGTTCAAAGCATATTCACTGACCTTAGGCACAGATCATTTTTCTTTGAAAGAACTAGAATGTCGTTCTTCTTTCTCATCTAATTCTGAGAACACAGTCTTCATCAACTTTAATTCCAATTCAGAAGGTGTAATAGTGTCTGTCCTGGATGAGTCCTGAACTTTAGAAGGATAATGCCTGCATGCTAATGGTAGGACAGTTTGTGTCACTTAATAAGGTTTGTTTGGATTCCATGGATACTGTAATAACCTTCTGTGGTTGACCTTGCTATAGGGGAATTCACGTTTATCAAATGCTGGCTGATCTCCGTGACTGAGCATTTAATAGTTTATCATTAACAGAGGCATTATGTAGAATGGCTGAGTATGTGGCACATAGTCAACTGTTGAAGAAAGTCATTTGTTCTGCAGCCTCTGATCTTTCTGGCACATAATGCCCAATGGGGCAGAGAGTGTGACTATTGTTTATCCATTAAAACAGACAGAAATTACAGTGGTCTCATGGAATTACATTCTGTCCATCTGATCCATGATCACTCCCACCTAATTCATTCATCCCAATCAGTATAACCTGCAACTCCATTATAGGTTAACCACTCCCCCTTAAATCCATGTGTGCTGTTCACAGGATAAAGATAGTAAGAGAAACTGTTCTAATATCTGCCATTGTTTAGCTGAAACTCATGTGGATTAGTACAGGTAACACGCACAAAATGCTGGACGAGCTCAGCAGGCCAGGCAGCATCTATGGAGAAAAGTACAGTTGATGTTTTGGGCCTGAAATGTCAACGGTACTTTTTTCCATAGATGCTGCCTGGTCTGCTGAATTCCTCCAGCATTTTGTGTGTGTTGCTTGGATTTCCAGCATCTGCAGATTCTCTCTTGTTTGGATTAGTACAGGGGTTCCCAACCAGGGGTCCATGGATGCCTTGCTTAGTGGCATTGGTCCATGGCTTTAACATGTTTTGGAACCTCTGGATTAGTAGCATGTTGACGATGGAGGGATGTCCATTTGAAACAGAGGTGAGGAGGAATTTCTTTAGCCAGAGAGTGGTGAGTCTATGGAATTCATTGCCACAGGTGGCTGTGGAGGCCAAGTCATTGGGTATATTTAAGGCAGAGGTTGATAGATTCTTGATTAGTCAAGGTGTGAAGGGATACAGGGAGAAGGCAGAAGATTGGGACTGAGAGGGAAATGGATCAGCCATGATGAAATGACAGAGCAGACTCAATGGGCCAAATGGCCTACTTCTGCTCCTATATCTTAAAATGAACGAGGTTGCCAAATAGCAAGTCAAAGTAAATTATTGTCAATGTATACGTACGTCTCCATATACTACCGTGAGATTCATTTTCCTGCAGGTATTCACAGTAGAACATGTCATAGAATCAATCAGAACTGCACACAAGAAATACTGACAAACAACCAAGATGCAAAAGATGACAAACTGTGCAAATACAAAAATGATAATAATAATAAATAAAGCAAATAAATAATACTGAGATAGGAAGAGAAGTATGAGAAATAGAAAGAGTAGTTTCCGAAGTAAGAAAATAGAAGAAGGGGGTTCTGCAGGAGTCGGTATTGGGGCCATTGCTTTCAACGTTATATGTCAGTGATCTGGACGATGGAATTTAGAGCTTTGTGGCCAAGTTTGCAGATGATACAAAGATCAGTGGAGGGGCAGGTGGTGTTGAGAAAGCAGATTAGGAGAGTGGCCAAAGAAATGGCAGATGGAATATAGTATATGGAAATGTATGGTCATGCAGTTCTGTAGTGGGAATAAAGGCAAAGACTACTTTCTAAACAGGGAGAAAATTCAGAAATCAGAAGTGCAGAGGGACTTGGGATCTCATTGAAACCTATCAAATACTGAAAGGCCTGGGCAGAGTGAACATGGAGGTGGTGTTTCCTATCGTAAGGGAGTCTGGGATCGGAGGGCAAGACTCAGAATACAGGGATGTCCTTCTAGAAAAGAGATGAGGAGGAATTTCTTTATCCAGAGGGTGGTGAATCTGTGGAATTCATTGCCATGGACTGCTGTGGAGGCCAAGTCATTGGGTATAATTAAAGCAGAGATTGGTAGATTCTTGATTAGAAAGGGCATCGCAAGTCATGGGGACAACACAAGTTTCAAGTGTAATTATCATGCAACTATGCATGAACATAGCCAAATGAAACAGCATTCCTCTGGGGCCAAGTACCAAAACACGTTACCAACAGCACACAGCACACAGCATAAATAGCATGCATGGTGACAATTTTAGAATACATACAGTTACAAAGAGAAAAAGATATATAGCCCAAGTCCCTGAGTTGTCTGCTAGTTCTTCCACCAAGCGAACACCAGAGGGCAGCACTGAATAAGCATCAGAGATCAGCACCAAGTGGGCACTGGAGGGCAGCACCAAAGGTAGGTGCCAGCCCCAACCCAATACAAAATCCAGTGGCACGCAGCCAGCACCGGTGCCTCCTTTGCCGGTGACCACAACCGGCAACTCCGAGGCATGGGGGCTTTATCCGCACAACAACCGAGGCAACACAACTCCCCCATTGGTCACACCAATGAACCAGTGAACTGAACTTTCAGTACTCTGCGTTACCAATGTCCAACAGGGTCTTGCGATGACAGTGAAAGCATCTCAGACAATCACTCACGGCTTTTTTTTGGACCGCACATCCCACCTCGGCACAACAGTACGCAACAAGTCCAGGCAATGACACAACGGTACACAGTAAGTCCAGCTCCGTCGCTATCAAGCAACTCGCCGATGGGATGGTCCTGCATTATTGATGTTCTTGGTTTCCAGCAGTGACTTGCGATCATGAAAGAAACATACAGGATGAACAAGCACACCTTTGATTGAACCCGGAGTGGTCGCTGTGTCAGAGCGCGCCGCCATCTTACCGGAAGGGGATTGAGCGGGACAATAAATCAGCCATGACGGAATGGCGGACCATTCTCAGTGGGCCAAATGGCCTAACTTCATCCCCGTGCCTTATGGTTTTATGGTCTAAGAAAGAGAAATAGAAAGAAAAGTAATGAGTCTGGGTTGTGAGTAACTGCTGACGTATATTCATATAATGGTTGTTTGCAGAGATATAAGACCTTACAACCCAAAGATTGGCTTTGTTGTAGGAGTGTCCACATCAGGATCAAAAGCACAGGGGAAATCAAATACACAACACATCAGAAAATATGGTTCCAACTTTGAATGCATGGTGTGTGCAATGCAATGCTTCTGTTATATAATATAATTGGAGCCTAACGTTTAGAAAATGCACCTCTTCGACAATAAATTTACTTTGAACCTTGAACACTGAAACTGCTTTTATTTTTAATATGATGGATAGAGAATAGTACATTAATGCACACATTCCTCTCCGCAATTCACCTGAACATCAAACACAGAAGATTATTCCTTCCTACAACTATTGAGACATTTCCCCTTGAAAACAACCTTTATAGCCTCTCAACTTTAACTGATTGATGGATTTGAAGGAATTTTTTGATTCTTTTATTTCTATTGATACTGTTAACTCATTCATTTCAAGGAAGTCTGCTCTTTTAATTAGAATTGGAGTCATGGTTATAGATTTATACAGCACAGAAACAGGCCCTTCAGCACAATGTGTCTATGCCAGCCATGGGGCCTTTCTGAGCGAGTCCAATTTGCATGTATCAGGTCCATATCTCTCTGAATTTTTCCTATCCATGAACATGTGAAAATTTCCTCTAAACACTGTAACTGTATCCTTCACAACCACTTTCTCTATCAGATCTTCCTACACGCCTTCTATTGCCTGTGTGAAAAACTTGCTCCTCTGGACCCTTTTAAATCTTTCCTCACTCACCTTGAACCTATGTGCTCTAGTTTTTGACTCCCCTACCCTGGGAAAAAGACTACGCCCCTCAGGATTTTATAAACCTCATCTACATTCCAGAATAAATAGTCTCTACTTGTAACTTAAGGAGAGACTAGTCTTGCAACATCCTTGTGAATCTTTTCAGATTCCCCCTCTCCTTTAATCATGGGCTTCCTGCACGTAGCTTGGTGACCAGAAAGGCACACAAAATTGCAGCTGTAGTATCACCAACACTCTATACAGTTGCAACATGATACACCAAGTCTAGTACTCAGTGCTTTGTCAGATGAAAACAAGAATGCCATATCCACAGTACTGTAAATGGCAATGAGGTTCACTCCATGATAAGCCCAAGACTTTTGCCAGTACTGTACTTCTACGCTGGGTCTCAGCTCCACAACACTCCCCAGGGGCCTGTTGTTCAGAGTGTAAGTCCTGCCCTGGTTTAACTTTCCTAAATGCTTTCCTGTCTCACCCTTCAGTAACTTACCCATCATTGATGTTAGGCTCACAGGATGGTAGTTCAGAGGATGTGCTCTCCAATGCATTGATAAAATTGTGAAAATATTAAGCGACGATGAAAGGTTACACAAACTCCTTTTGAGTAGCCTGATAGCAGAATGCTGCACGTGGTAGAGACTTGATGTTAAAAACAAAATGATAGAAATGTTCTGCAGGTCAGAAAGCGTAAGTATATAGTATTTAAATTTACACTCAGTGGCCACTTTATAAGATGCACCTGTACACCTTCTCGTTAAATCAAATATCTAATCAGCCAATCATGTGGCAGCAACTCAATACATAAAAGCATGCAGGCATGATCAAGAGGTTCAGCTGTTGTTCAGACCAAACATCAGAATGGGGAAGAAATGTGACCCAGTGACTTTGACCGTGGAATGATCGTTGGTGCCTGGTTTGACTATCTCAGAAACTGCTGAGATCTTAGCCTGACAGTATAGAGCAATAGAATCATAGAATATTACAGCACAGAAACAGGCTCTTTGGGGCATCTAGTCCATTCCAACCTGATCTGCTTAGTCCCATCCACCTGCACCTGGAACATATCCTTGTAAACCCCGTCCATCCACATGCATATCCAAAATTCTCTTAAATTTTGTAATTAAACTCACATCTACCACTTTCCCCGGCAGGTTACTTCTGCACTTGCAAAACCCTATGGGTGAAGGAGCTCTCTCTCAGATACCCCTTAACCATTTCACCTTTCACTCTAAAGTACCCGTGAACATTCACTATATTTTTAGACGTTAACACAGATACAGTAGAGTTTAATAAGTTAAATATATTGATGATTTCAAAAACTGCAAATTTACATGAAATAACAAATTGTTTGCATGATTCTCTAAAGAAAAATAATGATCGATTATTTTAGAATATCCTTCTCAATTCATCTTGTGAACATTTGTTGAGATTTTTCGAAGTATTATTGATGCTGAATTTCTGACAATGCTTTTATGTCTTAAAGCAGAATAGCGCTCGGCAACATAAGAGACAGAAGACAAAATCCTATACAATGCATTGCTTTGGAAGGGATCAATTAATTCAAGTGGTTTAGTTGTACGTTTGTAAATATTGGGGTAAGCAACAATAACATTCTCTTAATAGTCTTAATAAAAATATTGTATTAATTATTCAGTCATCATAAATCTGAGACCATGACAACTGGACTATGAATATTAATAATCCAATTTTTATCTTACTTCTGAGATGTGTTAGAAAAATGTGTCTTCATATTCAATAAGAAATTTAATTGAAATTGTATGAGATTAACCCTCACTATACATGTAAAATCAATATTCAAGGTCATTAAATGAGCTAATTGTTACAAAAGCTCATCTAGAATTTAGGGAAGGTATCTGCCTTTCCAAGCTGGCTAATGGCATAGTGGCATCAGTGCTGGACTTCGGAGCGAAGACTCCCGAGTTCGAATCCAGCTGGCTCCTGTGCACGCTTTCCACCCATGCTGGGTTGAGCATCAAGCTAGCAACTCGGCCTTGTAAAAATAAGAAAGCCTGCTAAAAAAACGCAGTCATGACGGCGTCCCGATGACTCCACTCGGAGTTAAGTGCTTTCTTCTTTCTTCTTCTTCTGCCTTTCCTACACAGACTATCTATGATTGCAGACTCAACAATATGATTGATTTTCACCTGCCTTGGGGGAAATATAGATGGATCATAAATGCTTGCCATATCATGTGAACAAAAAAGGTTCAATAGAATATACTGTAACAAAAAACCTAAACCTAACTCCAAGGGTTTCCCTGCAGGAAATTTTCACACAGTGACCACTTTATCAGGTACACCTGTTCAATCATGCAAATCAGTCAATCTAATCAACCAATCATGTGGCAGCAACTCAATGAATAAAAGCATGCATATACGGTCAAGAGACTCAGTTGTTGTTCAGAACGGGGGAAGAAATGTGATCTGTGACTTTGACTGTGGAGTGATTGTTAGGAGCCAGACAGGGTGGTTTCAGTATCTCAGAAACTGCTGATCTCCTGGAATTTCCACGCACAACAGTCTCTAGAGTTTACAGAGAATGGTGCAAAAAACAGAGGATCATCTAGTGAGTGGCAGTTCTGTGGACAAAAACACCTGATTAATGAGAGAGGCCAGAGGAGAATGGTCAGAGTGGTTTGAGCTGATGGAAGGTGACAGTAACTCAAATAACCAAGTATTACAACAGAAGTGTGCAGAAAAGCATCTCGGAATGCACAACATGTCAACCCTTGAAGTGGATGGACTACAGCAGCAGAAGACCATGGAGATACACTCAGTGGCTACTTTACTAACTTAATAAAATGGCCACTGAATGTAGCTTTAAATTGTTCACTAGAAGTCAGACTTCAACATCAGAAATTTGTCTTAAAATATTAACAGTTGGGCAATGTTTGTTATAGTGTGTTTGTGATAGTCTATGTGGATTCACCCATTGAAACTAGCCCTCTATATTCCCTCTGAGAAAACAAGGCCATAACTGAGGCTTGTTAATATCTAGGAGCACAGTGGATGAAGCAGCATCAGTAAAGGGAAACAGACAGTCAACATTTCAGGACAAGACCCTTCACCTGAGAAGTCGAAGGGAAATAACCAGTGCGAAGAGGTGAGGGCATGGTGTAGGGCCAGAGCTGGAAAGCGATAGGTGGATTCAGATGGGGGGGGTGGAGGAGAAAGGAAAAGTGGAAATAGCAACAGAGGCTGACAGGTGTCAAGTGGAGGTAATAACGGGCTGCAGGTGTTGGAACCTGTTACAAAAGGAAGGTGGAACTAAATAAAGAAGGTGGTGTAGGCAGATTGGGACAGCGGGGTGAGGGAACCCAACTGGAAGAGTTGGAGAGGGAATTCACTTGGATGAGTGTGAGAGATTACACCCAGATGGAAGAGTTGGAGAAGAGATCCAGTTGGAAGTGTTGGAATGGAGACCCAGTTGGAAGTGTTGGAGAGGGGATACACAGATGAAAGATTAGGAGAGGACACCCAGTTGGAAGAGTTGGAGATGGACCAAGTTGGAAGAGTGTGAGAGAGGGGACACAGCTGGAAGAGTGTGATAGAAGGTTCCCAGTTGGAAAAGCTGGAGAGGGGACACAGCTGGAAGAGTGTGTGAGAGGGGACCCGGTTAGAAGAGTTGGAAAGGAGACATGGTTGGAAGGGTTGAAGAATGTGAGAGAAGGAATCCAGCTGGAAGAGTTGGAGAGGGGACTCGATTCGAAGGTTTGGAGAGGGAACTCAATTCAAAGGTTTGAAGAGGGAACTTGATTTGAAGGTTTGGAGAGGGGACTCGGTTGGAAGAATGTGTGAGAGGGAACTCAGTTGGAAGAGTTGGAGAGGAGACCCAGTTGGAAGAGTGTGAGAGAGGGAATCCAGCAGGAAGAATTGGAGAGGGGATCTGGCTGGAAGGTTTGGAGAGGGGATCTGGCTGGAAGGTTTGGAGAGGGGATTCGGCTGGACGATTTGGAGAGGAGACCCAGTTGGAAGGCTATATGGTGGGGAAAGAAACAGGGTCAGGGACCTGGGAAGTTGGGGGGGGGGGGGAAAGAGAGACTGGGAGTTTGGTGTGTGAGGATAGACCAGGAGGAGAGAGAAAGTGACATAGTGGGAGAAGGTTAACTGAAACTGGAGAATTCAATCTTTATGCCCCAGGCAAAATATGGTGCTTGTCATCAGTTTTTATTTGCCACAGTTACCAGCATCTGCACTCTTGTGTGTATCCAAGCTTGTGTTTCCAGTACTCATACTGTGATTTTTTTTATTAGTAACTTTGTACCTTTTCCTCTTTTTCTTCTTTATTTCTTCCTTTCCCCCAAACCAGTGTGCTTTCTGCTCCAACATACAACGTGCTAGAGGAACTCAGCAAATCAGGCAGCATCTATGGAGAGAAATGGACAGTCAACTCAGGAACATTACCTCATTAGTCATATTTTTTGCACTATTCATTTATTTTGTAATTTATACTAGTTTGATGTCTTACACTGTAATTTCAGATCCTATCAGACAGTGATAATAAACCTGATTCTGATTCTGACATTTTGGGTCAAGACTGTTCATCGGGACTTCCAGAACCAAAAGGTTAAATGTCTGTTTCTCTCCACAGATCTGCTGATGTCCTTCAGTATGTTGTGCATTGCTTCAGATCTCAGCACTTGTGGTATCTTGTGCCCCATGCTATCTCTAGAATATTTCTACAGATGTACTGTGGAGAGCACTCTGACTGCTTGCATCACTGTCTTATATGGAGGGTCCAATGCCCAGGATTGAAAGAGGCTGCAGAGGTTTTTAGACTTCTCCATCACTCACAAGCTGCCACACCATTGAGGACATCTTCAAAAGTCAGTGCCTCAGGAAGTCAACAGCCAACGTTAAGGATCTTCATTAGCCAGGATTCTCTTTTCACTGCTACCATCAGGAAGGAGGTAAAGAAACTTGAAGACCCTCACAACGTTCCGTGTACAACTTCTTTCCCTTTGCTATCAGATTTCTGAACGGTCCATGAACCCATCAACACTTACCTCGCAGTTCCTCTTTTGTCCTTTTTATTTGTTCATTTTTTTGTAATTTATTGTAATTTCTCTACGTTTTGATCTATACCACTGCTACAAAAGAACGTATTTCACGACTTATGTCAGTGATAATAAACGGGATTCTGATTCTGACCTGACTGTCAGATTTGCCTGTGTTTCGGCTACAGTAATGGAGGTGGGGGCATCCCAGAATCCCCCTCGGCAGTAAATTGCCTGTATAACATCCGCCGGGTGTTGTGCGGTACTCCCGCCTGTAGATGGCGGCATGCGAGGGCGAAACGCGTCCCCTCAGCATTTGCAGTGACAGTGACAGACGCTGCTGAAAGTTGAAAGTGGAACGAAGTGCTGCATGTAACCGTGGAAGCACTCGGAAGGGGATCGGGTGAGTGAATTTGCCTCACATTTCAGTCTGCTCCCGCTGCTTGCCAGTACGCCTGTTTGGGTTTTGCAGCGACCTGATGCCCTACCTGCATGCTGGTCTCCGAGCAGCTTGGAGAGGGCTCTCCCCTGCTCGGTACGCCACTCTGACCGCTTTGCAAGACCCTAAGGCCGGCGCCCTTGTCCTGAAGTCCCTATCCACCGATGTCTACGAGAACCTGGGGCTGGAGGACTGGCTGCACCAGTGCGTGGAGCCCCGGGACCGGGAGATGCTCCTGCTCTGGAGGAATAGCCCTGCCGTGGTCATCGGCCGCCACCAGAACCCCTGGCAGGAATGCAACTTGAAGCTCATGAGGCACAAGGGCGTCCAGCTTAGCCGCAGGAGAAGCGGGGGAGGCACAGTCTACCACGACCTGGGCAACATTAACGTGACCTTCTTTACCTCCAAGAAGCGATACGACAGGCGCGGCAACCTGGAACTGATCATCTCTGCCCTGAAGGGAATTCGACCTCACTTGGACATCATGGCCACCGACAGGCTGGATCTGCTGCTCAACCGCGCCTTCAAGATCTCGGGGACAGCCTCCAAGATCGGAAGGACCACTGCTTACCACCATTGCACCTTGCTTTGTAATTCAGATAGCTCCCTATTGTCCTCTGTGCTCTGCACTCCTCATCAGGGTCTGAAAAGCAATGCTACCCCTAGTATACCTGCCATTGTGAAAAACCTCCAGGAAGAGGATCCCACTCTCACTTGCGACATCTTGATGGATGCTATTGCAGCAGAATATTCAAGGCGCCATGGCCTCCAGAACCAAATCTTGTTCATAGACCCCAAAGACACATTGGTGCTGCCAGGAGTTGACAGGTTTACGCAAGAGCTTAAAAGCTGGGACTGGATCTATGGAAGAACCCCCACGTTTAATGTCTGTCACACCTTCTCTGTGGACCATAACTTATCAAAGGCAGAAGTTAAATTGAGTATGAATATCAACCGTGGCCGGATTGAAACCTGTAACATTGATGTCTTGTCTGACTGGCTGCCTTCGGAAATGTGTGACCAGTTGTCCACAGACCTCATCGGCAGCAAGTTTTGTCCCACTGAAACGATGGTTTTGGCAAATGCCCACTTAAGGGTTTGTCCCCAGGATAGTATACTCCATAATAAATGGAATATGCTTTGTGAGCAAGTTATGGCAATTATGTAATTTTTGGTCTGAATGATTGTAGAGGATATGTTGTACATCTGGATAGACTTGAATTTAACACAGCTGAAACTGCAAGCTGTTAGCTTGAATCTAGAGAGGGTTTGTTCTATTTTTTAACTCTTACTCAAAGATGAATTTTACCAGAACATTTTCTCTTTTATACTCCACTTTATTAAATTAAATATGAAAATACACTCAATGACCGCTTTATTGGGTACAGGAATGAACCTGATGTGGTCTTCTGTCTCTGTCACCCATCTACTTCAAGGTTCAACGCATTGTGTTCAGAGAGACTGCTCTTCACTCCACTGTAGTAACAAGTGGTTATCTGAGTTACTGTCTCCTTCCCGTTAGCTTGAACCAGTCTGGTCATTCTCTAACCTCTCTCATTAATGTGGCATTTTCGCCCAGAGAACTGCCACTCACTAGTTTTTTTTTTGATTTTTGCTCCATTCTTTGTAAACTCTACAGATTGTTGGGCATGAAAATCCCAGGAGATCAGCAGTTTCTGAGACACTCAAAACACCCTGTCTGGTACCAACAGCTATTCCACAGTCAAAGTTACTTAGATCGTATTTCTTCCCCATTCTGATGTCTGATCTGAGCAACAACTGAACCTCTTAACCATGTTGGTGTGCTGTTCTTTGTTCGGTTGCTGCCAGATGATTGGTTGTTTAGATATTTGCATTAATGAGCAAGGTACAAGTGTACCTAATAAAGTGGGCACTAAGTGTAATTGCACATACAAACTGCTGGAGGAACTCAGCAGACCAGGCAGCAACTATGGCAAAAAGTAAACAATTGACATTTCAGGCTGAGATGCTGCTATCCCATAAATGCTGCCTGTCCTGCTGAGTTCCTCCAGCATTTTGTGTGTGTTGCTTTGGATTTCCAGCATCTGTCAGGGTTATTTCAGTGTGAATAGAAACAGGGTGCTTAATTTTAAATTAAAATTGGAAATTTTTGGAATTATGCTGCCTTGGTCTCTATGTATTTCCAGCATTGCCCATTTATTGCAGATTCCACCCTTTTGAGGTATTTTTACAGAGCCCTTGAATTTTAATCTAGAGATTTAAAATCCCATTCTGGGTCGCTGAAGAAATTAAATTTGAAGAAATTAATATTTCTGCAATTTAAAAGGAAGCTCATCCCAGAAATGATATACACAATCTTCTGGATTGTGAAAACAAACAGCGTGTTTACTTGAGCATTGAAAACGACTGTATGTGAAGTTCAAAGTACAGTTATTATTGAAGTATGTATGCACTATACCAGTGGTCCCCAACCACCGGGCCGTGAGGAAACAATATGATTTGGCAGCGTGACCGTGTTGCCGACTTGCTGGTTGGCGCCTTCTTGCCCAGACTCTTGGTGGCAGATATGCCAAATGTAACTGACCAAAAAACATTTTTCTTAAAATAAAAATGTTTTAGAAAAAGGATGGTATGTAATTTTCGTGCAGATAATTTTAGCATGTAAAAAAGCCAGGAAAAAGCCAAAAAGCCAGATGAATTTTCTGACGACAACCACATTGGGAGGGGGAGGTGGGGCCTAGCAGAAGTTAGAGAAGTTGATGTTCATGCCATCAGGTTGGAGGCTACCCAGACGGAATATAAGCTGTTGTTCCTCCAACCTGAGTGTGGCT
This sequence comes from Mobula birostris, assembly GCF_030028105.1. Lineage (NCBI taxonomy): Eukaryota > Metazoa > Chordata > Chondrichthyes > Myliobatiformes > Myliobatidae > Mobula > Mobula birostris. The sequence continues at coordinate 26,952,337 of NC_092376.1, forward strand.
TCATCTTTACAGTAGCTAGGCCCCACCTCCCCCTCGTACCCCATCTGTTACTTATTTTTATGCACACATTCTTTCTCTCACTCTCCTTTTTCTCCCTCTGTCCCTCTGAATATACCTCTTGCCCATCCTCTGGGTCCCCCCCCCCTTGTCTTTCTTCCCGGACCTCCTGTCCCATGATCCCCTCGTATCCCCTTTTGCCAATCACCTGTCCAGCTCTTGGCTCCATCCCTCCCCCTCCTGTCTTCTCCTATCATTTTGGATCTCCCCCTCCCCCTCCAACTTTCAAATCCCTTACTCACTCTTCCTTCAGTTAGTCCTGACGAAGGGTCTCGGCCTGAAACGTTGACCGCACCTCTTCCTACAGATGCTGCCTGGCCTGCTGCGTTCACCAGCAACTTTGATGTGTGTTGCTTGAATTTCCAGCATCTGCAGAATTCCTGTTGTTTGGATATAAGGAACCACCTTCCAGTATCACCCCTCAATGTGACCATCTTGTTACCGGAAACAAGCCCAGGGCTCCCACTGATTCAGCAATGTAGGTGTGTTGCAATGATTTTATATGTTCATACAAGGAAAATATGCACTGTGTTTAATATCCAAATGTTACTGAAAATGTTATGATGCTATTGACTTATAAATGATTTATAATTGACTTATCACTTTCATGCGAGGAAAATATGCGCGGTGTGTTTAATATTAAATTCATTAGATAAACCCTTTTAGAAACAAAATTGAGTTTATTAGCCACTTATAAGTGCCTTAGTTGAATTATCACCTATATTCCAGTCGTGATTAACGCCTTCCCTGACCGCCCCCCCCCCCCCCCCCCGCCGTCGGCCAGTCCGCAGGAATATTGTCAATATTAAACCGGTCCGCGGTGCAAAAAAGGTTGGGGACCATTGCTCTATACAGCCTTGAGATTCGTCTCCTTACAGGCAGCCACAAAACAAAGAAACCCAATAGAACCCATTTTTAACAAAAGATTGTCGAACACCCAACTCTACTTGCTTTACACTTATGACCATGTGGCTAAGCACGGCTTCAATGCTATATTCAAGTTTGCTGCCGTAGGCTGAATCAAAGATCGTGATAAACCACCACACAGGAGGAGATTGAAAATCTGGCCGAGTAGTGCCATAACAGCAACCTTTCACTCAATGTCAGCAAGACCCAGGATCTGAGTATCAATTTCAGGTGAAGGAAACCAGTAGTCCATGAGTCAATCCTCAATGGAGGATCGGAGACAGAGAGGGTTTAAATTCCTAGGTGTTATTATTTCAGAGGACCTGTCCTGGGCCGAGCACGTGTGCAATTATGAAGAAAGCATGGAAGCACCTCTACTTCCTTTGGAGTCTACGATGATTTGGCATGACATCTAAAACTTTGTCAAACTCCTATAGAGTATATTGACTGGCTGCATGCCAGCCTAGTATGGAAACACCAATTCCCTGAATGGAAACTTCTACAAAAAGTAATGGATATGGCCCGGTCCATCACAGGTAAAGACCTCCCAATCATTGAGCCCATCTATACGGAGTGTTGTCACAGGAAAGCAGCATCCACCATCACCCAGCCCATGTTCTCGTCTCACTGTTGCCGTCAGGAAGAAGATACAAGAGCCTTCGGATTTGTACCACCAGGTTTAGCAATAGTTGCTACTCCTCAACCATCAGTCTCTGAACAAAGGGGATAACTTCACTCGGAGTATCAGTTCACTTGCCCCATCATTGAGATGTTCTCACAACCAATGGACTCACTTTCAAATACGCTTCATCTCATGTTCTTGATCATTATTATTTATTTATATTATTGTTTCTTATTGCATTTGCACAGTTTGGTGTCTTCTGCACTCTGATTGAATCCACAAGTTGAGCGGTCTTTCATTGATTCTGTTACAATCTATAGTCTATAGATTTGTTGAGTATGCCCACAAGAAAAAGAATCTCAGGGCTGTGTATGGTGACATATATGTACTTTGATAATAAATTTACTTTGAACTTTGAATGTGCAGGAAAAAATACAAATCGTGAATACTATAACAGTGAGCAAACAATGTTCAGAACGAATTTCACAAAAGTGAGTGCGCAGCCATGAAGCCGGTCATCACTGCAGCCGGTCTTGGAGCTCATTGGTTGCTGGCCACAGCCTCAGCTCAGCATAGAGACGGTTAAACGTTGTGGAGCAGCTAGCAGAACACTGGCCCGTCCCTCTTCTATTGCCCCAACCGTATTTTATTTCCTCTCATTTTGTGCTGCTTATTTAATTTATCTATAAACTGCTATTTAATTTGGTAACAAATTAGGTGTTTAAATGAAATACAGAACAAATACTACTACAGTGCTATAAAGCTGAGTATCAGTTCTTTAAAGTTATTGATGGAGGAATTCAGCCAGTATGTTACCGTATCCTTTTGATTGACTGTAAATGAACAAAATCAGTGTAGACGTCTAGTGTAGATAATGGACTGCCTTCATGCAATGTTTTTGACAAATGAATCCTCCGAATCTTCATTTTCATTGTAACATTCAAGGTGATTGTTGATACTTTCAATGTAATTCCTAACTTGTTGACGTAGTGAAATTGTTTCATTTTCACTCCCGGCCATTTCTGGCATCTCCAAGCCTGAATGCTTGAGACTGCAGTGAGCAAAATAAGTTCTAAATGATCTTGTTACTGATTTCTCACCAACTATCAGTGACAAAAATCACTGCTTTTTGAACACAAGCCAATGCAACTGACGCTATTCAAAGCTTCGCTCTAAGCACGGTGTTGTGTCCATGAGCGATGCAGGTACACACAACTGATGCAAATTGGAAACTGGCAACAGTCTCCTGCCCCAATTAAGTGGTTTAGTCTAAATAAACTAAGAAATACGGCTGTTCCGTCAATTAGTTTTTGTTCTTGAAGTGTTATCCCAAATAAGTGATTTGACTCCGACTTACTGATGGCCCAATTATCCAGAATCCACTGTACTTCTAATAATTTTGATTATGTATTAAAATGTATTGCTGCTGGAAAACAACGAATTTCACAATATACGCCAGTATTATTCAACCTGATCCTGATTCTGATTCTGATTTTTGCATTGAGCTTGTACAGGTCGACCTTCACTAATCCGGCACCATTGGGACCTGAGGAGTGCCGGATTGGCGAAAATGCCAAATTACAGAAGGATCACATCTATCAATGCCGGATTATTGAAGGGACTGGATTACAGGTAGTCGGATTAGTGAAGGTCGATCTGTACTAACATAGAAACATAGAAAATAGGTGCAGGAGTAGGCCATTCGGCCCTTCGAGCCTGCACCGCCATTTATTATGATCATGGCTGATCATCCAACTCAGAACCCCGCCCCAGCCTTCCCTCCATACCCCCTGACCCCCGTAGCCACAAGGGCCATATCTAACTCCCTCTTAAATATAGCCAATGAACTGGCCTCAACTGTTTCCTGTGGCAGAGAATTCCACAGATTCACCACTCTCTGTGTGAAGAAGTTTTTCCTAATCTCGGTCCTAAAAGGCTTCCCCTCTATCCTCAATCTGTGGCCCCTCGTTCTGGACTTCCCCAACATCGGGAACAATCTTCCTGCATCTAGCCTGTCCAATCCCTTTAGGATCTTATACGTTTCAATCAGATCCCCCCTCAATCTTCTAAATTCCAACGAGTACAAGCCCAGTTCATCCAGTCTTTCTTCATATGAAAGTCCTGCCATCCCAGGAATCAATCTGGTGAACCTTCTTTGTACTCCCTCTATGGCAAGGATGTCTTTCCTCAGATTAGGGGACCAAAACTGCACACAATACTCCAGGTGTGGTCTCACCAAGGCCTTGTACAACTGCAGTAGTACCTCCCTGCTCCTGTACTCGAATCCTCTCGCTATAAATGCCAGCATACCATTCGCCTTTTTCACCGCCTGCTGTACCTGCATGCCCACTTTCAATGACTGGTGTATAATGACACCCAGGTCTCGTTGCACCTCCCCTTTTCCTAATCGGCCACCATTCAGATAATAATCTGTTTTCCTATTTTTGCCACCAAAGTGGACAACTTCACATTTATCCACATTAAATTGCATCTGCCATGAATTTGCCCACTCACCCAACCTATCCAAGTCACCCTGCATCCTCTTAGCATCCTCCTCACAGCTAACACTGCCGCCCAGCTTCGTGTCATCCGCAAACTTGGAGATGCTGCATTTAATTCCCTCATCCAAGTCATTAATATATATTGTAAACAACTGGGGTTCCAGCACTGAGCCTTGCGGTACCCCACTAGTCACCGCCTGCCATTCTGAAAAGGTCCTGTTTATTCCCACTCTTTGCTTCCTGTCTGCTAACCAATTCTCCACCCACACCAATACCTTACCCCCAATACCATGTGCTTTAAGTTTGCACACTAATCTCCTGTGTGGGACCTTATCAAAAGCCTTTTGAAAATCCAAATATACCACATCCACTGATTCTCCCCTATCCACTCTACTAGTTACATCCTCAAAAAATTCTATGAGATTCGTCAGACATGATTTTCCTTTCACAAATCCATGCTGACTTTGTCCGATCATTTCACCGCTTTCCAAATGTGCTGTTATCACATCCTTGATAACTGACTCCAGCAGTTTCCCCACCACCGACGTTAGGCTAACCGGTCTATAATTCCCCGGTTTCTCTCTCCCTCCTTTTTTAAAAAGTGGAGTTACATTAGCCACCCTCCAATCCTCAGGAACTAGTCCAGAATCTAACGAGTTTTGAAAAATTATCACTAATGCATCCACTATTTCTTGGGCTACTTCCTTAAGCACTCTAGGATGCAGACCATCTGGCCCTGGGGATTTATCTGCCTTCAATCCCTTCAATTTACCTAACACCACTTCCCTACTAACATGTATTCCGCTCAGTTCCTCCACCGCACTGGACCCTCTGTCCCCTACTATTTCTGGAAGATTATTTATGTCCTCCTTAGTGAAGACAGAACCAAAGTAATTATTCAATTGGTCTGCCATGTCCTTGCTCCCCATAATCAATTCACCTGTTTCTGTCTGCAGGGGACCTACATTTGTCTTTACCAGTCTTTTCCTTTTTACATATCTATAAAAGCTTTTACGGTCTGTTTTTATGTTCCCTGCCAGTTTTCTCTCATAATCTTTTTTCCCCTTCCTAATTAAGCCCTTTGTCCTCCTCTGCTGAACTCTGAATTTCTCCCAGTCCTCAGGTGAGCCACTTTCTCTGGCTAATTTGTATGCCTCTTCTTTGGAATTGATACTATCCCTAATTTCTCTTGTCAGCCACGGGTGCACTACCTTCCTTGATTTATTCTTTTGCCAAACTGGGATGAACAATTGTTGTAGTTCACCCATGCAACCTTTAAATGCTTGCCATTGCATATCCACCGTCAATCCTTTAAGTGTCATTTGCCAGTCTATCTTAGCTAATTCACGTCTCATACCTTCAAAGTTACCCCTCTTTAAGTTCAGAACCTTTGTTTCTGAATTAACTATGTCACTCTCCATCTTAATGAAGAATTCCACTATATTATGGTCACTCTTACCCAAGGGGCCTCTCACGACAAGATTGCTAATTAACCCTTCCTCATTGCTCAAAACCCAGTCTAGAATAGCCTGCTCTCTAGTTGGTTCCTCGACATGTTGGTTCAAAAAACCATCCCACATACATTCCAAGAAATCCTCTTCCTCAGCACCTTTACCAATTTGGTTCACCCAATCTACATGTAGATTGAAGGCACCCATTATAACTGCTGTTCCTTTATTGCACACATTTCTAATTTCCTGTTTAATACCATCTCCGACCTCACTACTACTGTTAGGTGGCCTGCACACAACTCCCACCAGCGTCTTCTGCCCCTTAGTGTTACGCAGCTCTACCCATATCGATTCTACATCTTCCCGGCTTATGTCCTTCCTTTCTATTGCGTTAATCTCTTCTTTAACCAGCAACGCCACCCCACCTCCCCTTCCTTCATGTCTATCCCTCCTGAATATTGAATATCCCTGAACGTTGAGCTCCCATCCCTGGTCACCCTGGAGCCATGTCTCTGTGATCCCAACTATATCATAATCATTAATAACAATCTGCACTTTCAATTCATCTACCTTATTACGAATGCTCCTTGCATTGACACACAAAGCCTTCAGGCGCTCTTTTACAACTCTCTTAGTCCTTATACAATTATGCTGAAAAGTGGCCCTTTTTAATGCTTGCCCTGGGTTTGTCGGCCTGCCACTTCTACTTTTCTCCTTAGTACTTTTTGCTTCTACCCTCACTTTACACCCCTCTGTCTCTCTGCATTGGTTCCCATCCCCCTGTTGTGAACTAACCTCCTCACGCCTAGCCTCTTTAATTTGATTCCCATCCCCCAACCATTCTAGTTTAAAGTCACCTCAGTAGCCCCCGCTAATCTCCCTGCCAGGATATTGGTCCCCCTAGGATTCAGGTGTAAACCGTCCTTTTTGTACAGGTCATGCCTGCGCTAAAAGAGGTCCCAATGATCCAAAAACTTGAATCCCTGCCCCCTGCTCCAATCCCTCAGCCACGCATTTATCCTCCACCTCATCGCATTCCTACTCTCACTGTCGCGTGGCACGGGCAGTAATCCGGAGATTACTACCTTTGCGGTCCTTTTTCTCAACTCCCTTCCTAGCTCCCTATATTCTCCTTTCAGGACCTCATCCCTTTTCCTACCTATGTCATTGGTACCTATATGTACCACGACCTCTGGCTCCTCACCCTCCCACCTCAGGATATCTTGGACACGATCAGAAATATCCCGGACCCTGGCACCAGGGAGGCAAACTATCATCCGGGTCTCTGGACTGCGTCCACAGAATCGCCTATCTGACCCCCTTACTATCAAGTCCCCTATCACAACTGCCCTCCTCTTCCTTGCCCTACCCTTCTGAGCTACAGGGCCAGACTCTGTGCCGGAGGCACGGTCACTGTCGCTTCCCCCGGGTAAGCCGTCCCCCCCAACAGTACTCAAACAGGAGTACCTATTTTTAAGGGGCACAGCCACCAGGGTACTCTCTATTACCTGACTTTTCCCCTTTCCCCTCCTAACCGTGACCTACTTGTCTGCCTCCCGTGGCCCCGGCGTGACCACCTGCCCTGCAACTCCTCTCTATCACCTCCTCACTCTCCCTGACCAGACGAAGGTCATCGAGCTGCAGCTCCAGTTCCGTAACGCGGTCCCTTAGGACATGACATCCAAATGCCTCCTCTACAATTGTTGTGTGACTCTATATTGACCAAGGGAAATAGGAAAAGTAAGTGAGAGAAAAACATTGTTGGAAGGGAAGGATCTTAAGGAGACATAGAACATTGAACAGTATAAAACAGGGACAGACCTTTCGGCCCACAAAGTGGTGCTGATCCAATTAGTAATCAAATGGACAACCTCACATAGAACATTGCAAAGTAAGGGGAGAAATAACAACATTCAAAAAACATTTGGAGAGGTACATACGTAGGGGTTTAGAGGGATATGACCAAACAGGAGCAAATGGGATTATCTTAATAGGCAAAAGGTCGGCATGGACAGGATGGGCCGAAGGGTCTGTTTCTATGCCATATTACTCCAAGATGACAAGGCAGGGAGATCGGAACATAAAGTTTGGAGCAGAGAATTATGCTCTGTGTTTTTGTTTCATACATTGATTAGTGCTTTTGAATTAGTTCCATTTGCTTGCAGTGTAAGTAATTTTTTTTGTAAATTCTAACCGCGACTCCACTATTCCGGTACCATACTCCCAATGTGAAACAAAACTTCCTCACGTTTGCCTTTTCCTCATATTAAATTTATACCTTGTTCATAATAAAATGCATTTATTCAGCACATAATAATGTCACACAGAAGTATCACTTATTAACAGTATGCTGTCCTCAATGTATTGCAGTAACTCAGTAGATCATCATGGAGAGACCCCCACAAGGTGATTGACTCTGTCCTCAGGGACTTGGGTAGGAAGGAGATCACACTCTGCCTTAAAGTAGTATGAGACATCATTTATCCCAATGGCAGTTCAGCATCTTCTTCTTTAAGGCCTGTGGAGAAGGGCAGTGAACACTGTCCTTGACCGAGACACTCGTTTCACTTAAATTAATTTTGATAGCAAAAAGTACCATTTAATCCAGCATAGTGGTGATAAAACTCATTTTCTGAGGGCTAGAATCTAAAAGCAAGGATGTAATACTGAGGCTTTATAAGACCTGGTCAGACCACACTTAAGACTACTGTGAGCAGTTTTTGCCCCTTTATCTAAGAAAGGGTATGCTAGCATTGGAGAGGATCCAGAGGTGGTTCACAAGAATTTTCCCAGGCATGAAAGGGTTAACATATGAGGAGAGTTTGATGGCTCAAACGAATATTGAAAGGCCCAGACAGAGTAGATGTTTCCTATAATGGGGGAGCCTAGGACCAGAGGGCATAGCCTCAGAATTCAAGGATGCCCCTTTAGAATAGAGATGAGGAAGAATTTCTTTGGCCAGAGGGTGCTTGTTGCCACTGACAGCTGTGGGGGCCAAGTTATTAGATGTATTTGAAGTGGCAGTTGATAGGTTCTTGATTAGTGTGTCAAGGGTTACAGAGAGAAGATAGGAGAATGGGGTTGAGAGAGAGAATAAATCAGCCATGATGGAATGGCGAAGAAAACGCAAAGGGCCAGCGTTCTGCTCCTATGTCTTAAGGAATCATTCAAAATTCAAAGTAAATTTTATTACCAAAGTACATATGTCACCATATACAACCCTGAGATTCATTTTCCTGTGGGCATACTCAGTAAACCTATAGAATAGTAACTACAATAGGATCAATGAAGGATCAACCAGAGTACAGAATACAACAAAATGTGTAAACAACAGCCTGATGTTTGAGGGGTAGTAACTGTTCTTGAACCTGGTGGTGCAAGCCCTTAGGCCCTTGTACCTTCTTACTTGATGGCAGCAGTGAGAAGAGAGCATGGCCTGGGTGGTGAGGATCTCTGATGATGGATGCTGCTTTCCTATAACAACGTCTCATGTGGATGTGCTCAATGGTTGGGAGGGCTTTACCCCTGACGTACTGGGCTGAATCCACTACTTTTCGTACAATTTTCTATTCAAAGGAGTTGGTGTTTCCATACCAGGCCATGATGCAGTCAGTCAGTACACTCCCCACTACACACCTATAGAAGTTTCTCAAAGTTTTAGATGTTATTTAGAATTTCTGCAGACTCCTAAGGAAGTAGAGGCACTGTCGTGCTTTCTTTGCAATTGCATTTACGAGTTGGGCCCAAGACAGATCCTTTGAAATAGTAACACCCAGGAATTTAAAATTGCTCACCCTTTCCACCTCCGATCCTCCAATGATTACTGGCTCATGGACCTCTAATTTCCCTCTCCTGAAATCTACAATCAGTTCCTTGGTCTTGCTGACATTGAGTGAGAGATTGTTGTTATGATACCACTCAGCCAAATATTTAATCTCCCTCCTGTATGCTGATTCATCACCACCTTTGATATGGCCCACAACAGTGGTGTTATCAGCAAACTCAAATATGGTGTTGGGGCTATTCTTAACCACACAGTCATAGGTGTAAAGCGAGTAGAGCAGGGACTAAGCATACAGCCCTGTGGTGCACCTGTGCTGATGGAGATCGTGGAGAAGGTGTTGTTACCTATCCAAACTGACTGGGCTCCACAAGTGAGGAAATCCAGGATCCAATTGCACAAGGAGGTATTGAGGCCAACGTCTTGGTGCTTATTGATTAGTTTTGAGGTGATGATGGTATTGAATGCCGAGATGTAGTTGATTCAGGAAGAATCTGAAATGTGATCATCACGGGTAGAATAGGCACCTATGTCTATTTTATGACTAGGATCCCTGTCCCCAATGCATTAATTTTAAAATCTGATTCTTGTATTGAAATCCCTCCAAGTCCTTGCCCCTCCATATCTTTACTTAATGTATTAAAAACCTAGACTCCTCCAGTCGTATATTTGAAAATCCATATTGCATTTAATTGGACCTGGCCACATGATGATCTAATGCCCTTAAATATATTCCCTTTTATATATTAGAATGAGTCTCCAAAATAAGGATGAAGACAGCAGGTAGATATGTTCACATAATTCATCTCTGTCTATTCTCTTCATGTCATGTGTCTGTCTAAATACCTCTTAAACACCACCATTGTGTCTGCCTTCACCGCAAACTATGGCAGTGTGGCCTGGGGACCTACTACTCCCTAGAGAAAAAAAATTGCCCCCTCTCACCTTAAAGTTCTGCTCTCGAAAAGAGATTTTAACTACAGGTACCTTCCCCAGGTTTTCTCAACCAGAGTTCCGTGAAAGGTCGGTAAGGGTTCGTAAGGGATCCCACCAAGGAGCACCAAGCCATGGTCTCCCACACAATCACCGACATTATTATCTCTGGGGATCTCCCATCCACTGCCACCAACCTCATTGTTTGCGCACCCCACTCCTGCGGTTTCTACCTCCTACCCAAGTTCCACAAACCTGCCTGTCCAGGTAGACCCATTGTTTCTACTTGTTCCTGCCCCACTCAACTCATATCTACAGACTTCGACTCAGCTTTATCACCCCCCCCCGCCAGTTCAGTCCTTTCCTATCTACATCAGTGACACTACACACACCCTTGATCTTCTCAATAATTTCAAGTACCATGGCCCTTAATGTCTTACTTTCACCGTGGCTGTCCAGTCCCCATACACTTCCATCCCCCACTAGGAAGGCCTCAAAGCTCTCTGCTTCTTTCTGGACACCAAACCCAACCAGTTCCCCTCCACCACCACTCTGCTCCTATCTAGCGGAACTTGCCCTCACTCTCAATGATTTCTCTTTTGGCTCCTCACACTTTCTTCAAACAAAAGTTACTCACATAGGTCCCAGCTATGCATGCCTTTTTGTTGGCTACATCCAAGCCTACACTAGTGTCACTCCCTAACTTTTCCTATGCTGCATTGATGACTGCTACATCGACTTCATCGACTTTGCCTCCAACTTCTACCCTGCCCTCAAATTTACCTGGTCCATTTCTGACACCTACCTCCCCTTTCTCATTCTCTCTATGACTATCTCTGGAGACAGCTTAACTACTGATGTCTTTTATAAACCCACTGACTCTCACCCTGTTACATATAAAAATGCCTGCTTCTCTCAGTTCCCCCGTTTCCACCGCATCTGCTTTCAGGATGAGGCTTTTCATTCCAGATGTCCTCCTTCTTCAAAGAATGGAGCTTCCCTTCCTACACCATGAACTCTTCCCTCAACTACATCTCTTCCATTTCGCGCATGTCTGCCCTCAACCCACCAGGTACCTCTTGTCCTCACCTATCACCCCACCAGCCTCCGCATCCAGCACATAATTCTCCGAAGCTTCCGCCATCTCCAACGGGATCCCACCACCAAGCACATCTTTCCCTCCCTCCCACTTCCTGTTTTCCACAGGGATCACTCCCTACGCGACTCTGTTGTCCATTCACCCCTCCCCACTGATCTCCCTCCTGGCACTCATCCTTGCAAGTGGAACAAGTGGTACACCTGCCCCTACACCTCCTCCTTCACCTCCATTCAGGGCCCCAAACAGACCTTCCAGGTGAGGCAACACTTCACCTGTGAGTCTGTTAGGGTCATCTGCTGTATCCACTGCTCCTGGTGTGGCCTCCTGTATATCGGTGAGACCGACGCGGATTGGGAAACCACTTCGCTGAGCACCTACGCTCCATCCGCTAGAAAAAGTGGGATCTCTAAGAGGCCACCCATTTTAATTCCACTTCCCATTCCCATTCCGAAATGTCCATTCATGGCCTCCTCTACTGCCATGATGAGGCCACACACAGTTTGGAGGAGCAACACCTTGTATTCCGTCTGGGCAGCCTCCAACTTGATGGCATGAACATTGATATCTGGAACTTCTGGTAATTGTCCCCATCCTTCACCATTCCCCATTCCTATTTCCCTCACTTATCTTATCTCCTCACCTGCCCATCACCTCCCCCTGGTGCTCCTCCCCCTCTTCATTCTTCCATGGCCTTCTGTCCTCTCCTATCAGATTCCCCCTTCTCCAGCCCTGTATCTCTTTTACCAATCAGCTTCCCAGTTCTTTACTTAACCCTCCCCGCTCCCGGTTTCACCTTTCACCTCGTGTTTCTTCCTCCCCTCCCCCCACCTTCTAACTCTGACTCCTCATCTTTTTTTTCTCCAGTCTTGCTGAAGGGTCACGACCTGAAATGTTGACTGTACTCTATTGGTTGATAATTGGTGAGCGCAGTATTGCACAGAGGGAGGGACGGTAGGCTGATAATTGATGAGTTCTGTATTGTACAGAGGAGAGGATGATAGGCTGATAATTGGTGAGCGCTACATTGTCCAGAGGGGAGGATGATAAGCTGATAATTGGTGAGCGCTACATTGTACAGAGGGGAGGATGTTGGGTTGATAATTGGTGAGTTCTGTATTGCACGGAGGAGAGGATGATAGGCTGATAATTGGTGAGCACTGTATTGTATGGAGGAGAGGACACTAGGCTGATAATTGGTGAGCACTGTATTGCCCTGAGGGAGGGATGGTAGACTGATGAGGAGTATGAAGTGCTTTTTCCCAGCTTTGAATGCATTCATTTTATTCATATTGCTTTAGCTTATGGTTTTTAGTTACTTTACAGTTCAACATTGTCAATAAATTTTCATGTTGTAAATCACATTAATTAAAATCAATTTATAACCTTTATTTAATTTAAATCTATTGAGCCTACTTTAGAAAAAATAAATCCCATTTTGTCCTAAGCCAGTTATTTAACAGAAATTTATTGCCTTATGAGTTTTTAAAATTTATGAAAAGGAAAGAAAGAGACTAATTTCAAGAAAGATAAGCTAAGCTTAACTACCTGTATTTTTTCCAAGAAAGGTTGGCTAAAAATTCATTCTCTACTCTAAAGAGCATTGACAATTATTTTTGGATTATTATGTCTATAATTTACTGATCATGCTAACATACTGTGAGCTGTAGATATAATGATTTTTACATGGAAGCTGTGACTGTGATTACTGTGACCTGAAGCATATTTTAAGGTTTCCTCCAGGTCAGACAGGTTGAGAAAGGCTGTTCTACCCTATCTCAATCCAGAGTTCCTCTGCATTCACTCCAAGAGTTTGCCCCCATTGCCTTTGCAATCTGCTTCCACCATTGACCTTTACCGAAACACATGCTTTCCTCCAACTCTGGCCTTCTGTGTCTTCCCTGCTTTTTTTACCCCACATTAGTAACCATGCCTCCACTTACTGAGGTCTTTAAATTTCCTTCTCAAACTTTTTGTTTCTACTACTTAGAGCAGAGATTGGTCTCTCATCGAAGATGCTCCTTGAACCAATTCCCTTGACCAAGAATTTTGATGCTCCCTCTGGTACCCTCCTGGTTCTGCTAGTGATTTTAAACCCGATTCTGATTCTGCTGTGTCTCAATGTCGATTTGATAATTCTCCTTTGACTCCTTATAATGGAAAAACGATTAGTGGTCTTTCACAAACCACAAAGTTACTAATCTACTGGTACCAGAGTTTCTCCCTCCACAGGTTGCTTATCTTACCAAGTATTTTTGCTATTTTCTATTTTCAGATTCCTGCAGTATTTTCTTGAATTATTTTAGTATTTGCAACCAGTTTATCAGCAGAGGGCAGCAAGTTGCAGTATGTTTCCCTAAAGGCAACTATGCATTTTCGAGTTATTTGCTGTTCTGAGCTCTGTGGTTTGCAGTGTTAACTTCCTTGTACAAGGCAATCATTCTAAAAGAGGACATAGATAATGACAGCATTTCATCTGTTCAGGCAAGTTAATTGATTGCATTTGAGCAACGTGAATTACCTAATGTTCTGTTTATGTTGAAGCTGCTTCTGGGATCCACTCGTTGTGGGTGTGTCATTGAACAACGATTCATCCCATGAGTGAATTTCGCAAAATGTGGCTGCGTGTTATCTGAAACCCTTTACTGAGCAGTTAAACTTTCAGCTTCAGAAAGTAAAAGAGTTGTTGACACTCAGAAATCAAGTTAATTTGAGGGAGGCTTAGAGCATTGATGACATTGCATAAAGTTTGTGAAAAGTAAATAAAATTCATTTTTTTACAGCACCAGGTTCCACTTCTTGCGTCATCAAACCCAGGCAGGGTGAGGCTACCTCCACCAGATAATCTTTGTACAAACTTCAGTTAGGATTGTTATATTTAAAGAGGGCGTTTAGAGATGGAAACAGGGAGGAGCTGAGGGCAATACAGAGGGACCTGAAAGCCAGGATCAGGGAGGCTAAAGACAGGTACAGGAGGAAGCTTGAGTGGGGACTCCAGCAGAACAAAATGAGAGAGGTCTGAAGGGGGATGAGGACCATCACTGGGTTCCGGCAAACGAGCAACAGAGGAGCTGAGGGCAGTGTGGACAGGGCCAACGAACTTAACCTGTTCTTTAACAGATTTGACATTGTGACCCCTGCCCATCCCCCACGTGAGCCATCTGTGGTTGGCCCCCAATCAACACATGTTCGGCTCTTCCCTCCTACCCCTCCTGACAGTTCCCCCACCCTGCTCTCATGACTATACCCCTCCCCCACACAAAACCACCACTGTGGGCTTCATGGCTGAACAGGTGAGAAGACAGCTGAAACGTCTTAACCCAAGCAAGGCTGCAGGACCAGATGGTGTCAGTACCAGGGTGCTCAAAGCCTGTGCCCCTCAGCTACGTGGGGTACTTCACCATGTATTCAACCTGAGCCTGAGGCTCCAGAGGATTCCTGTACTGTGGAAAACGTCCTGCCTCGTCCCTGTGCCAAAGATGCCACGCCCCAGCGGCCTCAATGGCTACAGACCGGTGGCATTGACCTCCCACATCACGAAGACCCTGGAGAGATTTGTTCTGGAGCTGCTCCGGCCTATGGTCAGACCACACTTAGATCCCCTCCAGTTCGCCTACCAGCCCCGACTAGGAGTTAAGGATGCCATCGTCTACCTGCTGAACCGTGTCTACGCCCACCTGGACAAGCCAGCGAGCACTGTGAGGGTTATGTTTTTTGACTTCTCCAGTACGTTCAACACCATCCGCCCTGCTCTGCTGGGGGAGAAGCTGACAGCGATGCAGGTGGATGCTTTCCTGGTGTCATGGATTCTTGATTACCTGACTGGCAGACCACAGTACGTGTGCTTGCAACACTGTGTGTCTGACAGAGTGATCAGCAGCACTGGGGCTCCACAGGGGACTGTCTTGTCTCCCTTTCTCTTCACCGTTTACACCTCGGACTTCAACTACTGCACAGAGTCTTGTCATCTTCAGAAGTTTTCGGATGACTCTGCCATAGTTGGATGCATCAGCAAGGGAGATGAGGTTGAGTACAGGGCTACTGTAGGAAACTTTGTCACATGGTGTGAGCAGAATTATCTGCAGCTTAATGTGAAAAAGACTGAGGAGCTGGTGGTAGACCTGAGGAGAACTAAGGTACAGTGACCCCTGTTTCCATCCAGGGGGTCAGTGTGGACATGGTGGAGGATTACAAATACCTGGGGATACGAATTGACAATAAACTGGACTGGTCAAAGAACACTGAGGCTGTCTACAAGAAGAGTCAGAGCCATCTCTACTTCCTGAGGAGACTGAGGTCCTTTAACATCTGCCGGACGATGCTGAGGATATTCTACGAGTCTGTGGTGGCCAGTGCTATCATGTTTGCTGTTGTGTGCTGGGGCAGCAGGCTGAGGGTAGCTGACACCAACAGGATCAACAAACTATTCTCTAAGGCCAGTGATGTTGTGGGGATGGAACTGGACTCTCTGATGGTGGTGTCTGAAAAGAGGATGCTGTCTAAGTTACATGCCATCTTGGTCAAGGTCTCCCATCCACTACATAATGTACTGGGTGGGCACAGGAGTACATTCAGCCAGAGACTCATTCCTCCAAGATGCAGCACAGAGCGTCATAGGAAGTCATTCCTGCCTGTGGCCATCAAACTTTACAACTCCTCCCTTGGAGGGTCAGACACCCTGTGCCGATAGGCTGGTCCTGGACTTATTTCATAATTTACTGGCATAATTTACATATTACTATTTAACTATTTATGGTTCTATTACTATTTATTATTTATGGTGCAACTGTACCGAAAACCAATTTCCCCCGGGATCAATAAAGTATGACTATGACTATGACTATTTATATCAGTCTTCTTAGTGTTTGTCAGAGTCCTGTAGCACAGAAATAGGCCCTTTGACACATCTAGTCTATGCCAAATTATAATTCTGCTTCGTCCAATCAAGCTGCACGTGGACCATAGCCCTCCATACCCTTCCTATCATGTAATTATCCAAACTTCTCTTAAGTGTTGAAATCAATCCCACATCCACCGCTTCTTCTGACAGCTCATTCCACACTCTCGCCACCCTCTGAGTGAAGAAGTTCTCCCTCATGTTCCCCTTAAACATTTCACCTTTCACCTTCAAACCATGATCCCGAGTTCTCGTTTGTGTCTGGGAGATCAAGCTACATTGTAAATTCTGCCATGCACTGAATTCAGGCTCATCACAAGATCAAGATCTGTATTGGCTGAAATGTAAACAAAATGCTGGAAATACCCATCGGATTAGACCTCATCCGTGAAGGGAAAAAATGAATTAATGTTTCATGTTGATAAGCTTTCATCAAAAGTAGGAAGAATTAGAAATCAAAGAAGAAGGTGGGGAGAACAAAAAAAATGTGACAGGGTGGAGAGTAATCAAGGCTGAATGTCAAGTATGACAAGATTGGTGAGGGTTTGCTTGTTGCAGCTGCTCTGTCAGAAGGAGATTTAATTAGAGAGAAATGAATGAGTATAAAAGAGAGAGAAAATTGCTGGAACTGCAAGATATGTTGTAATTGATGGGAAATTTTAAATAAAATAGGAATACTAGAGGTAGTGTGAAAGAATGAAGGTCTTTCATCATAACTGGCCAGTGTTGGCATCATCTGAAAAGGGTGGTTATTTGAAATTCTTGAATTTAATGTCGAGTTCTAAGGGCTAGATAGAGCAACTGCAACTAATAAGCCTTCAACATCTATTCTCAGCAAGCACTGCCACCAATTGTGCCTTTCAATCTCTTTGCTGCTCCCCTATCACAGACATCCTCTGTGTTCTCTCTACCCCATGCCTTCTCTATAACTTAAAATATGCCTGCTCTCTAACTTTTCCTGGGCCTGAAGAAAGATCTTCAATCAGAAAGGTTTCAGTTTTTCTGGTCACAGTTACCATGTGGCCAGCTTGTGGGGCGTTTTTATTGCACAATGTTTTGATCAGGAAATTAGTAAATGTTTGCCAGTGATTAGCCTAAACCTTCAGCAGGTGTTACGTGTCATGTTGCAATTCCTGTTCATCAGGTGTGTTTTGAAGTGACTAACTGAAGTGCATTATGGGATTAATAAAACTACCTTTCTAAGACACCTGTTCTGTGCATTCCTTTGAATTGAAGGTAAGGTTTAGAATTCCTGCATTGCACTGTACCTTTCTCAGAATTCTTCACATCTTCCACCAAGCCCTCTATTAGATTTAGTGACTAGGTGATTGTTTCCAGGAGTTAGCTGTGAGAGAACCTAACACATTTGGATAGTCACAGAGAGAGAACCTTTAAACAGGTGTCTAAAACTCAGTATTCTGGGTGTGACCATGTTTTTGTTGCACCTTTTAAATGACTAAATACAGAATATCCTGGAATTTTGGTAGAGTTTTAATGGATTTAGTTGAAAAAAATTTCAAATCAATGATTTTGTGGTCAGAGATATTCCTACTTTAATACCTTTTGTGGCCTTTGAATAAAACTCTTTTCAATACTTTGTTCCTAATTCTGTACTTTAGAGGATTCCTTTTTACCTAGATTAAATGGACTTTTAATAAAGTTCTTTAAACATAAAGCAATTTGCTTAAAGATTTATGTAAGTCTAATATTATTTTATAGGCTTTCTTAAGTTCCTGCTATAATTTTCACTTACTGTTCAAAGCATCAGACTGATACTGCAAAAAAGTTCTGATTAAAGAGTCTTTCGCTACACTGTGATTTTCTTCAGGTTTAGTAACCATTTGGCCAAATCCGCTATTTTAGTAAGATGGTAATTTCTGCCTGAATTTGTTAAATAGTATTTTTGTCTATTGTAAAAGTCCTTGAATGATATGTATGTAATGCTATTATGTTTCAGTGATAGATGTAGAGTAATTCTATTGACTATTTCATCATTGATATATTATAACAATATTTTTAAATAACAAGTTAGATATACTTTTGTAGAAACAGCAGCATTAATTATGCTAACACTATTTACTTATTGGTTTTGAAATTCCATAATGAAGAGGCACTTTTCAAAAAGAGTGATTTTTCCTCTTGTTCTGTGCTGCAAAATAAGGCATCATGTACCCAAGAGCAATCAGCAGGTTTCTAAATGGTGTCTGGCAACTTAAAGTTAATAAGATTGTCCGGAAATCCCATGTTTTGTTAGGTATGGAATGCACATCTCTCGATTTAAGGAGAAAATTTGTTACTTTATTTGCGCAAGTGCATTTTAAGTTTAGTTTAAACTGCTTGCAGACATAATGGAGCCAGCTTTAATCTGCATCTCCCATTGACGTGTTATAAGGATGTGACGGAATGTAACAGTCTAGGACTTTGCAACAACGGCAGATTTATTTTAAACTTAAGCTTACATTTTGGATCCCATATTTTACTTTTTCCTTACAGAAACTTAAGATAAGGACCTCACCATGTCTGAACCAATAACGCTGAACGTAGGGGGAAGCTTGTACACCACTTCTTTGACAACTTTAACTCGCTATCCAGACTCAATGCTTGGTTCAATGTTTGGTGGAACGTTGCCCATTAAAAAAGATATACAAGGAAACTGCTTCATCGATAGAGATGGAAAAATGTTTCGCTACATCCTGAATTTCCTTCGCACATCACAGTTGGATCTTCCACATGATTTCCAAGAGCTGGATCTTCTGAACAGAGAGGCTGATTTTTTTCAGATCCAACCTCTGCTGGAGGCTTTGCAGAAAGTCACGGTGAAGCCTACTAAAGTGAGAATGAATACAATTCTTAACATCATTTATGACTCGCATTTACATAATATTGGTTCTTTTACCGGAAAAATCATGAGTGTTCAAGTATTTTCTACATCATGTGCCTTACTGAAACTCCTGAATTCCAAGTTCTACCATAGAGTTAATGGGGAGAGTGTGGCTCTGAACACCAAAGAACAGAACCAGAAATTTATGACTGTAGAATGGGTTGAAAGTGGCTTAAACGCAATGGAAGGACAATATTTACTGCAGAATTGGAAAAGCCTCTTTGTTGCACCCTCTCATCAGAAAATCAAAAATCTGCCAATGTTTTTGCAACATGTCGTGAAGATAGCAGTGAATGGTGGATTCCTTCTCCATTCTCTTCCTCCCACTTCATCCAGCCCTCTGGTCCTCCATTTCACTCAGTGCTGGTAAAACTAATGCAGGTTAACTTCATTGCGGTTAATAAGACTGACTGGATTTGATGACAAACATTGGTTTCCCACGCACTTCAGGCCAAGTCATTAGGTATACTTAAAGCGGAAGTTGACAGGTTCATGATTGGCAAGAGTGTCAAAGGTTCTGGGGAGAAGGCAGGAGAATGGGATTGAGAAGGATAATAAGTCAGCCACGATGGAATGGCCGAGCAGACTCAATGGACCAAAGGGCCTAATTCTATTCCTGTGTCTTATGTTTAAATGAAAACTGAATAGCTTCTTTTTCTTCCAAGGAGCTGAATTATTTTTTTGCAGCTATGTACTTCATAATAAATTTCATGTAAAATGTGTGTTTAAAATATTGTTTCTTAGAACAGTACAGCACGGTACAAGCCCTTTGGTCCACAATGTTGTGACAACCTTTTAACCTGATCTATGCTTATTTACTTCATTGGTTTAATTTTGGTTGTTTTGTTACAACCAACTCACCTCATGTAAATTTCAACAATCTTTACTTTTATGAGGGGTGTTTGATAAGTTTGTGGCCTAAGGTAGAAGGAGTCAATTTTTAAATACCTAGCACATTTATTTTTCAACATAGTCCCCTCCTACATTTACACAGTTAGTCCAGCGGTCGTGGAGCACACGGATCCCTTCTTTGTAGAAGTCGGCGTCTTGGACCTCCAGAAAGTGGTCCACAGCAGGGGTGATTAATAAGTTCGTGGCCTAAGGTAGAAGGAGATGAGCTATACAGCTCTCGTTACATGTATGTGCAGTTCAAGTCTTTGAGTGATTATGTAGAAAGTTTGAAGTTAATAACTCATCTCCTTCTACCTAAGGCCACAAACTTATCAATCACCCCTGCTGTGGACCACTTTCTGGAGGTCCAAGATGCCGACTTCTACAAAGAAGGGAGCTGTATGCTCCACGACCGCTGGACTAACTGTGTAAATATAGGAAAAATAAATGTGCTAGGTTTTCTAAAATTGACTTATTCTACCTTAGGCCATGAACTTATCAATCACCCCTCCTATTGTTCCTTTAAAAAGCAACACAAAGACACTGCGGGAACTCAGCGAGTCTGACAGTGTGTACAGCAAGAACCCAGATAGTTGTTGTTTCAGGTCAAGACCATTCACCTTGTCTAAAAGATGACGTTTTTTTTGTTTCTCTGACTTTCTCCAGCAGCTTGTGAGTTGCTCCAGATTCCAGTATCTTCAAAGTTTAGAGTAAATTTATTATCAAAGTACATACAGTTGAAGTCAGAAGTTTACATACACCTTAGCCAAATACATTTAAACTCAGTTTTTCACAATTCCTGCCATTAAATCCTAGAAAACATTCCCTGTCTTAGGTCAGTTAGGATCACTATTTCAAGAATGTGAAATGTCAGAATAATAGTAGAGAGAATGATTTATTTCAGCTCTTAATTTCTTTCATCACTTTTCCAGTGGGTCAGAAGTTTACATACACTTTGTTAGTATTTGGTAGCATTGCCTTTAAATTGTTTAACTTGGGTCAAACGTTTTGGGTAGCCTTCCACACAGTAAGTTGCTGGAATTTTGTTCCATTCCTCCAGACAGAACTGGTGTAACTGAGTCAGGTTTGTAGGCCTCCTTGCTTGCACACGCTTTTTCAGTTCTACCCACAAATTTTCTATTGGATTGAGGTCAAGGCTTTGTGATGGCCACTCCAATACCTTGACTTTGTTGTCCTTAAGCAACTTTGCCACAACTTTGGAAGTATGCTTGGGGTTATTGTCCATTTGGAAGACCCATTTGCCCCTGAGCCTTAACTTCCTGGGTGATGTCTTGAGATGTTGCTTCAATAATATCCACATAATTTTCCTTCCTCTTGATGCCATCTATTTTGTGAAGTGCACCAGTCCCTCCTGCAGCAAAGCACCCCCACAACATGATGCTGCCACCCCCATGCTTCACGGTTGGGATGGTGTTCTTCGGCTTGCAAGCTTCACCCTTTTTCCTCCAAACATAACGATGGTCATTATGGCCAAACAGTTCAATTTTTGTTTCATCAGACCAGAGAACATTTCTCCAAAAAGTAAGATCTTTGTCCCCATGTGCACTTGCAAACTGTAGTCTGGCTTTTTTATGGCAGTTTTGGAGCAGTGGCTTCTTCCTTGCTGAGCAGCCTTTCAGGTTATGTCGATATAGGACTCATTTTACTGTGGATATAGATACTTGTCTACCTCTTTCCTCCAGCAGCTTCACAAGGTCCTTTGCTGTTGTTCTGGGATTGATTTGCACTTTTCGCGCCAAAGTACATTCATCTCTAGGAGACAGAATGCATCTCCTTCCTGAGTGTTGTGACTGCTGCGTGGTCCCATGGTGTTTATACTTGCATACCATTGTTTGTACAGATGAACGTGGTACCTTCAGGCGTTTGGAAATTGCTCCCAAGGATGAGCCAGTCTTGACATCATTTTTTGACCTCAATCCGATTTAAAAAAAATTTTGGGCAGAATTGAAAAAGCGTGTGCGAGCAAGGAGGCCTGCAAACCTGACTCAGATACACCAGTTCTGCCTAGAGGAATGGAACAAAATTCCAGCAACTTACTGTGAGAAGCTAGTGGAAGGTCAAGTGAAGTTGTCCCCTTTGTTTCAAGAGCCTGATGACTGAGCGGTAATAACTGTTCCTGAATCCTGAGGCTCCTGTACCTTCTTCCTGATGGCAGCAGCAAGAAGGATGATGGATGCTGCTTTCCTACGGTAGTGCTCTGTGTCGATGTGCTCAATGGTGGGGAGGGATTTACCTGTGATGTACTGGGCTGCATCCACTACTTTTTGTAGGATTTTCCTTCCAAGGGCATTGGTATTTCCATACTGGGCAGTGATGCTGTCTGTCAATATACTCTCCACCACACATCTCTGCAAGTTTGTCAAAGTCTCTTCTGTCCCTATTTGGTCAAAGAGAAAGGTTTTCAATATCATTGTAGAAGAGAAAAACAGGCAGACACTGAGGAAGGGAATCAGAGCTCCAGAGCCTGTTGGCCCCAATTATTGAAAACAAGCACCTTGCCCATTCCATTTCTAAATTGCTCAATCTCCCACATTTATTTATTTATTTATTTATTTATTGAGATGCAGCAGGGAATAGACCCTTCTGTCCTTTCGAGCTGCGCTGCCCAGCAACCCTCGATTTAACCCTAGTCTTATCGTGAGACAATTTAAAATGACCAATTAACCGGTACGTCTTTGGATTGTGGGAGGGAGCCCGAGCGCCCAGAGGGAACCCACACAATCACAGGGAGAACATACAAACTCCTTACTGGCAGTGGCATGAAATGAACCTGGGTTGCTGCTACTGTGAAGTGTTGTGCTAACCACTGCACTACTAGATAAGAACTCCATAACCAGCAAATTAATCACTGACTGCTTGCAAATCATCTCTTGTAATCATTAAAATGATATTACTTGAATCTTTTAATTGATATTCTTCATTCCACATACTATGTGACATTAGATTACCATCATAGTGTCAATTTTTGATTGGTCTACACCACACTGTGGACCACCTATTCCTGCTCAAGTTTACAAATACCTGAAAATCATAATGGACTGACTCTGCACAATGATGTATAATCTTGTTTGCTCCTAGGAAAAAAAAAGTTTATTAATTAAGTAAAAACAACATGGAGATTCTGTACATCATAATACTTTTACCTATTGAAGCTTGGAAAGAAACGCTTGTATTTGTACGGAATATCAATGCTGGTTTTGCTAAGGAATCTACATTGTTATCTAGGCATATTTGACACAAGTGATACCTTAGTTACTGCTAAACCATTTGCTAACAAAAATAATAAATTTATTTAAACTTATTGAAAATCTTGGTATTGGTTTATTAGTGTCACACGTACATGATACAGTGAAAAGCTTCTTTTGCGTACAATCAACACACAGTGCATTGAGGTAAGACAAAGTAAAACAATAACAGTGTATAAGAGTTACAGGGCAAGTGCAGGATCATAATGAGGTAGATTGTGAGGCCAGACTGCAGGGATTAAAAGTATACAGCAATTGGTAATACACTGATACAAGAGTGTCCTGGTGATCTGCTGATAGAATTCAATCCCACCACAGCAAATTGTTGCAGATTATAAGCATCGACAACACATTTGCAATGCTGTATAGTATATCATAGTATCTATGATTCCATGAAAACTGCAGATAAAGACGGAACACTGAGCTTCTATATTGTAAGCTTCCCACTTTCTGATGTTTGCAGTTGGCAGGCATTAATACAAAGACATTTTTGGCATTTAGCAAATATCATAATCATCTAGTTAATCAGTTCTCACAGACAATTAAGGAAGAAACAATTTTAGCTAATATTTTAAACACTTCATACTGGGTGAAATAAATATTGGAATATATACTATGCGAACAGCTAATCATATTGAAGTACTTTCACAGGTATCAAACCTGAAGGGGAAAAAAAAGTTCTTCCTTGATATGTGAAACATTTAGTAGAAGCTAAAATAAATATTGGCACTAACACCCAAAAGCTGAAATATATTTTTTTAATTAAAAGAATAGATTTTAAAATATTTAACCAAAGGAATTGCAACTCACATAAAGATAAACGTACAAGACAGAGTTTGTAAAACAATAATGTAATTGTACTTTAGGAGCAACACACAAAGTGCGGGCTGTATGCCTGGCCTTTAGCATCTGTATGTTGCTCCGGATGCCAGCATTTGCCGTCTCTTGAGTCTCTATTGGAATTCAGAAAAAAATATACAAAAATAAATCCAGAAAGTATGTTGCAATACTGCTGGGAAACCAGGAACGTGTGCAAATCTTGGCTTCTGATGTGAACAGTGAGAATTTTTTAAACTCCAAATACTGGCCCATGACCATTTTGAACTTTATTTCAAACTGTCATAATTGCAACAAGCAACAGAAGCTGACTTTGTATTACATTTATTTTTTTAAAAAACTAATGTAAAGCAAGCATTTTCTGAGGCAACTAGCAGAATAATGCGAATGGAAACGC
Source organism: Mobula birostris (assembly GCF_030028105.1). Lineage (NCBI taxonomy): Eukaryota > Metazoa > Chordata > Chondrichthyes > Myliobatiformes > Myliobatidae > Mobula > Mobula birostris. The sequence goes on from NC_092376.1 coordinate 26,976,853, forward strand.
AACAGGCTTGCATCAACTATAGATGATGCAGCTAACATCGAGCTCAGGGAGATGCCCTGCGCTTGCTCTGCTCGCAGCAGTAGGTTTGAATAAAGTTGTGTGAAACAGCTATGGCGGCGTCCAGGATGGGAGGGTGGATGTTGCCGCTCGCCTTTGGCGTGACTCTCTTAAAATGTCTGCTTATTCCTACTTAGTAAGAACTGCCTCTAGTCAGAGACTTTATCTGTACAGTGCGAGTTTGGATGATTTACAATATTACTTTCCGCCTTTTGGGCGGCTCTGTGAGCGCTGCAGTGTCAATTGTTCAGAATCAGGTTTAATTATCGCCGGTAGATGTCGTGAAATTTGCTGTCTTTGCGGCAGCAGTACAATGCAATACATAATAATAAGGGAAAAACCGTGAATTACAGTAAGTATATATATATTAAATAGTTAAATTAAATAAGTAGTACAAAAATAAAAATATAAAGGTAGTACAGTTCATGGGTTCAATGTCCACTCAGAAATCGGATGGCAGAGGGGAAGAAGCTGTTGCTGAATGGCCGACAGGCTTCTGTACCTCTTTCCTGATGGTAGCAATGAGAACAATGCATGACCTGGGTAATGGGTGCCCTTAATATTTGGATGCCACTTTTTTGAGGCATCGGTCCTTGAAGATGTCTTGAATTCCTCGGAGGCCAGTGCCGCTGATGGAGCTAACTAAGTTTATAACTCTCTACAGCTTATTTCGATCCTGTGCAGTAGTATCACCACTACTCCCCTCGACCCCCTCACCACCCCATACCAGATGGTGATGCAGCCGGTTAGAATGCCCTCCAAGGTGCATCTGTAGAAATGTGCAAATTACTTTGGTGACATACCAAATCTCACACTCCTATTGAAATACGGCCGCTGTCGTAGCTGCATTTATATGCTGGGTCCACGATAGACCCTCAGAAGATAATAACACCCAGGAACTTGGACTTGCCCAGTCTTTCCACTTCTGACCCTGCTATGAGAACTGGTGTATGTTTCCCCACCTTACCCTTTCTGAAGTCCACAACCAGTTCTTTAGTCCTGCTGACACTGAGTGCAAGGCTTTTGCTGCAATACCTCAACTGATGTATCTCACTCCTGTATTCCCCCTCATCACCATCTGAAATTCTGCCAACAGTAGTTGTATTGTCAGCAAATTTGAGCTGTGCCTGGGGTGTAGAGAGAGTAGAGCAGTGGGCTAAGCACATGTCCTAGAGTTGTGCCAGTGTTGATTGTCAGTGAGGTGGAAATGTTATTTTCAGTCCGCCTAGATTGTGATCTTCCAGTTGAGAAGTCAGGGATCCAGTTTCAGAAGGAAGTACAGAGGGCCAGGTTCTGGAGCTTTTCAATCAGAACTGTAGGAATGATTGTGTTAAATGCTGAGCTGTAGAAAATAAACAGCATCCTGACATAGGTATTTGTATTGTCCAGGTGATCCAAGGCTGCATGAAGAGCCAATGAGATTGTATCAGCTGTCGACCTATTGTGGCGATGGGCAAATTGCAGTGGGTCCAGGTCCTTGCTGAGACAGGAGTTATTTCTAGCCATAACCAACCTTTCAAAGCACTTCATCACCGTTAATGTCAGTGCTACTGGATGATAGTCATTAAAGCAGCTCACCCGGCTTTTCTTGGGCATAGGTATAGTTGTTGCCCTTTTGAAGCTGGTGGGAACTTCCAACTGTAGTATGAGAGATAGATAATGTCTTTGGACACTTTCACCAGTTGGTTGGCACGGGTTCATCCTCTGGAAAGACAGCCTGATATTGGTCACCAAGACGGAGATCACAGGGTCACCGGGTGCTGCAGAGATCCTCATAGCTGTAGTTTTATTCTGCCTTTCAAAGCGTGTATAAAAGGCACTGAGCTCATCTGGGAGTGAAGCATCACTGCCATTCACAATGTTAGATTCCGCTTTGTAGAAAGTAATGGCTGCAAACCCTGCCAGGGTTGACGTGCATCCGATTCCACCTCCAGCCTCATTTGGATGTGTTCCTTTGCTCTTGAGATAGCCCTCCACAAGTCGCACCTGGTTTTCTTGTACAGACCTGGGTCACCCGACTTGAATGCCACAGATCAAGCCCTCAGCAGACTACAAAGCTCCTGGCTCATCCACGGCGTTAGATTTGGGTATGTACAGTATGTTCTCGAAGGCACACACTCATCCACACAGATTTTAATGAATTCAATGTCAGCTATGGTGTAATCATTCAGACTCAATGAATCCCTGAATTTAGTCCAGGCCACCAATTCAAAGCAGGCCTGTAAGCACTGCTGTGCTTCCCTTATCCATACTTTCTTGGTCCTCACTGCTGGTGCGGCAGTCTTCAGTCTCTGCCTATGCTCAGGGAGTAGCAGTATAGAAAGGTGATCAGACTTTCCAATATGTGGGCGTGTGATATCACAGTAAGTGCTCTTGGTGGTGTAACAGTGGCCGGTGTGTTGGTTCCTCTGGTTCTACAAGTGGTTTGTGGGTAATAATTATTTAGAGACTTTTTCAAGCTGTCCTGGTTAAAATCTCCCAAACTGATAGGGAAGCCATCATGTCTGCTTATTATGTTGCTCAGTTCGTTTAGAGCCTGTTTCACATTGGCTCGAGGTGGGATCTACACTGCTACCAAAAGGGTTGCTGGAATCTCCTGCAGCGAATGAAATGATCGACACTTAATCATGAGATGTTCCAGGTTGTGTGAGCAGGACTGGGACAGCACTGCAGCGTCTGTGATTGAGTGGTGTCACAACAACAACCTTGCACTTAATGTCAGTAGCACCAAGGAATTGATGTGGACTTGAGGGAACACACACCAGATTCATTGAGAGATCAGCAGTGGAAAGAGTGAGCAGTTTCAACTTCTTGGGTGTCAACATCCCTGAAGATCTATCCTGGGCCCAACATATTGATGCAATTACAAAGAAGGCATTTCAGTGGCTATATTAGGAGTTTGAGGAGATTTGGTATATCACCAAAGACTCTAGCAAATTTCTACATGAGAATGTTCTAACTAGTTCCGTTACTGGTGTGGAGGGGCCACTGTACAGGGTCAGAAAAAGCTGCAGAAAGTTGCAGACCCTGCCAGCTCTGTAATGGGCACTCGCCTCCCCAGCACCGAGGACGTATTCGAAAGGTGATACTGTACCTCAAAAAGGCACATCCATCATTAAGAACCCCCAGGACTTGCCCTCTTCTTATTGCTACCATCAGGGAGGAGGTACAGAAGCCTGAAGCCACACACACTCAACGTTTTAGGAACAGCTTTTTCCCCCTCTGCCTTCACATTTCTAAACGGACAATGAACCAACCCATGAGCACTACCTCACTTATTTTGGCTCTCTTTTTGCACTACATATTTAATTTTACTTATTTTAATGCACTATTTATTTTAATGAATTACGAACTATATATGTATATTTCTTATAATATTTTATAGTTTTTTATGCATTGCACAGTACTACTGCCACAAAGCAACAATATTCATGACATATGCCAGCGATATCAAACCTAGTTGTGATTCAGCACAATGCCATGGACTGAAGAGTCTTTTCCGGTATCTTACTGATCCCTATGCTAAGTCCTAACCAGATAAAGACTGATTTACATGTACTTCAGTCCAAGCTGGCTGATAAGCCCGTGTTGGATCTGCAGACTCTGTCACTGATGAGGTAGAGGGGCTAATGTGGTGGATCGGTAGTTTGTGGTGTTATGTTCCTTTTGCTGTTTACACTGAGTTTCGGTTTGTTCCCAATAAATGAAGCTGAAGTGGTTAATGCTATCCCAAAAATTATTTTTCTCTTTTTAAAAAGTCTTCGACTAGGTACTTTCCCAATAAGGCATATTGCACTTTTTTTAAAGGAGGTTTTTGAATTCATCCTTAAAGATTTACCTCTGTCCACCAGTAATCTCTTGCTATACTGTTGAAAATAGACCTTCTGGTTTGTGTGTCTAGTATCAAATTGAAGTCTTCAATTCTGATGTTTTTGATTCAAGGTTCTTTCAGAAGTCAGGACAAAGACATAAAACTTGTTGCTTCATGATTGTTTTATTAAGCGCTAATAGAACGAAGAGAAATGGAAAAAGGCAGTAGCAGGAGAGCCTAGGGACAAAGAAGAAAGGAATGAGAAGTTGGTGGATCAATGTGTTCAGCCCTTCATGTGCCACAGATAAGAAACATTCCATTCAGATGTATAGATAAGAGTTAACCAATCAGATAGCTCCTTTTCAAATAATAAAATACCACTTAAGTTTTCAGAAAGAGACAGAACAATTGCATATACATAAAGTGACCACTAGGAAACATTAAACAGATACCTGTATATAGGTAGTTATATAAAATACAAACAGGCTGCATAGGAAAATAACAATTATACAGTCTAATCCAACAGTAGTGACCACTTTTCTCTTGTATGCTGATGTAATGAAATTTTAAGATGTCATTCCTGGTTCTTTTTGGATTCAGCAGCAACAGGTATTTGTAAATGGAAGAGGCACTGTATATGTATTAAAGGTACTTTATTAAAGTTATATAGTAAAAGAGACAAAGCAATACTGCACAATTTACCATCGGAGCTGTCTACTCTGTCTCTGTCTCTCGCAGTAGCTCTCAGCACTAGTTATGGCCCAGCCTAGGAGAACATTCACCTTTTGCACAGAGATTGCCCCTTTTTTATATTCTTCAAAGCCCCTTTTTGTCTTTCGTGACCTTTGGCTTGGGCACGCACAACTTAGAAATAGAGACAGTAGGTTTGTAAGGAGGAAAACATTCTTCACCAGTATCTAATCTGAATGATGTGGAAACCATTGGTTTATAAGGGGGAAAGCAGGCCATTACCACATTCTAAGCTGATTCCATTTTATCTTACGAACTTCCATTTTGTGCTATACATTTTAGCATGCACTAACAAGGAATCAAATTTAACTCTTTCCTTCCAGCTACTGTGACATGGAGTACCTACATTAGGCACCTCAGAGAAATGGAGGCATAACACTAATGCTTTCTCTGTAAGACCTCCAGATTCTCTGATATTGTGGGCAATCCAATTTCCATCCTCTCCCACTGCATTGAGGCCCCATCTCGACTAACGTGAATTCACATACCGAATACCTGACCCTGAAACAGACAACTCTGTCACAGCAAGAAATTACTTCATGGACAGAGGAAAGGATTCTTTCTCAGAGTTCCTTGAGTGTAATATCATCACTATGCTGTGGGCATCCATCCATTCAAAATGGGGAACTTAGGTGGTAGTAAAAACACAAGTCCATTTACTAATACTGTACAAAAGCTTGGCATCTCTCAAAGTACACATCTTTATGTCTTGTTAGATCCTCCTGCCCCACCTAGAGTCTGCCGGTCCCAGAGTGACATTACCCGTCATCTTAGACCCCATAAAATTAGAACAAAAGCAAGTTTCCCTCAATTTCAAGAGTCTACATTAGAATATAAGACATAGGAGCAGAATTTGGCTATTTGGCCCATCGTCTCTGCTCTGCTATTCCATCTTGGCTGATTTATTAGCCCTCTCAACCCTGTTCTCCTGCCTTCTCCCCATAACCTTGGACACCCTTACTAATCAAGAACCTATCAACCTGTATTTAAATATAGCCAATGACTTGGCCTCTACAGCTTTCTGTGGCAATGAATTCCACAGATTCACCACCCTCTAGTCTAAAGAAATTCCTCCCCATCTCTGTTCCAAAGGGACATCCTGTTTGAAGCTGTGCTCTCTTGTTTTGGAGAGTCTTAGACTCCCCACTGTAGGAAACATCCTCTTCTTGTCTACGTTAGAGAAAGAAATGGCTATGTTTACCCAGCATATTATTATGGTGGAATGAAAGGTTGTACATTTCAAGCAAAATTAGCAATTCTCATTCCTAGACGAGTAAAACTACCATTGTACTTCATGTTTATGAAATACAGAGATACTAAAATGAAAATTTAGTTATGTTGTTTTCACAATGACTCTGAATATTGTTATATTTTAGCATTTACATTACATGTAATTGATACTTAGGCTTCCTACAGCAAAATGTCTGACCATGAAATGAGAACTAATTATATGCATTTATGATTTCCACTCTCTTATTCAGCAAATATACATTATTCATCTGGTTCCATGAAATACTTAATTATTTATTTCACTTATAGTCATTCAACAGACTTTGAGGTCCACAGAAACTGGCTGGCCATTACTTACAGTTTACCTGTCTCACAGTGGTATTATGAAGTAAGTCTTGATGTTTTAAAGATAGCTCTCCTAATGTGTAAAGATTGAAAGAGACTTATGTTAATTAACAATGCAATTATTCCTAGTATAACCGTTTAGCCATGGGTTGTAAGGCCCATCAGTATGTTTTGTTAGATGCATTCTGAAGAACTCAGTCCAGTTCATCATGTATTTTCTAAATAATAAATTCCAAAAACGAAGCCATTTTTGTGTGAAACTTTTAGATCCATATGTGCTTTTTGTTGGTTTTATCATCTGCCCTCAGCTCTGCAATCACAGTTTAACTTAATGAATTACATAAAATTATAATCTTACCTCACTTAGTCACTTCTCTTCCAGAAGATAATACTTTCTTAATTTCTACTTTTTTACAAGCTTACTAATTATTTCTTTATAATTTTGTCCTCTAATGCAAGGGATCAGCCTGCTCCTCTTTTGTTCTACTTTTGATAAGATAAGATTGGATTTGTGCCTGTATAATTAATCTGGGCATTATATACAAGGTATATTTAGAGTAAAACTGGACAATTTCAATTGTTGACTAAGTAAATCCAAATTTCTTGTTTATTGTACATCTTAGTATGATGTAAAATATTCATTTTACCAAGACCAACAAATGCTGCGTGCCTCATGATTGTTATATGAATTCAGTAAATGTTGTATCTCAGTTCATATAAAATGTTTCGTGCTTTATGACAATTGCAATTTATTGGGTAAAGTATAACATGTTCTATTTTCGCCATTTCTCTCCCAATTCCTCATCATTCGTTCACCCCTCCCTCCTTACTCCCAAAATGCAGGTGACCTCAGAATGGACATTGGATTATCCACCATTTTTTGCATGGTTTGAATACCTCCTCTCCTTCATTGCTCAATTTTTCGATAAGGAAATGCTGGTTGTCCAGAACCTTAATTATGCCAGTAATGCAACTATACTGTTTCAGCGACTTTCAGTGATCACCATGGATATAGTATTCATTTATGGAGTAATAGAGTATGTCTTAAAATTGCCTTTATACTTATTTTAAAATTTCATTCTGTCATTTATTAGAGACTTAGAGTTGCACAATACAGAAACTGGCCCTTCAGCCATTCATGTCTATACTGACCTATTTGACTATCTGTACTAATCCCATTTCCCTGCATTAGGACCATATCCTACTATGCCTTGCCTATTTAAGTGTTTTCTAAATGCCTCTTAAATGTAGTAACTGTCTCTTATTCCACTATCTCCTCTGGCAGGACATTCCAAATATCAACCACTCTCTGAGTATGCTAAAAAAATCAAGCATAAAATCTCCTTTTAATTTCCTAGCTCTCACCTTAAAACTAAGCCCTCTTGTTTTTGATACTACTTACCAGGGGAAAAGGAATTTGACTATGTACCCTACCAATGCCTATTATAATACTGTGTACTTCTATCAGGTCACTTTGCAACACCTAGGGTAAAGAAGCCCGCCCTAAGCTGTCTCTCCCCATAACTAAAGTCCTCCAATCCAGGTAAATCTCCACTTCACTCTCTCTCCAGCACACCCACAGTGGTGACATGAATGGCCTAACCCACTTGTAAAGATGCAATATAACATCCCAATTATGACATTCTGTGCCTTAATCTCTATATGCCATATCTCACTTCTGTTGCCACTTTCAGGGAACTATTGACTTGGACCCCCTAGGTCTCCCTGGTCATGCATCATTTACTGTATATGTTTTATCCCTAATTATTTTTTCCAAAATCTGTAACCTTGTATTTGTTGGGATTAAGTGCCACCTACCAACACTCTGCCACACTCTTCAACTCATGAGCCGTGTGGAAAGTATTTGAAAAATATCCTGCTTTGGAATTGAGTCATCACTGAACGTTATTCAATTTTAACAAAATACAGATTCTATTTCTCTTCTGGAGGTGCAGGTTTGTGATTTTTGGCAATGTTCTGTTAAAGTGTCCAAATTATCATTCCTCAGCCTTAGTCTGTTTAACTACAGAAGTTCAATTGTGATATCCCTGATTTTTACATGTGCACTTTCCACAGGGATAACTGCTCTGATTTAACTTTTCTCTGTTTTTCCACTCTAATATGACTGAAGCGCAGACATGCATGGATTTGAAATTTTTGCAGCCTTTTTGCTGAACTGTGCATTATCTGCGAAGCTACTGGAGCAGCACTGTTTTAATTGCTGATAAGCAAGACAGCTCAGTAAGCAGCGTAAATGTCCAACTTATAGTTCAGAAACAGTACCTATTATTCCTACTTATTTATTAGCCTTGGTTGGGACAATTCAGTCTATACTGGGTTAGGGCATTTAAAAGGAACAGCTAGTAAAAGACAGTCATGATTCTTATTGTCCAGTTGATAGAAAGCAACATTCCTCAGGAAAATGAAACACGTTTTGTCAAGCAACTATGCTGTCTAGTTGTCAGGTACTATCTAGTTCAAAGGTAAAAAGAACATAATCAAGATTTACATATTTTTTGTCTGTTAAAGGTGTTGTAAGAACATAAATAGAACAAAGGAACCAAAGGAAATACTGGAGAAGCCAGATTTCATACTTGCAGTGCTGTTACTTTGGAACTTTGGATTACTGCTTATTGATCGTATCCTTATATTATAGAATCCATCTTTTAAAACAACCAAGCTGTGCAGGCAAGATTTTTATCTTGTTGATGTTTCAAAATGTTCCGGACTTTCTGAGGTCTCCTGCATCACAGTACTACCACAAAGTAAGGAACTGGCAAAGCTCTGTCCCAGCTGCTGAAGCAAAGCAAATGACAGAATGCCACAGATACGTAAAATCTGTAACAGACACTTCACCAATTCACTAAAAATTGGGTTCTTAAGTGTGGATATTTATTATGAGTATCTCAATAACATTGTTTTCTTTTAAAATATGTATTTTGACTGTTAGCTTTGTTATGGTTTCCTGGAATGGTGGGATGTTGCAAATTGCCCAAAATTTCAAATACTACTGAGTGTCTGAGTAGAAATTATGTGGAATGTTAAGATTCACTGTTATTACAGCTGAAAAGAGGTTTACCTGCAAAGCTGGGAGCAGATTTAGATGGTGAAGACCATGGGGAAAATTGAGAAAGAGAAAAAATGTTTTTATCTTTAAAAGATATGCATGCATTTCTCTTTTTGTTAGCTCTTTTACAAACACACATATAATGTATTATTTCTTAATTCAAACCTAGATATTCATTTTCAGTACAATGGCTTCTTATTTGGCTTGTTGCTTCTTTCCATTGCGAGGATGTTTCAGGTAATTTAGGAAACACAGTATAATCACTTGTTAGCGATGACATGTGTCAGCTGACAGCCCCTCTATTTCTGAATGACAAAGCCCACTTCAGACCCCTGATTAAGGCTGGAAATTCAATGCAACCCTGAGGGGCGCAACATATGATGCTGCAGTTTTTTTTGGAAGTGACATTAAATCAGAATGTTCTCAACATTTTCAATTGGATGTTAAAGATCCCAGAACATTATTCCAAAGAATAGCGGACAGTTATCCTAATCAATATTCATATCTCATACCAAAGTACTTCCATCTCAATCAACATTACAAAATCAAAAATCTGATCATTAACATATTGCTGCTTGTTCTAGACAAATTGGCTACTCCATTTCCTTTACTAAAGTAGAAATTACATTTAAAAAGTACATCACTGGCTCCAAAGCAATTTGGCATTTTGTCAAGAGTAGTAAACAATTCAAGATCTGAAAAATGAAGTTAATTTAAACAATTGAATATTAATCCCATTCAATTGGTGTCCATTGCACTATCAATTTCTTTATTATGACCCTTGGTAATTTTAGAAATGGAAAAAAAATCGCAGAAATGAAACACTTGAAATATTTGATCTAATTACAGGGAAGACATCTGGAAAGTGCTTTACTGTTTGCAGTCCTGATGAACTTTAAGCATATTTTTCTTTATGTGGCACCTGCTTATGGTATATATCTGCTACGTTCATACTGCTTCACTAAGAGTAAACAAGGTACTGAGCTCATTTTTCCAACAGATTAAGATTAAGATACGAGTTAGTGTGATTTGTTATTTGATTTTCAGTTGTAAGTAAAAAGCAGGGACAAATTATCGACATTTGTCTCAGGTGTTTCTCTCGGTGATGGGGGAAAGATAAAAGCTGTATATGCATTCTTTGCAGCTTAATCATATGAAAATTACAGATGTGGAAAGACATAATAATTTACTGATTCACATCAGTATTTTCAGTCTTAATGTTTTCCAAGGGCTTTTCCTCCATAACTTCTTAATACAACTGAGCAACTTGGTAGACCACATTTATGCTCCTTCCCTCATAAAGTGAAATTTTAACCTATGAACCACTTTTATCCCCTACACTGTTAATCAGCTGGTGTTGTTTGTTTCCACTTCATCGGGAGATAACAATCAAAAGAAATTAATACAGAAATTACTGCACATACTTTTTTCTCACACTGATTTAATTCTCCCTAAAAGGGTGATTGCTGCAACTTCAACTAGTCACTTAGTTTTATATTAAAATATTCTTTCTTTTTTCCTAATTCCAAGTTATTCCTTCTTTATAAACTTACTGATCAATGATCCTGTTGTAACAAAGCTTTTCAGAAGTTAACATAAACATGAGAGGGTCTGCAGATGCTGGACATCCAGAGCAACAGGCACAAGATGCTGGAGGAACTCAGCAGGTCAGGCAGCATCTATGGATTTTGGGTTGAGACTCTGCTTCAGGATTGAGAAGGAAGGGGAAAAGATGCCAGAATAAAAAGGAGGGGGGAGGGGAAGGAGGCTAGCTGAAAGGTAATAGGTGAAGCCAGGTGGGTGGCCGAAGAAGGAATCTGAGAGCTTAGGAATTCTCACCTGCCTATTGTTTTCCCCAGGGTCCCCTCCGCCTTCCCTTTCTCCAATGAACCACTCTCCTCTCCTATCAGATTCCTTCTTCTCTAGCCCTTGACCTTTCCCCTCCACCTGGCTTCACCTACCACCTTTCAGCATTTTGAAATGGCATCTTCTTCCTTTCTTCTCAGTCCTGAAGAAGGGTCTCGGCCCGAAACATCAACTATTTACTCATTTCCATAGATGCTGTCTGACCTGCTGAGTTCCTCCAGCATTTTGTGTCCGTTGCTCAAAAGTTTATTGCAATAAATTAGTATTGTTAATTCTAATATTAGGATTAAGAAAAATATTGGGATTTGTTTTGCTAGCCTCTTAGGACTTCTATATTGTTAAAGGTTAGTATATTTTGATTATCGCCAGCATCCTGAAATGCAGTTTTGGTAACTGATTCAAATTGACTACGTGCTTTTACGTAAGAAATAATTATTTAAAAATCCTTTCAAAGAAAAAATGAAGAGAATCAATGATGCATTTTAGAATTATTTGAATGTTCTAAAGGAGAATTGGTGGTAAATATTCTTGGAGCTTTAAAATGCAGCACATTACTTAATTTTGTCTCTGCCTTCTAATGTTTTAATATCATAAATTTGTAGATTGATATTTTTTCTTGTGTTTACTTTTAAGATGGATCAATCCAGTGGAGGAGTTTCAGCTTTTCCCGTCTTTTTGTCTTGGGACTTATAGTCTGTTCTGTCTTTGTTGCTTCATTTGGACCCTTTGTTGCCATGGTAAAGATAAGTTTGATAAATGAACTTAAAGCATTGTACTCTGTACTTGGAGGTAATGTACGTGAGCACAGATTTGTTCATGTAGAGTCTGAATGTGCAGTTCTGTTGCAATGCCATGAGACTATGATGTCAACTTAATATCATAGGATGTCATAGGTAGGTTTCTTACACAGAGAGTGGTGGGCACGTGGAACGTGCTGCCCGGTTTGCTGGTAGAGGCAGATACATTAGGACATTTAAGAAACTTAAATGATATAAATTGGATGATATAAAAATGGAGGGCAATGTAGAAGAGAAAGGTCAGATTGATCTTAGAGTAGGTGAAATGTTTGGCACAACATTGTGGACCAAAGAGTTGGTCTATGTTCTATGTTTGTAATCATTTTGGATCTGGAGCGATTCAAATAGCTGCTGAAAATTTGCAGGAGGAGGCACCTACTTAATTAAATGGCTGGATACAAGCACAAATGTTAAAGAGTGTATAAAAGATTAATTACCATAAGTAGTGAAATTAACCATTTACAGTGTGAAAAGGACACAAGCAGGTGGCTTTATCCAGGATACAGTCTACAAAGGAGATGGCGCATTATACGCAGAAAGGAAAAGCAGCCATTTGCAGCCATGTACTATATCCACTAGGTTTAGAAATAAAGATGGATGAATATACCCATATCAAGCAAGGTAAGATTACTTTACAGGATTGTATGGAAATTGATGTTCCAGGGCAATTCACCTTAAAGAGTTGCATTTCAACCAGTTCCAGATTTACTGAAAGCATGTGCCAAGCCCATGTATGTCTTTACTATTTGTACACACTACACGTCAAGCGAAACCACATTTTAATTCCAAATTATAGTTGAAAGTTTTCACTCACTAGCATTGTTAAACTGTACCTTTCCTGATGTGAATTAAGCTTCCTAACTGATCATTGTAATCCGTTATAATGGTAAAAGTGCTATTTATACCCAGCAGTAATGTATGTGACATTGTTTTAACGAGTCGTACTCAATGGTGTTTGAAGATGATGGATCTGAATGATCTTTTTAAATAGTGGATGTTATTGATTTGGAAGTACAGCCAAAAAAAGTTAGATCTTACTGTAATGCATTCAGTCAATGCCACATTTTCCAGTCACAATTTAGCACCTAGAAGTAAAACAGTCAACTAACTGGCTTTGTCCTGTGTGATGCTGGGGTTCTAGAGTGCTATTGTACCTGCAACTATTTTTCAAGTTTAAAAAAGTCATCTTTCTCATTGGCTTATGACCTTTGGAGATGCTAGAACAGTGGCTGTGGAATACCAAGGCTCTGGGTTCTTAGAGTCATAGAACACTACAGCACAGAAACAGGCCCTTGGGCCCATCTAGTCTATGCCAAACTATTATTCTTGTTCTTGCAGCCATGACATTCTTATGACTAGTCCGTCTACATTTCTAATCAATGGCAACTCCACACCAAATATTATTATAAAATTTATTTAAAGGAACAGAAATTTTACTTAATGTTGATAAAATGGAGAAGCTGAAGTTCTCCTTGCAATAGGGGAAGTTGAAAGGTGGGCTGATAGAAGTATTTAAAACCACGAAGGGTCCATTTGCATAGGTACTAGCAGAAGAGTCAAAGGAGTGGTTAGGATCTGGAATGCCCTGCTGGATTTGGTGGAGGCAGGTTCATTAGTAGTGTTCAAATGGCTATGCACAAAGGCCAGGTGAGGAGGACTAGCTGTTTTAGACTAAGTGACTTCTATGATACAACCTTTCCCTGAAAGGTTATTTTGATGGAGATGCTCATTGCTTGCAATATAAGTGGACTTCTAATATCCTATCTATAATGATTTCTTCAATGCCAGCTATATCTCTCCAAACCCTGATTATAGTTCTGAGTATCCGATTCATCATGCATTAATGTCAGATCTTGAATTTTCCACATTGTCAGTATATGTCAGAATTAGATATCCCATTACTGGGACGTAACTAATAGGCTATTTTTACCTTCTGCAATAAATTGTTTTTTGGATTTTATTTTCTTTGGGATTGGTGTAAACAATGTCTTTCAAATATTTTAATAAGTAAATTTTAATATGGAGTTTGTTGGAAATATATTATTATGTTGGAAAATAAGTTTGAATTATGGATTTTTTTGTGAAAGTAAGTCAAAGCATATATTTGAAACTGGATTATTTGAAATATGTTTTACATTAAGATTATACATAATAGCATGTTTTTAGTTTGAAAATGCATAATTTAACATATAATATTGTAAATATCAAGCCATGTGTTAAGTCTTTACTTAATAATATATTTTGTTAGAAAATTGCATTGCAAGGATAAATAATTGCCCAAACTGTGTAATAATTAATCTTTGCTTCTTTTTCAGGGTCAGTTGCCTCAGGTGCTTGCACGCCTTTTCCCTTTCAAGCGAGGCCTCTGTCATGCATATTGGGCCCCAAATTTCTGGGCTTTGTACAATGTAGTGGATAAAGTACTGTCCGTCATTGGTATGGCCATCAAACATGTATTATGCAGACATTAAAATTGCTGATAATAATGAAAACTAACGTCATATCTTCATGTTAAAAACCATTAATAATCCCACAAACTATATTTCAGATCTTGATTCTTACTGGATTAACATTATCTTATTTCAATGGCCTTAATGCCTCGACTGTAACTGCTCATTAACTTATTTTATTAGACGAAAAACTAATTCTTCTAGTATCTGACAGACATCTTTTGCTACTGCTGCAGCTGTGAAGCTGAAGTTACTGGATCCTGCTCTATTTTCAAAGGCATCAATGACAGGAGGATTAGTCCAGGAGTTCCAGCATGCTGTCCTTCCTTCTGTGTCACCATTAGCGACATTGATCTGCACATTGTTCTCGATAATGGTCAGTACCGGCATATGCTCTTTCACAATTCACGCTGTGTGATTCAGTCACTCCTGATAACCTTTGAACTTTTCACTTAGTGGCCACTTTATTAGGGACACCTGTATACCTGCTTGTTAATGCAAATATCTAATTAACCAATTGTGTGGCAGCAATTCTGCATAAAAGTACGCAGGCAACGTCAAGAGGTTCATTTGTTGTTCAGACCAAATGTCTGAATGGGGAAGAAATCTGATCTAAGTGACCTTGACCATGGAATGATTGTTGGGGCCAGACCGGGTGGTTTGAGTATCTCAGAAACTGCTGATCTCCTGGGACTTTCACGCACAACAATCTGTAGAGTTTACGGAGAATGATGCAAAAACAAAAAAGAGATCCAGTGGGCAGCACTTTTGTGGGCAAAAATGCCTTGTTAATGGGAGAGGTCAGTGGAGAATGGTCAGACTGATTCAAGCTGAGAGGAAGGCAACAAATCTCAAATAACCAAGTATTACTACAGTGGTGTGCAGAAGAGCATCTCTGAACACTCAACACATCGAACCTTGAACTGGGTGGGCTACAGCAGCAGAAGACTATAAACATATGTTCAGTGGCCACTTTAATAGTTTCAGAAGGTACCTGAGAAATTGGCCACCGAGTGTATTTTCTTCTTGCTGATGGGAAGCTGGTGGGTTAA
This sequence comes from Mobula birostris, assembly GCF_030028105.1. Classification (NCBI taxonomy): domain Eukaryota; kingdom Metazoa; phylum Chordata; class Chondrichthyes; order Myliobatiformes; family Myliobatidae; genus Mobula; species Mobula birostris. Next base: position 26,992,278 of record NC_092376.1, read on the forward strand.
GTTTCCTGGGTAACATTGACTTTAAAGAAGGTATGTTTGATGTAGCTGAGAGAAGACATTATCCCTCTTTAGTTTCAGTTATTAATAGCTTGTACCGCTGTATTTTCTGTTTCAAGCCTGCTATTTTCCATCTTTGGCTAAAGCCTCGAGGACCCAGAGGATTCCTCCAGTGCCTAATTCTTTGTGCATTGGGCTCATTCGTGTTTGGCTGGCATGTACATGAAAAGGCCATTCTCATCGCTATACTGCCTTTGAGGTACCTTGTGTTTCATTGGTTGGAGAATGTTGTTTGAGAGTAATATTTTGTGCAATGTATTACTATTATGACAGACTGGGGTATTGGATGGAGTGATGTAGAGATATTTAAATAGAAACCACATGTAGGTCTCCGTTACCGGCAATCCAACCCAAGTAATAGCAATCTGGAACTATATCCATTTTAATTTATATTTGTTTATAGTTCTTTTTCATATGCACAATTTGCATGTTACTAACAAGGCTGGCATTTATTTTCTGTCTCTAGTTGCTCCTGAACTGAGAAGGCAGGAATGCGATAACCACATTGGTGGGCAGGAGATGTTTAAAAGAGAGAGAGGCTAATTAAGATCGAGGGATTCCCTTCTCTGAAGGACATTAGTGCACCAAGTATATGCACATCTATTAGTTTCAGTCTTCAGTTTAGCAATACCAGCTGTTTGTCCCAGGTTTATTTAAGTATTTGAACAGAAAATCTCCAGTTCCCATAATGGGATTCAAGCTCATACCTCTGCATTAATGTTACAGAACTCTGGATGCAGATCCAGCAACTTGGCCACTCCAGTGCCGTACCTGGTGCTTATGTTTGGCTGTAGTTTCTCATGTTGCCTCATTCTTAAATCAGAATTTAACGTCCACTAGTTTCAATAACTCTGATATCTGCCAATTAGTAGAACTCAGATTTCAATTTAATACTTACCTTTTGGGACATTGGTGCCTAAGTGGCTGATCACTCTTGTACTGAGCTGAAGCCAATGTTCCCTCTAATATTGTTTTTACATCTGTGCAGACCAACCATTGCTCTGAGCAGGAATTTTTTTACATGGCCCGAAAACTGCGTGGCATGTTAAATTTGTTTTTTTTTAATGTGCATTCTATGAATATTTAGAATGAAAACTGAAAAATCACATACTTTTGATTTTATTTATTAATTGAATGGTGTAATAAAATTCAATACAACAAAGAAAATCTTGCATTTTGTAAGCCTTTTCTCATCTGTTTTTAATACATATCCATTGTTTATCCAGATTAATTTCATTTCCAGATGAAACATAAGCTTTAATCCTCATTAGATCATCCAAATGTTCCACTTCTAGTCTGTTTCTGGATTTACATTTGACTAAATTCATAAGACTGAATGCAGATTTGCGGTCAGCACTAGAAGCTTGAAATGTTCCAACGTCAACAAGAACCAACAGTTCTTCAAATTCTTTGTTTCTAAGTACAGTACATAGTTCAACATATCATTGAACATCTTAATTTAAATTTTGTGTTTATTGTTGCAATTTGTAACAGTGTTGGAACTTGAAACACAGAAGATATAAATATGTTGAAGCTCAAACATGTTTCAAAGTAAAGTTATGGTATGTTTGTTATTTAGAAAATTTATGGATTATGTTCATTAAGACATAATTAATTATAGAGTATTTCACAAATATATTAAAAGATTTCAAAATTATATTAACATTTTAAAAAATCACAGCTGCACGGCAACAAAGGCTGTGTGCGTGGGAGCGTTTCAGTTTCTGCGCAAGCACACACCCATACAGTTTAGAGGGAACAGTGGCTGAAGCACTAATCTAAAGATGTACTTTTAAAATTTCCTGGTAGCCCATTAGATCAGCTGGAACTGATTTAACTTATCAATCGCAGCTGGCAGTTATGCAGATACATTTTTAAAAAATAATTGCTCTGAATCTTACACATTTAACAGTAAGTAAAATAGGTGCTGGAAAATATTTAATGTGAGTTTCTTACTCTTCTAGGTAACTCAGAGTAGTGCTGCTATATACTTATTATCAGTTAAAATTTAGCATTTACACAGGATTCTTTTGTCACATACTTCATAAGCCTCATGTTCTTTTTTTACTTTTAAACCCTTAGCTTGTTTGCTGTGGAAAACAGAAAAGATGCAGGAATATATCTTGTCTTAGTAACAACCGGGCATTTTTCCCTCTTCCCACTTCTCTTCACGGGACCAGGTAAGGAAAAGACATTCATTCAAATTTAATAACTATTTAATATGTGCTTGTCCATAAGAAATAAAACAATCTGTTAATTGTTAATTCCTACATTAAAAGTGATGAAGAAATACTCTACGAGTGTTTCAACCAGGTAACTTTGCCTGGTGAGTTACTAAAATGGACAAACTAGATAGTCCTAGTTTAATACTGACCTAGCTGATTTTAAACAGGGTATCAATTGGAGCCTTTGCAAATTCTTTTACAGTTTTCTCCAGCTTCAGTATGTCCTGACCAGACAGAAGCACGCGCACTCAATATGTAAAGGTGATCCTGAGCTTCTTGTTGTACACCACTTCAATTCTCAATCCCATTCCTGTTTTGACCTGTCTTATCTGCAGCGTTCTCCACTATTATGGTGAATTACAGTATTGTGCCAAAATCTTAGGCATATATACTGTGTATAGTTAGGGTGCCTAAGAGTTTTGCACAGTACTGTGGTAATAAGTGTTGCACTGTACTGCTCCAACAAAAAAACCTTTCAAAACATGTGTGAGTAATGATATACTGGATTCTGCTAAGGGTCTCTAATGTGGACTGAGAGTGGGAAAGGGGCAGGGAGAGAGGAATCATGGTTGGGAAAAGGAGAAGGGAGAGGGGAGGGAGCAGGAAGCACCACAGCGACATTCTGCAGTGATCAGTAAGCCAGTTGTTTGGAATCAAATGACCACGCCTGGTGTCTCAGGGCTGGGTGTGTCTGTACCTGTGCCAGCCCCCACCCTTGGCACTCCTCTCCAACCCATCCCACACCCTCACCAGTTCCAACATCCTTTGCCTCTGCCAAATTTGCAAACTCTCTGCTCCACATTGACAAATATATGCAGTAGGGTAACTCTAGACAGTTTCTAGAGTAGGTTACATGGTCGGCACAACATTGTGGGCCGAAGGGCCTGTAATGCGCTGTAGATTTCTATGTTCTATGTACAGTACTGTGCAAAAGTCTTAGTCATAGTCATATAGTCATAGTCATACTTTATTGATCCTGGGGGAAATTGGTTTTCGTTACAGTTGCACCATAAATAATAAATAGTAATAGAACCATAAATAGTTAAATAGTAATATGTAAATTATGCCAGGAAGTAAGTCCAGGACCAGCCTATTGGCTCAGGGTGTCTGACCCTCCAAGGGAGGAGTTGTAAAGTTTGATGGCCACAGGCAGAAATGATTTCCTATGACGCTCTGTGCTGCATCTCGGTGGAATGAGTCTCTGGCTGAATGTACTCCTGTGCCCACCCAGTACATTATGTAGTGGATGGGAGACATTGTCCAAGATGGCATGCAACTTGGACAGCATCCTCTTTTCAGACACCACCGTCAGAGAGTCCAGTTCCATCCCCACAACATCACTGGCTTAGGCACCCTAGTTATATATATGTTGCTAAGAATTTTGCACAGTACTGTAAAACAGCATCTAATCTTCAATCTAGGCACTTTGCAATCCCCTAGAATGAAATTCCAAGGCGTTTCATACTTGCATACATTAAAAAATAAGAGGGTTCCTGGGAAAGTGTCAGACCACTCAGCTGGAAAGTGGGTAAGACACCAAATGAGCACCACATCAGTATTCAGGAAAGAGAAGGACCTGGAGGATAATAAGATGAGGGTGGGGTATACTACAGAATGTGCAAAAGTCTTAGGCACCCTAGCTATATATTTGTGTCTAGGACTTTTGTACAAAATATGTTACTAAATACTGCTCTGGGCAGTGCAGACACTGTGGGGCAAAGGGCCTGTTTCTGTGCTATACTTTCCATGTTGTGTGTGAATTAGAGAGGGTGCAGAGGAGTTTCACCAGGATGCTACCCGGATTAGGGATCATGTGTCATGAAGTTAGGTTGAGTGAGCTAGGGGTTTTCTCTTTAGAGCGAAGGAGGGTGAGAAGTGACTTGATAGAGATGCACAAAATAATAAGAGGCATACATAGAGTGGACAGCCAGGGGGCATAATTTTAAATTGATTGGAGCAATGTATTGGGGGGATGGTATTAGATGTAAGACTTTTACACGCATGATGGATGCATGGAAGCAACTGCCAGGGGCGGTGATAGAGGCAGATACATTAGGGACATTTAAGAAACTCTTAGATAGGCACACGGATGATAGGAAAATGGAGGGCTACGTAGGAGGAAAGGGTTAGATTAATCTTATTGTAGGTTATAAGGTCGGCACAGTACTGTGGGCCAAATGGCCTGTGCTGTGCTGTAGTGCTGTTATATAATTCTCCAACCTCAGGTAAACTGTATTCCCATTTTTCCCCATTATTATGTCAATTTCTCATCCTTTTCTATTGAAATGTCTTGTTCGTGGTCAGTATTTGTTCCTCATTATCTGAACTTTCTTAACCTATCTTCATATAGCCTTTTGTATTACACCTTAAGCCTCCCCCCAGCTCTGTTTTAAACAGTAAAGTCTCCACTCTTCTCCCTCACCCCACAGTTCCAAGGAAGGGTCGCTGGCCCAAAATGTTGACTAATTCTTCTTTCCACAGATCCTGCCAAAACTGGCTGGGTCTTCCAGCATTTCCGTTCTTGTATCTGAATCTTTATACGCAGAGGGGAGAATTAAAACTCTTGAAGAAGGCAGTCCTGGTGAAGGGTCTCGGTCCAAAATGACAACTGTTTATTCCTCTCCATAGATGCTACCAGACCTGCTGAGGTCCTCCAGCATTTTGTGTGTGTTGCTCGGGATGAAAACTCATTTGGTCTTAACCTTTTTCCATTATTATCCAGTGACTTCCTCTGGCAGTGAATACTCTAAGGTTAGATTGTAGTGCAGCAGTCTATTCACTATATACCCTCGACCATGAAGAAGCTCCCCTTCATCCTGAAGAAGCCTCAGAATATCATTGCCTAGAAGAGGGAAGACAAATGCACAAAAGTAAATACAAATGGTGACTTTAATTAGGTGGTTAACACATTGTTGGGCAACAGATACCTGTTTTTTTACAGTGTAGCTCCCCCTACCTCTGGTTTGCCTCTTTCCAAAGATACCTTATTGTGTATGTGAGGTCATTGGATACTGATCTTGGGAGAAAATGTCACTAATATTGTTTTGCCTGATTCCTACCCCTCTTGAGAATAGCACTTGCCAAAGTCTACCTATTGAACTTGGATTAGCAGTATAATATTTGGCAGTTTTACTTACAAAGCAACTGAACCAGTCTAAATTTCCCAAATACTAAAAGCTTCAGCTACATCAAATATTTGTTATGTGTGTATAACTGCCTCATTGTTGGAGAAGCAGCTTTTCAAATTACTTTTCATACTAATGTGAGCATGGTTTTTATGCAAAGCTTTGCAATGCTTCAATTAAAAAGAATCACCATTTGAAGTATATTACGCGTTATTTTTTAGGTACCACCTTTTAGAAAGTAAATATTGATTTACAGATTAGCAAGAATGATAAGAATGGTTAATAATTATAATAAAGCATAATAAACATAATGAATAAGAACAGTTGAAAGGATTAACAGATTGCTTAAACCTGGTATGTCATCTTTGTATTTAGAAAGTTGAGGAAGAGGCCTATTCAAGAACTTTAAAAAGATTGCATGGAATAAAATCACAGAAACTCAAGCCACTGAATGTAGTCACTTAACCTTTTTATTTCTTTCAGAATAAAAACAAGGAAACTACTTCTTTTGGTATTGGAATCCAAAAAAAAAATGTGTATAATTTAAAATTAGAGCTAGGAAGTGAAATTGGGATGTACTCAGTACAATTTTGGAAAATTGAAATTGCTGTGGAGTCTAGGATGATTGACAAGCTGGGGACAATAGATTTGTCAGGTCACCCAAGAATAATTTGTTAGTTATGTGGAGCAATCTGTGTACCAAACCTACACTGGCATGTTTTTCAACTCTTTCTCCACTACATTTACGACTGCATTGGTGCCCTTTCCTGCTTCAAATTTCATCTCTTCACCACCTACTTCCACCCCGCCCTCAAATTTACTCAGTCCATTTCTGACACCTCTCCTCCCTTTTTTGATATTTCTTTCTCCATCTCAGGAGACAGATTATCAACCAACATCTTCTGCAAATGCACTGACTTTCATTGTTAACCATGGCTGTACCTCTTCCCACCCTGTCACTTGCGAAGGTACTATTCTCTTCTCTCAGTTCCTGCACCTTTACTGCATCTGTTGTCATGATGAGGCTCTCCATTCCAGGACATATGAGATGTTCACTTTTTTCAGAAAACGGGGCTCCCTCCTCACCACTGCTTTCAATGCCACCCACTATTACATCGCTTCTATTTCCTGCAGGACTACCCTCACCCATCCTCCCCAGAATAACGGGGATAGGGTCCCCCTTATTGTCACTTACTATCCCATGAGCCTCTGCATTTAACAGAAGGTACTGTGCAAAAATCTTATGCACATATATTTAGCTAGGATGCCCAAGATTTTACACACTACTGTAGTAATTTTATGTATTGCACAGTACTGCTGCCGCAAAAATAATGTATGTCGTGGCATATGAGGCGATGAGGAGAAATTTAACAGAGATGAGAAATTTTTTTAGCCAGAGGGTCGTGGATTTATGGAATTCGTTGCCACATACAGCTGTGGAGGCCCAATCATTGAGGGTGTTTAAGGAGGAGATTGGTAGGTATCTAATTAGTCAGGGTATCAAGGGATATAGGGAAAAAGCTGGAAATTGGAACTAGATGGGAGAATAATTTAGCTCATGGTGGAGTGACAGAGAGACTCGATGGGCCGAATGGTCTACTTCTGCTCCTTTGTCTTGTGATATGTGAGTGATGGTAAACCTGATTCTGATATGGGTCTCTATTGTGGACTGAGAGTGGAAAGGGGACAAGTAGAGGGGAATCATTGTTGGGAAATGTGGAAGGGAGAGGGGAGGGAGTGGAAAGCACCAGAGAGACATTCTGTAATGATCAATAAACCAATTGTTTGGAATCAAATAACCTTGGCTGGTGTCTCAGGCCTGGGTATGTCTGCACTCATGTCAACCCGCCCCGACACTCCTTCTCTGCCTCCTGTCCCACACCCCTCCTCCTGTGCTCGACTCTCATCATTCCCAACATCCTTTGCTCCCACCAGATTTACAAATTGACTCTCCGCTCCACGTTGATGAAGTACAATACTGTGCAAAAGTCTTAGGCACCCTAGCTATATATATGTGTCTAAGTCTTGCACAGTACGGTATCATCTCTGTAATTTCTGGCTTTTTGAATGGATTCCCACTACTAAGCACATCTACCCCTCCCTACACCTTTACGGTTTCCATGGGGATGCTCTTACCATGACTCACTTGTCCGTTCGTTCCTCCCACCGATCCTCCAGCAGGCAGTTACCCCTGCAACTATGCTAAGTCCCGGTATAGGAATGTCAACTACCAGAGGGCATAGGTTTAAGGTGAGAAAGGGAACATTTAAAAGAGATATGCAAGGCAAGTTTTTTTATTAGAGTTAGAGTGGTAAGTGCCTAGAACGTGCTGCCAGGAAAATGAAAGAAGCAGATACCAAGGCAAAATTTAGGAGGTACTGTATTTAGATAGACAGATGGACAAACATGAAAAAGAGGATATGTAGATGGACGGGATTAGTTAGATTGGGATCACGGTTGGCATAGACATGGTGGGCCAAATGCCTGTCCATGTGCTGTTTTCTGTTCTAACCATTCAGTAATAGTACAGCAAACAACAGGAATTCTGCAGCTGCATGTAATTTGGTCAACACATATCAAAGTTGCTGGTGAATGCAGCAGGCCAGGCAGCATCTGTAGGAAGAGGTGCAGTCGACGTTTCAGGCCGAGACCCTTCGTCAGGACTAACTGAAGGAAGAGTGAGTAAGGGATTTGAAAGTTGGAGGGGGAGGGGGAGATTCAAAATGATAGGAGAAGACAGGAGGGGGAGGGATAGAGCCAAGAGCTGGACAGGTGATAGGCAAAAGGGATACGAGAGGATCATGGGACAGGGAGGTCCGGGAAGAAAGACAAGGGGGGAGAGGACCCAGAGGATGGGCAAGAGGTATATTCAGAGGGACAGAGGGAGAAAAAGGAGAGTGAGAGAAAGAATGTGTGCATAAAAATGAGTAACAGATGGGGTACGAGGGGGAGGTGGGGCCTTAGCGGAAGTTAGAGAAGTCGATGTTCATGCCATCAGGTTGGAGGCTACCCAGACGGAATATAAGGTGTTGTTCCTCCAACCTGAGTGTGGCTTCATCTTTACAGTAGAGGAGGCCGTGGATAGACATGTCAGAATGGGAATGGGATGTGGAATTAAAATGTGTGGCCACTGGGAGATCCTGCTTTCTCTGGCGGACAGAGCGTAGTTGTTCAGTAAAGCGGTCTCCCAGTCTGCGTCGGGTCTCGCCAATATATAAAAGGCCACATCGGGAGCACCGGACGCAGTATATCGCCCCAGTCGACTCACAGGTGAAGTGTTGCCTCACCTGGAAGGACGTTTGTCCCCCTTCGCCCACACCTCAGCGAGTTCCGTGTTCGCCATGATGCGGAGGGAGTGGAGAGCAGAGCGTTCCGAAGGAGTGAGGTTGGAATGGGGACAAGGTGCGGTGAAGTCGAGACGGTTGATGTCCCGTCGGCAATTAGCGATAAAGAGATCCAGAGCAGGCAGAAGACCAGAGCGGGGTGTCCATGAAGAAGAGGAGGGTTGAAGATGGGAGAAGGGGTCATCGGTGGGGGTGGAAGAGTCCTTGCTGAAGAAGTAGGCTTGGAGACGGAGAAAGAAAAGTTCCGCATCATGGCGAACACGGAACTCGCTGAGATGTGGGCGAAGGGGGACAAACGTCCTTCCAGGTGAGGCAACGCCTCACCTGTGAGTCGACTGGGGTGATATACTGCGTCCGGTGCTCCCGATGTGGCCTTTTATATATTGGCGAGACCCGACGCAGACTGGGAGACCGCTTTACTGAACATCTACGCTCTGTCCGCCAGAGAAAGCAGGATCTCCCAGTGGCCACACATTTTAATTCCACATCCCATTCCCATTCTGACATGTCTATCCACGGCCTCCTCTACTGTAAAGATGAAGCCACACTCAGGTTGGAGGAACAACACCTTATATTCAGTCTGGGTAGCCTCCAACCTGATGGCATGAACATCGACTTCTCTAACTTCCGCTAAGGCCCCACCTTCCCCTCGTACCCCATCTGTTACGTATTTTTATGCACACATTCTTTCTCTCACTCTCCTTTCTCTCCCTCTGTCCCTCTGAATATACCTCTTGCCCATCCTCTGGGTCCTCCCCCCCCTTGTCTTTCTTCCCGGACCTCCTGTCCCATGATCCTCTCGTATCCCCTTTTGCCTATCACCTGTCCAGCTCTTGGCTCTATCCCTCCCCCTCCTGTCTTCTCCTATCATTTTGGATCTCCCCCTCCCCCTCCAACTTTCAAATCCCTTACTCACTCTTCCTTCAGTTAGTCCTGACGAAGGGTCTCGGCCTGAAACGTCGACTGCACCTCTTCCTAGTAATAGTACAGCACTGGTGACACACACAAAATGCTGCAGGAACTCAGCAGGACTGGAGAAAAAAAGATGAGGACTAGATTTAAAAGGTGGGGAAGAGGGGAGGGAGAAACACGGGATAATAGGTGCTGCCTGGCCTACTGAGTTCCTCCAGCATTTTGTGTGTGTTGGATTTCCAGTATCTGCAGAATTTCTCTTGTTTGTGACAGGTTGGTGAATTACTTATGCATCTCACGTTGAGGTTGATGCTGTGCTTTTGACTTTTGTTTTAATCTTTTGTTTTTCTTTTTAGAGATGCCAATTAAAATCTGCCTCATGCTGCTCTTCACTATATACAGTTTCTCTGCTCTGCGAGCTTTATTCAGGTAAATTGAAACCCCCTCCTTCAGAAACCGTTTTGCTATGTGAACAATATATTGTATGGTTCTACAACATCATTACCTAAATATTATAGTGTTTAAAAATACATCTCAATGGAGATTTTTTTGTGTATCTCCTATTCTCTTGGGGCCCTCAAATTCTAAAATCAATATCTTCTTTTTCTGGTGGTAGTGATGGCCAGCACCAACAAATTGTCATTTATAGAACCTCTTAAAGTAGCAAAAGCTTTCTAAAACAATTAACATGAGAGTTTCAAACAAGAAGATTGTTTACAAAACCACTTGAAGATATTAGAACACATGAACTAAAGCTTCTTCAGAGATGAACTCCTTGAGCCCTTTTAAGTACCTTTAAATGATATACTAAATAGAAAGATGTCTGGGTGTAAGAGTCGCAACAGTATTGAGTGTTTGTCGAGAATGCGAGGGTGGAGCAAGGCATATTTCCAATAATATTGAGTATTTGTTGATACTGCGAGTGTGGAGCAAGGCATATACATGTCAGGTACATGCTTCCCCAGCATCTAGGACATCTTCAAAAGGCGATGCCGCAAAAAGTCAGCATCCATCATTAAGGATCTCTATCACCCAGGACATGTCCTCTCCTCATTGCTACCATCAAGGAGGATGTACGGGAGCCTGAAGACACACACTCAACCTGATACGAGTCTCTGTTGTGGACTGAGAATGGGAAAGGGGCAGGGAGAGGGGAATCATGTTTGGAAAAAGAAGAGAGAGAGGGGAGGGAGCAGGAAGTTTCTTCCTCACCGCCATCAGATTTATGAATGGACATAATGGGCATTTTTACTATGTATAAAGTGTATTACTACTGCAAAATAACATACAGTATTTCATACTAATTCTGATTCTGGGCCGGCAATGATGGCTGCACATGCCTCAGCACTGATCTGCAATCTCACTTCATGGACTCTACCTTTGACATGTATGATTTTTCATGGATTCTATTGTATTTATTTTTTATTTCCCCATGGATGCCTGCAAGAATATTAATCTCAGGTTGTATATGATATACATACTTCAATAATAAATTTACTTTGAACTTTAAAATTAGATAACCTAAAATTGATGGGGGGGGAATGAATTTTTGAAAATGTGTAAAATCCTTAAAATCTAATGGAGTGTTTTTTTTTTAACTTATCCAGGAAAGAAGGAACACTTCTAAGCTGGCCTGAATCCATCTACCTCAGTGGTCTTATTCCCCTGCAGTTAATTTGTGAGATCATCTATCCTCTAACACCCTGGCAGCAGAGATTTCCCTTTATACCACTATTGCTCATCTCTGTGTATTGTTCACTGGGAACTACCTACGCTTGGATTAGGCTGTATATCTCCGTCCTACAGGAGACATTGACTGACAGGAAGATGAAAGCACAGTAGCTTAAGTTGTGTTATTAATTTGGAGTTGTGTATTAATGGAATATGACCAAATCATAGGCAATGGAGTAATTATGGATGTAATACAAGGATCACAAACATGATGTAAGAATTATGAATGCAAAATAAAATGAAAGTACTGTAGCTGTGGTATGTACCATTTTTAACCCTATGGTAGTCTGACTAAAGGGAACAGCATAATTTTTCAAATGATTTTTCTCTGTTCTTTTATAACAGTACCTGATACTATGCCTGCATAGTTTCAGATAAATTTCACTATTCTAAGTAAATTCCATTCTGATATTAGTATTCTTGTGAATATAAATGTTGCCCTCCTACACATGTCACTGGATGCAGTGTGCTTTGAAATGCAAAAGTTTGTGCATTGTGGACAGCCGTATATTTTAACAGTAAATTCTGAAACATTTGCATCATTTTGTAATATCTGCATTCACTTTTTTATTTAAAGAAAGTAGGAATCTTTTATATATCTCTGTTCTTGTACATTTTTAAAAACAAATATATTAAAGTAATAATGATAAATTTAAGAACCAAAAATATTTCTGTCATATTAGTTGATGTACATTAATGTGGAAAATGTGTTTTATAAATGTAAAATCCTTTGGTATATTTAAACATAATTAGGTTGGAGAAATTACTTACCGAAAAATAATGTTAAGTGCAAGATCAATTTATTTCTTTGTTTGTATAAAAGTGGAAACATTTAATGACTTTGGGATCAATATAGGTAAATTCATGAAATTCATTCATACAATAATAAAGGAAATGGTTTGCAGTATTTTTACTTTTGCCTCCTTTTGTCTTAAACAACACGAAATGATCCTCAGCACCAAGGCAAATGTAACATTCCCCAATAAGCCAGGAAAACAAAAATGGGATGAATGATAGCAGCTGCTCTGAATTAAAGCCATGGCAACAACGGACTTGGGCTGTTGTTTTTATCATCTTAACCTGTTAACAGCCAGCGCCTCTTCCCCAGGGCACCACTGCTCAGTACAAGAGGACATGGCTTTAAGGTAAGGGGTGGGAAGTTCAAGGGGGATATTAGAGGAAGGTTTTTTACTCAGAGAGTGGTTGGTGTGTGGAATGCACTGCCCAAGTCAGTGGTGGAGGCAGATAAACTGAAATTTAAGAGACTGCTAGACAGGTATATGGACGAATTTAAGGTAGGGGGTTATATGGGAGGCAGGGTTTAAGGGTTGGCATAACATTGTGGGCCAAAGGGCCTGTACTGTACTATTCTATGTTCTATGTTTATCACGGGGTTCAAATATTGTAAACTAATATCTCTTCATACTATATCAAAAACACATTTTAAAAAGACTAGCAATTAAATATCGCCTTCTCCATCTCAGAACCACTGAAACAGTTTGCATTCAATTAAGTGATACTCAAACTGTTGTCTTTATCTTGAGCATTCCCTCAGAGTGAAGGGTCACTTGCGCCCTATCCAATTTTGTGAGTTCCAGGGTGGCTAAAGAGGCTACTGTAGAAACGGAAGACTCTTCCACAGCTGATACAGACAGAAATCACGCTGTCTGCAGTTGCTAAGGAAGGTGAGGAATGGAGAACATGACCAATTCAACCTGCTGGGCCTATTTTCCTGCTCTATGTTTTACAACTCCTGCATTCTTTTATATATGTTCCCAGTCTCTATTTTCTCCCATTCACTCATTGATCAATTAACCTTGTATATAGCTCATCTCCCTGGTTTTACCCTATCAGAGACATCACCCTCCCTACAACCTAACAAGTTTATCTCCTCCCCAGTTCTGGTAAAGGTCTCAACCTGCTATGTTATCTGTTTCTTTTTCCCACCGATGTATCTTGATCTGAAGAATATTCCTAGCATTTTCTGTTTTAATTTCAGTTTTGCAACATATGCAATTTTTAAAATCCATCAACTGGACTACCTATCCTGGCAAGCTTCACCTGAGGGAGAAATGAAACAGAATATCGAAGATGCACGGGCCAAGCAGCATTTGTGGAGAGAGAAATAGAGTTAATGTTTTAGGTCAACAACCTTTAATCAGTAATGTTTCCCTTTCCATAGATGCTGCCTGATTTGCTAAATATATCCTATATTAATTTCAAATTCCAGCATGTCTTTAAGTATTTTGCTTCTGGATTCTGAACTACCGCATAAGCAAATAAGACATAGGAACAAGAGTACCTCCTCATTAGTCAAGAAGGCACAATAGCGTCTACACTTTCTGAGGAGACTGAGGCGTGCAAGTCTCCCCGTCCCATTTTAGCAACTTTCTACAGGAGCACTATCGACAGAGTCCTGTATGGCTGCGTCACTCTGTAGTACAGAAGCTGTAAGGCCCTACAGAGGATAGTAAAAAACACAGAAGGTCACTGAGGTCTCCCTTCCCCTATTTGTGACATTTACTGGAGGCATTGTATAGGAAGGGCCTGAAGCATAGTTGAGTATCCCCTCCACCTATCCCACTATCTCTTTGACCCACTTCTGTCAGGAAGGAGATACAGCAGCATCGGGAGTGGGACTGCCAGGCTGGGTAACAGCTTCTTCCCCCAAACTTTGAGACTAATGAGTACTCTGCCGCCACCGAGGACTTGTCACTAGGACAGTGAGCTGTTTACTGTTTACCTGTGCTGCGCACTTCACATGCATTTTCTATTATATTTTATTAAATTATTTGTGATAATAAATGCGCTGTGTGTGATACATGCAGTGTGGGTGTACTATGGTCTGGATGAATGTTGTTTCATTTAGTTGTATTTAAGTACAGTTAGTTGACAATAAACTGGAGCTTGAAGGCCATTCAAAAAGATCATGGCTGATCTCCCTCCGCATCATTTTCCTGCCTTATCCCTATGGAGTGTAAATCAACTGCTGGAGGAGATTAGCGAATCCAGCAGCGTATGCGTAAGCAAAGGGATGGTTGACTGAATTCCTCCAGCAATTTGTTTTCAGTTTTGCTCCAGATCCCAGCATCTGCAAACTCTTGTGTCCCCATATCCCTTGATTTCTTTAATATCCAGAAATATATTAATCGCTGTTTTGAATGCAATTAATACCGAGGCTCCACAGTGCTACGGATTACAAAGATTTTCTTCAGCATTCTGTTATTGTTTTACCTTGTACTGTGTATGGAATTGGTATGTATCAACAGTACGCAACACAAACTTTTCACTGTATCTTGGTACAGGTGACAATAATAACTCAATTCCAAGTCTAGTTCCTCTCGAGAGGAGAAGCGGCGCAGGAGTCGGAACGATTTTATGCGAGGGGGAGTCCTACACGGAGCTTCTAAAGGCGCGTACTGAAAGCGCCAGCGTTCGCCCTTGAATCGCCGTCCCCGTCGGTATCCAAGAGACGGTGCGAAGATGGGGCTGTTGCCGCCCGAGGCGAAGGCTCTACCGCCGCCGGGGATCGTCAACCGGAACAGCGTCTGGCTGGGCCTCATCGGCTGGACCGCTTCGTTGATGCAGAATGGCCTCAACCGGCGGCCGGCCTTCGGATCCGGTGAGAAGAGCTCAGGAAAATCCGCTGGAACCTGCAGCTGCGGGCCTGGGGCTAGGCCGGGAGAAGGGGTTAACCCTGGAACGGGGATCGAGCTTGGGAGGTGTCAAAAATGGGGATCTCTGGGGATAAACCTCGGAGTGGAGGTAGGGAATAGATTCAGATCTGTGGATGCGATCAAACCTAGGTGTGAGAACTTGTCAAACCCTGGTGATTTCTGGCGTTGGGGTCAAACTTGGGGGTTCAGTCCTGTGAATGAGGTGAAACCTGGGGGGGGGGTCAGTCCTGGAAATGGGGGTCAAAACTGGGGATGAGTCTGGGGAGCCGAGTCAGTCCTGTGGATGAGATAAAACTTCAGTATCACACCTGGAGGAGGGGTCAAGCCTGGGGAGAGGCTTGGAGATGGGGTTCAGACTCAGACCAGGTATGGGTCTGAGGCCCTAAAGCTGCGGGACAGAAACCTGAGACTGGGATTTCATCCTGCGAAGAGTTTCGGTCAAAACGTCGGCCGTATTTTTTTTCGATAGATGCTCCCTGGTCTGCTGAATTCCTCCAGCATTTTGTGTGTTTTGCTCAGATTTCCAGCACCTGAAGACTTTCTCTTGACTGGGATTTGGGATCTGAGTCTTAGGGCATCAATTACCTTCAAACACAAGGGCAGATAAACTTGGGCGTGGAAGAACTCACTAGGTCAGGCAGCGTCTGTGGAGGGAAATGGACAGTCCCTTTCCGTCCACAGATACTGCCTGTCCCACTGAGTTTCTCTGCCTTTTTGTGTGTTGCATCTGCAGTCTCGTGCTCTTCCTGGTAAACCATAAATACTCGTCTATTTCACAGTGAACACTGGCATTGGTAACAGAATTAATATGGTGACTCTGATGTGTATTTAAACTTTAAAAACAAAAATGTTTTGGACTTCCACAATTAATCCAGTGTAGACCGGTGAGGGAGGATTTATCGGGAGGGGTCAGGAGTTGGCATTGGTTTATTATTGTCACATGTACCAAGATTTGGTAAAATATTTTTATTTTCAAATATTCAAAGTACAGTTATTATCAAATAATATATAAATTATACAACCTTGAGATTTGTTTGCTTATAGGAAGTCACAAAACAAGGAACCCGATAGAAGCCAGTTTAAAAAAAATAAAGACCAACCCCGATGCGCACAGAGAAAGAGGGTGAAAAAAAACAAATCATGCAAACTATAGAAGCAAGCAAAAACAGCAGCATTCTGAACCAAATTGAGTCCTTAGATCCAAATCCTCGGAGTAAGCCCAAAGCCAGCATCGCGGAGAGAGGGGCCCCCAGTCTATCTGGGCTGGCATTTAAATTGTCCAAACCTTGCCCTGCCCTGGCGAATTGCTCCAGGTCTAGATTTCCCCGCTGAAGAGGCCGTTCTCGACCTCTCCAAATCGGTTTGACGTCCAGAGCAATCCAACCTTGCCCAATTTCAACACTTTGCCCTTCCAATCTGTATGGGCAGACGTTTAGATTGTCCCTTGCATTAGGATCCGGATCTCGCTGCAGCGAATTGCTCCAGACCTAGAACAAGTCGCTCAGCGATTCACTTCGGACCTGAATCTCAATGCCGAAGAAGCCGTCCTCGACCTTTCCAAATTGGCCTGGCACTTAGACTGAACCACCCTCATACCCAGACATCTGGAGGGGCAAAATTTAGTGCCCGTACTGTCATTTTATAAATATTACATCACCTTCTGTGATAGTAACATCTTCATTTTCTTGTCTCCCCAGATGCATACTTAAAAATTATTTAACCTTGTTCATTAAAACTCAAAGGCTACTTATTTCCGGTGTGGAAGGTACTCTATGCTTACTGATCCATCAATTATATGTATAAGTGTGGACCTTGATAAAAGAGTTAGCGTAAGAAGCTAACCATCAAATATTGGGTAATCGGCCTAAAGTGTACCAGTCTGCTAAATCCTGTGACAATATTCTTTTGGCTGACCTGAGTCTGTATTTAAAATGATACAGCTGCAGTTTAATGTAGACATTATTCGTGATTAAAAATAATGAGAGATCGCTATTGAAATACTATGTGCAGTTCTGGTAGCTAAGCTATAGGAAGGACGTTATTAAGCTGGAAAAGCTGCAGAAAAGAATCACCAGGGTAGGAGAGCTTGAGATTTAAAGAGAAATTCTTTCCTTGGAGCATCAGAGTTTAAGGGATATTCTTTATAGAGGTATATAAAGTCACGATGGGCATAGGTAAGGTAAATGGTCACAGTTTTCTTTCCCAGGTTAAGGGAGTCTAAGATACGCAAATGGAAATGGAGGTGGATTGGCCTCAACTTGAGGAAGACACCGACAACATCAGCAAGCAGGCATTAAAACGGAATCCCCAAGGAAAGAAGAAATAAGGACGTATAAAGAACACATGGAGGAGAGATGTCAAGGCCAAAATTAGATGATGGTGACACTTCTGGTTCATCCTTGAGAAACTGGCTCAGAACAGAGGACGATGGAGATGGGAGGTCAACGATGGCCTGTGTTCCACTGAGAGCTAGGAGCCCAAGCAGACAAAAAGAAAGAGGGAGTCTAAAACTAGGCAGCATAGATTTAAGAGGCAAGGGAAGGAATTTAAAGGGGACCTGAGAGGCAGCATTTTCACACATAGGGGAGTGCATATCTGGAACGAGGTGGGAGCTGCAGGTGCAATTGCAACGTTTTGTCTGGCACATGGATAGGAAAGATTTATAGGGGCAAATGGGACTAGCGCAAGAAGCAACTTGGTCAGTGTGTCGAATTGGGCCAAAAGGCAAGTTTCCAGGCTGTACAACTCTGTGACTTGTAAGGTTCTGAGATAGAATAAATTAAGAGTAGAAAGCTATGTAATCTTTAGTAGAAGTGGGAGGAATACAAGAATGGTTAGAAGAGAACTGAATGGAATAAAATTTGTTCCAATAAAGTTTAAGAATGTCATGAGACTGGGTTTGGAGCAATAAGTATTTTTAGGTCATGTGAGTTAAAGAGAGGATAGAATTTAGTTGATTTTATTTATAATTTTGACAGTTATCAGTTTTTGTGATTGATACACCTCAATATTTCTCATGATTGGAAATAATTTGAATATTCAGGGTAAGCTGGAAACACAATGATTTACAATAATATTTATTATTGTAAAGTTCCAGAAGACTGTAGGCTGGTTAATGTTGTTCCATTGTTCAAGAAGGGAAATCCAGGCTAGTAAGCCTGACTTCAGTTGTAGAAAAGTTACTGGGGGAATTGTGAGTAACAAGTCACATTTTTAATCTTATGTCAAACAAAAGGAAAAGAAAAACCTTTCTTTTTGCAGGT
This sequence comes from Mobula birostris, assembly GCF_030028105.1. Taxonomy (NCBI): domain Eukaryota; kingdom Metazoa; phylum Chordata; class Chondrichthyes; order Myliobatiformes; family Myliobatidae; genus Mobula; species Mobula birostris. The sequence goes on from NC_092376.1 coordinate 27,010,612, forward strand.
GTGCACCGACAGCTTCTTTTTGTAACTGTTGGATGGTTTATTGGATATCACCTTAGAAAGATAGAAAACTACAAGAATGCCAAAAGGGATCGAGAAATGATGGACTATATTCAGCGTCATCCAATTGACTTTCCTGAAAAAGGTATGTGATTAGTTGAATTACCTTGTACCTTTTGGAATTACTGTTCAGAACCTAGAAGTCTTTGGAGCACTTAACCATATGCCAGCAATTTTCCAAGCTTAGTTTCCCATTCTGTATGGAGGAGGCACTCGGTGTCAAAGCCACTACCTTCCTTGTCTAAGTGGCTCAACAACTCACAAACTGACATGAGTAATGTTTCTTAACCTTTTATCTAAAATCACATTACAGTAGAATCTGAGGTTGATATAAAGAAAAGCCTGCAATATCCCATTAAAAATAAATGCAAAAACATATTCAAGACTTTACTGAAAACTCGTAAGTCAACACTGTTTGTAGGAATGCTGCTGCAGGAAGCTATAAACATTACCAGTATATTCAGGCAACATTTGTTCCTAAAATTATAGTTTTCATTATATTTCTATGCAGTCAGTTGCAAAATGGCAGTTTTAGGCATTGGATTTAAAGGTTGTGGTTTAAAAACAGGATTTATTTGTGATAATTAATATTCACTGTGTATCTAAAGTAACAAAGTTATTATTCAATCAGGAGAGGTGATTATTTGAAGTTACATAAAAATATTTCCCATAATTTAGTCTGTTCAGATTTGCAAGTGGTATATTACAGTGAAGTACATACAGTATTAATGATTATGCAATATATTATCTATTCCCATGAAAACGTTGAAATTTACATGCAACTCATTGTGAACATAACTATCAATCTCTTTTGGGCATATAATGTTAATAAAATATGAACAAATGCTACTATGGTGCACACAATTTCACATTCTATTGGATGGCAACTACCACACTGACGTGACGATGAGTTTTCCAGCAATTCTTGGCTTTGGATCAGGCCTGAAGAATAAGGCTATGTACAACTTAAACTGTGCATCTGTTCGTGGCCTTTAAACTCGGAGTTTTGCAATGTCCTCCAGAATCAGTGCCTGTGGCCAATTTGTTCCAGGACAATTAAGGCATTGGTACCAATTTATTTCAGCTTGCTTAGATTCACCTCACTTTGGTCTACTTCTGCACAGACAAATTTACCTATTACTTATTAATTATTTGAATCAGCAGCTCACCAGAGTCCTCTATCCTGGGCCAATCTTTCAAGTTGTCTCCAGATGTAGCCTATCTTCGAAAATCCTTCCTCTCCTAGGGATGTGGTCTTTGGAGCTTCTGTTGCCGTTTCTTTAGCACTGGGTTTTTACAGGCTTTTTGCCCAGCCCTCCTGCTTTCACAGTCGGGCTTGGGACCGCCTTCGTTGTAAGGTTTGCCTATAAATAATAGGAGTGATGGTGTAGTGCTTTAATTATTGGTGTACCCCATTCATGTGGAGGCAAGAATTCAAATCCCACTGCAGCAAATGGGGAATTTTAAATTCAGGTAATTAAATAAGTCTGAACTAAGAAGCTAGAATCTGTTATGGTGATCATAAAATTGACATATTTGAATAAAAATCCCACCTGTTTCACTAATGTCAGGGAAATAATTGACAACATTTAAAAGATACTTAGTTGGATAGGAATGGTTTAGAGCAGGGATTCCCAACCTTGGGTCCACGGACTCCTCGGTTATTGGTAAGGATCCATGGCATTAAAAAGGTTGGGACCCCCCTGCTTTAGAGGGATATAGGCTAAAGATGGGCAGATAGGATTAACCTAGATGAGCATCTTGGTCAGCATGGAGCAGTTGGACTGAAGAGCCTGCTTCCATGTTGTATGTAGTTCAGAAAAGGAAACTTCATGTTCTCTGGCCAGTATGTCACTTGAGTTCCTTAGCATTTTGTTCTCTGAACTGCTTCATCTGATTAGCCTCAGCTCTGAATAATAAATACCAGCCTTGCCAACAACGCCCATATTGGAAGATGTTGTATGTCTAACCTGCGTCCCGAATCTGGCTTTCACTTGGGACCCAGACACCCTCTTAATTACAGCTCAAATCAGGGCAGGACACAAAGAAAATATCTTGTACACGGTGGTGAGTTTCTCAACCTATAGTTGGGTGCTCTGATTTATAGTCTTGTCCTTCTGTCCTGACTCATCTTCTGATCAGCTTTTCTGCACTTAATCTGTATTCTAACATCCATTTCTTTATCTCCACTCCAACAGGCTATGTCCTGAATCTAAACACTTTCCTCCTCTCAGTAATAGCCTGTTCCTTCTAAGTGACCTTTCAGCCATCTCCACTGCTGGCCTGTTTTCCCATCATCCTGTTCTAATTTATATAACACCTAAATTGACTATATTACAAACTTTACCAATTTTCTTATAATTCCTGAGATTACTAATTCATACATATTTCCATTAATTTTGTTTTAGAAGTGTGTTGACAGTTGGATTTAGTTTAACTGTAGCGTAACCGTTACCATCTTCTATTCTGGTTCTCTACATTTCAAAACCATGATTCCACTAATGTTCTTCAATAAAAAGTATGGCATATGTTTTGGGTCTGTTGGTAGATCACAATACTAAGAACTAGGTAAACACGAGGAAATCTGCAGATGCTGGAAATTCAAGCAACACACACAAAATGCTGGTGGAATGCAGCAGGCCAGGCAGCATGTCTAGGAAGAGGTACAGTGGACGTTTCAGGCCGAGACCCTTCATCAGGACTAACTGAAAGAAGAGATAGTAAGAGATTTGAAAGGGAGAGGGGGAGATCCAAAATGATAGGAGAAGACAGGAGGGGGAGGGATGGAGCTAAGAGCTGGAAAGTTGATTGGCAAAAGGGATACAAGGCTGGAGAAGGGAGAGGATCATGGGATGGGAAGCCTAGGGAGAAAGAAAGGGGGAGGGGAGCCCAGAGGAAGATGGAGAGCAGGCAAGGAGAGGGACAGAGGGAGAAAAAAGAGAGAAAGAGGAAAAAAGGGGGAGGAATAATAAATAGGGGATGGGGTAAGAAGGGGAGGAGGGGCATTAATGGAAGTTAGAGAAATCAATGTTCATGCCATCAGGTTAGAGGCTGCCCAGACGGAATATAAGGTGTTCCGCCGACCTGAGTGTGGCTTCATCTTGACAGTAGAGGAGGCCGCGGATAGACATATCAGAATGGGAATGGGACATGGAATTAAAATGTGTGGCCACTGGCAGATCCTGCTTTCAATGGTGGACAGAGCGTAGGTGTTCAGCAAAACGGTCTTCCAGCCTGCATTGGGTCTTGCCAATATATAGAAGGCCGCACCGGGAGCACCGGATGCAGTATATCACCCCAGCCAACTCACAGGTGAAGTGTTGCCTCACCTGGAAGGACTGTCTGGGGCCCTGAATGGTGGTGAGAAGGAGGAAGTGTAAGGGCATGTGTAGCACTTGTTCTGTTTACAGGGCTAAGTGCTGGAAGGGAGATCGGTGGGAAGGGATTTGGGGGGGGAACGAATGGACAAGGGAATCGCGTAGGGAGCGATCCCTGTGGAAAGCAGAAAGGTGGGGGGAGGAAAAGATGTGCTTAGTGGTGGGATCCCGTTGGAGGTAGCGGACGTTACGGAGAATTATATGTTGGACCCGGAGGCTGGTGGGGTGGTAGGTGAGGACAAGGGGAACCCTATTCCTAGTGGGGTGGCGGGAGGATAGGGTGAGAGCAGATGTGCGTGAAATGGGAGAGATGCGTTTGAGAGCAGAGTTGATGGTGGAGGAAGGGAAGCCCCTTTCTTTAAAAAAGGAAGACATCTCCTTCGATCTGGAATGAAAAGCCTCATCCTGAGAGCAGATGCAGCGGAGACGGAGGAATTGCGAGAAGGGGATGGCATTTTTGTAAGAGACAGGGTGGGAAGAGGAATAGTCCAGGTAGCTGTGAGAGTCCGTAGGCTTATAATAGACATCAGTAGATAAGCTGTCTCCAGAGATAGAGACAGAAAGATCAAGAAAGGGGAGGGAGGTGTCAGAAATGGACCAGGTAAACTTGAGGGCAGGGTGAAGTTGGAGGCAAAGTTAATGAAGTCATTTAGCTGAACATGCGTGCAGGAAGCAGCACCAATGCATTCGTCGATGTAGCGAAGGAAAAGTGGGGGACAGATACCAGTATAGGCTTGGAACATGGATTGTTCCACAAAGCCAACAAAAAGCCAGGCATAGCTGGGACCCATACAGGTGCCCTTGGCTACACCTTTAGTTTGGAGGAAGTGGGAGGAGCCAAAGGAGAAATTATTAAGAGTAAGGACTAATTCTGCTAGATGGAGGAGAGTGGTGGTAGAGGGGAACTGGTTAGGTCTGGAATCCAAAAAGAAGTAGAGAGCTTTGTGACCTTCCTGGTGGGGGATGGAGGTATATAGGGACTGGACATCCATGCCGAAAATAAAGCGGTGGGAGCCAGGGAACTTAAGATCATGGAAAAGATTCAGAGCGTGAGAAGTGTCATGAACATAGGTGGGAAGGGATTGAACAAGAGGGGATAAAACAGTGTCGAGGTTTGCAGAAATGAGTTCGGTGGGGCAGGAGCAAGCTGAGACAATGGGTCTACCTGGACAGGCAGGTTTGTGGATCTTGGGAAGGAGGTAGAAACAGGAAGTGCGGGGTGTGGGAACTGTGAGGTTGGTGGCAGTGGATGGGAGATCCTCAGAGCTGATAAGGTTGGTGATGGTGTGGGAGACAATGGCCTGGTGCTCCTTAGTGTGGTCATGATCAAGGGGTAAATAAGAGGAGGTATCCGCGAGTTGTCGCTGTGCCTTGGCAAGGTAGGGGTCAGTATGCCAGACTACAACAGCGCCCCCCCCTTATCGGCGGGTAGGTGTTTTTCTTAAATTTTTCTCTTTCTCATTCATTTTGCAGAAAAAAAGACACTTGCTGAGATTCTGGAGGATTTCCATCCAATTCGCTGAATTGACCAATTGTAATACTTGCCTGACTGGCCATGTTGGCATTCGTACTCAAGCTGTGAGCTCATGGTCCTTTTCATTGTAAATTGCTGTGTAATAAATTATATGAAACTATTGCTTTTTTCAATCCTAAGGTTATAATGCAAATTAGCCCGCAATGCAACATATTTTAAAGAATCAGACACATTTTCTCAAATTTAGCATTTGGTCAATGGTCTTGGTGCTTTTAGCCTGATGTAGAAATATCAGACAGACAGTAAATAGATTACTGTAATAGGGACTAAATAACCTTGGAGAGAAAATATTTGGAGTGAAATACTGCATTCCAGAAATTCAAACAATCTTTTTATCTTTTAAGTGATAAGGTCTATTTTAGGGAGAAATGCCAACCTAAGTTATGTGTCGAAACCTCTAGTTGTGACAGAATAGCAGTTCTTCACAATAAGTATTTTATTTAACAGTTAGACTGTTCTACAGAAATATTGAATTCTACAGGTTATACTACAGGTCTACAGGTTATATTCATGGTACCTTATCTATATCTGTGACCATCAACACCTCAATTATTGATGAAAAGAAAATCATAGGGAGAGAGGGTGTAGAAATAGCTGTTCGACCCACCATGAGGCTGCCAGTTCCACTGACCCATTTATTTTAAAATTTTCCTCATGTTTGTGTCAACTGCCCCCAGATTCTACCATTCACCTGCATGTCGGTCTATTGGGCAACTAACAGGTGAAATAGCCCACCCAAAATGGTGGTATTACACAGAACCTTACTGGTTCATTCTGGAAGAATAATGGTCTTTATCTCTATATATTAACCCCAACACAGGTACACTCTGTATAGCGGCAGAAAAATTGATCTAAAATCAGAGCAAAACAATTGTCACCAGCCCGCAACCCCAGACAGAGTTGTTACACTTGCACAACGCACCTTTAGAAACATAGAAAACCTACAGCACAATACAGGCCCTTCGGCCCACAGAGTTGTGCCGAACATGTGCCTACCATAGAAATTACTAGGCTTACCCATAGCCCTCTACTTTACTAAGCTCCATGTACGTATCTAAAAGTCTCTTAAAAGACCCTATCGTATTCACCTCCACCACTGTTGCTGGCAGCCCATTCCACGCATTCACCACTCTCTGCATAGAAAACCTTCCCCTGACATCTCCTCCGTACCTACTCCCCAGCACCTTAAACCTGTGTCCTCTGGTGGCAACCATTTCGGCCCTGGGAAAAAGCCTCTGACGATCCACACGATCAATGCCTCTCATCATCTTATACACCTCTATCAGGTCCCCTCTCATCCTCCGTCGCTCCAAGGAGAAAAGGCGGAGCTCATTCAACCTATTCTCGTAAGGCATGCTCCCCAATCCAGGCAACATCCTTGTAAATCTCCTTTGCACCCTTTGTATGGCTTCCACATCCTTCCTGTAGTGAGGCGACCAGAACTGAGCACAGTACTCCAAGTTGGGTCTGACCAGGGTCCTATATAGCTGTAACGTTACCTCTCAGCTCCTAAATTCAATTCCAGATTGATGAAGGCCAATACACCATACACCTTCTTAACCACAGAGTCAACCTGCGCAGCTGCTTTGAGTATCCTATGGACTCGGACCCCAAGATCCCTCTGATCCTCCACACTGCCAAGAGTCTTACCATTAATACTATATTCTGCCATGATATTTGACCTACCAAAATGAACCACTTCACACTTACCTGGGTTGAACTCCCTCTGCCACTTCTCAGCCCAGTTTTGCATTCTATCAATCTCCCACTGTAACTTCTGATAGCCCTCCACACTATCCATGACACCTCCAACCTTTGTGCCATCAGCAAACTTACAAACCCATCCCTCCACTTCCTTATCCAGGTCATTTATAAAAATCACAAAGAGTGAGGGTCCCAGAACAGATCCCTGAGGCACTGCACTGGTGACTGACCTCCATGCAGAATATGACTCTGTCTGCAACCACACTTTGCCTTCTGTGCACAAGCCAATTCTGGATCCACAAAGCAACGTCCCCTTGGATCCCATGCCTCCTTATTTTCTCAATAAGCCTTGCATGGGGTACCTTATCAAATGCGTTGCTGCAATCCATATACATTACATCTACTGCTCTTCCTTCATCAATGTGTTTAGTCACATCCTCAAAAAAATCAATCAGGCTCGTAAGGCATGACCTACCCTTGACAGAGCCATGCTGACTACTCCTAATCATATTATACCTCTCCAGATGTTCATAAATCCTGCCTCTCAGGATCTTCTTCATCAACTTACCAACCACTGAGGTAAGACTCACTAGTCTATAATTTCCTGGGCCATCTCTACTCCCTTTCTTGAATAAAGGAACAACATCTGCAACCCTCCAATCCTCTGGAACCGCTCCCATCCCCATTGATGATGCAAAGATCATTGCCAGAGTCTCAGCAATCTCCTTCCTCACTTCCCACAGTAGCCCGGGGTACATCTCATCCTGTCCTGGCGACTTATCCAACTTGATGCTTTCCAAAAACTCCAGCACATCCTCTTTCTTAATATCTACACGCTCAAGCTTTTCAATCTGCTGCAAGTCATCACTACAATCACCAAGATTCTTTTCCATAGTGAATACTGAAGTATTCATTAAGTACAGTACCCCTGTTATTTCCTGTGGTTCCATACATACTTTCCCACTGTCACACTTGATAGGTCCTATTCTTTCACATCTTATCCTCTTGCTCTTCACATACCTGTAGAATGCCTTGGGGTTTTCCTTAATCCTGCCCGCCAAGGCCTTCTCGTGGCCCTGTCTGGTTCTCCTAATTTCCTTCTTAAGCTCCTTCCTATTAGCCTTATAATCTTCTAGATCTCTAATATTACCTAGCTCTCTGAACCTTTTGTAAGCTTTTCTTTTCTTCTTGACTAGATTTATTACAGCCTTTGTACACCATGGTTCCTGTACCTTATCATAACTTCCCTGTCTCATTGGAACGTACCCGTGCAGAAGTCCACACAAATATCCCTTGAATATTTGCCACATTTTTTCTGTACTTTTCCCTGAGAACATCTGTTTCCAATTTAAGCCTCCAATTTCCTGCCTGATAGCCTTATAATTCCCCTTACTCCAATTAAACACTTTTCTAACTTGTCTGTTCCTATCTCTCTCCAATGCTATTGTAAAGGAAATAGAATTATGATCACTATCTCCAAAACGCTCTCCCACTGAGAGATCTGACACCTGACCAGGTTCATTTCCCAATACCAAATCAAGTACAGTCTCTCCTCTTGTAGACTTATTGACGTATTGTGTCAAGACCCTTCTTGAACACACCTAACAAACTCCACCCCATCTAAACTCCTTGCTCTAGGGAGATGCCAATCGATATTTGGGAAATTAAAATCTCCCATCACGACAACTCTGTTATTATTTTACCTTTCCAGGATCTGTTTCCCTATCTGCTCCTTGATATCCCTGTTACTATTGGGCGGCCTATAAAAAAACACCCAGTAAAGTTATTGACCCCTTCTTGTTCCTAACCTCCACCCACAGAGACTCCATGACATCTACCTTTTCTGCAGCCATGACACTATCTCTGATTATCAGTGCCAAGCCCCCACCTCTTTTGCCTCCCTCCCTGTCCTTTCTGAAACATCTAAAGCCCGGCACTTGAAGTAACCATTCCTGTCCCTGAGCCATCCAAGTCTCTGTAATGGCCACCACATCATATCTCCGAGTACTGATCCATGCTGTAAGCTCATCCATTTTGTTCACAACACTCCTTGCGTTAAAATAGACACATCTCAAACCTTCGGCCTGAGTGCGTCCCTTCTCTATCATCTAGCTATCCTCCTGTTCGCACTGTCTACAAGCTTTCTCTGTTTGTGAGCCAACCTCCTCTTCTCCAATCTCTTCAGTTCGGTTCCCACCCCCCAGTAATTCTAGTTTAAACTCTCTCCAGTAGCTTTAGCAAACTCCCCGCCAGAATATTGGACCCCTGGGATTCAAGTGCAACCCGTCCTTTTTGTACAGGTCACACCTGCCCCAAAAGAGGTCCCAATGATCCAGAAATCTGAATCCCTACCCCCTGCTCCAATCCCTCAGCCACGCATTTATCCTCCACCTCATTCTATTCCTATTCTCACTGTCACATGGCATAGGCAGTAATCCCGAGATTACTATCTTTGCAGTCCTGCTTCTCAACTTCCTTCCTAACTCCTTGTAGTCTTTTTTCAGGACCTCCTCCCTTTTCCTGCCTATGTCATTGGTACCAATATATACCATGACCTCTGGCTGTTCTCCCTTAGGATATCTTGGACGCGATCTGAAACATCCCAGACCCTGGCACCTGGGAGGCAAACTACCAGCCGAGTTTCTTTCCTGCGTCCACAGAATCACCTGTCTGACCCCCTAACTATTGAGTCCCCTATCACTGCTGCCATCCTCTTCCTTTCCACAGGGTCAGATTCTGTGCCAGAGGCGCGGCCACTGTTGCTTCCCCCAGGTAGGCTGCCCGCCCCCCCCCCAACAGTATTCAAACAGGAGTATTTATTGTCAAGGGGTACAGCTCAGGGGTACTCTCTAGTACCTGACTCTTCCCCTTCCCTCTCCTGACTGTGACCCACTTGTCTGTCTCCCATGGCCTCGGTGTGACCACCTGCCTATAACTCCTTTCTATTACCTCACTCTCCCTGACCAAGCGAAGGTCATCGAGCTGCATCTCCAGTTTCCTAACTCAGTCCCTTAGGAGCTACAGCTTGACACACCTTGTGCAGATAAGGCTGTCCAGGAGGCTGGGAGACTCCAGGACCTCCCACATCTGACACCGAGCACAGAAAACTTGCCTCACACTCATACTACTTCCTTTCTGCAATTAACACAGGTAAACCTACCTCACCTCATCCTGTTGCCACCTAAGCCCATTGAGCCAAAGCCCTATCACTCTGCCGCCCGCTGGATATGGCGGTCTTCTTTATAAACCCTTCACACTCTACTGGCTGATGTCACGCGCCTGTGCAGTCTCGCCTCTCTTTTACCCAGAGTAGTAAAAAAACTCCCTTCACTCCGAATGGTCAGCCGTTCACTCGCAGCGTTCTTGCTCCGATTAAATGATTGTTCCAAAAGATTGAATTCCTCATTTCAATCCTTCATTTGCAATTGGCAAACATACAGACTTGAAGCAAAATTAAGTGGTATTGAGTGATATTAAGCGGTCAGCAAAGATAATGACCTCCACGGCCCTAGGCTACAAAACAGGCACGAAATAAGCAAGAATAAGAAACTTATTCCCTTCGCTTTTACCACGCCCCACTAGTGTGACTAGTTACCGTAATAAAGGTGCAGCACAGAATACATGGATCCTACACTCCGTACTTTGTTTGCACTCATCGTGTTGACAAACATGAATGCTGCCACATGAATAGTAAGCGATGCAGTAGAATCCTCACTATTTCCGTGGTCATCAGTGCCACTGATGCTGTTTCCTACGCAGAAGGGATTCAGTTATTTGTTGAGAGAATAAGAGGTTTGTGACTACCCTGAACTCCCAATCTATGAAGGTGTCTCCCACTAATGACAAAGTAGGCATAAGTCAAGTAAGCATTTCATGAATTTGCTTACTGGAACACAATGGCAGGAAGTTCGATCTGAAGGGAAGGTATTCAACAGAAATTTGATCATCGGTCCATCCAGTGATTTAGGCTTTTATCTGCGACATAAAGTCTGAAATATGTTCTTGTGACAAACAAGTTGTATAGAACAAACTGCATCACAAACTACATATACAGTATGGTGAGGTGCAGTCAATGAACCGCATTGCAAACTCTAGTCCTAAATTTTTCATGGCATGGAAGGACAAAAACAACCCACTTAGACCTATATTTTCAGTGGATAATCAAACCTCAATATATGACAGTGCTGAAGCCAGGCAGCAACTCTCAGGCACCTTCAAACAACCCTTTGAAGAGGACTCCACAGCGGACCATCAAAACAACTGTGACACACCATCACTGACCTAACAGACTCTGGAGGACCCTCAAACATTGACACCAAACTCATAGTTCCCTTACCCCACACTGCTCACTTCTATCTTCTACCCAAGATCCACAAACCTGGCTGTCCAGATAACACCCATTGTCTTTGCCTGCTCCTGCCCCATGGAAGTTGTGTCCTTACACCTCAACTCCATTCTATCCCCCTTGGTTCAGTCCCTTCCCACCTACATCCGTGACACTTTTCATGCTCTCAATCTCCTCACTACCTTTCAATTCCCTGACCGTCTCATTTTCACCATGGATGTTGTGCCCCTATACATTTCTAACCCCATTCAAGAAGGCCTTAAAGCTCTCTGCTTTTTTCTTAATAAAAGAACCAACCAGTTCCCCTCCACCACCATTCTGGCAGAACTAATCCTCACCCCCAAACAATATCTCCTCTGGCTCTTCCCACTTTCTCCAGACACGAGTTAGGGTAGCTAAGGGCCTGCCTTTTCATTGGCTACATAGAACAGTCCATGTGCCAAGCCTTCCCTGGTTATGCTTGCCAACTCTTCCTGCACTATATTGATGACTGCATTGGTGCTTCATTGGGAAACCAATGCCAAGGACAGGAAACTCTGGCAAGCCATCATCCGAGAAGGAACAGCAACTTTCAAAGCCAACAGATGTGCTGAATTAGAAGAAAAGAGAAGAAAATGGAAAGAGAGGCAGCAACAACCAAAGCCTGATCTGCCATCTGGAACTACCTGTCCTGAATGCAGAAGAACTTTCAAAGCCAAGATTGGACTCATAAGCCACTTGAGAGCCCATAAGTAGATCAACAGAATGAAGACCATCATCCTCGACCTCGAGGGATAGCCACCACCACGACTATGGTGCTTCATGCACCACTGCTGAGCTCATCAATTTCATCAACTTTGCCTCCAACTTCCACCCTGCCCTAAAATTCACTTAGTCCATTTCTGACACCTCCTTCTTTCTCGATATCTGTCTCCATCTCTGGAGACAAGCTGTCAACCAACATCCTTTATAAATCTACCTTATTTCCATGGCTATCTTGACTATACCTCTTCCCACCCCGACTGCTGTAAAAATGCTATTCCCTTTTCTCAGTTTCTTTGTCTCCACGTCTGTTCGCAGGATCAGTCTTTCCTTTCCAGGACATCAGATTCTGATGCTGCCCCCACCAGCATCTCCATTTCACAAACATCCATGCTGACCCCATCTTCCTGCTGCTTTAACAGTGATAGAGTTTGTCTTGCACTTGCCTACCACCTCATAAGCCTGTGCATCTAACACAGCATTCTCTACAACTTCACCATCTCCAAAGGGATCCTACCATCAAACACATCTTTACCTCCCTGCCCTCTGCTTTCCTCAGTAATCACTCTGTGATTCCCTTATCCATTCGTTCCTCTCTGCACTTATCTCTGCAAGTGGGAAAAGTACTACACCTGCCCATTCACCTCCTCCCTCACCTGCACTTCAGTTCCGAAACACTACACCTGTGAATTTGTTGGGGTTGTCTGTTATGTCCGGCTCCCTGAAGGGCTACATTGGTGAGACCCGTCGTAAATTGGGGAACTGCTTTGCTAAACACCTCCGCTCCATCCACTGAAAGCAGAACTTCCCAGTGGCCCACCATTTTAATTTTGATTCCCATTCCAACATGTTGGTCCATGGCCTCCTCTTATGCCATGATGAAGCCACCCTCAGGGTGGAGAAACAATACTTTATATTCTGCCTCGGTAGCCTCCAACCTGATGGCAGAATATTGATTTCTCCTGAAAACAATAATCCCCCAACCCCCCCTTCTTCTATCCCCCACTCTGGCCTCTTACCTCTTCTTACCTGCTTATCATCTTCCATTGGTGCTCTTTCTCTTTCTCCTACGGTCTGTTCTTCTCTCCTATCAGGTTCCTTTCACTGCAACCTTGTACCTTTCCTACCCACCTGGCTTCACCTATCATCTTTTAGCTAAGCTTCCCCTCCCACCATCATTTTTTTTATTCTGGCGATTTCCCCATTCATTTTCAGTCTTGGCCCTAAACGTCGACTGTTTGGTCATTTCCTAGGATACTACCTGACCTGCTGAGTTCCTTCAGTATTTTGTGTGTGTCGCATATGACAATGCATTGCACATTTCCTGATGCTTCGCTGATCAAGTGATTTAATTTATTGTCCATTACCAATGCATTAAGGTCAATAATTATACGTTTATTCCTCTGAGTTTAGTTTTCAATCTGAGTGAAATGATGCTGGAGAAAGGAAAATCGAACACGTCCTAACTTTTGCAGCTGGTTGATGCAAGGTCCAACAAATGCGCTTTATTGTACAGTTGGGAACGTATAGAAATCTTATGATCGTAATTGCTCTAAATATTTTGTGTTCATTGCATGTACTGATATCTTTCAAAACAAAACTTTGTAATCTAACTTATTTATTTTATAATGTAAAATAATTCGTTCCGGCCCTTAGAGCCACGCCACCCGGCAATCCCCCGATTTTATCCGAGCCTGATCACGGGACAATTCATAATGACCAATTAACCTACCAGCTGGTACGTCTTTGGACCGAAGGAGCCAACGGGGAAAATGTACAAACTCCTTACAAGCAGAGGCGAGATTGAACCCGTGTCGTCTGTACCGTAAAGCGTTGTGCTAACCACTAATTATTGGTAGACGCAAGTCCGCATCATGCAATTACACCCATACAATCAATTAACCTGCTAATCTATACATTTTTGTAATGTAGGAAGTAACCAGAGTATCCAGAGAAAGCCCAAGTACAAACACAGGAATTGATGCTGAACCCCAAAAGTTTATGATGCATTGGCCGGGAATCGAACCCGGGCCTCCCGCGTGGCAGGCGAGAATTCTACCACTGAACCACCAATGCAGCTGGGAGCCACCTGTGGCTGAGCAGTGAAATTGCTTTATTGTATCTACGAGTTTTATATTAGGATGTATTGTATGGTCATGCGAGAACTGCAAGTATACTGCATGGAGTAAAGCCGGATTTAACATATAAAGAGGCTTTGAGGAAAGAGAAGTGTAAAGACAGTAAGGTAGAAGGGCTAAAGTGCGTGTACTTCAATGCAAGAAGCATCAGGAACAAAGGTGATGAACTGAGAGCTTGGATACATACATGGAATTATGATGTAGTGGCCATTACAGAGTCTTGGCTGGCATCAGGGCGGGAATGGATTCTCAATATTCCTGGATTTCAGTGCTTTAAAAGGGATGGGGGGAAGGGGACGAGGGGTGGCATTACTGGTCAGGGGTACTATTACAGCCACAGAAAGGGTGGGTAATGTAGCGGGATCCTCTTTTGAGACAGTATGGGTAGAAGTCAGGAACAGGAAGGGAGCAGTTACTCTACTGGGGGTATTCTATAGGCCCCCGGTTGCAGCAGAGATACGGAGGAGCAGATTGGGAGGCAGATTTTGGAAAGGTGCAAAAATAACAGGGTTGTTATCATGGGTGACTTTAACTTCCCTAATATTGATTGGCACCTGATTAGTTCCAATGGTTTAGACAGGGCAGAGTTTGTTAAGTGTGTCCAGGACAGATTCCTGTCACAGTATGTGGACAGGCCAACTAGGGGGAATGCCACACTAGATCTAGTACTAGGTAATGAACCGGGTCAGGTCACAGATCTCTCAGTGGGTGAGCATCTGGGGGACAGTGACCACCGCTCCCTGGCCTTTAGCATTATCATGGAAAAGGATAGAATCAGAGAGGACAGGAACATTTTTAACTGGGGAAGGGCAAATTATGAGGCCAACAACAGCAAAGCAAACCCATTTCCTATTCTCCCACACACAAGGACTGGCCTCTGACCCCAGGACAGGCTGCCTTCAGTCCTACAGTCCTTGACGCAAGACTCTCAGAATCACAGAAATCAATTTCCAGTCCCTGGACAGACTCGCACACTCAAATTCCAGGCCTCCACCTCCAGAGTCACCACCTTCAGTTTTGGACTTTTTGGGCTTTCTGCCTTTGGAATCACTGACTTTGGTCTTACAGGCTATCAGAGATTATGGTAAGTTTGCAGATGCCACAAAGGTTGGTGGTGTTGTGGATAGTGTAGAGGATTGTCGAAGATTGCAGAGAGACATTGATAGGATGCAGAAGTGGGCTGAGAAGTGGCAGATGGAGTTCAACCCGGAGAAGTGTGAGGTGGTACACTTTGGAAGGACAAACTCCAAGGCAGAGTACAAAGTAAATGGCAGGATACTTGGTAATGTGGAGGAGCAGAGGGATCTGGGGGTACATGTCCACAGATCCCTGAAAGTTGCCTCACAGGTGGATAGGGTAGTTAAGAAAGCTTATGGGGTGTTAGCTTTCATAAGTCGAGGGATAGAGTTTAAGAGTGGTGATGTAATGATGCAGCTCTATAAAACTCTGGTTAGGCCACACTTGGGGTACTGTGTCCAGTTCTGGTCACCTCACTATAGGAAGGATGTGGAAGGATTGGAAAGGGTACAGTGGAGATTTACCAGGATGCTGCCTGGTTTAGAGAGTATGCATTATGGTCAGAGATTAAGGGAGCAAGGGCTTTACTCTTTGGAGAGGAGGAGGATGAGAGGAGACATGATAGAGGTATACAAGATATTAAGAGTAATAGACAGAGTGGACAGCCAGCGCCTCTTCCCCAGGGCAGCACTGCTCAATACAAGAGGACATGGTTTTAAGATAAGGGGTGGGAAGTTCAAGGGGGACATTAGAGGAAGATTTTTTACTCAGAGAGTGGTTGGTGCGTGGAATGCACTGCCTGAGTCAGTGGTGGAGGCAGATACACTAGTGAAATTTAAGAGACTACTAGACAGGTATATGGAGGAATTTAAGGTGGGGGGTGGGTTATATGGGAGGCAGGGTTTAAGGGTCGGCACAACATTGTGGGCTGAAGGACCTGTACTGTGCTGTACTATTCTATGTTCTATGTTTATCAGCATCCACAGGCAGATTTCCTCATTGTGTGAATGTCAGAATATATAGAAGTATTGCTTTCAGCATGAGGACAATGTTGTATTCATTTTGCTGTGGTGGTGGGGGGGGGTATTCAGACCTAATCATAGAATTGAACCAACTAAGTGCAGGCTTAATTGGGTGTACGTGCAAACTGTTTGTGTACTTCTGGCAGCAGGTAGCTTTCATTCTTACTTTTCTAATGTGCTCCCACATTGCAATGTTTATATTAATTAAAAATAATTACCTGCATGCTGGAATTTTTTTTTAAACTACGAGTCGTGATTGATAAGTTCATGGCCTAAGGTAGAATGAGTCAATTTTAGAAAACCTAGCACATTTATTTTTCAACATAGTCCCCTCCTACATTTACACACTTAGTCCAGCGGTTGTGGAGCATACGGATCCCTTCTTTGTAGAAGTCGGTGTCTTGGACCTCGAGAAAGTGATCCACAGCAGGGGTGATTGATAATTTTGTGGCCTAAGGTAGAAGGATGTGAGTTATACAGCTCTTGTTATATGCACGTGCAGTTCAACTCTTTGCATGATTATGCAGAAAGTTTGAAGTTAATAACTCGTCTCCTTCTACCCTAGGCCACGAACTTATCAATCACCCTTGCTTTGGACGACTTCTTGGAGGTCCAAGATGCCAACTTCTACAAAGAAGGGAGCTGTATGCTCCACGACTGCTGGACTAAGTGTGCAAATGTAGGAGAGGACTATGTTGAAAAATAAATGTGCTAGGTTTTCCAAAATTGACTCCCTCTACCCTAGGCTACGAATCTATCAATCACCCCTGGTAGGTTGATTTTAAAATCCATTCTCCTTGCTGTTTTATCAAGCTCATAACCTTATCAATTATACTTGATACTTAAACTGGCAGATCTATGTGTTCACAGGTAGGTTGCTTAGTTGTTAGTTCAGTCAGTTGAAGCCATCTCAATTAACAGTTTTACACTGGATTAAACAGTTTGTTTCTTTAAAATGAATTTATTCCACAATTTTCAAACAAAATAAAAGGATCCCACCAAAGCTTTCCTTCAATGTATTAGGCCAAGACAAGAAAAAAAATTCACAATAAACAAGTTTTACAAGCACTTGTGTCTGGCAAGAGTCTATCTGTATTAGAGTAACCTTGGTCAGATTGAATATTCTTTTACAGCCTGTTATTCTGTTAGTGAAATTCTAACACTTGGATTTTCACAGAGATGCACAGGAAATAATCAGTATTTAACTGGCTTTCATTCATGGTCATAAAAGCCATTGAGTTGGAAGTATTTTCTTTCCTCGATACTTTATAGAGAAAGTTAGCAGCAGAGAAACTCTGAAGGCTAAGGCAATACAATATACAGCTGGAAAATTGGGTGGACTGGTGGTAGTCATCTAGAAAAGAGTGAGGTAATGAAATCAGATTCTGGCAGAGCCATCGGTGGCATTGATTTTTGATTTTTATTTAGAAATACAGCACCTATAACAGTGTGACAGCCCAGAATTTTATACTCAAGTACCTGGAGAGTTGTTTGAACCCACAAATTGTGACTTAGAAATTGGGGAGTTGCCCACTTAACCATGATTATTTCCATAAGAGGACCCATTGTTTTTACAAGTCCAAAATTAGTTTTCTTTACACTCCTTTCTCTCTGCTAAAATAGACAAAAAGACAAAAGCATCACAGCCCCAAATATTGGATACGAGGATATAAAGATGCACAGAATTGCAATGGCACAGAAGGAAGCATTGGCCCTTCAAAATCCAAATGTGCTCTTAGCAGTACCATTAGTTCCAGTCCCTCTTTCACTCCCAATTGCCCTTCAAATTCTTTTCCTTCAAATGCCTACCCAGATCAATTTCAAAAAAAAATTCTGTCCTAGGGAAGTTTATGTTCCTGGGAAGGGCTACTCATCAGCAAGTGAACTGTACAATTATACTGCATCTTCCATGTCTGCAGACTGACTCTGTTTCTATTACAGGCAGAGTTCCAGATTATTGCACTCCACTTAAATGAATGTTGTTTCTCACAACTTTCCCCCTAGAATTTTTTGCCCTCACTTTTCATTTGTGTCCCCTTCCCTCAATCATTTGCTCATAGAAACACTTCTCTCTTATTACCTTTTTAAATCCGTAGTTGTATACTTTTATTAAATCTCACAACCTTTCTTGCTCCAAGGAAAAGAAGAAAAACAGTAAGCACCAATTTGAAATAATTTGTATTCCTTTATTTATGTCATAAATGAGAAATGATGGAAGTAGTTCACATTTATGATCAAGTGCAGAAAGGGAAACCTTTTCTTCCATGTAACAGAACGTTCAAACTGATCTTGATGCAGTTCTAAAATGCTTCTTGCAGAAGTATTTCATTGACAGAGTTAAGAATTCACAATTCATGCAGCACGGCACATTCTGACACTTTTGCAAGAAGAGGTGCTTCGCTGAATACAGTTCTTGATCATCAGCCAGGTGTGTTCTGCAGAATTTTTATTTTTGTCTTTACTTTGAAACATGTTTTCAGCCAAGCAGTACAGGTTACCTTCTTTCTCCAGAGCTCATTAGTTCAAGCCATTCATTGTCAGCTGAATGAGCATCTTGCCAGGTAACAAGGCTATAGGGAAAGTCCAATCTTGTCCTTGTATCTACTTGTCAATGTGTTGGCTTTGTTGGTCAATGTATTCAACACTGTACAGAGTCCTTTCACGTGAACATAGAGAAGTTTCTCTAAATTTGCCTCATCGTCACTTTCCAAGTCATATGCACTGTTGATTTTCCGTTTCAGATCTTCAGAGGGTAGCATGCGACTCTCCACAGTGTTCTTGATGGACTTCAGCAGGAGATAGCATTCATACATGTTGTGTGAAGTGTCTGCAGCATCTTTAGTTTCATCGTGGTCATCCATAGGGATGTCTTGTAGGAGGCTAGGAAGCATGATTGTTTGTTCCATATTGTTCACTGCAGAAGAATAATTGCTCAAAGCAGTAACTAGGAAATTCTTTTGCTGTTGAGCAACTAAGAACTGCATGGTTAATGCTGTTCTCTGCCAAGGCAGCTGAATGTAAAACTGCAGATCTGTCAAGTATCTCATTGCTTATATACCCCCTGGATACACTGCAATGTTATTTGAGTTCAATCCATTTTACTGGTCATTTGGAAGATCATGTGAGCATTGATATTTTGTGGATCACTGTTTGATTTGGATTGGTTTATGCATGCAATCATCCATTAATATAGCTACTGATTGATAAATTATACACTCTAACTCTGGCATATTGACCTTCAGAATCAGATTGCCCAATATCATTAAAGTGGTGTGATTGTTACTTTGCGACTAAATCTCAACAAATGTTTGAATCAACACAAAGATGAACATTTCACCACATCTTGTAGGTCAAGGAAACCTTGAACAAGTTTGATGAATTACAGAAATGAAATGTAGAAAGATTAGGAGAGCTTTAAGTTCTCATCTCTCATTCTTCTATCAAAAAAGGTCCCAGCTTTTATCTTGCATGTAGTTCATTCTCAGTCGTGGGTAGCACAAGCCCCAATTGCTTTTCAGGCTCTCTAGTATTGGGGTAGCTCAGTGGCTGGCATGATGCTATTTCAGCTTGGGATATCGGAGCTCAGATTTCAATCCCGGTGTCCTCTGTAAGGAGTCGTACGTCGTCCTTGTGGAATGCATGGGTTTTCTCTGGGAGCTTCAATTTCCTCCCACAGTCCAAAGGTGTACCAGTTAGGAGGTTAATTGGTCATTGTAAATTGTCCCATGATTACATTAGTGCCAAATCAGTGGTTGTCAGGGGTTGCTGGGCAGCAGAGCTTGAAGGCCCGGAAGGGCCTATTCTACACAGTATCTAAATAAAAATAACTAATATCAAGATTGGGGGACGTAGAGGGCAGCGAGGAAGTATATCAAAGCTTGCAGTCGGATTATGGACCAGTTGAAAAAATGGGCTGAAAAACAGCAGATGAAATTTATTGCAGAGAAGTGTGAAGTGTTGCAATTTGGAGGACAAACAAGGCTAGTACTTACACATTGAAAATTGGGGCACTGAGGAGTATGGTAGAAAAGAGGGACCTGAGAATACAGATCCATAATTCCTTCAAAGTGGAGTCACAGGTAGATACAGTCATAAAGAAAGTCTTTGGCACATTGATATTCATAAATCAGAGTACTGAGTACAGGAGTTGGGATGTTATGTTGAAGTTGTATAAGACATTGGTGAAGCCTAATTTGGAGTATTGTGTGCATTTCTCATCTACCTACCTACAGGAAAGACATCAACAAGATTGAAAGAGTACAGAAAAAAATTACAAGGATGTTACTGGGACTTGAGGAGCTGACTTATAGGGATAAATTGAATAGGTTAGGACTATTTTTCCTGGAGTGTAGGAGAATGAGGAATGATTTGTTGGACATATATAAAATTATGAGGGGAACAGATAGTGTAAAGATAAACAGTGTTTTTCAGTGAAGTTGAGTGAGAGTAGAATTGGAGGCCAAATACAAATTAAGGCAGAAGTTGAAGTTTCCTGATCGGTCAGGGCATCAGAGGATATGGTAAGAAGGCAGGTGTATGGGGTTGCGTGGGATCCGGGATCAGCCATGATGGAATGGTGGAGCAGACTCGATGGGCTGAGTGGCCTAATTCTGCTCCTATGTCTTCAACTTCTGCCTTAAATATATGCACAGACTTGGCCTCCACTGCAATCTGTGGTAGAGCATTCCACAGATTTACTACTCTCAGGCTAAAGAAAAATCCTCCTTACCTCTGTTCTAAAGGGTCGCCCCTCAATTCTGAGTCTGTGCCCTCTGGATACCCCCACCACCGGAAACATCCTCTCCACATCCTCCCTATCTAGCTGACGTTTTGGGCCAAGACCCTATGTCAGGACTGGAAAAGAAGATCAGCGTAATCAAAGACCTCACCCACTCTTGGACATTCCTTCTTCTCTGCTCATTCCTCTCTCATCAGGCAGAAGATAGACATGTCTGAAAGCAGGCACCACGAGAGTCTAGGACAGCTTCTATCCCGCTATTATCATACACTTGAAAGGACCGCTTGTATATTAAGATGGACTCTTGGCCTCATAATCTACCTTGCTATGACCTTGCACTTAATCATTTACCAGCACTTCATTCTTTTGGTAGCTTTCACAAGTTATTCTGCATTGTTATTGTTTTACCTTACTCTAGCTCAATGCACTGTGCAATGATTTGTTCTGTATAAACAATATGTAAGACAAGTAAATCCAGATTGGGTTATAAGATCATCATTTTTGTTTTGGTGCACTTAAGCATGGCGCGGTAGTTTAGTGTTTAGCGCAAACATTTTACAGCAAATGATAATCAGTCAGGGTCTGATTCTCACCACTGTCTGTAAGGAGACTGTGTGTCTCCCATGACCACAGGGGTTTCCTCTGGGTGCTCCAGTTTCCTCCCACATTCTGAAGATGTATGGGTAGGGTTAGTAAACAGTGGGCATGTCACTTTGGCACCAGAAGCTTGACGACCCTTGTGGGTTACGCCCAGCTCAATATTCGCTTGGTTGATTGACGCAAATGACGCATTTCATTGTAAGTTTTGATGTCTCAATGTACATGTTGCAAATAAAAACTAATCTCAGATTAAGATCTTAAATCTTAACCTTAAACAGCAATACAAATTCACCTTTATTTTAAATCCAGAAAGTAAATTGGATTTTTAAATGTCATGAAAATCGCAAAATTTGCTTTTTATGTGTAAAATTAGCCACATGCAGTTGTAAAATGAGGCTCTGTGTGTTCAGCCTGAAATCCCTCATTTATCTGATTGGCATGAATGAAGCATTGGAAACGATTGGTTTAACTCAAGTTTATTTGCAATGTTTTGAAAAGTAAATATTGCAAGTTGCAAGACATGAGATACAGTAAATCCAAATTGAGATAGGTTAATGATTGCAGTGCTGAGAGTTATAGATTTATCTTATCTCAACCAGGCCAAGTGCAGACATCTGTAAATTTTTTGAAGAACAAATCCGCACTGTGCAATTCAGTCATTTTCCTTGCTAGGTCAATTATTTCCTCCTTTTTCTATCAGATTTAACTTTTATTTAAATGCAGTCTTGAAGTTCATAGAAATAATACCCATACACATTCTCTTATCCACTCCTTCAGGTTCCTCATCAAAAAATCTCGGTCTGTCCATTAGGAATTAGCTACTGTTTACAGTCCATGTGAGCTCTCTCCTCGACCATCTTAAAGTTCTCCCTTCCTTACTGGTAAAGCCAAATAATTTTCTGATAACATGTTAGGTAAAGTGGTCATATTATCTGGGATTCGGCAGCCACTTAAAACAACATAATGACATTCCAAGCTAAATAAAGCAAAAGAACTTTGAAAGAATATTGCCACTTATAGATTCATAGATCCTTAGAATTATACAGCATAGAGACAGGCCCTTCTGCTTGATTTATCCATGCCAACCAAGATTCCTATGTATGGTAATGCCATTTGCCTGCATTAGGCTCTAATCACTCTAAATGTTTCCTATTCGTTGTACAGTATGTGTCCAAATATCTTTTAAAATCTGCAGTTGTATGCACCTCTGGCAGCTGTTCCATGTATTCTCCACACTCTATGTGAAAAACTTGCCCCTCAGAGCCCCTTTACATCTTTTCCCTCTCACCTTAAACCCATGCCCTCTAATTTTAGACTCCCCTATCCTGGGAAAAAGACTTTGATTACCTGTAATCCAGATTGAATTATAAAAGGTTCTGAAGGGTTATAACTGCATATAGGGCTCTTTTCCTGCTGTTTAGGTAACAGAAACCCACCCCATGAAGTTCATAGAACACCACCCAAAAATCTGATACGTAGAAGAAAAATTTCCACTGTGGAATTTATGTGGAAAAAATTAAGCACAATATGTAGTATATACAGAGAACTGAACTAGTTTACCTAGGGCAATGATTGCACGCTGCTGGTCCACAGAAGGAGGCCACATAAGAGATTTGCTTTGGAAACTGACAAGGCAATGTCTTCAATTGATGTTTGCACAATGATACATTATCAGACAATGTAGTATCTTATTCTAATTAATTAAAACACATTCCCTTCTCTTCTGCCTGTAGATACGTGAATGAAATCGCTGGAGAAAATTACTGGTGGATACAAAGCAGATTCTTTATTTGACAAAACAAGGTACAGCAGGCATCATATGGAGACGCTTTTGGTCGAAAGGTCTCACTGGACTAACATGGGGCTCCATATTTTATCAGCCAAACAACAAAGAACAACTCCATATTTACAATGTATGGGCAATTCTTTCTTTGAAACTACATACAACTGTCACACCTCCTGGTTTCACATCCACACCACAAGCATCCAAATGAATTTTAATCAGCATTGTCTGGACTGGGATTCACAACTTTTAGGAACCCACTGTTCAGAGTTGCACTCCAAATTAAATGCACAATACATATTCAGGTGTGAAGACTGGGAGCCCAAGTCCATTGTTAAATACATATGTCCTAAACCCCAAAATCACTCTAACACTGCCTACAATACAATCAGAACTTCCTTGCCTGCAGACCACACTTCCTCTGGGGCATCACTGTTGCATGCAAAACTGCCTATAGGAACAAGTCTCCACTTATGACAGGTTTGCATTATGGAAAATCACTATATCAATGGTTTCTATTATCCTGGAATGGAAATTTCAGGTAGGAAACTTTGTCACATGGTGTGAGCAGAATTATCTGCAGCTTAACGTGAAAAAGGCTAAGGAGCTGGTGGTAGACCTGAGGAGAGCTAAGGTACCGATGACCCCTGTTTCCATCCAGGGGGTCAGTGTGGACATGGTGGAGGATTACAAATACCTGGGGATACGAATTGACAATAAACTGGACTGGTCAAAGAACACTGAGGCTGTCTACAAGAAGGGTCAGAGCCGTCTCTATTTCCTGAGGAGACTGAGGTTCTTTAACATCTGTCGGATGATGCTGAGGATGTTCTACGAGTCTGTGGTGGCCAGTGCGATCATGTTTGCTGTTGTGTGCTGGGGCAGCAGGCTGAGGGTAGCAGACACCAACAGAATCAACAAACTCATTCGTAAGGCCAGTGATGTTGTGGGGATGGAACTGGACTCTCTCATGGTGGTGTCTGAAAAGAGGATGCTGTCCAAGTTGCATGCCATCTTGGACAAAGTCTCCCATCCACTACATAATGTACTGGTTGGGCACAGGAGTACATTCAGCCAGAGACTCATTCCACCGAGATGCAAAACAGAGCGTCGTAGGAAGTCATTCCTGCCTGTGGCCATCAAACTTTACAACTCCTCCCTTGGAGGGTCAGACACCCTGAGCCGATAGGCTGGTCCTGGACTTATTTCCTGGCATAATTTACATATTACTATTTAACTATTTATGGTTTTATTACTATTTAATTATTTATGGTGCAACTGTAATAAAAACCAATTTCCCCTGGGATCAATAAGGTATGACTATGACTATGACTAAATCATCTGGACATTATTTGATGCCATTAT
This sequence comes from Mobula birostris, assembly GCF_030028105.1. Taxonomy (NCBI): domain Eukaryota; kingdom Metazoa; phylum Chordata; class Chondrichthyes; order Myliobatiformes; family Myliobatidae; genus Mobula; species Mobula birostris. The sequence goes on from NC_092376.1 coordinate 27,035,033, forward strand.
TTTTCTAAGGTAAAATTTGATGAGTACCAAACCCTGTTCCAATGTTAGTTTCATCTAATCTAAATACTGACACTAAATAATAATTCATCATTGAGTCATGGATTTATAGAGAAGTTAAACACAGAAACAGGCCCCTCGGACAGACAAGTCCGTGCTGAAAGCATTTAAACTGCCTTCTCACATCAAAAGACACCTTTACGAGAATGAAGAGTATACTGACCAATACTAAACTAGGCATGACAACCCGCCTCAGAGTACTGAAATATTATGTTTATCCAGTTATGTTATATGACTCAGATTGTTGGACAATACCTAGTAACATGATGAAATGAATTGAAACAGCGGAGATGTGGTTTTTGAGGAGGATGCAAAGAATATCATGGACGAAACGAATATCTAATGAGGATGTCATGAACAGAGCAAACACAAAAAGAGAAATAACGTATGAGATCATGAAAGGGCAGTGTAACTTCATTGGTCATGTTATTAGGAAAGAGGAGTTAGAATGCACGCTAATTATGGAAAAGACTGAAGGGAAGAAAGCAAGAGGAAGGCAAAGACAAATGATGATGGAGACAGCAGCTAGAGACCTGGAAATTAATACCAATGAATTGATCCACTTGACCCAAAACAGGAGTGTGTGGGCCATGACAGTCAAAGCTCAAACTGGGCATAGCATCTGATGATGATGATGATGATGATGATGACTCACATCAGAATATACCAGGACCATAGCCCCCCCATACCCCTACTATCCATGTACTTCTCTTAAATGTTGAAATCGAGCTTGCATACACTTGTACTGGCAGCTCATTCCACACTCACATGGCCCTCTGAGTGAAGAAGTTTCCCTCATGTTCTCCTTAAACTTATCACTGTTCACCCTTAACCTATGACCTCTGGTTGCAGTCCCACCCAACTTCAGTAGAAAAAGTCTGCTTGCATTTACTCTATCTATACCCTTCATAGTTTTGTTTACCTCTATCAAATCTCCTCTCAGTCTTCTATGTTTTAAAAAATACAGTCCTAACTTATTCAAACTTACCTTATAACTCAGATCCTCCAGACCTGGCAACATTCTTGTAGATTTTCTCGGCACTCTTTCAACCTTCCTTACATCTTTCGTGTAGGGAAGTGACCAAAACTGCATGCAATACTCCAAATTAGACTTCACTAATGTCTTATACAACTTCAACATAACATCTCATATCCTACACTCAATACATTGATTTAAGAAGGCCAATGTGCCAAAAGCCTTCAGTACAACCCCACCTACCTCTGACACCACTTACAATGAATTATGGACCTGTATTCTCAGATCTCTTTGTTCTACCACTCTCCCCAGTGCCCTACTTTCTCCGTGTGAGACTTGCCCTGGATGGTCCTACCGAAGTGCAAAACCTCACACTTGTCTGCATTAAATTCCATCTGCCATTTTTCAGTCCATTTTTCCAGCTGATGCAGATCCCTCTGCAAGCCATGATAGCCTTCCTCGCTGTCCGCTACACACCCAATCTCGGTGTCATCCACAGATCTGCTGATCCAGTTAACCACATGATCATTCATATCATTGATATAGATGACAAACAATAGATGACCCAGCACCAATCCCTGTGGCACATCACAAGTCACAGGGCTCCAGTCAGAGAGGCAACCCCCTACTACCACTCTCTGGCTTCTCCCCCAAAGCCAATGTCTAATCCAATTTACCACCTCATCCTGGATGCTGAGTGACTGAACCTTCTTGACCAGCCTCCCATGCAGGACCTTGTCAAATGCCTTACTGAAGTCCATGTAGACGACATCCACTGCCTTGCCTTCATCCACTTTCCTGGTAACCTCCTCGAAAAACTCTATAAGTTTGGTTAGACATGATCTACCATGCATGAAGCCATGCTGACTATCCTTAATCAGTCGATGTCTATCCAAATACTAATATATCCAGTCCCTTAGAATACCTTCCAGTACCTTTCCCACTACTAATGTCAGACTCACCAGCCTATAATTTCCTGGTTTGCGCTTAGAGCTTTTTTTAAACAGCGGAACAATGTTGGCTATCGTCCAGTCCTCTGGTACCTCTCCTGTCACTAAGGATGTTTTAAATATCTCTGCTAGGGCCTCCCATAGGGTCTGGGGGTTTATCTACTCCGATTTGCCTCAGGACTGCAAAGAACCTCCTCCTCTGTAATTTGTACAGGGTCCAAGAAGTTGATGCTGCTTTCTGTAGACTCTGTATCCATCTCCTGTGTAAATACAGATGCAAAGGGTACATTTAAGATCTCCCCTATCTGTTTTGACTCCACACATGGATCATCACCATTCTGGTCTTCCAGAGGACCAGTTTTGTCCCTTGCAAGCCTTTTGCTCTTAACATATCTGTAGATTCCCTCAGGACTCTCCTTCACCCTGTCCGTAGCAGAAACCTCATGGCTTCTTTTAGCTTCCTGATTTCTTTCTTAAGCGTTCTTTTGCATTTCTTGTATTCCATAAGCACCTCACTTGTTTCTACTTGCCTATATCTGCTATGCACCTCCTTTTAACTCTTAACCAGTGCCTTCTTTTAGCCCTCTTGATATATTTTTTAAGTGTTCTCTTGCATTTCTTATACTCCATAAGTACATTTGTTCCTACCTACATACTGTATACCTGCTATGAATCTCTTCTTTTCTGTTAATCAGTGCCTCAATACCTCTTGAAAAACAAGGTTCCCTACACGTTATCTTTACCTTTTATTAGGACGGGCACATACTCCCAAAATTTAGTTTTTGAGGCTTCCCACTTTCCAAGTACACCTTTGCCAGAAAACAGCCTGTCCCAATCCACACTTGCCAGATCATTTCTCAAACCATCAAAATTGGCCTTTCTCCAATTTAGAACCTCAACCCACAGACCAGACCTATCTTTTTGCATATTTACTTTGAAACTAATGGCATTGTGGTCGCTGGGTGCAAAGTGTATCCTGACACAAACCTCTGTTACCTGCCTCGTCTCATTCCCTAATAGCAGATGCAGCATCACTTGCTCTCTCATTGGGACTTCTACGTACTGTTGAAGGAAACTTTCCTGAACATATTTGACAAACTCTATCCCATCTAGTCCTTTGACAGTATGGAATTCCCGGTCAATATGTAGAAAATTAAAACCTCCTACGATATCAACCTCATGTTTCTTGCGACAATCTGCGATCTCTACAAATTTGTTCCTCTAAATCCCTAGGACTGTTGGGTGGTCTCTAATGTAGACCCATTAACATGGTCATACCTTTCTTACTTCTCAATTCCCCCAGTAACACCTCACTAGATGAGTTCTCCAGTCTGACCTGAGTCCTGACGAAGGGTCCCGGCCCGAAACATCAACTGTACCTCTTCCTATAGATGCTACCTGGCCTGCTGCGTTAACCCGCATTTTTTGTGTGTGTTGGTTGGAGAACTGCCATGATATTTTCCCTGATTAGTAACACCACCCCTCCTCCTATAATCCTTCCCACTCTGCCAGGCCTAAAGCAACAGAACCCAGGATTATTGGGCCCTGCCCCTCCTGCAACCAAGTCTCACTACTGACTACCACATCATCATTCCAGGTCTTGATCCATGCCCTGAGCTCATCCACCTTTCCTACGATACTTCTTACACTGAAACATACACAGCTCAGGACACCAGTCACACCATGCTCAACCTTTTGATTCCTGACTTTGTCTGAGGTCCCAACATCTGCCTCCACAACCTCTCCTGGCACTCTTGTTCCCAGCTTCCTGCAACTCTAGTTTAAACACCACCGTGCAGCACTAGCAAACCTTCCTGCTAGGATAGTAGTTGCTCATGTGCAAACCGTCCCTTCCGTACAGACCCCACCTTCCTTGGAAGAGAGCCTGGTGATCCAAAAATCTTGTGCCCTCCCCCCCACCACCACACCAACTCCTTAGCCACATGTTAAACTGTATAATCTTCCTAGTTCTGGCCTCACCAGCATGTGGCATGGGTAGCAATCCTGAGATCACAACCCTGGAGGTCCTGCCCTTCAACTTAGCACCTAAGTCCCTGAACTCCCTATGCAGAACCTCGTCACTTGTTCTACCCATGTCATTGGTACCTACGTGGACTGTGACCTCTGGTTGTTCACCCTCCCACAAGAATGGTGAAGGCTGATCTGAGATATCCCAGACCCTGGCACATGGGAGGCAACATACCATCGGGGAATCTCATTCTTGCCCACAGAACCTCCTTTCTGTTCCCCTAACTAATGAATCCCCTATCACCACAGCTCACTTCTTCTGCAGCTTCCCTTCTGAGAGACAGACTCAGTGCCAGAGACCTGACCACTGTAACTTTCATCTGTTAGGTCACCTCCCCCCGCAACAGTATCCAAAAAGACATACCTGCTGTTGAGGGGGATGGCCACAGGGGTACTCCGCACTGGCTTCTTAACCCCGTTCCTTTTCCTGACCATCCCAGTTTCCTGCGTCCTGCACCTAGGGTGTACTACCTCTCTATCTATCTATCACCCCCTTCAGCCCCCCGAATGATGCAGGGTTCATCCAGTTCCAGCTCCAACTTAATGCAGAGTGTTAGAAGCTGTAGCTGGATACACTTCTTACAGTTGTAGGCGTCAGGGACACTGGGGGTCTCCCTGCCTTCCCACCTCCCGCAAGAGGTGGGAGGGATTCAACTATCCTGCCTGGCATCTCTACTGTCCTAACTGAGCAGATATAAAGAATGGAAGGAAAGAAAAAATCTTTGCCTGGAGCTTTTCCTTTTTTTTGCTGTCTCTGACTGAAGCCTCGAAGAGCTAAGGCCTCAAGATCACCACTCTGACTCTGTCCACTCAGACGACAGTCACCGTGATGACAGCTGCGGCACTTGCCCCTGCCTTCCTTTAATTTGCTCTTGCTAATCAATCCCAAATGCCGACTGACCACCGGTCAGAGCTCAGTTACGCTGCCGTGATTCATTGCTGCCTTTTCCTACTCGGGCAGAGGACCTGAGCGAAATCCTTTCCTCCCAAAGTTCTGACGTCCAGGTGGGTCGCTGGTCGGAGTTCAGAGGTGAAGGGCAAACGTGGCGGTTTCTCAGCTCAAATGTTGAGAAATGTGCCTAAGCAATTTGTACCAGGCTGAATCGGTCACAATGGAGGAGACTGGCTGTGAGGAATTAAAGTGTTAGGGTTTGTGGAATTAAAAGAAAATTCAATTGGCTTAGTTTTGTCACATGTACGAAGGTGCAGTGAAATATTTTGTTTTGCATGTTATCCATGCAGGTGATTTCACAATATCTATACAGTGAGGTAGTACAAGTAAAATTCAATATCAGAGTGACAACTATGTGTAACAGTTATGGAGATAGTGCAGGCAGACGATAAGGAGCAAGATCATAATGAGGCCAATTGTGATGTCAAGAGTCCGTGTTTTCGTAGAAGAGGTCTATTCGATAATCTTATAACAGCGCGATTGAAGCTGACTTTGAGCCTGATGGTACATGGTTTCAGGCTCTTGTACCTTACACCCGTTGAGAGGGGAGAGAAGAGGGAATGTGCGATCGGAAGGTGATTTTGATTATACTGGTTGCAGTAGTAAATTGGATTAGACATTGCCTTCGTGGGTGCAACCAGAGAGTGGTGGTAGATGGTTGTGTAGGGTGATGTAATGTTGGCTCTGGGAATGTACTCGCTGGAATTTAGAAGGATGATTTGGGCGGTGGGGGGCACTCTGGACAGGCTCACTGTGCCAGTTTTAGTGAATTCTTGGAGGGGGGCCTGTGTTAGGTAATGTAAGGGGTGGAAACGTGGGCATGATTCACAACCATGAACATTGAGTTAGGGTTCATGATGACATAATAACGTGAAGTTTTCACTGTGCTTTGTGTTCTGTGTTTGGTCAACAATAAAAGAGTTGCTACAGTTTCCCTTAAACTTAAAACACCTCTGCCATTTTATTTACAAAAACCTACACTTGCCTCTGACTGGAGGCCTGTGACTAGTGGAGTGCCACAGGAATCGGTGCCGAGTCCATTGTTATTTGTCAGGTATATTATCAACAATCTGGGTAGTAATGTAGTTAACTGGATCTGCAAATTTGCGGATGACACCATGATTGTGAGTGTAGTGGACAGTTGTACAGACGTACCTAATAAAGTAGCCACTGAGTGTCGTTCTTTGTGTTAGCTTTTGAAAATTTCTTTTCACAGTCCTTTTGCCATCTGCTCCCATGTGACAGTCATACTTTACTGTCCTTTGTATGTCCCCATTGGCTGGGATTTCTGCTAAACATCACCCCACCAAAGCTCCACCTCCACCTCGACCTGCCAGCGGGGAAAAATGATGAGTGTTTATTCTTTTCACAAATCAAAAATTGTTTATCCTAAAGTAAACATTGCTTGATCCAGGCCAACCTGAAAGGAAGTCAAAACCACCGTCCCCCACCCCCTGACCCACAGTGTTTGAATTTAACTATGTAAATTCCATCGAAGGATCATCAATTATCATAGCACCAAGGTTCATGACATTTGCACTTTTGATATTTATTCTTATAACATTGAATTTTATACTTAAATCACTAGTTTTTTTTTTGGAACTTTTCTTCTTTGAGAGGAGTTAACTAAGGTAAGTTGATTTTGCTAATGTGAGGAATTTCCAATACCCGCCAAATTGTGGGAACGAATAAATTCTTTGCTAGACATCAAAGTCTGGCAGCTGTTCTGCCTTTGAGAGTTTTGAGAATTATCACCAAATTGTAGTTCTTTTGTTGTTTTTATATGATAATTTCAAGTGGTATTGATCACTTAGTACAGGACAGTAATTCCAATGAACTTTTTTAAAATCAAAATATATCCGCGATACACAACCTTGTTGCTTAACTTACTCACTTAAGGCCGTCACCTACCCTACTGGGGCAGAGGCAGCTTGCCAGAGTCCTGTGTCCTGGGCCAGTCTTTCAAGTTGACCCCAGTTGCAGCCCACCTTTGTACATCTCTCCTCTCCCAGGAATAAGGTCTTTCGAGCATCTGTTGTCGTTTCTGTAGCGCCGGGTTTTTTACGGGATGGGGCTGCTAGCTCCCTGCCCAAACCTCCCCCTTTCACAGCCAGGCTTGGGACTGTCCATTGTGGAGTTCTTGTTGCTTAATGTGGCACTTTAATCCATTCACTCAGCATCACACACAACAGGAACAGGAACAGGAAGGCAAGTGCAATGTTAGCATTCAATTCAAGAGGATTAGAATATAAAAGCAAGAATGTAATGCAGTTTTGATCTCCATATCTGATAAAGGATGTGCTGGCATTGGAGAAGTTTCAAAGAAGGTTTATGAGAATGATCCTGGAGATAAAAGAGTTAATATATAGAAGTGTTTGATGGCTCTGGGCCTTCACTACCAGCTGGAGTTTAGAAGAACAAAGGAGGATCTACCGAATATTGAAAGGCCAAGATAGCCTGGACAAGGAGAGGATGCTTCCTATAGTGGGTAGAGGGCACAGCCTCAGAATAAAAGGACATCCCTGTAGAACAGAGATGAGGAGGAATTTCTTTAGCCAGGGGATAGTGAATCTGTGGAATTCATTGCCACCAACAGCTGAAAAGGTCAAAGCCATTGGGTAGATTTAAAGCAGGAGTTGTTAGGAATTAAATTAGTAAGGGCATCGAAGATTATGGGGAGAAGACAGGACAATGGGGTTGAGAAGGAAAATAAATCAGTCATGATTGAATGGCAGAGATGACTTGATGGGCCGAAGGATCAATTCTGCTCCTGTGTCTTATGGTCTTATGAAGAGACAGGAGCAGAAGGATGTTGTACACAGTATGCCCATGAGTTAACTTTGCTGATTTGATATTGGTTTCAACTCCGCATACATAGCTTTGAAAATGACAAATGATTTAGCTTCCTTGGGTCTCTGAGATAGAAAGTTCTAAGATTTAGTAACCCACTTAAGGTTGTTGAGTCACAGAGCTCTGGAGCACAGGTAGAGGCCCTTCGATCCAATGAGCCCATGCTGGTCACAATGCCCACCCAGCTCATCCCAATTTCCTGCATTCGGTCCTACCATTATCTAAGTAATTCTTAAAGGACAGTTTTGTACCTGCCTCAACAATTTCCTCTGGCAGCTCACTCACCAGGTTCATTTTAAATCATTCCCCTCTCACTTTGAACTTGTACCTCCTAGTTTCAGACTTCCCTACCCCAGGGGAATAACTTATTGTCCCTCTTATCTATGCCTCTTATAATTTTAAGTATCGATGAAGGTAGAGCAGTGGAGGTGAGGAGCACAAAGTTTGGTGGAGTTGTGGATAGTGTGGAGGGTTGGTACAGGTCGTAATGGAATATTGGCAGGATGCAAAGCTGGACTGAGAAGTGGCAGATAGAGTTCAGCCCAAACAAGTGTGAAGTGATTCAATTTGCAAGGTCAAATTTGAAGGCAGAATACAAGGTTAATGATGGGATTCTTGTCAGTGTGAGGAACACAGGGATCTTGGGGTCCATGTACATAAATCCCTCAATGTTGTTGTAAACATTGACAGGGTTGTTAAGAAAGCATGTGGTATGTTGGCCTTCTCTAGTTGGGGAATTGAGTTCAAGAGCCATGAGTTAATGTTGCAGCTCTATAAAACCCTGGTTAGATCACACTTGGCATATTGTGTCCATTTCTGGTCACCTCATTATAGGAAGGATGTGGAAGCATTAGTGAGGGTGCAGAGGAGATTTACCAGGATGCTGCCTAGACTAGAAGGCATATCTTGTGAAGTTAGATTGAGTAAGCTGCAGTTTTTCTCTTTGGAATGAAGGAGGATAAGATGTGAGTTGATAAATGTGTACAAACCGATTGGAAGCATAATACAGAGAAGGTTCACCAGATTGATTCCTGGGATGGCAGGACTTTCATATGAAGAAAGACTGGATGAACTGGGCTTGTACTCGTTGGAATTTAGAAGATTGAGGGGGGATCTGATTGAAACGTATAAGATCCTAAAGGGATTGGACAGGCTAGATGCAGGAAGATTGTTCCCGATGTTGGGGAAGTCCAGAACGAGGGGTCACAGTTTGAGGATAGAGGGGAAGCCTTTTAGGACCGAGATTAGGAAAAACTTCTTCACACAGAGAGTGGTGAATCTGTGGAATTCTCTGCCACAGGAAACAGTTGAGGCCAGTTCATTGGCTATATTTAAGAGGGAGTTAGATATGGCCCTTGTGGCTACGGGGGTCAGGGGGTATGGAGGGAAGGCTGGGGCGGTGTTCTGAGTTGGATGATCAGCCACGATCATAATAAATGGCGGTGCAGGCTCGAAGGGCCGAATGGCCTACTCCTGCACCTATTTTCTATGTTTCTATGTTTCTATAAATAGTGGATAGTCAGAGACTTTTTCCCAGGGTGGAATTGGCTGATACACAGGGGCATAATTTTAAAGCGATTGGAGGAAAATATAGGGAGATGTCAGAGGTAAGTTTTTTTTACATAGAGTGTGGTAGGTGTGTAGAACACCCTGCCAGGAGTGATGGTAAAGGCAGATAGATTAGGGGCATTTAAGAAACTTTTAGAGAGGCAAGTGGATGATAGGAAAATAGAGGGCCATGTGGGAGGGAAGGGTTAGATTGATTGTAGAATAGGTTAAGAGGACAGCACAGCATTATGGACTGAAAGGCCTGTGCTGCACATTAGTGTTCTATTTCTCTCGGTTTGCTCCTCATACTCCTGAGTTCCAAAGAATAAAGAGCTAGCCTAGCCACCCTTTCCCTACACCTCAGTCCTTCAAGGCCTGCCATCATCCCTGTAAACCTTTTACCAACTTAACCACACCTTTGCCATGCAACATGGTGGCCAGAACTGTGCACAGTACGGCCTCTCAGTGGCCGGTGCCTGTGATGGAGCTGGTAGAGTCTGGAACCTGCTGCAGCCTCTTCCGGTCCCATGTCAGGCTGCCATGCAACCAGTCAGAACGCTCTCCGTGTCTGCACATCGGTAGACATTTAGAACAGTGTCTGTTAACACACCAGATCTTCTCAGACTCCTCATTAGGTAGAGCCACCGGTTTGCCTTCTACACGATGGCATCAGTGCTGGGGTTCAGGGTAGATCCTCCGCTGATGCCCACTAACTTGAAGCTGCTCACCCCTTCTACCACTGATGCCTCAATGAGGATGCTGTATGTCCTCCACTGAGGGGCATGACTGAGCTCATCCCATTTCCCCCATCTGGTCCCTATCCCTCAAAGCCTTTTCTATCCATGTACCTGTACAAATACTGTATATTTTAATGCTTGTAATTGTACCCATCTCCACCACTCCATCTGGACGTTTGTTCCATATTCCCAGCACCTCTGTGTGGAAAAATGGATTTCTCACATCTTCTTTAAATCTTTCCCCATATTAAATCTATGTCCTCTAGTTTTAGACTCCCAGTCCAGAGAAAAAGACCACCACCATCCATCTTATCTACACCCCTCATGATTTTATATCGTTCTATAAGGACATTGTGCCGCTTGTTCTGGATTTCCCCACTATGAGGAACATCCTCTCAGCTTCAAGCCACCTCAGAATTAGGTGTAATGCAATATGATCACCTCAAAATTTTGAAGAGTACGAGTTTACTCCTCAGTCTGCTGAAGATTTCCTCATCTGATAATCCTCCCATACGTGAAATCAGTCTAGTGACCAGAAACCATCAAGAAGGCTGCCCATTCCCTTGACCAATGTCATGACCTTGACATGTTTCTTCAAAGAGACAAAAGGGCCATGAACATCTAAAGTCAATCCGAATGATAACTTTTAGTAAGTTGTCTCAAAAGGAGAGAGGTAGAGAGAGAAGGAACAAGAAGGGAGATAGTGAAAGAGGGAGAGATACAGAGAGATAGGGAGACTGCGAGAGATAGGGAGATACATTCATAGGGTGATGTCTGGTATGGACTTGTTACCATTTTAAAGGCTTTCTCGTGCAATGTCTAATTTTTAAAAATATTTATGTAAATTGGAGAGGGAGATACATAGAGAGATATAAGTGGATTTCAGTTAATAGCACCCTTGGTTGATAGGGACAGTTGGTTATTTGGGACAACTCTTAAAGAACAAAAACTAATAGAGAAAAGAGCTGGGACTCCCTTTACTTATTTGGGACACAACTCCACTTCATTCGGACAGGAGACTGTTGCTGAACAGTTTCCAACTAGCATTGGTCGTGTGGAATTGCATGGCCATTCGACACTAAGCTGTGCTCTGACTGAACAATTTTTAAATAGCGTCAGTTGCATGAGTTCAAAAAGTAGTGACTTCTGTCACTACTTGGAGGGAAATAAGCAATAAGACAAATCAGAATGGTTTTGCTCACTGTGGTTTCCAGCATTCAGGCTTGGATATCCCTGAAACGACCAGGTATGAAAATAAAACGATTTCAATACTTCAAGAAGTTAAAAACCCATGAAGAATGTGAAGCTATCGACAATCATCTTGAATGTTACAATGAAAATGAAGACTTGGAGGACATAATTGTCAAAAGCATTGTATGAAGGCAGTTCATTATACAGTATACATTAGGTGTCTGCACTGATTTTGTTTATTTACAGTCAATCAGAAGAACGCAGCAGCATACACTATTAATTACACTGTCAATAACTATTAGAAACTAATACACAGTTTTATAGTGCTGTAATGGTATTGGCAGTGTCCTAATTTGTTCTGTATGACAGTAAAATGGTAATTTGTCTTTTTTATTCCTTTTTAACTCTTTGCATGAAACTTCAGCTAATTGGGGCAGCTGCTAATTTCAGCTATTTGGGTCCAAAAGTACTGGTCAGGATATGCCCCAATTAACCAGAATCCACTGTATTCATAGGGTCTGGACCTGTTGCTGTACTGAGGGCTCTCGCATACAACCCCTGGATTTTATTTCACTTATGTAGGATATGAACAGGGAAGTGTTCTGTTTAATGTTTGAAATGAAAGATCCAAACTACAGCGATAATTGATGGAAATGAATTGAAGATTTTTTTAATATTTAGAGATACATCATAGTAACGGATCCTTTCTGGCCCAACGAGCCTCTGTCACCCAGTTATACCCATGTAACTAAAAACCTGCGTATCTTTGGACTGTGGGAGGAAACACACAGAGTCACAGGGAGAAGGGAGAACCTGCTTACAGACAGCATCGAAATTGAACCGAGGTTGCTGACACTACAATAACATTATGTTAATCGCACGCTATTGTTTCAATCCCACCGCTATTCTCCCCTCTGTCATTCCACAAAATTAAAACATTTACATCCCAGCATAACAGACAGAAATGCTGGACGAACTCTGCTTATTAAGCAGCATCTCTGGAAAGGAATAAAGATTTGATGCTTCAGACAGAGACCCTTCATCAGAACGGGGTCTCAGCTCAAAATGTCAATGTTTTATTCTTTCCATAGATGCTTTCAGACCTGCTGTGTTCCTCCAGCATTTTGCGTGTGGTACACTGGATTTCCAGCATTAGTAGAATCTCTTGTGTTTATAATTTACATCCCAGCTTCCAGCCCACAGCATTTCAAGCTCTTCACCTTCCAAATGTGATAGAGGTTTCCTCCTCCTCCTCCTCCTCTCCTTGGAATAAAATATTTTTTCTCTGTTCCATTTTAATTCTTCTGTCAATTATATCTAGAGAGAAAGAGCTTCCGTTACAGCAATAGAATCAAATTCTGGCAATGGCTCATGTTCAACCTCCACCAGCTTGATAAATGTTCTATAACATTGTTAATGTTCACCTACTTTCATTTCACACTATTTGCTTTGAGTTGAATTTCAAGCTTACTTGTGGCTCGCTGCAAGCAGTTTCAGCTAGATGGCAGTTGTCTGGAATTTTTGCTATCCTTTTCCGACAGTATTGAATATTTCACAAGTTAGGACTTTAAATATTTGCAGAACACAAAGTAAAGAGTTCTGACTTTAACTCAGTTCCTAGCTAAAGACAGATCGTGTCCTGACTCATGTATGCAATTTCCTATCAGAGCAAAGTATAAATGATTATGCATAAACTCTAAAATGCCTTTGCCCAGTCTGAATTTTCATTCAATAGACGTGCCTTTTACTTCAATGTTACACTTGGTTCCGGTCTTTGCAAAGTGATAAGAATGAAAAGGGTCTCGGCTTTATTGATTTGAACAACCACACACATAGAATTCTAATTTAGATAAGTGGTCTTGAGGCACAAGGTGTTTGAGTGTAAAGATTGCCTTAAGATTATGTTAACTTAATAGACACTCATTAACTTAACTGTTTTAGAATGCTGAGCTGCTTGTTAATTGGTAACAAAGAACCAAGTTAGCTTTTCAAACCTGGCAACAAATTGATGCACTTTATTTAGCATCCAGAAATGTACAATTCCATTTGTAGGAATGCATTTATAGCTTAAAGTTCAAAGTAAATTTATTATCAAAGTACATATATGTCACCATATACGATGATGAGATTCATTTTCTTGCAGGCATACTCAGTAAGTCTATAATAGGTTAATAACCATAACAGAATCAATGAAAGACCACATCAACTTGGGTGTTCAATCAGTGTGCAAAAGACAACAAACTGTGCAAATACAAAAAGAACAAAATGATAATAATAAATAAACAATAAATATCAAAAGCATGAAATGAAAAATCGTTAAAAGTGAGTCCATTGGTTGAGGGAACATTTCAATGGTTCAAGGACCTGATGATTGAGGGGTAATCACTGTTCCTGAACCGAGTGGTGAGAGTCCTGAGGCTCCTGTGCCTCCTTCCTGACGGCAGCAGTGAAAACAGCATCTCCAGGGTGGTGGGGACCCCTGGTAATGAAGGCTGCTTTCCTGCAACAACATTTTTTGTAGATGAGCTCAATGGAAGGGTGGGCTCTACCTGTGATGGACTGGGCCGCATCCGCTACTTTTTGTAGGATTTCCCGTTCAAGGGCATTGGCGTTTCCATAGCAGACTGTGATGCAGCCAGTCAATAAACTCTCCACCACACATTTATAGAAGTTTGTCAAGGTTTTAGATGTCATGCCAAGTCTTCGCAAACTCCTAAGGAAGTAGAGGTGCTGCAGTGCTTTCTTCATAATTACACTTACGTGCTCACCCAGGAAAGGTCCACCAAAATAATGACATGAAGGAATTCAAAGTGCTGAGCCTCTCCATCTCTGGTCCTCAGATGAGGAATGGCTCGTTAACCTCTGGTTTCCTCCTCCTGAACTCAATAATCAGCTCCATGGCCTTGCTGGTTGGTGAGTAAGAGGTTGTTGTTATGTCACCGCTCAGCCAGGTTACCAATCGTAAAGAAAGAAATATCCTGTGAAATTCCAGTGTATGTTTACACCTTTGTTTTAGCACGAGAGGGCACAGTTTTAAGGTGCTTGGGAGTAAGTACAGAGGAGTTGTCAGGGGTATTTTTTTTTTTACCCAGGGAGTGTTGAGTGTGTGGAATGGGCTGCTGGTGACGGTGGTGGAGGCGGATACAATAGGGTCTTTTAGGAGACTCCTGGACAGGTACATGAAGCTTAGAAAAATAGAGGGCTGTGGGTAAGCCTAGGTAGTTCTAAGGTAAGGCTATGTTCGGCACAGCTTTGTGGGCCGAAGGGCCTGTATTGTGCTGTAGGGTTTCTATGAATGCTCTAGAGCAAACGACTTGGTGTTGACATTGCATTTTGTTCAAAACTCAGTAAACCCCAACACAGTACAAGTGTGAAATTTGCCTTTTAGATTTGGGAATTTTGCACAAAATGAGCAGCAACAGATCGCTTGTCCATGGTCTCGCAGTGAAGTGTTTTTTTAACCTGTGGCCTACAATTCCATCTTGACCTTAGGTCTTCCAAAAGTGCTTATTAATGCTTTAAAGAATGCACCTCCCTTCAACAAACACGAGAGTTACAGGAGATATGGGTGCCACAGTAGGGTAGCAGTTACCTCGAAGCTAATGCAGCTCAGGGTGTCAGAGTTCAGAGTTCAACTCCAGTGTCATCTGTAAGGAGTCTGCATGTTCTCCCTGTAGAATGCATGGGTTTTCCCCGGGTGCTCCAGTTTCTTCCCACAGTCCAAAGATGTACCAGGAAAGCTAATTGGTCATTGTCAATTGTTCCATGATTAGGTTAGGGTTAAATTGGAGTTGTCAGGGGTTGCTGGGGGGGCGGTGGGGCAGTGGGTGGCTCAAAGGGCTGGAAGGGCCTGCTCCACACTAAAATCGCTAAATAGATAAATAGATTCTGCCATTGCTGAAAATCCAGAGAAACACACACTGGAGGAAATAAACAGGTCAGGCACCATCTATGGAGAGGAGTAAAGCACTGACATTTCTGGCTAAGATCCTCATCAAGTTGTCATGAAATTGTCATTGCTCGACCTTGCTGGATACAAATCCAACGGCAATCAAATGTTTGAGATACCTGTGGCTTCAAGTTAAAGTGTTGCAGGCATGTTGTTTATTTTGGAAATAAGCATTGGTCACATAATAACTATCAGTTCAGTCTAAGCTAAAACAAATTAGTTTTGGATGGATTATTATTGACCAAATAATCTAATGTAACGTGATTTAAAGGATCAGCCCTGCTTTCATTGCAGACTTGAGGAGCCATTTGTCCCACTGCTGCTCGGTCAGTCGTTTGTTTAATTTCTCATACATTTGCTGCTCAGTTCTATAACAGGGGCTGATTACTTCTTCAACAAATCTTCCGCTACAGACAAGTTGAAGTTCAAGTTGAATTGTTATTCAACCATACATGAATACAGCCTAACGAAACAGCATTACTCTGGGGCCAAGGTGCAAAACACAGTACCAACAATCGCACACAGCTGAAGGCACATAAAAGGTAGCAAGCATATACAAGATATCAGTAAAATACTGTTGCATAAATATATATATATATAGTTCAAGACCCAGAGTCTATGAATATTGCAGGAGTCTGCAGTCAAACACAATACAGCTTGTCTTCTGCTGAGTGAACACTTGGGGGCAGCACCAACTTGGACGCTGCACCACACCACCTCCAAGGGAGCACGTCAACTCTGGTGCTTCTCCTGGATGGCTATAAACAGGCAACACCGTGGCAGATATGAATTATTTCATTCATATCATATCCTGGAAATATTTTTGCTTAACCCAATAGTAAACTAACCATGCATACCTCGTAAAATGTATAGCTTTCTAAACCAATATTAAAACAATAAAGAAACCACGACTGAGGACTGTGTGCAGGACTAGTATGCCAGAGAGAAAAGGCTAATGGATAAGCCAGTAGGTCATTTCAGAGTCCTGCTGACCTGTGATCTTGTGACATGAATGGTGGAGGAACATTAAATAGAATGTGTACTCTGGAATTATGGACAGTGCCTAGAAAGTCATCTGTACCACAATTTTCCATAATGCAAAAAAGTTACCCACCCTCCCCGCTGAATCTCAAGTTACAAATGGGGCTGCATTCCTGTGGAAAGTTTATCCACTAAAGATTAATGCTCCTCGGGGTTAAGAGGGAAGGGAATTCTGACTATAATATATTGTAGCTAGAAGAGAAAAAAAGTGTTAGTTTAATTGACTAGAAATTAATGTTAAATTGCTTGAAGTATCATTATACAAGTATTGAAAGAGGAGGTTGCCATGTCAATTTCCAATGCAAATCTCTTAAGCGGCCTCCCACTGTAAACCAGTAGCCTGAGATCATTGTCTTTGATAAACTAGTTCAGTATATTCTGTGTTTATTTTTAAACATAAATTCCATATGAGTGAATTTTTATTCAGTGCCGCAGGTTTTTGGTGGTGATTTGGCTATTATATTAAGGTGAATATCCAACATTCGAACTGCCGTAACAGAAGGTGGAGGCTCCCTGAATTTTCATGAATCACTGCATCTTCAGATGCAAATTCCAGCAAGCAAGCACAAAGAATTGATCTGATACACTTGCAACCAATGTTAGTCTATAGCATTGAGCAAATGATCCAACTCAGTGTCTGGCTCTGCTCACGGTCTCGGTAGCCAGTCAATTAGATTAATTCCACATGACACCACGAATGGTTTTGAGCACTAGGTAAATCAAATTCGGACAACACTTTTAACAGTTGTACTAAAGGCTTGTGCTGCAGGAGTAACACAGGCAAAATGCTGGAGGAACTCAGCAGGTCAGGCAGCTTCTATGCAGGGAATGAACAGTCAACGTTTCAGGCCGAGATCCTAACTGTCCTCTTCCTTCCATAAGTGCTGCATGTCCTGCTGAGTTCTTACAGCTTTTTGTGTGTGTTGCTCTAGATTTCCGGAATCTGCGCACTGCAGGACTAGTGGTGCCTTTAATCTTTTGCAACTACATCAATGCTGCTTATTGAGCATTGCAAGAAAGTGCCCAGTTACACTATGGACACTTTATTAGGTACACCTGCACACCTGCCTGTTAATGCAATCAGCCAATGATGTGGCAGCAGCTCAATACATAAAAGCATGCAGACAAGGTCAAGAGGCTCAGTTGTTGCTCAGACCAAACATCAGAATGGGAAAGAAATGTGATCGAAGTGACTTTGACCATGGAATTAATTATTAGTGCCAGACAGGGTGGTTTGTGTATCTCAGAAACTGCTGATCTCCTGGGATTTTCACGCACAACAGTCTCTGTTATGGAATCTGGAAAACAAAAACAAAACATCCAGTGAGCAGCAGTTCTAGGGGCAAAAACATCTTGTTAATGAGCGAGGTCAGAGGAGAATGGCCAGACTGGTTCAAGCTGAAAGGAAGGTGACAGTAACTCAAATAACCACACTTTACAACAGTGGTATGCAGAGGAGCATTTTTGAACATATAGCATGTGAGACGTTGAAGTGGATGGGTTACAGCCGCAGAAGATCACAAACATACGCTTAGTGGCCACTTTATTAGGTACAGGAGGTACTTAATAAATTGGCTACTGAGTGTACATCAATGCCATTTATCCAGCAGTGCACAAAAGTGCCCAGTCATTTCTCCATCTACATAAATCAGGATAAATCCAAATCAGCTAAATAATTAGTTCCCATCTTCCTATTTCAAATTCTCTCATGTTGGCCTTCCATAAGAAGTAGGAACAGAAGAAGGCTATTCAGCCCAACAAGTTTGCTCTGCCATTCCATCAGAGCTGATATTTTATACCTCTCAACCCCACTCTCCTGCTTTCTTCCTGTAACCTTTGATGCCCTTACAAGTTAAGAACCTATCAACCTCCATTTTAAATATACCCAATGACTTGGCCTTCACAGCCATCTGTGGCAATGAATTCCACAGCTAAAATGTTTCTTCCTCATCTCTGTTCTAAAGGGACATTCTTCTATTCTAAGGCTGTGCCCTTTGGTCCTAGACACTCTCACATCCTCTCCATGTCCACCCTATCTAGGCCTTTCAATTTGATAGGTTTCAATGAGATTCCCCCCCCCCCGCAACACTTATTCTTCTAAACTTCATGCCTAGAGCCATCAAACACTTCTAAAACATTAATACAAGATCAATCAAGTTCAAAACATGAATCAAAGTGCTGAATCCTAGAGGAGAAGGGAGAATGGCTTCCCTCAACATGAGGAATTATTTGACGTCAAGAGACCTTTGAAAGAGGAAGTCAATGGAGACATAGGTAAAAATACTCAAAGGCTGGGGTCGTCCATCTCAGCAAAGGAAGCTGGTTGCATTTATCAGAGGGCAAACATCTCAGCCCAGAGCATTGCTGCAGGAGTTCCATTGGGCAGTGTCTTTGAACCAACCATTTTCAACTGCTCATCTTTATTGTTAAGGATGAGGGATGTTGGCGATGATCAGTCCATCTTTGTTGCCTGTGTTTTTGCATTGATTCTACTGTGTTTCTTTGTACTTGCTGTAAATGTCCGCAAAACAAGATATCTCAGGGTAGTGTACCGTGCCATCTATGTACTTCAATAATAAATTTACTTTGAGCTTTGAAATGAAAGAATATCTGGACAATAGAGTAATAAATGAATCAATAGACTTTTCAGCTGTAATGTGCAAGGTAACTACAATGTCCTCCAAGGGAGAGGCCATCCATCCTTTAGCACCACAATGCTCTGACATTAGCATCTTGGTCGTGATCAATGACCAGCCTCCCGGTGTTTATGAGCAGGTCAGATACTGGCTGTTCTGCAGCAAGTACTTTATCCTCTCATTCCCTCTGCCACCTCCTACACCCCTCCACAGAAGCCTCTCCTCGATCTGCAAAAACACAAGTCAGCAGAGTGAATGAATATTTTCCATTTGACTTGATTAGTTTGGCTCTGAGCTCAAAACCAAGCAAGAATAAACCGCCTTATTCACCAGCAACCCATCCGCTATAAGCATTCGCTCTCCGCGCCATTGCCGCACCAAAGCCGCCGTGTGAGCCAACTGCAAAATGCACTGTGGCAACTTGCCAAAGTCCCTTTGTCAATATCTCCCTACCCATAATGTGCTGTCTACAAGGCCAAAGGTGCCAGCTACTGAGCATGAATGCCACAGCTGCAGATCTCCCTTAAGGTAATACAACACCATCTGCCCTCCCACCTCCCTCACTTAATTCCACACTCCACCCGCCTCTCCTATCAGATTCCATCATTTTCAGCCCTGTCACCCCCCACCTATCACCTCCAAAAGTGGGAGAGTCTAGGACCACTGATCACAGCCTCTAAATTGAAAGATGTTTCTTTAGAAACAGAGAAAACTACAGCACAATACAGGCCCTTCAGCCCACAATGCTGTGCCGAACATACACTTACTTTATAAATTTCTCCTCTCCCCTCCTCCATCGATCTGTCACCTCTTCCTCATCTAGACCCACCCATCACTTGCTAGCTATTGCTCCACACCCTTCATCCCGTCCCTTCTTTTCACAGCAGCTGTCTCCACTCTGTCTTTCAGTCCAGCTGAACGGCATCAACCTGAAACACCAACTGCCCACTTCCTTCCACAGATGCTGCCTGACCTGCCGAGATCCTCCAGCATCCTATCTTATGCTCCAGTTTCCAGTGTCTGCAATCTCTTGGGTCTTCACTAGAACATCCTACAGCAGAATCAAAATCAGGTTTAGTAACGCTGACATACAGTATGTCTTGAAATTTGTTCTGTGGGAGCAGAACAGTGCAATACATAAAATATGTTATAAATTGAATTGACTTTATTTCTTAAATCCTTCACATACTTGATGAGTAAAAATCTTTGTTAAGTCTCCGTCTAAATGTGCAATCAGAGTAATTTATAATAAATAGAACAGTCAATGTAACACAGAGTACACTCAAATCAGCGTGAGTTAATCAGTCTGATGGCCTGGTGGAAAAAGCTGTCCCGGAGCTGTTGCAGTACCATTTCCTGGATGGTAGCAGCTGGAATAGATTGCGTTTGGGGTGACTCAGGTCTCCAATGATCCTATTGGGCCTTTTTTTTTCCACATCTGTCTTTGTAAATGTCCTGAGTCATGGGAAGTTCACAACTACAGATGCACTGGGCTGTCTGCACCACTCTCTACAGAGTCCTGCGATTAAGGGAGGTACAGTTCCCATACCAGGCAGTGATGCAGTCAGTCAGGATGCTCTCAGTTGTGACTCTGTAGATTTGGGGACCCATAATAAATTCCTCAACCATCTGAGGTGAAAGAGGCGCTGCTATGCCTTTTCACCACACAGCCAGTGTGTACAGACCACGTGAGCTCCTCGGTGATGTTTATGCTGAGGAACTTAAAGCTGTTCATCCTCTCAACCCCAGATCCATTTATGTCAATAGGGGTTAGCCCGTCTCCATTCCACCTGTAGTCCACAACCAGCTCCTTTGTTTTCGCGACATTCAGGAAGAGGTTGTTTTCTTGACACCACTGTGTCAGAGAGATGCCTTCTTCCCTGTAGGCCACCGGGTTATTCATTGAAATAAGAAATATGAAATATCTATATTAAAAACTCAAATTAAATTAGAGAGCAAAAATAGTGCTCATGGATTCATTATCCATTCAGAAATCTGATGGTGAAGGGAAAGAAGCTGTTCCTAAAGCACTGAGTGTGTGTGTCTTCAGACTCCTGTCCCTCCTCTCTGACAGCTGCAGTGAGAAGAAGGCATGTTCTTGGTGGCGTGGGTCTTTTGGGGTGGATGCCGCCTTTTGAAGTATCACTTTTTGAAGACGTCCTCGATGGTGGGGGGGGGGATAGACCCCGTGATGGAACTGGCTCAGTTTACAACTCTCTGCGGCTTTTTCTGACCTTGTGCAATGGCCCCTCCACCCGAGACAGTGATGCAATCAGTAGAACGCTCTCCAGAGAACATCCGTAAAATTTTACTGGAGTCCAGACTGCCTTCGTAAAAAATGTGGGACTGAACTTCCCGACTTGAATTTGATAAAATTCCATGGGAGTTATAGAATAAGCAAAGATTGCTGTTCTTGTACGTTGGGGATTTATTTTTAGATTCCCAGCATCTGCAGTTTTTGTTTTCATTTTTCCATGGGAAAAAGACAGTTCGCTTGTTTGAAGCATGCAGTTTCTTCCAAAAACATAAATGCTTAAAGAGCTCTGGCTCTTTCAAAGATTTAAAGTGCATTTATAATCAAAGCATGCATGCAGTATACAAAACTGAGATCCGTCCTCCCGCAGGTAGCCACCAAACAAAGAAACATCATGGAACCCGTTCAAAGAAATTATCAAACACCCAACGTGCGATTGAGATGAGTTAGATGTCAAAAGAGCCCAAAGCATTACATGCCCCGGTATACATTGTAAACAAGGTTTAATATTGCTCAAAATTTAATTCCTGAATGCCTGTACAATGTCACTAAATTTCCCCTTCATTTCTAATGTCAATAGAAAGCACGTTATATTTTAACTCCAGTATTGCGCTTTGCAGGGGACATGACCGACCTGTAATTCACCCCCATAATTGAAACCCTCTGCAATACTCGATCCCAGTTTCAGCTCATTCCTGTGCTATTTAATCTAGTTGGAGTCGCGAGGTTCAGTTCAGCTCACCAGTATTAGATCTGGCAAAATCCCTTCCTACTCAAAACGTGTGTTAGTTGCCATGTTACAGGCCCCTCGGAGCGCTCAAAGAATTGGTCACGGCAGCGGATCAGAAGCAGGTCATTCGCCTTCCCGGGGAACCAAATAAAACGCTGGAGGAACTCAGCAGTTCAGGCAAGATCACTGGAGAAGAATATACTGTTGCTATTTCGGCCCCTCATAAAACTACCCTGTCATTCCCTGTGGAAAGTACCATAAAATTCCCTGTGGGACCGAAGAGTGACTTTAATTTAAATCTCCAGCCAGCCAGCGGTAATGAGCACCAGTAATGTCCCAACACCAGCTCTGACAGCAAGGCGATTTTCTTTTTCTCTCTGCTCTTTTGTGTTTATACAGCTACCAGCTTCCTGTTGAACTATAATAACCCCAGCCCAGACTGCTAACACAGGGTGAGAGTCCCACCATGCCTCAATTCTGATGGGTTAGCAGAATTTCGGCTGCCACATATACTCAGTGGGCGGGAGCTGAAGAATGCGAAATATAATTGAAGCGTTTGTCTTTGTGCATGGTGATATAGCAGTTAGCGTGGCGCTTTACAGTGTCAGCTGTAAGATTGCGGTTCAACTCCCGCCCGCTGTCTGTTCAGAGCCTGTATATGACCGCATGGGTTTCCTCCGGGTGCCCCGGTTTCCTCCCAAGGACATTCGATTAGAGTTAATGAGTTGTGGGCGTACTATGTCAGCATTCGAAGTGTGGCGACACTTGCGAGCTGCCCCCAGCACAATCCTCGCGGATTTGATCCATAGGATGCATTTCAATGTACACGTGACAAAGAAGGCTAATCCTTAACAAACAAGAGAAGATCTGTAGATGCTTGAAATCCAGAGCAACACAGACAAAATGCTGGAGGAACTCAGCAGGCCAGGCAACATCTATGGAAAAGAGTAAACAGTCGACGTTTCAGGCCGAGACCCTTCATCAGGACTGGGGGGAAAAAAAGTTAGAGTAAGAAAGTGAAGGGGGGGGAGGAAGAACCACAAGGTGACAGGTGAAACCGGGAGGGGTGAAGGAAAGAAGGGGGGAGGTCGTTTGGTGAAAGAGATACAGGGCTGGAGAAGGGGAATCTGATAGGAGAGAACAGAAGGCCATGGAAGAAAGGAAAGGGGGAAGCGATGGGCAGGTAAGGAGACAAGGTGAGAGAGGGAAGAGGGAATGGGGAAGGGTGAAGGAGTGGAGTGGCGTTACCGGAAGTTCAAGTGTTACGTACCCCGTAACTGGGTTGCCAAACCAGCAGAAATGGACCACTTAGTTGGAGTCTGGATTACTGGAACTAAGAAAGTTTTATTAAAGAAATCAGCAACACAGTACTCTAATAGTAAGGAGATAAATGCAACAGGTTAGCAATGAATAAACACATGTACACGGAACTATGATAATAGGATCAATCAAGCTCTATCGCAGTCTAGGGGTAGAATGATCAGACACAAGTGACACAGAGTTCAGTTTAGTTCAGTTCGCAGTAATCGCCGTCGTGCCGTTGGGGGGGGGAGAGAGAGAGAGAGAGAGAGAGAACGAATGAATATGCAAATCGGATTCCAAACAGACCTTCGATATTCCTCGCAGTTAGCTTTCGGGCGAGCCCTTTGTAATGTCTTCTGAGGTCACCGACAGTGACCCCTCCGTTCCAGATACGATCGTTCTTCTGCGGTGAACCCGGCACCCAGGCAAGGGCGGACACACCCACCGGGTTCCCACCGACCCGTACCGTTCCACCCTGTGCGTCTATGGCTGGTCCCGCGACCGGACCTCCAAAACTGTCACCAACTTGTGGCGGCACACCGCTTTCAGGCTTTCGATACCTTGTGGTGTCGTATGTCTCTTGCCTTAGCGAACCTGTCCTTTTTTATCCCCCTGCTGGGGTATCGCCTGTCCATCAAACTTCAAACAGTTCAGGGTTCAAAGCAACCGGTCTCTGATAATACTCTGAATTCCTTTTGGTAATCTCTCTCGTCTCTCTTATTAGCATTTTGAAAGTTCCCTCATTGTCCTCTTATCTGCAGCGATCTTCTGATAACTGGTTCTTTTGTCACACAAGAAATCGATGTTTATGCCATCAGGTTGGAGGCTACCCAGATGGAATATGGTGTTGCTCCTCCATCCTGAGTGAGGCCTCATCACGACAGTGGAGGAGGCCATGGACTGCCATGTTAGAATGGGAGGTAGGATTAAAATAGGTGGCCACTGGAAGATCTTGCTCTTTCAATTAGAGCGTAGGTGCTCGGTGAAACAGTTTCCCAATTCACGTCCGGTCTCACGGATATACTGGAGGCCACAAAGGGAGCAACGGATACAGTAGATGACCCCAAAAGACTCACAGGTCAAGTGTTGTCTCACTGGGAAGGACTGTTTGGGGCCCTAAATGGTAGTGAGGGAGGAGGTGTAGGGGCAGGTGAAGCACTTGTTCCGCTTGCAAGGATAAGTGCCAGGAGGGAGATCAGTGGGAGGGATGAATGAACAAGGAAGTCGCGTAGGGAGCGATCCCTCTGGAAAGCAGAAAGTGGGGCGTGGGGAGGGAAAGATATGTTTGTTGGTGGGCTCCTGTTGGAGAAGGTGGAAGTTCCGGAGAATTATGTGCTGGACGCGGAGGCTGATGGATTAGGTGAGGACAAGAGGAATCCTATCCCTGGTGGGGTGGTGGGAGGATGGGGTCAGAGCAGACATGCGCAAAATGGAAGTGATGCGGTTGAGGGCAGTGTTGATGATGGAGGAAGGGAAGCCCCTTTCTTGAAGAAGGGGGACATACCCCTAGTTCTGGAATGAAAAGCCTCATCCTGAGATCTGATGCGGTGGAGACGGAGGAATTGAGAGAAGGGGGTGGCATTTTTACAAGTAAGATGGTGGGTAGAGGTACAGTCCAGGTAGCTGTGAGAATCAGTGGTTTATAATAGACCTCAGTAGATAAACTGTCTCCAGAGTTAGAGACAGTGAGATTGAGAAAGGGGAGGGAGGTGTCGGAAATGGACCAGGTAAATTTGAGGGCAGGGTGAAAGTTGGAGGCAAAGTTCATTAAGTCGACAAACTCAGCACGTGTGCAGGAAGCAGCACCAACTGCAGTCGTCGACGTAGCATAGGAAAAGTTGGGGAGTGAAACCAGTGTAGGCTGGGAATATAGACTGTTCCACGTAGCCGACAAAAAGGCAGGCATAGCTGGGACCCATCCGAGTGCCCATGGTTAGACCTTTTGCTTGAAGGAAGTGGGAGGAGCCAAAGGAGAAATTATTGAGAGTGAGAAGATTCGCCAGTGGTGGAGGGGAACTAGTTGGGTCTGATGTCCAGAAAGAAACAGAGAGCTTTTCGTGGGGGATGGAGGTGTATGGGGACTGGACATCCATAGTAAAAATAAGATGATCAGAGCTAGGGAACTTGAAATCATTGGAGAGATCAAATGCGTGTGAAGTGTCACGGATGTAGGTGGGAAGGGACTGAACCTGGGGGGAGGGGTGTTAAAACTGAGTCAAGGAATGCAGATACAAGTTCGGCGGGGCAGGAACAAGCAGAAACAATGGGTCTACCTGGACAAGTAGGTTTGTGGATCTTGGGTAAGATGTAGAAACGGGAGGTGCGAGTGAGGGAACTATGAGGTTGGTGGCAGTGGATGGGAGAACCCCAAGTTGTTGAGGTCGGTGATAGTGTGGGAGACAATGGCCGGGTGCTCCTTAGTGGGATCCTGTTTGAGAGGTAAGTAAGAAGAGGGGTCTAACAATTGTCGCCGGGGCTCAACAAGATAGAAGTCAGTCTGCCAGATTACTACAGCACTGCCCTTTATCTGTGGGTTTGATGGTGATCTTTAATCTTTTGGTTTGCTGTACTAGAACTCACCAGCAGGGGGCGCGTGGAAGCAAAAGAAAGATGGCTGCACCCTGGTTAATGGAGCACGTAACTCTCACTCTGTAGAATTATAACTAAATTCGTTTCACTTGGACATTAAATTGTACTTTTATATTTAGAATTTTTTTTCACTTGACAGGCTGTTGAAATTCAAGCTGATAACAGCACTGCGAGGGTAACTGGGCGTCTGGTACCTCCATCCACGCCCTGCTCTCTTTTCGCGGCTGCCATTGGGAAGAAGGTAGAAAAGTCTTGGGTCCCACACCAAAGTTCAAAAACAGTTATTACCCTACAACCATCAAGCTCCTGAACTGGCGTGGATAATTTCACCCTCAACTCTGAACTAATTCCATGGACTCACTTTCCAAGAGCCAACTCATACTCTCAGTATTATTTTGCACATCGGTTGTTTTGTCAGTCTCTGTACTGTTTTTACAGTGTATTCCTTTGTTCCGAAATGCCTGCAAGAAAATGAATCTTAGGTTAGTATAGGCACTTTGATAATAATTTACTTTGATATTTTCCAGTATTGTCTGGAATTCCCACCATTCCTTTCCCCGCACTGCTTGCTGCTACCTCCTACCCAAACCTGACTGTCCGGGTCGGCCCATTGTCTCTGCTTGCTCCTGCCCCACTGAACGCGTGTCCTCATACTTGACTCCATTCTGTCCCCCTTGGTTCAGTCCCTTCCCACTTACATCCATAACACTTCTCATGCTCTTGATCTCCTCTCTAACATTCAATTCCCTGACCCTGACTGCCTCATTTTCACCATGGATGTCCAGTCCCTAGACACTTATATTACCACCCCCCCCCACCCCCCCCCCCCCACCACCAAGGCTGCCTTAAGGCTTTCCACTTATTAAAAAAAAATAAAAGAACCAGTTACTCTCCACCGCCCTCTTCCATCTGGCAGAACTGGTTCTCAGCCTCAATCTTCCTTTGACTACTCCCACTTTTTCCAGAATCGAGGGATAGCCACGAGCACCCACAGGGGTCTCCGCTATGCCTGCCTTTTTGTTGGCTAGGCAAAATAGTCCATGTTCCAAGCTTTCCCCAGAAATGCTCCCCAGCTCTTCCTCTGCTGCATTAACAACTGCATTGTTGCTGTTTTATGCACCCATGCTCAGTTCAGCAATTTCATCAACTTTTCCTCCAACTTCCACCTTGCTCTTAAATTCAATTAGTCCATTTCCGACACCTCCTCCCCTTTCTTGATCTCCATCTCTGGAGACAAACTATCACCCAACATCTTCTATAAACCCACCAATTCCCATGGTTATCTTGAATATATCTCTTCCCACCCTGTCTCCTGCAAAGATGCTATTCCCTTTTCTCAGTTCCATCATCTCTGCCACACCTGCTCCCAAGTTTCCTTTCCTCCACCATTGATGCTGTCCTTATCCGTATCCTCTCCATTTCTGTGTTAACCCCATCTTCCAGCCGCCTTAACGGTGATAGAGTTCCTCTTGTCCTCACCTACCACCCCATGAACCTCCGCATCCAACACATCATTCTCCAAAACTTCTGCCATCTCCAAAGGGATCCTATCACCAAACACATGTTTACCTCCTCACTCTGCAAGGATCACTTCTTGTCTCCCACTAATCTCCTTCCCAGCACTCATCCCTGCAAGCAGCCCAAGTATTACACTTGCCCATTCACCTCCTTCCTCACCTCCAAATAGTCCTTCCAGTGGAAACACTTCACCTGTGAATCTGCTGGGGTCATCTATTGTATCTGGTGCACCCCATGTACCCTCAGCTACATTGGTGAGATCCATTGTAAATTGGGGGACCACTTTGTTGAGCACCTCAGCTCTATTCATTAAAAGCAGAACTTCCCACTGCCCAGACATTTTAATTCTGATTTCTATTCCTGCTTCAACATGTCAGTCCCTGGCCTTCTCCTCTTGTACCATGAGTCCACCCTCAGGGTGGGGGAGAAACACCTCACATTCAGTCAAGATAGCTTCCAACCTGATAGCATGAATATCGACTTCTGGAAAAAACTGGTTCCACCCCCCCTTCCTCAATGTTGGAACTTTTTTTGTGGTTAGCACATATAACTAATAACTTCAGCCAATCTTCAGATCTGGGTATGGACTGTAGATTAAATCCAAAGTGCAGCTCTGAACAAGAGGTTCCTAAGAACCGTGAACCACAGCTAGTTGAAAGACCAGACAATGCAGATTTAAATTCATTATTTTGGTGTTAGTAATGTGGGTGCACAGGGGGCGGTGTAAAGGTTGTGTAAATAGATCAAAAGTATTGTGAATGCATTGTAAATATGGAATTGTCCTGAACTGTCCTTTGATCTTTAGTATATAAAATGTGGTGTTGGGTCAAGCAGATCTTCTTCCTCCAAAAGTGATGTCTGCTATTATTTTGTTGAATAAAGAGATTGCTTCATATCTACCAGTACTTCTCCCCAGTGATATCGTTCATGCAACAACACCTACTCTGGCCTCTTAACTCTTCTCACCCACCTATCACCTCCCACTGAGTCTCCTCCTTCCCCTCGCCTCAGCTTTTTATTCGCTGTCTTCCTTTCCACTCCTAAAAAAAAAACATAGACTCTTAATTCCTTTCCATAGATGTTGCCTGACCTGCTGAGTTCCTCCAGTATTTGTGTGTTGCTTTGGATTGCCAGCATCTTGCAGAATTTCTTGTGTTTACGATTCTCTGTAATAAATACAGCATCTGCAGATTTTTGCCTTCCCAAAATGAAAAATTAAATTGCGCTGTTGTAATAGTAGACCTCCTGGGCAAGGGGTTTGACTTGTAGTGTTTTTTTTTAATTAAATTGCTGCAGCATAAAACAAAATTCTGGAAAATAGTTGTCAGCCAGCCTGCTGTGCTGAGTTCAATAATTGAACATAAATCAGTCTACAACTTGTGGCAGTTTACAGAACACTTGGATTGACAATTCAGCTGCTTTCCTCATTCCAAACTGAATTCTGGGCCCACAATCTGCAAATAGCACTCACCAGAGGTCTGGGTTATATCTGAAGAAATGTGATCCATTGCCTTTTCCCCTTTTTTTGTTCATGGCCTCTCAACTCATATCTGAATTTTTTTTTTTTAAATAAATATTATATATATAAAATCTTAAACTTCCTCAAGCCCATTCTCCATAGACTAAACCCACCTGAGCCTGTTCTTCCAGATCCTAGGATGGTGGAAGATGGTGCAATGAACATAGTTTGCTGGTTGATGGATTCAGCTGGTCGTGGATGGTCTGTGAATTATCTGGTCGACTGGGAAGGGTGCGACCTGAAGGAGAGGTCTTAAGTGCTGTCCAGCTTCATCTTGGATCCATCGTTCATCAAGGAGTTCCACTGGACCCACTTGGATTACCCTGGACTGGCAATTCCCAGTCTCCAGCCAGCTGACAGGAGTCACCTGCCACTCATTTCCAATTCCTCAGCTGCAGCCTATTTAAACCCAGCTCTCATCCACAGTCCTGGTACACCCATTGAATCAGCCAGTCTCAACTAGTTGCCTCTAGCCTCCAGCTACCTCTACCTTGTGTTAAGTATCCATTCTCTCTCATTTCATGGCTTATTGGGGCTTGTTATTTTGCATTTTATTATTAAAGTGATCACTCACAGATAAATTTTCCCCACTACTCTGCATTTGGGTCAAACCTTCCCCTATGTTACCCAACATTTGCACTAGTTCTTTTCTCAATTGCTCTGTTTACCTCCACCCTTCTATCTTCAATGTTATTTGTTTAGTTATTGTTCTTGATTAGACACTCCCAGTGTCTTTAAACTGTCATGTTAGTTTTGTGGTCTCTGCCTTCTTCCATTCCAACACTCCTTCTGTTACATATAATTAGAAGATAAAATGCAGAACAATTACAGCACAAAACTTCTCTTGGTTGAACTCCATCTTCCAATTTCTTAGCTCTACACCTTATCTATGTTTTGTAACTCATGACAACCTTCTACACGAGCCACAACACCATCAACTATGTGATCTGCACACTTACTAACCCACGCTGCCACTTCCTCATCCAAGTGAGTAATAAAAAAACCATGAGGAGCAGGGGTCCCCAGAACAGATCCCTGTGGAACATCACTACTCACCAACCTCCAGACATAATATGTTCCATCTACAAGCTCCCTCTGCCTTCTGTGGGCAAACTGATTCTCAAAGTTCAAAGTACAATTATTAAAGTATATACTGTACATGTCACCACATACGACAGATTCTTTTTCCTGCAGGCATACTTAGCAACTCTATAGAACAGTGACTGTAAACAGGACCAATAGACAAGAAACTGTGCAAATGCAAATATAAATAAATACCAAGAGCATGAGATAACAAGATAAAAGAGTCCTTAAAGTGAGATCATCAGTTGCAGGACCACCAGAAATATACTGAGTATGGTTATCCCCTTTTGTTCAAGAGCCTGATGGTTGAGGGGTAGTAACTGTTCTTGAACTTGCTGGTGCGAGTCCTGACATTCTTGTACCTTCTACCTGATAGCAGCAGCGAAAAGAGCATGCTGGATTTCTCTTTTTTTTTAAAAAAAAAAGTTTTTGACCAATAATTGAACAATCCACTTGAAGTCTCAGTTCACACCCCTATTAAAATCAATGTAGTTTACAATGCCTTTTGTTTTAAAGGTGTGCTTTTATTAAGTCTACATTGTCAAATCACATTGTTTAAACACTATAACTGGGACTATGCTTGTCAAAGGTGTGACTCCAAATGAGAGGGTGGATAATGGATAAATAATGATTATATCCAAACAAATACACTCATAGTGAAGCAAAAACAATAACAAAGTTCAAGCACTGTGTAATCTTCCAGAACAAATGAAAATACTGTTAGACAGCATTTAATGTTAATTTTGCTCTATGGAATTTATGTTTGGGATTGGTCAGTACAGTAATTGGAAATGAGGTAATAGCTCCACTTATGGGACATAGACTGCATGGAAAAGCTACTTAGCCAAACGATTTATATAGTCTTTTCCTCAGCCACATTGCCTCACTCACAATTTAATTACACTTGGTATAACAATTGCACTCTGTTAACATAATGATTTGTGGTGGAGTGTCATGCTCAATATATCCTTAGTGTAAAATTTATTTAAACATTAGCTCCAATTATGAGCTTAAATTGTTACTACCAGTTAATCACAGAATCCAAGGCAGAATGGCTGATTGGATAAAATATTAGCTTAGTGACAGGAAGTCATAGAAACAGGTCCTTCAGTCCATCTAGTCTATGCCAGCATTGAACTCTGCCTAGTCTCATTTACCTACATTGGGTCATAGCCCTCCATACCTCTCATTCGTGTCCCTATCCAAACTTCTTTTAAATGAACCCACATTCACCATTTCTGCTGGTAGCTCATTTCATGTCCACCACTCTGTGCGAGAAGAATTCCCCCAGCCCCCCAGATTCCTCTAAATATTTCACCTTTCACCCTAAACCCCTGACCTCTAGATCTAGTCTCACCCATCCTGAGGGAAGAAAGCCTTCATACACTCACCCCATCTATACCACTCAATGTTGTATACCTTTGTCAAACTCCACTCATTTAAGGGAAGGAAACCCTGACCTATTCAACTTTTCCCTGGAACTCAATTCTTTGTGTCCCAACAATATCCATGTAAATTTTCCCAGCAGTTTTTTAAGCTTATTGATATCTTTCTAGTAGGTAGGTAACTAGAATTGCAGATGATACTCTTAAATTCAGCAACATCACTGTCTTAAACAATTTGAACATAACATCTCAAGTCCTGTACATACAGTGCCCAGATTTATCTTGCAGTGCCAGATCCCAAAAACTCACCTTATTTAACAGTGGTGCCAATTTGAAGGAATTATGGATCTGGATTTCTATGTCTCTTTGCTTCACCACACATTTCAGAGCCTTACCAGTTACAGTGCGAGTCTATCAGGACACTGGAGCAGGGATCCAATCACAGACCCAGTGCTGTGCACACAGTGATATTAATTGAGTAACAAATCCTGAGGTGCAAACAAAGTCAGCATCAAAGTTCAGGCAGAGATCAAAACATCCAGAGAAATCCAAAAACCAGAATCAGGAAACAGGCAGAGTCAATATTCAGACAGAGTACAGATACAAATGCTGGAAAGGCTCAGAAAAATTCAGTGGTACAATCTGGCAACAAACAGCTGAAAACACAGGACTGAAATACACTGAGCAATAAACAGAGAGGCAGATGATAGGTGGAGCACAATGAGACACAGTGGCAGCAATACAGGTAATAATGAGAAACAGGTGAGAGATGGAGTACTCAGTAATACAGGGGCTAGAGTAGAGCAGGAGCAGGGACAGGAGAACATGGCAATACAAAACCACAGACTGACCGCTAGGGGGAAGCACACAAAAAGTCAAAGTCCTACCTTGGTTTGTCCTCCCAAAGTGTGACATTTCACACTTGTCTGCAGTAAATTCCATCTACCGTTTTCCAGCCCATTTTCCCAGATGGTCTGGATCACTTTGCAAGCATTGATGGCTTTCCTCACTATTGAGTAAAGGGTAAGCATTGATGGGAAGTAAAGTGACTAGAAAGTGGGCAAGTCATTTATTGTGATTATATAAGGAACTTGGACTTAAATGTGATGATTACTGAGAAGAAATTTTTCATGAAACAGAAGCAGGCAGAGGGGCTAACAGTGGGGAAGAAATTTCTAGACTGCAAGAAAATATCAAAGGACTACAGAGTCAAACAGTACAAAATGAGCCCCCCCCCGCCCCCACCGGTCCCCATGTCCGTGCTGACCAGCAAATACAGTACACATCTGTACTTAACAAGAGCCCAGGCCTTGTTAAGTAGAAACGATTGGACAAGTGGGGAATGGAATTTAATCTGGAAAAATAAGAGGTAATGTTTTTGCAGAGTGCACAATAGTTGAGAAAATAACGTTTAATGATGGTTATTACATTTAATGAAGCCCATGACGGTTGTACATCCATGGAAACAATTTACTAGCCTATACGTCTTTGGAATGCAGGAAGAAACCAGAGCACCCGGAGCCAAACTATCACGGATGTTGCATTCCACTAACCATGTCGCCCCTAAAAATCTAGGATGCATTGGCCGGGAATCGAACCCGGGCCTCCCGCGTGGCAGGCGAGAATTCTACCACTGAACCACCAATGCAGCTGATGTTAAGCTGATGTGAAGTTCTACAGATGTTAACAATCCACAGCAATGTTGGAAGAACTCCGAAGTTCAAACAGCATCCATGGAAACGAACAAACACTCACGATCGGGCCGGGACCCTTCTCCGAGGCTGGGTACTAGAAAAGCGCGCAAGTATCTAAGCTGTTTCCTGAAGTTACCAGATTGGTAGATAAATTGGAAAAGAAGGTGTATCGAAAACTTGATTGGCTGAGGCAGGAGTAGAGATCTCCTGCTCTCTTAACCCATTGATTAAACCCCGGTTAGGGCACCGCGTCCCATTCTGGTCCCCACAGTGTGGGAAGAATGTTAGGGTGCAGACGAGGTTTACAGGGATGTTACCAAGATTGGAAAACGGTACCTATGAGGAGTGACTGACAAGGCTGGGATTGCTTACTTTGGAAAAGAACTGACCCGAGAGGAGACTAAGCTGATAAATGTAGTAACTTCTACTTTGAAAAAGGCACACTGGACAACTTCGTGCCAAAGAAACAACTTTACCTCGAAATTCAAAACCGTTATGTATATACAGAGGCTTTCACAACCCGTGCGGCAGGCAGGCACACTATATACAAAGCCCACAGGAAGTAATTAGTATTAACTTACTTTTAATAATGCTCAGATTACAACAATAAGTATAAAATTATAAGAGGCCTAGGTAAGTTAACCAGAGAGTCCCCCCGCCCCCGCCACCCCCCAACCATCTAAGCGGAAGGGTCGGTAGCTGGAGGACAAAGATTAAAGTGAATTAATAGAAGATGTTGACGAAAGATTATTTTGTTCAATGAATAGAAGGAACCTAAAACTTGCTGCCTGCAAAGGTAGTGAAAGGCAGAGCCGTTAACACATTGAACAAATATCTAACTACAGATCTAAAAAGCATTAACTTGCGGGGCCATAGAGCAAACGCTGGGAAAGTCGGTAGTCAGGGGCTCTCCAAGATTACAGATTGACATCCAATACTTTTAGGCAAGGAAGCTATCCACCACTGTTTTGACGTAGGCGAAGAAGATGGACTTCAAGTTCATTTTTGCCCCACATGGACACAATGGGCTGAACGGCCTTTCCCGCAGCATATGTTTCTATGATACTTTCCCTCTATCTTATTATCACTTTGCACACTAATAGAGGTGTGCATTACTGAAATACTGTCATTTTCTCAAAAAAAATCTAGTTCATATTAATATTTATCGGTGATGTGCATATCGCATTAAGACTATTCATCCCGCTTCTTTACCCATATCTAGAGTGGTTGATAGATTCCTAGTCTAAATGTATTTTACGTCTTTCAACTAGTAAGCATGATACACAATTTGATCCACCATGTTGTAAACTTGGAGAGCCCCTGACGACAGACGAATTGGTACCAGCATTTAGAATTCTACATTCAAAGTTAACATTGGACTGAATGCTTGATTGTTTTCATTGGCAGTTCACAAATGACAAGAAATCGGCGATTAAGTCTTAGAACAGATGTAGAAAGCACATCAGCTCTGAATAAAAACTTCACACCGTCGGCTGCATTGGTGGTTCAGTGGTAGAATTCTCGCCTGCCACGCGGGAGGCCCGGGTTCGATTCCCGGCCAATGCATCGTAAAATTTTTAAAGCATTGTCCCCAACTTGGAAACCCCCGAAGAACTATCACCAGATTGCAAGGCAACACTTACGGGGGTGTGTCGTTGTATTTGAATTGCTGCAAGTCATAATCTTTATAGTTGAAGGGGATTTTGATTTGGGGCTATTCCACCATAACCCCATAGATGGTAGCTTTGCACCGTTGGCTCCGCAGCCAAGAACATACAACGTTTTTCTGGTGAGATGGCGGCGCACTCAGATGCAGCAGCCACTCCAGGGCCAACCAAAGGTGTCTTCATCTTTTTTAAACATCTTTTTTACCATCACAAGACACTGCTGAACATTAAGAACTTCAAGTACTGAAGGTATACTCCATGAGCAAGTTGCTCTTTAGACGGGGAGCTGGATCTGGTGCGGACTGTGTTGCTGCCAAGGTTTCGGAATTGGTGCGTGAAGGTGGTGTGCAGTCTAACAGTGAGTGACTGTCTTGGACGCTTTCCGTGTGATCACAAGACCCTGTCGGACATTCATGATGTAAAATACTGCAAGTCCGATTCACTGGTTTATTGACTAGACCAGACTGAAGGCGGGGGCAGCTGTGGATCGGCTCCTATGCTGCGGTGGTGCCTGTTGCAGCCGCCCAGACGAGGAGACGCTGGAGGCGGTGTGGCGTGGCGTCTGTGCTGGATTGAAGGCCAGCCTTTCCTGTTGGTGCTGCCTTCCGCTGTTCACCGGGTGGAAGGTAAACTGGATTGCATTCGTCTGCAGGCTGCTGAGGACTTGTTCTTGCTGACAACGTCCATGTGCCATCAATCTACAGGACATGTCACTTAGGGACTTGGGCTTTATTATAATTTTTTTTGTGTGACTATACGTTTACTGCTATCTTATATGTGCCTTGTGCTGTGTGTGATTGTTGGTATTGTGTTTTGTACTTTGGTCCTGGAGGAGTGCTGTCTCATTTGGCTGTATTCATGGGTATTCGTGTATGGTTGAATGACAATTAAACTTGTACTTGAAAAATATCCAGACTTGTGGTTTTTCCATAAACTATAATCTTTCAGTAAATGATTGACCTAAACATTTGAAATATGATCAAGCATGAACAAGATCACCCAATATTATTGACAGGAAGGGGATGCCCATTCTGAGCCTGATTTCCACAAAGATGCCAGAGAGCGTGCCAGAAGTACTTACAGATATGAATAATCTATTTAGACTACTTTTTGGGAGGATCCATTTCTGATTCTAATTGCACCAATCCCTGACAGTCCGGAAGCTAAATTGCTCTAAACAGACCCCCTTGACCAGGCCAATTAAGAGATTCACCCAGTACAACAGCCTGGATGCTGAAGAGGAGGCATAGCAAAACTGAGATAGTGTCACAATGGGGGGGGCATTGGGAACGGACCCAAATGCAGGACACAGACACTGAAGTACTAGAAACAGGACAAGGATGTAGGACCTGGGCTAGGACATGGACAAGAAACAGGGAAACCGGACAAAGAACTATGAACTAGGAGCCTCAGCTTGAACCCCCAGCCAGAGACTGGACAAGGACCCAGAACCTGGGTCTTGCCTCGGGCTCGGGCCCCAAAACCAGGCAAGGACATGACATGACTGCAGGACTGGAGGCTGGGGTCTTGAGGCTTGAGGCTTGGAGACTGGCTTGGGGTCTTGAGGCTTGAGGCTTGGAGACTGGCTTGGGGCCTTGGGTCTTGGGTCTAGGGTACCTCAAGGCTTGGGTATGGACTTTGAGCCAGAGACTGGGCAAAGACCCAGAACCCGGGTCTTGGCTCGGACTCCAGAACTAGGCGAGGACAAGACGAGGCTACAGGACTAGACATAGCTTGCGTGAGGAACTCCTGGGCAGGGCGAGACACAAGGACAGGTAAAGGCACATGGACAGGACTCGGATAGGACGGACTAGGCAGGGACTGGATGAGGGCCTTCAGGAGCACGGAACCTTGGACTAGAAGAGACGGGAGCACGGAGCCTTGGACTAGAAGACTGGAAGGGGAGGTTGGGAAAACACACAGCAGTCCTCATCAATGGGTCAGCAATAGGAAGCGTAAGCAATTTCATGTTCTTGGCCGTAAAACATCTCAAAGGATCTACCATGGACCCAACACATTGATGTAATCATGAAGGAGACACCCTGCAGCTATGTTTCATTAAGAGTGTAAGGAGGTTTGGTATGTCACCAAATCCACTACCCAGTTTCTACAGATGTACCGCAGAGAGCATTCTGAATGGTTTCATCACAGCCTGGTATGGAGGCCCCAAGGAACAGGATCGAAGAAGCTGCAGAGGGTTGTATACTCAGCCAGTTCCTTAATGGACACTAGCCCCCGCACCATCAAGGACATCGTCAAAAGTCAGATTCAAGAGGGTAGCGTAATGGACATGTTATTCCTAGCTTTTATGCTTCTCATTACTACCATCAGGGAGGAGGTACAGGAGCCTGAAGATGCACATTCAACAGTTTAGAAATAGCTCCTTCCCTTTTGCTATCAGATTTCTGAATGATCCATGAACCCATGAATACCTCACTGCTCCTCCTCCTTCAAATACAGTATTTTTTTTGATGTAACATGCATTGGTGGTTCAGTGGTAGAATTCTCGCCTGCCATGCGGGAGGCCCGGGTTCGATTCCCGGCCAATGCATCACAAACTTTTAGGAGTGGGTTGCTAGAGTAGTGGTTAACACACTTCACAGTCACTGATTGGAGTTCAATTCGATTCCCTCTGCTAGTTTGAGCATGTAGTGAGCAGGTGGGTTTCCCCAGGGTACCCCTCCAGCATCCAGTTAGGGTTAGGATTAGTGAGTTGTGGCAATGTTATATTGCCTCCGACCTTCAACTCTCTGAGGCAGAGCGCTCTGTCCTTTGTCCTCCTTCGCCCACATCTCAGTGAGTTCCATGTTCGCCATGACGTTGAACTCTTCTTCCGCCGGTTCCGTCTTCGAGCCTACTTCTTCGGCAAGGACTCTCCCAACCCCACCGATGACCCCTTCTCCCGTCTTCAACCCTCCTCCTCTTCATGGACACCCCGCTCTGGTCTTCTGCCTGCTCTGGATCTCTTTATCGCTAACTGCAGACGGGACATCAACCGTCTCGACTTCACCACATCTTGTTCCAATTCCAACCTCACTCCTTCCGAACTCTCTGCTCTCTTCTCCCTCCGCACCAATCCTAACCCTACTATAAAACCCGCCGATAAGGGGGGTGCTTTTGTGGTCTGGCGTACTGACATCTACCTTGCCGAGGCACAGCGACAATTCGCGGATACCTCCTCTTATTTACCCCTCAATCATGGCCCCACTAAGGAGCACCAGGCCATTGTCTCCCACACCATCACCAACCTTATCAGCTCTGAGGATCTCCCATCCACTGCTACCAACCTCACAGTTCCCACACCCCACACTTCCCGTTTCTACTTCCTACCCAAGATCCACAAACCTGCCTGTCCAGGTAGACCCATTGTCTCAGCTTGCTCCTGCCCCACCGAACTCATTTCTGCATACCTCAACACTGTTTTATCCCCCCTTGTTCAATCCCTTCCCACGTATGTTCGTGACACTTCTCACACTCTGAATTTTTTTCGAAAATTTTAAGTTCCCTTGCCCCCACTGCCTTATTTTCACTATGAATGTCCAGTCCCTATATAACTCCATCCCCCACCAGGAAGGTCTCAAAGCTCTCCGCTTCTTTTTGGATTCCAGACCTAACCAGTTCCCCTCTACCACCACTCTCCTCTGTCTAGCGGAATTAGTCCTTACTCTTAATAATTTCTCCTTTGGCTCCTCCCACTTCCTCCAAACTAAAGGTGTAGCCATGGGCACCCGTATGGGGCCCAGCTATACGGGTGCCCAGCTAGGCCTGCCTTTTTGTTGGCTTTGTGGAACAATCCATGTTCCAAGCCTATACTGATATCTGTCCCCCACTTTTCCTTTACTACATTGACGACTGCATTGGCGCTGATTCCTGCATGCATGCTGTACTGGTTGACTTCATTAACTTTGCCTCCAACTTTCATCCTGTCCTCAAGTTTACCTGGTCCATTTCTGACACCTCCCTCCCCTTTCTTGATCTTTCTGTCTCTGTCTCTGGAGATAGCTTAACTACCGATGACTACTATAAGCCTACGGATTCTCACAGCTACCTGGACTATTCCTCTTCCCACCCTGTCTCTTGCAAAAATGCCATCCCCTTCTTGCAATTCCTCCGTCTCTGCCGCATCTGCTCTCAGGATGAGGCTTTTCACTCCAGGACGAAGGAGATGTCTTCCTTTTTTGTCCTCCACTATCAACTCTGCTCTCAAACACATCTCTCCCATTTCACGTACATCTGCTCTCACTCCATCCTCCCACCACCCCACTATGGATAGGGTTCCCCTTGTCTTCACCTACCACCCCACCAGCCTCCGGGTCCAACATATAATTCTCCATAACGTCCGCCACCTCCAACAGGATCCCACCACCAAGCACATCTTTCCCTCCCCCCCCCCACTTTCCGCAGGGTTCGCTCCCTACGTGACTCCCTTGTCCATTCGTTTCCCCCCCCATCCTTTCCCACCAATCTCCCTCCCAGCACTTATCCTTGTAAGCGTAACAAGTGCTACACATGCCCTTACACTTCTTCCCTCACCACCATTCAGGGCCCCAGACAATCCTTCCAGGTGAGGCGACACTTCACCTGTGAGTCGGCTGGTGTAATATACTGCGTCCGGTGCTCCCGATGTGGCCTTCTATATATTGGCGAGACCGGACGCAGACTGGGAGACCATTTCACTCTGTCTGCCAGAGAAAGCAGGATCTCCCAGTGGCCACACATTTTAATTCCACATCCCATTCCCATTCTGATATGTCAATCCATGGCCTCCTCTACTGTCAAGATGAAGCCACACTCAGGTTGGAGGAACAACACCTTATATTCCGTCTGGGTAGCCTCCAACCTGATGGCATGAACATTGATTTCTCTAACTTCTGTTAATGCCCCTCCTCTCCTTCTTACCCCATCCCTTATTTATTTTTATTTTCCCCTTTTTTTTCTTCTCTCTCTGTCCCTCTCGCAATCACTCCTTGCCTGCTCTCCATCTTCCTCTGGGCTCCTCTCCCCCTTTTTTCTCCCTAGGCCTCCCGTCCCATGATCCTCCCCCTTCTCCAACTCTGTATCCCTTTTGCCAATCAACTCGCCAGCTCTTGGCTCCATCCCTCCCCCTCCTGTCTTCTCCTATCATTTCAGATGTCCCCCTCCCCCTCCCACTTTCAAATCTCTTACTTTCTCTTCTTTCAGTTAGTCCTGACGAAGGGTCTCGGCCCGAAACGTTGACTGTACCTCTTCCTAGAGATGCTGCCTGGCCTGCTGCATTCACCAGCATTTTGTGTGTGTTGCCTGGACTGTGTTAGTTGTTGATGCAAAATGGTGCAATTCACTGTATGTTTCTGTATTACATGTGATAAAGCTAATCTTTAAACTTATAGTAATTTTTTGTATATGATACTGTACTGTTGCTGCAAAACGAATTTCACGACATGTAAACCCAGTTCTGATTCTGATTCAGATGGCTTGTCTCTGTGGCCACTGGTTACCTTCTGGATGCTTATGGTCTGCCTCCTGACTTTGCAAAGATTGCCTGTTCTAGCTGCACTGTTATTGACAGCACGATATACAGTTGCATTAGACACAGGAGCCTTTAGGAAAGGAAATGGCAATGCTTCAACAAACCAGGAGTTGTTAAAGTACAAAGGAGAAATAGGAGCGGTCTGTCCAGTCTCGTGCTCCTGCTCCATCATCCAAGATCTTGGTCAACGTTTTTCCCTTGGCACTAATTCTTGCACTAGCCCCATCTGCACTGATTGCCTTAAAATGTCCAATAATCTATTTTATTACTCTTGAATATGCAAAACGACTGAGTTCCATAGTCATCTTGAATGCAAAGGTTCATTATCTACTCATCTCAGTCCCAAATAACCAAACTTCTTTTGGGACTGAATCAGGATCAGAATCATGATCATTATTACTGGCATGTTATGCAAGACATAAAAATTACTACAAGTTACCAAAATAAATTATGCAAAAGACAAATAATCAGGTAGTTATTACGGGTTCATGGACTGCTCACATATCTGATGATGGAGGGGAAGAAGCTGTTCCTAAAAGTGTTGAGTGTGGGTTAACAAGCTCCTGTAACTCCTCCTGAGTGGTAGTAACACGAGGAGGGCGTGTCCTGGGTGGTGAGGGTCTTTAACGATGGATGCCTCCTTCCTGAGGCACCGGCTTTTGAAGATGTCCTCAATGATGGAGTGGTTTGTGCCTGAGATGGAACTGGCTGAGTTTGCAAAAGGCCCAATCCATCATGGGCAAAGCCTCCCCCACCGATCAGCACATCTACACAAAGTGCTGTTGCAGGAAAGCAGCATCCATCATCAGGGACACCCTACCACCCAGACCGTGCTCTCTTCTCACTGCTGCCATCAGGAAGGTGGTACAGGAGCCGTCAAGACCCACACCACCAGACTCAGCAACAGTAATTACCCTCAACCATCAGGCTTTTGAACCAGTGGTGATAACTTCACTTGCCCCATCACTGAACTGTTCCCATAACCTATGGGCTCACTTTCAAAGACTCTTCATCTTGATATTTATTGGTTTATTTATTTATAATAATTATTATTTTCTTTCTTTTTGTATTTGCAAGTTTGGTGTATTTTGCATATTGTCCAGTCTACTGATTTAAATCAGTCCTCTAAGTGCTTCTCTACCTCCCTTGAACACACCTTCTTAATCCTCACTACTGGTACTGTAGTCTTTAGTCTCTGCCTATATGCTGGGTGTAGAAGTACTGTTCTAACATGTTGCTTTATTAGTTATCCCTTTCTTTAACTTCCCTCATGAACCTATCAGCCAGACAGCTCAGTGAACCTTGGAATTACCTATGCTGTCCAAGCCTCAACTCTACCATGGGTGGCACCGTACAGGACTGCTTTAAGTCAGAAGACTGGACAATATTCAGGGATTCATTTTCAGATCTGAATCCATACGCCTTGGTTGTCACTGACTTCATCAAGACTTGTGCAGAAGTGTGTGCCTTCGAGAACATACCAGCCATAACCAAACTAAAAGCCGTGGATGAACCAGGAGGTTTGTAGTCTGCCGAGGGCTAGATCTGTGGCACTCAAGACCTGTGATCAGGAACTATACAGGAAGTCCAGGTACGACCCACAGGCTATTAAGGTTAGAGATGGAATCAGATGTAGGTCAGCTCTGGCAGGGTTTGCACATCATTACTTCCTACAAGGCAAAACCTAACATGGCAAATGACGGTGATGCTTCCCTCACAGATCAGTGCAATGTCTTTTATGCAGACTTTAAAAGGGAGAATAAAATTACACCTGTGCCAATCCCTGCAGCATGCCTTGAAGGCTAACATCAGAACGTCTTTCATGAGGGTGGACCCTCGCAAGGCGTCCGGCCCTGATGGTGTACCTGGTAGGGCTCTGAAAACCTGTGCCAGCTCCTGATTGCAGTGCTCAAGGACATCTTCAATCTCTGACTGCTGCGGTCGGAGGTTCCCACCTGCTTCAAAAGGGAGCCAATCACACCAGTGCCCAAGACCGGGGTGAGCTGCTTCAACAACTATTGCCCAGTGGCACTCACACCTACTGTGATAAAGTGCTTCGAGAGGTTGGTCATGGCCAGAATCACGCCTGCCTAAGAAAGGATCTGGACCCACTGCAATTTTCCTATCACCACAATAGTTCTACAGCGGATGGGGTCTCAACTTGGCCCTGCACCACCTGAACGATAGCAATACCCATGTCAGTGCGCTGTTTATTGATTACAGTTCATCGTTCAACACCATCATAACCTCAGAACTAATCAATAAGCTCCAAATACTGGGCCTCTGTACCTCCCTCTGCCACTGGATCCTTGACTCCCTCAAAAGGAGACCAGAGTCAGGGCACTTTGGAAATAACACCTCCTCTTCACTGACAATCAACAGTGGAGCACCTCAGGGATGCTGTACTCCCTCTAAACCCATGACTGTGTAGCTAGACACAGCTCAAACACCATCTATAAATTTGCCAGTGACACAACTATTGTTGGCAGAATTTCAGATGGTGATCAGGAGGTGTAGAGGAGTGGAAAAGATCAACTGGTTGAGTTGAAACAACAGCCTTGCACTCAGTGTTAGTAAGACCAATGAATTGACTGTGGACTTCTGGAAGGAGAAGCTGAGGGAGTACACGCCAGTCCTCATCAAGGGATCAGCAGTGGAAAGTCTGAGCAGTTTCAAGTTCCTGGGTGCTAACATCTCTGGAGATCTGTCCGGGGCCCAACATATTGATGCAATTACAAAGTAGGCACAACAGCAGCTTTTTTTTTCATCAGGAGTTTGAGAAAATATGGTATATCACCAAAGACTGACAAATTTATACAGATGTACTGTGAAGAGCATTTTAACTGGTTGCATCACTGTCTGGTAAGGTGGGGCCACTGCACAGGATCTGAAAAAGCTGTGGAAAGTTGCAAACTCAGCCAGCTCTATCACGGGCACTAACATCCCCTGCATCGAGGACGTCAAAAGGCCATGCCTCAAAAAGGTGCCATCTGCTATTATGGACCCCCAACACCCAGGACGTGCCCTCTCCTCATTGCTACCATCAAGGAGCAGATACAGGAGCCTGAAGACACACGCTTAACATTTTAAGAACAGCTTCTTCCCCACCACCATCAGATTTTGAATGGATAATGAACCTAAATGCATTATCTCGCTATTTTTGCACTATTATATATATTTGTTATTGTAATCTATGGCATTTGTTATGTATTTCAATGTGCTGCTGACATAGAACAACATGTATCATGACATACTCCATGCCAGGGGTCCCCAACCTTTTTTGCAACGTTGACCGGTTTAATATTGACAATATTCTTGCGGACCGGCCGACCGGGTAGGGGGAGGG
This sequence comes from Mobula birostris, assembly GCF_030028105.1. Lineage (NCBI taxonomy): Eukaryota > Metazoa > Chordata > Chondrichthyes > Myliobatiformes > Myliobatidae > Mobula > Mobula birostris. The sequence continues at coordinate 27,078,544 of NC_092376.1, forward strand.
TGTTAATCATGACCGGAATATAGGTGATAAGTCAACTAAGTCACTTATAAGTGGCTAATACACTCAATTTCGTTTCTTAAAAGGGTTTATCTAACAAATTTAATATTAAACACACAGCACAAATTTTCCTGGTATGAACATATAAAATCATTGCAACACACCAATATCGCTGAATCAGTGGGAGCCCTGGGCTTGTTTCCCTGCAACAAGACGGTGCCAATCGAGGGGTGATGGGAGACAGTGATACTCGAAGGGGGTTCCTTGTGTCCAGTCAATTCCGCAATTTAGTTTTTGTTGCGTTCATTGAAGAAAACCCTGCTTTGCAGAGATATGTTGGAAATGGAAGCAACGTTTTCAGTGCTTTCGTGGCTATCTCAGGATATTCAGCCTTGACTTTGATCCAGAATGCCGGCAGAGATGTTATGTCAAACATACTTTTCAGCCCGCCGTCACTTGCAAGCTCGAGGAGTTGATCTTCTTCCTGCGCTGACATGAATGATGCATGTGTAATGACCTTGTGTGTGTTCAAGTTCAACAGCGGGCGTGACAGGGAATGAGGAAAGGTGCAGCTGAGTCATATCGTTTCATATCGCCAAATCGTACCGTTTCCCCGCGGCCCGGTAGCACATGCTTTGCAGCCTGGTGGTTGGGGACCACTGCTCTATGCCAGTGATATTAAACCTGATTCTGATTCTGTGAGCTGTGGCTCCGAGCTGCTGCTCAACCCTGCCAACAAAAGGAGAATGCAGGGACGCCCAGCAGATGAGGCAATGTCTCTGACGAGAGTAAACCTGAAATTTATATCCTGTGTAATACATTGACTCCAATGAATGTATATCAACATTGGACTCACAGCATTTCAGTGGGGACAATGCAGCCACCAGGCTCCAGAACAAGCATGGACAATTTCACTCACCACAACTCTGAACTGTTCTCCCAACCTACAGGATTTTCAAGGACTCTATAGCTCATCAGTCTAAAACTCACGTTCACAGTATGTGGTTTTGCACAATCTGTCATCTTTTGCACATTGGCTGTTGGTCAGTCTTTTGCCCGACGCCGGTCCCCTAGGTCTGAGTCGACGTAGTAGCAGTAGTAGTCTTTGTTTATGTACAGTTTCTCATAAGTTGTATTGTATTTCTTTATTGTCCTGTAAACACCTGCAAGAAAATGAACCTCATGATAGTATATGGTAACATATTCGTACTTTGACAATAAATTTACTGTGACTTTGACTTTCCACATTCACTTGCGTGAAGAAAATATTTCCCAAACTCTGCAAAATTTCATAGCTCCAATTTTTTGAGAAACCCTTTGTTCTGAATACTTTCAGCAGAGAAAATAATTTCTCTGAATCCAGCTTACTAGGTCCATTTATGATTCTAAACATCCCAATTATGGACTCGGCATAACAGGGGTCCAATTATCTTCTCCATTAACAAAAAACAAACTGCTGGAGGAACTCAACAGGTCAGGAGGCATCTGTGGAGGAAAAAGAACAGTTAACATTCTGGGTCAAGACCTTCGATTTGAAGTGCTGACTGTTGATTTCCCTCTATAGATGCTGCCTGACCTGTTGGGTTCCTCCAGCGGTTTGAATTTGTTATTCTACATTCCAGCATCTGCTGTCTCTTGTCTGTCCAGTTGTCTGCTCTCAACTTTTATTCTTCATTGTGTGTCCCTCGTTGCCAGGTCTGGTCTGGGATAGGAGAGGATCACTGAGGCTCGGGTGTAGTTCACAGCAGTTAGATATAAGACCACAGGACATAGGAGCAGAATTAGGCCATTCAGCCCTTTGAGTCTGCTCCACTATTCCATCATGGCTGATTTATTATTCCTCTCAACTTCATTCTCCTGCCTTCTCCCCATAACCTTTGACACCCTTACTAATCAATAAACTATCAACTTCTGCTTGAAATATAGCCAATGACTTGGCCTCCACTGCCGTCAGTAGCAATGAATTCCACAGATTCATCACTCTCTGGTTAAAAAATTCCTCCTCATCTCTGTTCGAAATGGACATCTTTCTATTCTGAGGTTGTGCCCTCTGGTCCCAGGCTCCCTCACCACAGGAAACATCCTCTCCATGTCCACTCCATCAATATTGAATAGGTTTTAATGAGATCCCTTTTCATTGGTAGAAGAAGCAGAAATTCTGCTCTTGCCAGCCACAGAAAAGTAAAGTCAGAACATCTATCCGACCCGTCTAAGTGAATGTCAGCGCTGCGCAATAATGAAAATAAATGGAAAGGACTGTGTGTGTAAAAAGAACTAGAATAAAGGTGATGGAGAGGTGTAAAACTGAAAGGACAGGCCTTAATGACAGGAAAGAGGATTTTTAAAAGCTTTATATTGAAGGGTGTTCATAAAGTCTGGCAGACGTCCAGTTTGCAAAATGTAGAGTAAACTCCTGGATGAATACAAAATAAACCTGCTTGTTTGTAGTGTTTATATTGCAGAATGTGACTGGAATTGCTAATGGTATGGAACAAATATACTCAAATAAACTGCTGTAGAAAAATGACAACTTTTCTGCGCAAGATTTCACAATTTAATATGTAATATGTCTCTGAATTTTAACTACTGCATTTAACAGACCTTTTTCCAATCTTAAATGATTTGTTTCCAAAAATATATGTTGTATTAAATCAAATTACAACAGAACAGATTTTTTATAGTTCTTTGGCAATTACTGGTAGAATTTCAGGTGATTTTGTAGAATCTTGAAAATGTTAGAACTGCCAGAAAGCACTTGGCTGTCACAAGGTCAGTTACAGGGCAGATCAGATTTTTATAGAATGTTAGCACAGGGGAAGACCATTCAGCTCATTGTATCTGTGCTAACTCTTTGGCATATTTATCCACTTGGTATTGCTTTATTTTTATCACATGTACTGAGAAATGGGGTGCTGGGGTGTCCAGGGAGGGGTAGCACCTTTGTTGAAGGGGCTTGTCCTGTCCATTCTGGGGCAGCTCTCTCAACTTTGGTCCCCACCGGACACTCAGCTCTCACCTGTGGCTCCAAGTAGCCGTTTGCATTTCACAGCAACCATGCCCTGGTACACTGCTTCACTAGGTGGGCTAAGCCAAGTGAGGGCAGGCCTCATATCCCAGTAAAACAGGGGCATGCCTGTCCTAGCATGTGGTCAGCTCCAGCGAACTGGACGGATGAGATCAGCAGTGAGATCCAATGACCAGGAAGGTCGTTCTGCAACTCCTTGTGGAGAGCAAAGGGCATGACAAGGCACAGAAGTAATCATGGTCACCTACTGCAGCCAAGGAAGACCCCAGTTTGTGATGACTGCTCGTATCACTGGACCCGGCCTTCCGAGGTCGAGAGAGAGGTACCACCCCAGTACAATGGATCTTCCACTTTAAAAACTCCCCCGCACAGCTCTCCCGGCATTGTTAGGTAACTATCTCTGAGATACAGTGAAAAGCTTGTCTTGCCTACTGTTCATACAGATCTGCTCATTACACCATGCATTAAGGTACCTAGAACCAAATAAAACAATAACAATGCAGAATAAAGTGTAACAGAGAAACTGCTTTGCAGGAAAACAATAATGTGCAAGAGTCCATCTAATGAATTGATTCCGTTCCCTTGTCCTTTCCCCAGAGCTATAATATCCATCCAATTTTATACAGAAGATGTATATTGAGCCTACTTTCTCCTCCCTCTCAGACAGGAGCTTCTAGATCAATATCTTTCTTCATTAACAGCATTTTCTTTTACAAGTCGTTATAAACTGTGCCTGCTTTACCAACTCTTCTGCTTCAGGATACGGCTTCTCTTCCTTCGCACAGTAGCATAGCGGTTGGTTCAATCGCTTTACAGTGCCAGCCTGCGATCGATGATCAGGGTTCAAATCCTGCCACTGCCGGTAAGGTACCTTCTTCTTGTGACTGTGTGGGATTCCTTGCGCACTCCAAAGACGTACGGTTAGGGTTAGTGAAGTCTGAGCATGCAATGCTGGCGATGAAAGTGTAGCGACACTTGCAGGCTGCTCAGCACAAATCTCGCTAATCTAAATGACACATTTCACTGGATGTTCTGATATTTCGATGTACGTGTGACAAATAAAGCTAATACTTAATCTTTATCTTTACTTGACTAAAACGCTTCCTCACTTCTATGAGATCATCCATCACGTTGAGGGGTGGGCTAAGTTTAGGACGGCTCAGCTGTGCGTTCGGTAAAGTTGCTGCTTCCTAGTTCTCGATTGGTTTCAATCCAGACCTCCAGTGTTGTGTAGAGTTTGCTCATTCTCCCTGTGTCTGTGTGGGTTTGATCTGGGTGCACTGGTTTCCCCAGCATCCCAGAGGAAAGTGACCACCGTAAATTGCCTGTGGTAGAATCTGGATGAAGTTAATGTGAATGTGAATGTGAAGATACTAGAATGGCGTTATTTAGGAGTTGTGTAAATGGGTGTTTCGTAGTGCAGCCAAAATGGGCCAAGGGACTGTTTAAGTGCTGTATAACATACAACTCTGTCTGATCTCTAAGGAGAACCAGTCCATTTTCTCCAATCTCCCCACATGACTAGTCTCCTTCATTTCCAGCATCGCATCCCTGGCGTTCTTACTAAAGTGTAGTGCCAAGAAATAAATTGAATTGAACTCCTCAGTTGGTGCCAAACCAGTGAAGCGTGAAGATTTAACACACAGTGTTCGCTTTTACACTCTGTTGCCATCAGAAAAGCCAAAGATCTTACATTTCAGAATCAGAATCAGAATCAGGTTTATTATCACCGGCATGTGACGTGAAATTTGTTAACTTAGCAGCAGCAGTTCAATGCAATACATAATCTAGCAGAGAGAAAAAAAGCAAAATAAAACATAATAATAAATAAACAAGTAAATCAATTACGTATATTGAATAGATTTTTAAAAATGTGCAAAAACGGAAATACTGTATATTAAAAAAAGTGAGGTAGTGGCCAAAGCTTCAAAGTCCATTCAGGAGTCAGATACCAGGGGGGAAGAAGCTGTTCCTGAATCGCTGAGTGTGTGCCTTCAGGCTTCTGTATCTCCGACCTGGTGGTAACAGTGAGAAAAGGGCATCCCTGGGTGCTGGAGGTCCTTAATAATGGACGTTGCCATTCTGAGACACCGTTCCCTGGGTACTTTGTAGCTAGTGCCCAAGATGGAGCTGACTAGATTTACAACCTTCTGCAGCTTCTTTTGGTCCTGTGCAGTAGCCCCTCCATACCAGACAGTGCTGCAGCCTGTCACAATGCTCTCCACAGTACAACTATAGAAGTAAAACTTCTATACTGATACTCTAGAACCCACTGCTTTTACATCCTTTTTAAAACTGCTTCTGTTGAAGTTCAAAGCTCAGAATAAATTTATTATTAAGGTACTTATATGGTACTATATACTAGCCTGAAATTAATTTCCCTGTGGATATTCACAGTAGAACAAAAAATAAGATAGAATCAATGAGAAACTATAGACAAACATAAAACAAAAAACAATCAATGTCCAAAGGGAAACTGTAAAAATACAAAAAAAATAAAATTTAAAGTTCAAAGTAAAATTTATTATCAGAGTACATACATGTCACCGCATACAATCCTGAGATTCCTGCGGGCATACTCAGCAAATCTATAGAACAGTAACTGTAAACAGGATCAATAAGAGCAAGAGCATGGAAGACAACAAACTGTGCAAATGCAAATATAAGTAAAAAAAACAATAAATAAATAACGAGATAAAGTCCTTAAAGCGAGATCATTGGTTCTGGGAACAGCAGAAATGGAATGAGCGTAGCTCTACCACCACTCTGCTCCGTCTAGCGGAATTAGTCCTTACTCTTAATAATTTCTCCTTTGGCTCCTCCCACTTCCTCCAAACTAAAGGTGTAGCTATGGGCACCCGTATGGGTCCTAGCTATACCTGCCTTTTTGTTGGCTTTGTGGAACAATCTATGTTCCGTGCCCATTCTGGTATCTGTCCCCCACTTTTCCTTCGCTACATCGACGACTGCATTGGCTCTGCTTCCTGCACGCATGCAGAACTCGTTGACTTTATTAACTTTGCCTCCAACTTTCACCCTGCCCTCAAGTTTACCTGGTCCATTTCCGACACCTCCCTCCCCTTTCTAGATCTTTCTGTCTCTGTCTCTGGAGACAGCTTATCCACTGATGTCTACTATAAGCCTACTGACTCTCACAGCTATCTGGACTATTCCTCTTCTCACCCTGTCTCTTGCAAAAACGCCATCTCCTTCTCGCAATTCCTCCGTCTCCGCCGCATCTGCTCTCAGGATGAGGCTTTTCATTCTAGGACGAGGGAGATGTCTTCCTTTTTTAAAGAAAGGGGCTTCCCTTCCTCCACTATCAACTCTGCTCTTAAACGCATCTCCCCCATTTCACGTACATCTGCTCTCACTCCATCCTCTCGCCACTCCACTAGGAATAGGGTTCCCCTGGTCCTCACCTACCAGCCCACCAGCCTCCGGGTCCAACATATTATTCTCCGTAACTCCGCCACCTCCAACGGGATCCCACCACTAAGCACATCTTTCCCTCCCCCCCTCTCTCTGCATTCCACAGGGATTGCTCCCTACACAACTCCCTTGTCCATTCGTCCCCCCCATCCCTCCCCACTGATCTCCCTCCTGGCACTTATCCGTGTAAGCGGAACAAGTGCTACACATGCCCTTACACTTCCTCCCTTACCACCATTCAGGGCCCCAAACAGTCCTTCCAGGTGAGGCAACACTTCACCTGTGAGTCGACTGGGGTGATATACTGCGTCCGGTGCTCCCGATGTGGCCTTTTATATATTGACGAGACCCGACGCAGACTGGGAGACCGCTTTGCTGAACATCTACGCTCTGTCCGCCAGAGAAAGCAGGATCTCCCAGTGGCCACACATTTTAATTCCACATCCCATTCCCATTCTGACATGTCCATCCACGGCCTCCTCTACTGTAAAGATGAAACCACACTCAGGTTGGAGGAACAACACCTTATATTCCGTCTGGGTAGCCTCCAACCTGATGGCATGAACATCGACTTCTCTAACTTCCGCTAAGGCCCCACCTCCCCCTCGTACCCCATCTGTTACTCATTTTTATGCACACATTCTTTCTCTCACTCTCCTTTTTCTCCCTCTGTCCCTCTGAATATACCTCTTGCCCATCCTCTGGGTCCCCCCCCTTGTCTTTCTTCCCGGACCGCCTGTCCCATGATCCTCTCGTATCCCCTTTTCCCTATCACCTGTCCAGCTCTTGGCTCTATCCCTCCCCCTCCTGTCTTCTCCTATCATTTTGGATCTCCTCCTCCCCCTCCAACTTTCAAATCCCTTACTCACTCTTCCTTCAGTTAGTCCTGACGAAGGGTCTCGGCCTGAAACGTCGACTGCACCTCTTCCTACAGATGCTGCCTGGCCTGTTGCGTTCACCAGCAACTTTGATGTGTGTTGCTTGAATTTCCAGCATCTGCAGAATTCCTGTTGTTATGAGCGTAGCTATCCTCTTTTGTTCAAGGGCCTGATGGTTCGAGAGCATGTCAGTCCATGATGCAGCCAGTCAATACACTCTCCACTACACATCTGTAGAAGTTTTTCAAGGTTTTTGATGACATGCCAAACCTCCGCAGACTCCTGAGAAAGTAGAGGCACTGTCATGCTTTCTTTGCAATTACGTTTACAAAATATGGTGGGTCCAGGACACTACTCAGCCAAATTTTCATCTCCCTCCTATATTCGTCGCCTCTTTTGATATGGCCCACAACAGTGGAATCATCAGCAAACTTGAATATAGTGTTGGAGCTGTACTGAGCCACACAGACATAGTTGTAAAGCGAGTAGAGCAGGGGGCTAAGCACACAGCCCTGTGGTGCCCCTGTGCTGATGGAGATCATGGAGATTTGCCAATCTGAACTGCTGGGGTCTGAAAGTGAGGAAATCCAGGATCCAATTGCACAAGAGGATATTAAGGCCCAAGTCTTGGAGTTTGCTGATTAGTTTTGAGGAGATGGTGGTGTTAAATGCTGAGCTGTAATCAAAAAAGAACATCCTGATGTATGCATCTTTGCCTTCCAGCTGTTCCAGGGTTGCGTGAAGTGTCAATGAGATTTCATCTGTCATGACTTGTTGCTCTGTTAGGCAACTTGGAGCAGATCCAAGTTGCCACTCAGACAGGAGCTGATGTGTTTCAACACCAGCCTCTCAAAACACTTCATCACTGTGGGTGTAAGTGCCACGGGGCAATAGTCACTGAGGCAGGGTACCACACTCTTCTTGGGCACCGGTACGATTGAAACCTGCTTGAAGCAGGTGGGTACCACACACTGCTGAAGCGAGAGGATAGATAGTAAATAAATAATACTGATATTATGAGTTGTAGAGATCGGAAAGTGACTCTACAGGTTGTGGAATCAGTTCCACGTTGAGGTGAGTTATTCGTGAACCTAGAGGTATGGTACCTCCTGTACCTCCTTCCTGAAGGCAGCAGAGAGAAGACAGCATATAAAATTTTATTATTTCTCCAGATTACTCCCACAAAAACTTCATCTCTGCTGTTTTCCCACAGAATTTTTTAAAAACCATTCTCTCCTTTCTCTTCCGTTGTGATCAGCCTCTGTAGGTACCTTTGGTGGTGGAATTGCACTTTCACCGCACACGGTCTCTACTCTCCTCGCTTTAAAGATTAGCTTTATAAAGATTAGCTTCCCCGTACATCGAACCAAACAGTGAAATGTGACATTTGCGTTAATGGCCAACACTGACTGAGGATATGCTGGGGGCAGTCTGCAGTGTCACCATGCTTCCAGCACCAACATAGCATGCCCACAATTCACTTACCCTGACCCGTACACCATTTGAGAAATGGGAGGAGCCCAGAGCACCCAGAGGAAACCCACATGATCACAGGGAGAACAAACTCCTTACAAAGTCAATTTTGTTCTTAATCTTAACAATAAACCACTGTAAATAATCACTCCCCACACATAAAAGTTGCTGGTGAACGCAGCAGGCCAGGCAGCATCTCTAGGAAGAGGTACAGTTGACGTTTCGGGCCGAGACCCTTCGTCAGGGCTGACTGAAGAAGCTCAATGTTTTAGTTTATGTAATATTGAATACCTCAGTAAATTTGTCATGAATTCAGTCTGCTGCGTACTCTGAACACAGTACACATTTTTAAAAATCTCTTCAGGAATACCAACCCCCTCCCCTTTTCCCATTAATCCCATTAATAAGGATTTTACAAGCACCATGTAGGAATCCTCTCCCCAGTGCAATCTCTGCTGCAGACAATGTGGCCTCTGAGGCTGACTTAAGTTACTCTTGTATGTTAATAGTCAAAGTGAGCAGGAAAGAATTCTCCAAGCACAAAATATGTTTCTTATTCTAATTCCTTCTTTGGCTTGCTGCTCTGATTTCTTCTAATCCTCAATATTTGCAATAAACAGTCTGCAGAAAGGAGCCAGGAATCTTTCTGTAAGAGTCGTGCTGAAGCCAGCTGTAGTTTACAGAGGTTTCTGAGAACAGAACTGAAAATGGGGATAGAATATGAAATGGTGTTCTTAGAGTAAATGCTTTCGCTTGTGGAAAAACAGATCATTTATCTGCAAACTTAGGCCATTTGAAAGAAGTTGAAATGAACTATGGGCAAAAGTTGTCATTTTAACATCCAGAAATTGTTTAACGTTTTAATTGATGCAAGATGAAAATATGTTGTATTAGAGGGCTGGTCAAACAACACAACATCTACACCAGCATTTTGTGTGTATTTCCTTCTCCATAGATGCTGCCTGACCTGCTGAGTTCCTCCAGCATTTTGAGCATGTTGTTCTGGATTTCCAGCATCAGCAAATTCTTTTGTGTTGTAATATCTACATCTACCCTTTCAGATTGTAGTCCTCATGCGTCAACTTAGTAAGAAAACCACCAGACTTAATTCCTTTAAGCGTAATTGTGAAAGGTCAGCAGAGATCTCATAAAGAAGGGTTTGTCCGCATCTGTAATATATCCAGGTTTTCAAAAAGTCTGATAAAGTATCACATAATAAATTAAAAAATGAAATTCAAGTGGATAAATGACAGATCACTTCCTAGCTTCAGGATAAAATGCAGAAAAAACACTTTCATTCATCATTTAGTCTTTGGAATCAAACACATGATTGCCCGCTCTCTCCCTCACCATTCCCCATTCCCATTTCCCTCTCTCACTTTATCTCCTTACCTGCCCATCACCTTCCACTACTGCTCCCCACTTTCCTTTCTTCCACGGCTTTCTGTGCTCTCCTATCATATTCCCTCTTCTCCAGCCTTTTATCACTCTCATCAATCAACTTCTCAGTTCTCTACTTCACCAATCCCCCCAATTTCACCTGTCACCAACTACCTTGCATTTCTTCCTCCCTTTCCTCCACCTTCTTAATCTGATTTCTCATCTTTTTTCTCCAGTTCCGAAACATCAGCTGTTTACTCTTTTCCATAGATGCTGCCTGACCTGCTGAGTTCCTCCAGCATTTTGTGAGTGTTCCCTGATATAATTTCAAAGTTTGCTTATGAAATCAAATTGGGGACAACTACAACCAATTACAGTGAAGGACATTAATTATTGACAGGTAAGGTTTATTTGGGATAAATATGAATGGTGCATTTTGTCAATACATTTTATCACTTGGAAAGTCTGACTGAGGTATAAAGCAATCAATAAAATTCGCATCACACACAAAGTGCCGCAGGAACTCAGCAGGCCAGGCAGCATCTAGAAGAAGAGTGCAGTTATGGTGTCGGCCTAAAACATCGACTGTACTCTTTTCCTAGATGTTGCCTGGCCAGCATTTTCTGTTGCTCAGATTTTCAGTAACTACAGATTTTCTCTTGTTTGTAACTAAAACTTGCATTACAAGGTAGCAAGGCCATAAATATAACAAACCAAGCAACAGGGTTTATTTCCCAAAGGATAGGAGGGAAGCATTCCCAATCTACACTTGGAGTTTTCTGTAGAGTTCTGGATGCCGTATCACAGAAAGGAGATTGGAGCAATGAAACAGGATTTGACCATTACCTCGGTCAATGCAGATGCAAAGTTCACGTTCAAAGTTCAATTTATTATCAGAGTGCATACATGTCACCACATACAACACTGAGATTCTTTTTGTGCAGGCATGCTGAGCAACCTATAGAACAAGAATTGTAAACAGGATCAATGGACGAACTGTGCAAATGCTAATATAAATAAATGGCGACAAATAATGAGCATGAAGTAACAAGATAAAGTGTCCTTAAAATGAGACCATCGGGTTGTGGGAACATCAGAAGTAGAATGAATGTAGTTATCCCCTTTTGTTCACGAGCCTGATGCAGAGCACATTTACAAGGATGATGTCAGAAAAGGAAGATTAAGTATTAGGAAAGAATGATCAGACTGGTCATTTGATAGGATGGCTACAGAGAAAATGTTTCCATGTGGCGAAGAGCATGATGATCATTGTAAAAATATGCAAGAAGCTTATCTCAATGGCATCTGTTCTCTTTCCTTTGATTTGCTCTCACCCCAGCTCCACTCATCACGAGCAGGGTAGAGACCGAGTCACACATACAGCATGGAGACAGAAACTTTGGCCTATTGGGTCCGTGCTGACCACCGAGAACTCATTGTCAGGGTGAGCGCTGACAAAACGACTGAACCCAGGCGCGGAGGTACAGCAGACTCCCATTCAGAGACAGAAACAAGAGATTATTCGTAGGAATTCTGACAGAACACTCTTGGCTCAACTGAGCGACACTGCGAGATGAATCTTTCTCAAAACACAAGGACCCCGTGATAAGCACTAATTGGGAGTCCACTTTAAATAATTACAGTACGCGGAAAACCCGTAACAGTCAAGATTAAATAGAAAGCACAAGGGCTTAACGACTCAAGAGAAGACAGCAATTAACAAATACAGGTGCAAGGCCACAGGTATCATGACCCTCGTGTACACTAATCCTACACTAAGCCCACTTTATTCCTCCCACAATACCATCTTCTCCCTCCACCAAAAAATTCCATTACTCATATACACACTTGGGGCAATTTACAGTGAACAATTACTCTACCAAATAGCACATCTTTGAGATGAAACCTGCAGAACCTGAAGGAAGCCATTGTCGTAACAGGGAGAACATTCAAAATCTACAGTACCAGACCTGAAGTTGAACCTGGGTCTCTGGAGCTGTGAAGCAGCCCAGTAACACCCATGCAGTGTTTACCTTCTCAGCACCTTCCACCTGCCTTTAAATTCAGTGAATCACCTCTGTAATCACCACCGTCATCAGACATTTTCTGCCTTCCCCCTCCATTTCAGCGTTGCAAAGGGACCATTCACTTCCCAATGTCCTGCTTCACACATTCATCTCCAGCAACACCAAATCCCTTAATCAAGATGGCTTCTCATCCAACCACAGGAAATCCATCACGTACAGTCTCGCTTCCAGTCCTCCAGAGACCCAGGCGATCTTTCTAATTGAAGCAGTGGTTCACCTGTGCTTCTCTACTTTATTGTGTTGTAGTATACTTTACCTGCACTTTACTGCACTAGAACTTGAGTTCTGTGCTCTGAGTATCACCCATGGCCTGTTCTCATCCAATCACATGGATGTCATGGCCAAGAAAGCTCACCAACACCTCTACTTCTTCAGGAGGCTGAAGAAATTTGGCATGTCCCCATCGACTCTTACCAATTTTTATCAATGCATCACAGAGACCATTCTGTCTGGACGTAAACAGCTTGTGTGACAATTGCTCAGCGTGTGACCACAAGAAACTGCAGAGAGTTGTGAACACTGCTCAGCACATCACAGGAACTAGCCTCCCCTCTCTGGAGTCTTGCCTATACCAACACACACACGCACACAATGCTGGAGGAACTCAGCAGGTCAGGCAGCATCTATGGAAAAGAGTAAACAGTCAACTTCTCAGGCTGAGACCAGGACTGAGAAGGAAGGGAGAAGATTCCAGAATGAAAAGGTGAGGGAGGGAAAGGGGGCTAGCTGGAGGGTGATAAGTGAAGCCAGGTGGGAGGGTGGGAAAGGTCAAGGTCTGGAGAAAGAAGAACCTACTAGGAGAGGAGAGTGGACAGTGGAAAAAGGGAAGGAGGAGGGGACACAGGGGAAGTATTAGGCGAGTGAGAAGAAGTGAAGAGTCAGAGTGGGGAGTAGCGGAAAGTGGGAGTGGGGGTACAACTTGTTCACTGGAAGGAAAAATCAATGTTCAGGCCATCAAGTTGGAGGTACCCAAGGTGTTGCTCCTCCACTCTGACAGTGCCCTCATCTTGGCACAACAGGAGGCCATGGATCAACATGTCAGAATGGGAATGGAACTGGAATTAAAACATTTCTCACTGCCTCAGGTTCAGGAACAATTACTACACCTCAATCATCAGGGTCTTGAACCAGAGGGGATAACTTCAATCACCCCAACACTGAACTGTTCCCACAATGCATCGACTCATTCATTTCATCTCATGTTGTTCATTTTTCTTGCTTTATTAAAATTTATAGGCATCCATTAGTCTCATGAGACCGTGGATTTGCACTTTGGAGGGTTTCCAGGGCGCAGGCCTGGGCAAGGTTGTATGGAAGACCGGCAGTTGCCCATGCTGCAAGTCTTCCCTCTCCACGCCACCGACGTTGTTCAAGGGAAGGGCACTAGGGCCGATACAGCTTGGCATTGGTGTTGTCACAGAGCACTGTGTGGTCAAGAACACAACACGCTGCCTCAGCTGAGGCTCGAACTAGCGACCTTCAGATCACTAGACCGACGCCTTAACCACTTGACCACGCGCCAACACTTTTCTTGCTTATTCATTTATTTATTGCTTTATTTATTTACCTATCTATCTATCTACCTATTTGTTTATTTATTTATTATTTCTCCTTTCCTTTTGTATTTGCATGGTTTGCTGTCCGGCCTGTTGCTGTGGTCTTTCATTGATTCTATTATGGTTATTGGATTTATTGAGTATGCTCACAGGAAAATGAATCTCAGGCTTGTATATGATGACATATATGTATATACTTTGATAATAAATTTACTTTGAACTTTAAAGCAGCCAGCATAATAAAAAAAAAACCCTACCCACCCCGGACATTCTCCCTTCTCCCCTCTCCCGTTGGGCAGAAGGTGGAAAAGGCTGAAAGCGCAGACACCGGGCTCAATGACAGTTTCTATCACACTGTTATCAGACTCTTGAATGGACCTTCTGTACGATAAGATGGACTCTCGGACTCACAATCACCTCGTTATGATGTTTGCACTTTATCATTTACCAGCACTGCAAATTTTTGGTAGCCTTTATACTTCATTCTGCATTGTTTCTGTTTTTCCTTATTCTAGCTCAATGGACTGTGTAATGATTTAATCTGTATAAACAGTATGCAAGACTATATCTTAGTACATGTGACAATAATAAATCAATATCAATCCCAATTTGGTGCTTACAATGTGGTCTCCACTACAATGGAGAAGCGAAACATTTGCAGAACACCTCCTGAACTTCTATTTACCTGTAACGTTAATTCACTATCCCACACTCAGTCTGACTATTTGACGTTTGACCTCCTGACCTGCTCCAATGAAGCCGAGTGCAAGTGCAACGAGGACTGTTTCATTAACCAACAATATCATTAAAGTCATCAGAATTCAACAGCAAATTCAACATTATATTTTAGCAGCCTTTTCCATTTATATCAGAACTGTCAGTTAAGATGAAGGATTATCAACATGTAATAATAACTTCTTTGATCTTTATCGATCTGATTTCTTGCTCCTTTGTCTTTTGCCCTCATTCATCAGAAAGATCAGTGGGAGTTGGCAACCATTCCCTCTCACCCAGCAGGACTACCAGTTGTGTTGTTCAGCCACAATAGGGCTCCAATCTTATTCCCAAGAACTTTCCCAGTTAATTGCCCCAAGCTGTCAGGCTGATCAACACCTCTTAACCCATCCCACCACACTACTTTATCAATCCTGTCAGTCACCTCATGTGTAGATATTCTAGTATCTGACATCAATGTATGTACAATGCATATATATGTATTTATATATATAGTGTTTTTACATTGCACCCGATCCAGAGTAACAATCATTTTTTTCTTCTTTACATTTGTGACAACAGTCTTGAATCGTGAACAACCTTGTTGCTACTGGTATCTGTTGATCAGGAGGAAACAATCTGAGCGCAATGAAATCAGCAGAGAGCGTTGGGAAGAAATTACACTGGTTGACAAACTTGTCTTTAATGAACTTAATTAAAGTAAACTTGGCAGGCGAAAAATCTTCTCAAGAGAAAACAAATCACAAGCCATAAGAGGAATCCTGTTTTCATGAAGCCGTCCATGTCATTCTCTCCTATTCAAATTCAAGACACCGGTCAAGCGAGATTAGACGAGAGTGCCCCTCAACATGTTTTATTTACCGCTGTCTTCACGGGTCACCGCAACCCGTCACGAAACCAGAATCTCCAAGCTCGTTATCACGAGAAAGTCTACAGATGCTGGAAATCCAAAGCAACGCACACACAAAATGCTGGAGGAACTCAGCAGGTCAGGCAGCATCCATAGGAAAGAGCCAACAGTCGATGTTCCTGGCCGAGACCCTTCATCAGGGCTGGGTTCCCGCTGCCGCCCAGCCTCTCTAGGCAATGTTCATTACTCATTTCTGTTTAGAAACTGCAGATGCTGGAAATCTGAAATAAAAACAGAAAATCCTGGAAACTCTCAACGGGTCTGGTAGATATTGAAACAGTTAACGTTCCGGGTGTGTGACGCTCGTTGCTTGCCATTGCATCGTCTGATGATCTGCACACATCCCCCCGACAGAAGCAATGCCACCCTATCGTATCAAGAAGCACATCCTCCCCACAGTTGGGAGCTGTGGGGAGAGACCGACATGCCACGCACCACAGATCACTCCCCTACCCTGAACCGAGTGCGGAGGCTCCGAACGGCTCTCCAGCTCATCCCTTCATTCACCAGTCTGTGAATACGGTGCATCATTCGCTGGGTCGCTTGACGTCAATGGGATAGATTCCCATTGAGAAGCCCGGCCAAGATCCAGCCAGTCAGCTGTGAGATACCACTCCCGTGTGTGTGGACCTAGCCGCTTCGGATCTCATCTCAACGATCTTTTAAAATACCGGGGGAATTAAACAGCGACGCCCCGAAGGAGCAGTTGGGACGGGACGTTATTCGGTGGGAAAGTCTATAAAATGCTATTGTTGCAGCACTCACTGTTCCTGTGCTTGGTGAGCAGCTCCTTAACGACCCCTTCTCGCGGTGACCTCTACACCTCCATTGTCAACATCCAGGGAGAAATCGGCGTGGAAAAGAAACTTCTGCAAAACTTACAGGTTTACATCGAAAATGAGATCTATAGAATGGACGACCTAAAGCGGTAAGATTGTATTTCGCTCCGAATCAAACCCTTGCTATTTTCTTTATAAAATCCGTGTATTTGAAACAAATGAGAACAATTTTTAGCAGTCTGACTGACACTGTCGTAGAATGCCCGATAGTTCTTTCACAGAGTGAACGAGGTTTTGTTCATATTCAGATTAGCCCTACAACTTCGATCCTTCTCGCGTGTCGTTGAATTTATCATTTAGATTAGAAGGCATCTGGTTTCAATCAGCTCATTTTTTACTTTCACTACCCTAAAATCAATTGCAAATCGAAAAGGATCGGGTATTCTTTTGAAAAGAGCATGTTGCAGCCTGTTGAGAGGTTGGAACTGAAAGTCGCCGCAATTTTAGCGCAGTTTCTGTCACCGATTTAATCTGTTGTAAAGCGTCATTGGCTGCAGGACATTTAAGAAAAGTTACATCTCCTCATTTCACGGGGCTGGACTGCGGGATCAGATAACAGACTTTGTCAAGATTCCGTGACCCCCGTCAGTGCTGCTTCTGATTTATTGAGATTTCAAAAATCAACCTAAATTTATTATCAAAGGTTGTTTGTGGCACCACCATACATTCCCTGAGATTCATTTTCTTGCAGGCATTCGCAGCAAGAACAGAAAAATACAATAGAATCAATGAAAATCTTTGGTGCATGATTTGGCATGTTCCTTTTAATTCCTTTAAACTTAATACATCCCCATCATAAAAAAAACAATTAAAAGCAGAAACATTAAACGAAGGTATCTTGGTTACATTTTAAGATAATTATTGAAAGTAATTTTAAGGCACCTTTGAGAAAATATTCACTTTTCTTCCAGAGATCTTTCATCATTTACACCAGAATTATTTTTTAGTAGTGATATTCTTCAGTATGTGTCAATGGGCAAAAATATCCTTATTTAAATTAGATTAAAATATGCTTATTTAATGGCAAATATTTCAAAACTTTAAAATAATGGGGGGGAGCGGGGGAATCAGACCGTTTAGCCTCTCTCTTTCAAGGAGGGTTGGAAACCCATTCAGGTAAGGTCACGGTGCGTGCAGTAGTTAAAGCTGGCATGAAGTTTGAGAGTTGCAGCCTGCCCCCGATCTGGAAGCACCCCCTGATTCAATGTTCAGTTCTGGTATGTGGAAGAATCTTGCTTACTGGCACATTCCAGGCTGCAGGCTGCAATGAAACCTGTTGCAGCCACCACAAGGGCTGGGGGTGGGGGAGGACCACAGTGTTAGGTTCTTCTGGTACAGCGTAGGGAGGGGCTGAATTGTGGAGGACGCCCCTCAGTGATTATGGTAATGTACCACCCCAGGGGGGCACATGAGTGGCAACAGTGCCATTGGCTTTAAGGAATGTAACAGGATACTACTTAGGCACATTGACTATGAATGTAAGAACTAAAGGGAATTCATTCTTATAATTTTTTAAAATTCTGAATGAAGTTTATTTTGATGTTAAAAAAAAGTTCTGGTGCGTAGCAAGAAGTGATGCATCAGCATTTGACCAGCATTTCCTTCTTCCCTCCAGCAGTACAGCCATGCATAGAATTCTGACGTTTGCTGACATTGCTGCCTTGCCCGCTGCACAACTGCTGCAGCATTGATCACTATCTGCACAGCATCACTGGCTCACCGCTAAGCATCCCCGTCAATTGATGTACAGTCTCCTGCAAAATATAAGCTCCTGCTGTGCATTCAAGCCAGGGCTCCCATTCTTTCAGTATTCCAGAGGTCCACCGTTTGTGTGGCTGTAAGGGTTTGGCTGGATCCATACTGTGCTTGACCTCTTTCAAGCCAATAGCCACTGAGTCCAGATCAGCTGGTCCGATGGGCTGATGTAATATGAAGCCATTGTGGATGATATCAGTGAGCAAATAGGGTTACTGCTTGAATGTCATCTAGCAATGGCATAAAGTTGATGATGCTGTGGATATTGTAGAAGGTTCTCATAAGTTACAATAGGACTTTGATGGAATGCAGAACTGGGCCGAGAAGTGGCAGATGGAGTTCAATGCAGGAAAGTGTGAACTGATTCACTTTGGAAGGTTGAACGATGGCATAGTACAAAGCTAATGGCAGTATTCTTGGTGATCAGAAGGATCTTGGCATCCAAGTCAATAGATCCCTCAAAGGTGCCATGGAGGTTGATATGGCGGCCAAGAATGTGTGTGGTGTGTTTGCCTTTGTTAGTTAGGGGATTGAGTTCAAGAGCCATGGGGTAATGTTACAGCTCCATAAAGTTCTGGTTAGACCACAATTGGAGTATTGTATTCTGTTCTGGTCACTTCATTATAGGAATGATATGGAGGCTTTAGAGAGGGTGCAGTGGATGGTGCTTGGATTAGAGAACATATCTTATGAAAAAAAGTTGAGCAGGCTAGGACTTTTCTTTTTAGAGTGAAGGAAGAGGAGAGAAGACTTGATAAAGGTGTATAAAATTGGTAAGAGGCATAGATAGAATGGACAGTAGAGCCATTTTCCCAGAATGGCAATGGCTAATATGAGAGGACACATTTTAAGGTGATTGGAGTAAAGTATTGGAGGGAAGGGTCAAGGGCATCAGAAGTAGGTGTTTTACACAGAAAGTGTAAGTGCACTTCAGTAAGACAGATATATTAGGGACATTTAAGAAACTCCTAGATAGGCAGCTGGCTGTGTTGAGGAAAGGGTTAGATTGATCATGGAGTAGAATAAAAGGACGTGTACTTTGCTGTAGAGTTCTATGTTTTATGTTCTAATATCAGAGGAGTTATTCCCAATATCATATGGGTGATGAAAAGAAACTGTTAACTAGAGTGCAGAATTCCTGATGAGCAGTTTATCAGCAAGTCAGCTTTGCACACAGCTGATGATGTAATCTCACTGTTTTGTAAACCTCCTCTGGGTTTTCACCAGACACAACAGAATGCACATTAATTTGCCCCACAAATGTACACATGCATCAGGGGTGCTCACTTGTAGCCATAACTTCATCTTAGTGAACAAATGCAGGAACCTATGATCAGAATTTCCCAACATTACAATATTACAACTCCAGAATATATTTTCCTTCTACAATATATATATGGAAGGCATTCAACTCTACATTTCTGCTGCCAGCACCAACTTCAATGAACTTACTATTATTTCATTGTCCAACTAGTTTAAGTCCTCAATTAGTTGAAGTTCCAACAATGATGAGAACAAAGCCATACTCTTAGTCCGTATTTTAAGTCTACAATATAATTTTTGTAATGGGAAGGCCAATTATTTAGTAATTGCTGTTATATATTTTGTTATTTTTTTCCAATTCCACTCCCCCCATCCCCGTTCTATTTCCCAAGGACAACAATATTACCGTGTTGTTACATGTGGCAGAGTGACTTTGTCCGTAACTGCTGTTCAGATTGTCAAGAGATACCATTTATGTTTCCTTTCATTAAAAGGGTTGAACCCTTTTGTCATGGATCTTGTTAATTCCATTGAATTTCAGATTTTATGAAAAAGTAAAAACACTGCATAACAATGTATACCAGGAATCGGTGACAGCAATATCAAATCCTTTGTTTGCCTACACCCTTATAAAGAGGCTGCGGGTGGACTGGCAAAATATTGTATACAGCAATGAAGCCATTGAAAACACTCAAGGTTGGTGCATACATCTTGTACTTTCTAACAATGTGATTATAATTATACTGATCTTTAAATTGAATATGGCACCACAAAACGCTATTCCAATTGTAAAAAGTAATTTTCTGTGTCTGACCATTGCTGTTGAATGACAGTTGTTGGACTGAAGCCAGGTTTTTGCACAGAACTTGCTCTGTTCTTTATTTTGAGACTCTGTGGTTTTGGTAGTTCCGGATTTCATGTTCCATTAAAGTGGTAGTAGCTATGGTGTAGGTATGGAAACAGATTGTTTGCCTTACTGTCCATCCTCAGAATCAGAATCCAGTTTACTATCGCAATTTGTTTATTGTTTTGCAGCCACAGTACTGTGCAATACATATAAAATCTGTAAATTACAATTAAAAGTATGTACGTACTACCTGGAACTGCCATTCTCTGTAAACTCCGGAGACTGTTGTGTGTGGAAATCCCAAGAGATCAGCAGTTTTTGAGAGACTCAAACCGCCCTATCTGGCACCAACAATCATTCCACAGTCAAAGTCACTTAGATCACATTTCTTCCCCATTCTGATGTTTGGTCTGAACAAGAACTGAATCTCCTGACTATGTCTGCATTTTTCTATGCACTGAGTTGCTGCCTCATGATTGGCTGATTAGGTATTTGCATTACTACACGGGTGTACAAGTGCTTGATAATGTGGCTACTGTGTGTATGCTGTTTAGATTTTCATCTGAATTTGTCTCCTCTTCTTTGAAAGGTGTGGGTAAGTGTTGGATTAAAATCCAAAGGGCGACTCTCCTCTGGTCCTTTCTCACATTCGATGTTGGTGGCTCAGCAGTCTTCCGATAACCTTATCAATGTTCGCGGGAATTGGACAATGATTCTTGCAAGGATTGATAGGGCTATCAAACGTTTGAAAGGCAAGTTTGACAAAGCAGCACTACAGTTTCACCTGTAGAATCTTATTCCAACATTTGTCATCACCTTCCAGGAAGGAGGCCGTTTGGTCACAAATTCCTCGTGTATCCTGAGACAGCACATAGTAGAAAGACCTGGGGAAGATCAAATAACATTCACAAATAGTTGAGGAGAAAAAGTTGTAAAAATCCCTTTTCCTAAAATTAATCAAATAGGGAATGACACCAAAATACATTAAAATGTAATGAGCTATGTATTATCCTTCACTAGATAGGTCACAGGGCAGAATGCTGTATCCTTGATGATTTTTAGATAAACTGTGATTAAAATCTTCCACATTTCTTTCAATACTTGTGAGTTTGTACACCCAGCCCAAATCTTTGGCTTCACAATCTAAAATTGCTCTGTGTTTTACATAGAAATAAACACTGGATATTTTAACCAGCTGCAGAAGATGACGACCGTAACATGTAAGCCTGTGGAAAATGATCTGTATTAAGGTCAACTGACACTGATTCCAACCACTGTATCTAGCACTCAAGGCTGCTTTTGAGAAAATCGAGGAGCAACTCCCAAAACATGAGGACCTCAAGGGAGCTGCCAAGGGTTTGATGAGGCTGCAGGATGTGTATGCCCTAAGCACAAAGGGTCTGATCAAAGGGGAGTTCCTACAGATAGCTGGAAGAGAGGTTTCCAGTATCTACAGGCCAGATCTATCCAGCAGCCTTTCAGCAGATGACTGTTTTCAAATTGGAAAGGTACGTAAACAATGATGTAAAGATATCAGTGATAGAACTTCATTTTGTTTCAAAATAATGGGACCGGTATTAAATATATTCAGAAGGCCTTAGTGCATAGTTGGAATAAGATTCTCTTATATATAAGTTTTTTGTTACTAACGTTAGGTTGAAGGTGTACTGCCTTTGCTGAAAAGTATTTAAACGTTTATCTACTCTGCATTCATTAATTGCAGACTTGTTCCTAATTTTCAACTACTATTCAAAATACTATTCAAGATTGCTTTTTTTTAATCGTTCTTCAATACATGAGTGTAAAGGAGAAGGAAATAATTGTTACTCCAGACTCCAACGCAGCGTTAAAAAAACACAATAAGCGTAAAGATCAGAATAAATATCAACATAAAAGCAATCCAATAAAACACAATAATCAGGTAACTGTAAAGTGGAAGGATGAAGGTTGTTGATGGGCTGTGGAGAGGAGTATCTGATGTGGATGTAGCACTGGTAGGGGGTAGGTGGTAGTGGGTTAATGGGTGGAGGGGGTGATCAGTTTGATGGCTTGGGGGAAGTAACTGAGTCTAGTGGTCTTGGTATGGATGCTCCATAGCCTATTCCCTGATAGGAGTGGGACCTTAAGCCAGGTGGGTGTGATCCTTTATGATATTGGCTGCCTTTTTCTGGTACCTCTCTGTACAGATGTCCCTGATGGTGGCTGGTGCCAGTGATGCATTGGGCAGTTTTAACAACCTGTTGTAGAGCCCTCTTGTTCACCACACAGTGATGCAGTGTGTTCAGATGCTCTCAGCTGCATTTGTAGAAAGCCAAGAGTACTGATGTGCATGGTCCAGCTCTCTTCAGCCATCTTAGAAAGTTGAGGTGGTGGTGAGCATTTGATTGACATCAGTTTGTAGACAATGATACTTCTTCCAGAGGACTGTGGTGAAGTTTTGTGTCAACAGTTAGATTGGAGAACAGCACTTGGAAAAGTGGTCACTAAAAACAGTTTTGATTTATTTTAGTTGTAGGTCGAGATGTGCACCTCTCACTTCTCTGCATGTATCAATGGAAATAAATTCTTATCTTGGAGAGACTATTGTATGAGGAGAGATTAGGTCAACTTGGATTGCATTCTCTAATGCCAGGCAGAGTGAAATGTGATTTATTTGAATCTTGTGCAATTCTGACAAGTCCTGGCAGACTTGATACAGGGAGGATGTTCTTCCAGGTGGGAGCACCTAGAATGAGGAGCTATGGTTTCATGTTATAGTGAAGGAGGTTTTGGACTGAGATGAAGAGATGGTTCTTCACTCAAAGAACTGGAGAGATGAATATAACTATGAAGGACATAGATAAATTTCTGGGTGCAAAGGACAACAAAGGATAAGGGGAGAGAACAAGATGAATTAGATGATTAGAAGTGAAATGTGGAGCAGGGTCAAAAAGGCATAATGGGTCAATTCATATTCATATTTTCTATGTTTCCATAAAAGATTTCTGCATGAGCCAGCTAACCCCTGCACTCCTACTTACTGAGATGAAAATCTATTCTCCAGTTTTTGATCTAGGGAGAACCGGGCAGGAACTAGTCTTGTGCAACAGCACAACATAAGAACACGAGACCATAAGAAATTGGAGAAGGAGCAGGCCATCTCCACCATTCAATTTTTAAATCAATATTGCCTAGGAGGATTTTTGAGAATTCATTCTGAAGTCTGGATGGATTGGCCAGAAGGATTTTTGTACCTGAAGTCTACCTGAAGTCAGGTAGTACAGGTTGTCTCCAAGAAATGAGACAGCTCCCATCATATTATTAGATATAAAAGTCTAATATGTGCATATGCTCAATCCTACAAACTCTCTCTCTCTCTTTCCCTCGCTCCACTTTTAGTAATTAATGACATAGGAAATGGGAGCAGGAGTAGTCGTGCTCCATCATTCAATAAGATCAATGCTGATCCAGCTGTGGACTCAGCTTCATCTACCTGCCTTTCTCCATAACCCTTAGATCCCCCACTATGCAATATTTTTTTGTGTCTTAAATATACCTAATGAGTTAGCCACTTCTGTTTCCCTGGGCACAGAATTCCACAGACTCAATACTCTCTGGGGAAAGCAATTCCTCCTCATCTCTCTCCTAGATCTATGCTCCTGGATCTTGAGGCTATGTCCCGTAATTTCAATCTAATCTACCAGTTCAAACAAATTCCTTGCCTCTATCTTATCCTTTTCATAATTTTAGATATTTGATAGAAACATAGAAATATAGAAAACATACAGCACAAAACAGGCCCTTCAGCCCACAAAGCTGTGCCAAACATGTTCCTACCTTAGAACTACCTAGGCTTTACCCATAGCCCTCTATTTTTCTAACCTCCATGTAGCCATCCAGGAGTCTCTTAAAAGACCCTATCGTTTCCACCTCCACCACCGCTGGCAACCCATTCCACGCACTCACCACTCTCTGCATTGAAAAAAAAACAACAACTTACCCCTGACATCTCTGTACCTACTTCCAAGCACCTTAAAACTATGCCCTCTCGTGCTAGCCATCTCAGCCCCGGGAAAAAGCCCCTAACTATCCACACGATCAATGCCTCTCATTATCTTGTACACCTCTATCAGGTCACCTCTCATCCTCCGTCGCTCCAAGGAGAAAAGGCCGAGTTCACGCAACCTAATCTCATAAGGCATGCTCCCCAATCCAGGCAACAGCCTTGTAAATCTCCTCTGCACCCTTTCGATGGTTTCCACGTCCTTCCTGTAGTGAGGCGACCAGAATTGAGCACAGTACTCCAAGTGGGTCTGACCAGGGTCCTATATAGCTGCAATATTACCTCTCAGCTCCTAAACTCAATCCACGATTGATGAAGGCCAATGCACCATATGCCTTTTTAACCACAGAGTCAACCTGCGCAGCAGCTTTGAGTGTCCTATGGACACAGACCCCAAAATAATTCTGCTTCCAGCCAGAGGGCAGCGCCAAACACTCGAAGCGCTTCCTTTCCATCTCCGGGGCGTTGGTGGTTCGAGCGGGGATGGAAACGTCCCCACCCTCCACCTCCGCCCCCCCATTCTCCTTCAGGAGAAATGGACAGCGGATCCCGAGCTGTCCGTGTGTCCACCACCATCGCTGCATCCTCCTCTCGCCACATATAGATCTTATTTCTATAAGATCTCCTCTCATTCTTCTGAATTCCAGTGAGCATAGTCCCAGGCAATCTCTCCTCATGGGCTTATCAACCCGGTGAATCACCCTTGCACCACCTCCAAAGCTAATATTTCTTTACTGAAGTAGGGAGACCAGAAATGTGCACAGTACTCCAGGTATGGCCTCACAGGTACCTTGTACAGTTGCTCTTAAATTCAATCCCTCTATCAATGAAGGTCAATGTACCATTTGCCTTCTTAATAACCTGTTGCACTTGCAAACCAACCTTTTGTGATTCATGCACAAGCACTCCCAAGTCCCTCTGCACAACAGCTGCAATCTTTCATCATTTGAATAATAATCTGCTCTTCTATTTTTCCTTCCAAAGTGGATGACCTCACATTTACCAGCATTATACTCCATCTGCTAGAACCTTGCTCACTCACTTAATCTATCTATATCCCTCTGCAGATTCTCCGCATCCTCTGCACAGTCTGCTTTGCCGCTCAGTTTAGTGTCAAGTGAATTATTATTTTGAAATTACTTGAAATCAGCCCAATTTTCCATTGAAATTTAGCTTCTGGCTAAGTTCTAAACATTTTACCCTAACATTAAATGATAATTTATTTCATTGGTACTAAATTTCATTGTGAATTTACTTGAAGTGTGAAGACAGGTGATGTAAGATGGTAATAAATGAGTCCATCAATAAACTGAATCAGGAATGTCATGCTAATCATTGCAAGCATCTGGATGACCTGTCCGATACTTGACCTACCCCATGAATAGCAGCAGTCATTTGAAAGCTAGATTTTTCTGTCTTTGTCCAGTTGAAAATCTAAATGAATGTCACAAAAGTCAAAAAGTAACTTAAAAGATCAGATAAGTTTATTGTCAATATACACCCAGGGTGCAATGAAATTCCTTACTTGTGTGAAGCTCTCTATGTAAACAGTGGTCTTGGTAAGATAAATGCAGCAAAAACAACAGGGTGGTGCAAAATATCATGCATGTTTTAAGATATGTAGGAATTCAAAACTGGTCGTTGTTGGAATGCATGTTAAGTATGCAATTATTGGACATGTAAATTCATATTGATGTAAAGATATGTACTTTGCTGATGGGATTAAATGGTTATTGGGATATGATCCTTGTCTCTGCACACAATACTGTATGCTGTATAATTTTATAAGGAACTATCTGCTATCATATTAGAAGAACATTTCCCTTGTATAGAGAATGTAATAGCCTTCATGATTTTATGTAGAAGCATTCATGTGTAATTTACCTATAAACTTACCAGGCATTTAGACATCACTTTAAAAATAAAGGAGTAAAGGAAATTGCAGAGGCATGAGAGCGGAGTTGGCCAGAATTGATTGGAAAAAAGCACTGCCAGGGATGACAGCAGAGCAGCAATAGCTGGAATTTCTGGAAGCAATTCGGAAGACACAGGATATAGACATCCTAAAGAGGAAGAAGTATTCTAAAGGCAAGATGACACAACCATGGCTAACAGGATAAGTCAAAGCCAACATAAAAGCCAAAGAAAGGGCATATAATAGAGCAAAGATTAGTGGGAAGTGAGAGGATTGGGAAGCTTTTAAATACTAATAGAAGGCAACTAAAAAGTCATTAAGAAGGTAAAGATGGAATATGAAAGTAAGCTAGCCAATAATATTAAAGAGGATCCCAAAAGTTTCTTTAGATATGTTAAGTGTGAGAGGTGAGAGTCTCCAGTTTCAGGAACAGTTGTGGATCGTGAACCAGGGTGGACAACTTCACTCACCTCAACATTGAACTGATTCCACAACCTCTGGTCTCACTTTCAAGAATTTAGTAGTTTGTCTTTTGCACATTGGTTGGTTGTCAGTCTTTGAGTGTAGCTTTTCCACTGATATTATCGTATTTCTTTGTTTAACTGTGAATGCCTGCAAGAAAATAAATCTCTGGGTAGTATATGATGAAATATATAAATATGCACTTTGATAACAAATTTACTTTTGAACTTTGAACTTTTGAACTTCACATTTAGTATTTTCATCCCAGGTTGCCTATGATTCAGAAGACTATTATCACTCAGTTATTTGGCTAGAGGAAGCTGTCAATCTTTTCCGGCAAAGTATCGGAGTCTGGAATACTGAAGATGAAGGAAGCCTTGAGGATGCCCTGGATTACCTGGCTTTTTCTCATTATATGGTAAGAAATGTTTGTCAGGCAGCACGTCTGCTAAAACTGGAACAATGCAGAAAGTATCAGCACAAGACTGATGTGCTAGCATATAAGGCATCCCACCAAAAATAATGTCCTCATGACCTGATTTATTTGATTAAGGGGAAACTACCCCACATTTGTGAAATTAGTGATAGAAAGGATGGCTTAGTGATGTATTGAGAGAGGAAAAGCAGGGAGCCATTGGCCATTTAGCCCGAGGTCAGCAATAGAGGAAATTCTGGAAGTGCTAAAGGGTCACATAAGAAAACAATAGGATTACGTAGAGTCATCATGGATTTATGAAATTAGAATCTTGACAAACTTCCTTGAGTTGTTTTGAGATTATAACTAGCAATAATAACAAAGCAGAATCAGTAGACATGATATATTTGGACACTCTGAGGATATTTGATAAAATGCCACATGAGAGACTACAAGGCAAAAGCAGATGCAAAGCCACGTGGGATTGGGAGCTATGGACTGAGGCAGACTGAGGATTGGTTAACAGACAGCAAAATTAAACAAATCATTTTCAGTTTGGTGGGCTATAGCTTATGAGGTGCACAGGGATCAGAGCTTATTGTTAATAATATGGATGAGAGGACCAAGCATTATTTTTTTTTACAAATTCGCTGTAAGTATAAAGTGTGAGCTACAATGAGGATAGAGAAAGGTTTCAGGACTTTGGGTGTTGGGGATGTCAGGTGATTTTTGATAGACTCGATGAATGAGTGATTTTGAATCCTAATGCTTTTGTGATCCAAAGCTTCTTCAGAAGTCAAGAAGGAGGCATAAGACTTGTTGTTTACAATCGTTTTATTAAGTGTTACAAGAGGAAAGAAAGAGGAGCATGGCAGGAGAGAGAAAAGTAGACGGAAAGATGAAAAAGTAGTGTGGTCTTCTCATACCAGACTAGAGACAACCAAAAAAGTGTGAGGTCCTTCATTTAGGTGTAAGCAGTATGAATGCAGAATAATTTTTAACTGCTTGAGAGATAGAAAGGTGTTCAAAGGGTCATGGGGGATATCCTCATATATAAACCTCTAAAAATTAGCATATTCATACTGCTAGCTGTTAGGAAGTCAAACCATATAGATGCCATTCTTCAAAGAAAGGGGCTTACCTTCCCCCACTATCAACGCTGCCCTCACCCGCATCACTTATGTTTTATGCACGTCTGCCCTCACCCCATCCTCCCACCACCCCACCAGAGATAGGGTTCCACTTGTCCTCACCTACCAGCCCATCAGCCTCCACATCCAACACATAATTCTCCGTAACTTCCACCATTTTCAACAGGATCCCATGACCAATCAAGTCTCTCCCATGACCCCACTTTCCGCTTTCCACAGGAATCACTCCCTACTCGCCTCCCTTGTCCATTCGTCCATCCCCACTGATCTCCCTCTTGGTACTTATCCTTGCAAGCGGAACAAGTGCCACACCTGCCCCTACACCTCCTCCCTCACTACCATTCAGACCTTCAAACAGTCCTTCCAGGTGAGGCGACACTTCACCTGTGAGTCTGTTGGGATCATCTACTGTATCTGGTGCTCTCAGTGTGACCTCCTGTATATCGGGGAGACCCGATGTAGATTAGAAAACCTCTTCGCCAAGCACCTACACTCCGTCTGCCAGAAAGAGAGAGTGGTGTCTCCCAGTGGGCACCCACTTTAATTCCACTTCCCATTCCCATTCCGATATGTCAATCCCACAATGAGGCCACATGCAGGCTGGAGGAGCAACTCTTTGTATTCCGTCTGGGTAGCCTCCAACTTGATGGCATGAACACCGATTTCTTGACCTTCAGATAATGCTACCCCTCCCCTTCACTACTCTCCATTCCTGTTTCCATCTCTCACCTTATCTCCTTACCTCCCTCTGGTTCTCCTCTCCCTTCCCTTTTTTCCATGGTCTTCTGTCCTCTCCTCAGATTCCCCTTTCTCCAGTCCTGTATTTCTTTCACCTATCAACTTCCCAGCTCTTTACTTCACCTCTCCCGGTTTCACCTTTCACCTACCACCTCGTATTTCTTCTTCTGTGCCCTCCACCTTCTTACTCTGACCCCGTCTGCGTGAGATGATGGGACTTCGAGGGACTCTGAGACTTTTACTGTGCCATGGTCTGTTCTTATCAAATTACAGTATTGCTTTTCCCTGTTGTAACTATATGTTATAATTATGTGGTTTTTGTTAGTTTTTAAGTTGGTTTGTCATGTGTTTTTGTGATATCATTCTGGAAAAACATTTTTATCATTTCTTAATCCATGCATTACTAAATGACAATAAAAGGGGACTGCGTGTCCTCATAATCATAATAATAATCTTTCTTCCCAGTCCTGATGAAGGGGCTCAGCCCAAAACATCGATTGCTTACTCTTTTCTACAGATGCTGCCTGACCTGCTGAGCTCTTCCAGCACCTTGAGTGTTTTGCCTGGATTTCCAGCAGCTGCAGATCTGCTCATGTTTGAGACAAACCAAAGGTTGTCCTTCATTGCGAACAGTAAAAGACCAATGACATCTGACTGAAATCATGGTAGGCTTGCACCATGAATATTGTGAGCATCACACACAGAATGCTGGAGGAATTCAGCAAGTCCAGCCGTATTTCTGGAGAGGAATAAACAGTTCTGTTTTGGGCCGTGACCCTTCATCAGGACCGGAAAGGAAGGGTGGCGGGGTGGGGTGGAGAAGCCTGAGTAAGAAGGTGGGGAGAGGGAAAGGAATAAAAACTAGCAGCTGATAGGTGAAACCAGGTGAGGGGATAGTTGGGTCAGTTGGGGGGGGGGATGAAGTAAGAAGCTGGGAGGTGATAGGTGGAAGAGGTAAAGACCTGAAGAAGAAGGAATCTGATAGGAGAGCTACATAAGGAACCATTCAGTGACACCAAGCTAGGAGATCCAGACAAACTTGAAAAAACCACACAGAAATTAAGGTCAGAAACACTTCACAACAGCCTAAGCCAGGTACGTGAAGCAATGTACAAGCAGAAATATGAAAGTTAATTCCTGAAAGGGACTTACAACAGAACGTGCTGTATTGTTCTGTCTTTTTTTTAAGTATTCTGCATTTCTTCATTCTTTTTCAAGACAAAAGGTTTCAGTCTAGAATGACAATTAAACAACTTATATACACAGTCATTATTGCACTTTGGACAATACATTTGAATATACACCTTTGGTCTCCTCATATGCTGCTTGACCTATGAGTTCTTTAGCACTATGGTGTCTTGTTTGTGGTAGAGCTTGTGGATTTTGGAGAATGGTGTTTGAGAGTAATGGTGGAATAGTTGTAGACGGTACATGTTGGAGGGAGAGTTTACTGGCAGTGGAGGGAGCAAATATTTAAGGTGGTGGGTGTGGTGCCAATCAGTTGATGTGGAGAGTGCATGGACTACTTGAGTATTGCTGAAGATGTACTCATGCAGGCAAGTACAGCTAGTGAGGGATGTGTAGGGCAGTTTTACACCAGAGAAAAGGCACTTCAAAGGGGTAAGTTTTTTCTCTCCTCCTCTGCACTTCCAAAAGGGCCGGCTCTGTTTACGAGAAGGAGAAATGCTAAAACCTTGAAGTAGGAATCTAACACAACTCAGCCGCGGAGACAGCTACTTTCACATCACTGAAGAAGTGTTTGAAATGTGATGGCCGAGGAGGCTACTGGCCAATTGCTGGAAAGTGTGATTCATATAGTTGGAAGGGAACGCAGACAAAAACCAGGAGGAACCCAGCGAGTCAGGCAACATCTATGAAAATGAATAAACAATTGATGTTTTGGGCCAAGACCTTCCTTCTGGACTGAAAAGGAAGGGGGAACACACCAGAATAAAAAAGTGGGGGGTGGAGGGTAGCTGGGAGGTGATAGGCGAAGCCAAGTGTGTTGGAAAGATATAGGGCTGGAGAAGAAGGAATCTAATAGGAGAGGAGAGTGGACCATGGGAAAAAGGGAGATGGAGGGGACCCAGGGACAAGTGATAGGCAGGCGATGAGGTTGGAGGCCTCTTATCTTTTGATCTCTTATCTCCTGTTTACTGGAAGGAGAAATCGATATTCATACCATCGGGTTGGAGGCCACGCAGACGGAATACAAGCCGTTGCTTCTCCACCCCATGGGCGGCCTCACCTTGGCACAAGAGAACAATATCAATAGGTCTTTGGCAGCTAGCACAGGCCCAATGGGCTGAATGGTCTGTTTTCATGCTATGGGACTCTATGCCTATGATTAGATTAGATTAGATTATGAGGACACTCAGCCCTCGTTTATTGTCATATAGAAATGCATGCATGCATTAAGAAATGATAGTTCCTCGAGAGTGATATCACAAAAAAAAGGACAAACCAAAGACTAACACTGACAAGACCACATAATTATATATGTGGATGTAAAGTAACATACTCAATGCTTGTGTATTGTTTTTCAGATGGGAAACGTTGGTCATGCCGTGAAACTATCTAAAGAACTGCTACAGCTTGGTACGTGCAGCTAAAATCTTTTTACCTCTAATTCTCCAGAACCACAGTTTCCTTTGTGGCAATCACCAAGTTCAATCCAACGCACTTCTTGACAGCTTCGCCTCTTGTCGTCTTTGTCTGTAGTCAGTCTTAAACATAAATAGTCCCAAAGTCTCAAAAGAAATTTCAAAATTTTGACCATTACTAGCTCTTAAGATAGAAAAGAAACATCTGGCAATCCCTGGGAATCCCATCAGATATAGCCCACTAAACCAAAAATAGACCACTTATTTCTACTGTCCGTTAGCTAATCATCAATCCAGAACCTCAATATTGCTCCAGATATGGAATGGCTTGAATGCTACATCTCATCCCTGTGAAGTGAATGTTCACATGGCTTCTCTTAGTGTGTCATCATTGTACTGGCTGGAGATGGGCTGTCTGGCCCTTTGAGTCCAGCTGACCATTAGCCATCCAGTTACATTAACCCGACATTAACCCTATCTTATCCTCCCCACTTTCCCGTGAGTTTCTAAACTGACATGAGACCAAAGGACATAGGAGCAATATTAGGCCATACGGTGCATGGAGTCTGCTCTGTCATTCCACAAAGGCTGATTTATTATCTCTTTCAACCCCATTCTCCTGCCTTCTCCCCATAACCTTTGATACCCTTACTAATTAAGAGCCTATCAACCTCCACTTTAAATATACTCAATGACTTGCCCTCCGCACTCATCTGTGACAATGAGTTGCACAGGTTCACCACTCTCTGGCTATTCAATAAGTTTCATTGAGAATCCTCTTATTCTTCTGAACTCCGGCGAGCACAGGCCCAGAGCTATCAAACACTCCACGTGTATTAACCCTTTCATCCCTGCCACCTGCAGTATCTCATTTCCTTTTACCTTTTGGTCTCTCTTTTTCTGCTTTACAGCTCTGATATGAACACAGCTGTAGCTACGGTATCTAATACACTGTTACTTTGTGTTGTGCAGTTTGTCACTACACTCACTTTGTGTTGAAGACTTGATCCAATATCTGGAGTAATCAGAAGCTCCCTTCTTGGTTTGCAGTTTTTTTTTGCAATATGTTCAAATATTCAAGCTTCGACAGGCAATACTCGAAAGGATAAATGATCCCAAGCAAAGCATTTAAGTTTTGCAAGAAGTCATATCTATTTCTGGACAGGCTTTACAACAATACGATCCTACTTGACACATGTCTGGTTATTTTTCAACACACCCATTGTTTCAAATAAGGTATGATTTTATATCTAATAATTTGTGGTACTCAAATTGATTAATATGGCCATGGTCTCTAAATCATTAGCATAAGACATAAGAGCAGAATTAGGCCACTCGGCCCATTGAGTCTGCTCTGTCATTCCATCACAGCTGATTTATTATTTGTCAACCTCATTCTCTTGTCTTCGCCTTGTACGTTTTGACACCATTACCAATCAAGAGCCTATCAACCTCCACTTTATATATGCACAGACTTGGCCTCCACAACCACCCGTGGCAGTGAATTCCACAGATTCACCATGCTCTGGCTAAAGAAATTCCTCCTCTTCTCTGTTCTAAAGGAACGTCCAATTCTGATGCTGTGCCCTCTGGTCCTAGACGCCCCTATAGGAAACATCCTCTCCACATCCACTCTATCTAGACCTTTCAATATTTGATAGGTTTCCATGAGGTCACCCTTCATTCTTCTAAATTCCAGCAGGTACAGTCCCAGAACCATCAAAGGCACTCCATATATGTTAACCCTTTTATTCCAGGACTCATTGTCATGATACACATAAAAAAACTCTATGTGTATCCACTTTACATGTAAAATTTTCTGCTTTTAGTTAAACTACTTCTTTGTTTATTAATAAGAACTTGTACGTTTGTACATTTATGGTATTGAAATTATTCAAATTCTACTCATAGCCTGATTTCTCATCAACAGATGCAAACAATAGAAGAGTTGCCAAGAACATACTGAAGTATCAGAAAATGTTGGGGACCTCTGCAGATGCTCAACCAAAGGAATTTGTGCTTCGGAGGCCGAATACGACTTACCTGCTGACCAGGGATATCTATGAATCACTGTGCCAGAAGTTAGGCTCCCAGGTAATAGCATAGCCTCTAAACTCTCGTGCACAGTTTCTCCAGTTAATTCACATTTGGTCAGTTCCGAGCCAGGAGGGCTTCCCAAGTTTGTTTTTATCCTTCTTTGCTTTGAACTCTAGTGTCATTATTCAGCCACAGTTGGAGCAGAGTCGATGGGCTCGGTGCTTCAATGTCTTATGGTCTCATGGTCTATATTTCTTGTCTAATTGTATAATCTGTGATTCCAATTTGCTATGGCGTCTAAAATTAAAGCCAGTTATTTTGAAATTTCATATTTGACAAAAGAAAAATGGAGGGCTATGTAGGAGCGAAGGGTTAGATTGATCTTAGAGTAGGTTAAAATGTTGTGGGATGTAGGGCCTGCACTGTGCTGTGGAGTTCTCTGTTCTATAGTCTTAAAATTTATTTTACCACTATAATTCACATGTGAGGACAGGTATTGTAATGATTCATATTAAAGGAAAGCAATTACTGAAACCTTCTCCTTGCTCCACCATATAACCACTGCTTAACTCATATCCCACAAATTGTGTGAACAGCAGCCTGCTCATTGGAGAGGCTTCTGGAATAAAGAATGGGGAGAACTGTGAAAGAAACTTCATGTGGTCTGTTAAAAGTATTTGTGGTGATGTACACCATCTCATAGCGTGTTATTATCACCATGGTGTTTGAGTGGTTTAACTTCTGATTTGTGCATAGATTTATATTCAGCTTTTTCTGGATAAATCTGCCATTAAATTAAACACCTGTTCATTACATTGAAAGTACTTTATATATATATATATATATATATTTATACATAAAAATACAGATTAAGATTATTTTAAAACTTGAGGCTATTATTCAATATTCAATTGGGGTGCCACGGTTGTGTAGTGATTAGCCTAATGCTATTACAGTGACTGTGACCCGGGGTTCAATTCCCACCACTGCTTGTGCGGAACTTGTATCTTATCCCCGTGACTGCGTGGATTTCCTCCGGGTGGGCTCCAGTTTCCTCGCACAGTTCAAAGTCCAGTTGGAAGGTTAATTGGTCATTGTAAATGATCTTGTGATTAGGCTAGGATTGGACTGAGGATTTGCTGGGTGGCGTGGCTTGAAGGGCTGGA
The DNA here is from genome assembly GCF_030028105.1 of Mobula birostris. Classification (NCBI taxonomy): domain Eukaryota; kingdom Metazoa; phylum Chordata; class Chondrichthyes; order Myliobatiformes; family Myliobatidae; genus Mobula; species Mobula birostris. Next base: position 27,113,250 of record NC_092376.1, read on the forward strand.
AGGTTGCCTATTCTGCACTGCATCTCAATAAATAAATAAATATTTGTTTTAATATACTGTATTTGTTAGACTGTATGCTTCATCGTTGATTCACTATATTACAGCCAAAGCACTATCAAGACTCAAACCTTTATTGCTCCTATGAGTCAAACCTCAGTCCATATTTGATTCTCCAGCCTGTGAAAAGAGAGATTATAAGCCAGAAGCCATATGTTGTACTGTACCACAACTTTATCAGTGATTCGGAGGGAAAGAGGATAAAGGAGATTGCTGCTCCCTGGGTAAAGTTCATTTAAGCATCTTTCTTTTCTTTATGTTAAACATTAGTGATCGCCAATAAAGTGATGTGAACGTGGGATATGTTAAACCAGTATTAATAATTCTTGAGGTCTTCCTTTCATGTCTGCAGTCGAAAAAGTATATATGAATTCTCTGAGCATAAATAGACATAAATAAGTGTAGTTTTCTTTAACTTCTATGGCATACAATGTAAACTTTGTGTCAGGAATATTGTAACCAGCCAGTTAGTGGCCTTCCTCTCACTTCTCGGACTGCCAAACAGTGGCAGGTTTGTGCTTTAAACTCATACCTGTTAGATTACAGAAAATTCCAGAAATGGCCATAAATAAGGAATTGGAAGGAAGAGATGATAAGAATCACCAAGCAGTGGTTCAAAGCAAATTGTTGGTGCTTGGGGGTTGTGAAATCTCTGAATCCCTGGAATTCATCCTAGGGTCTTAAAAGAAGTGTCGAATGCAATGGTTGATGTGTTGGTTTTAATTTTCAGAAATGTTCTAGAATTGCAAAAGATTCAATTTGATTAGACAACTGTGAATATAACCTCTTTACTCAAAAAGAAAGGCAACATGGTAAACTACAGGGCAGTTAGCTTGCCAAAATATTAAAGCCTGTAATTCAAGTCAATATAGCAAGGCAGTTGCTTAAGCTTGTCGCAGTTGGAGTGGTAGTGGGGACAAGCTCCCACTAACTATTAAATGCTCCCAATGATATGCACCTCAAACAGCCTCTGACAACCAAATCCAGCTCCTGGCTTTCATGTGTGGCTTAGCTACCTAGCCTGGCAGAACTGTTCCTACTGACAGGAGAAACGGCAAAGTTAGGTTACTGGAGCCTTAAAACTAGTAGGGCTCGGCAGCCATGGTTGGCAGCTCATCTAGGAGAAGGAAAACTCTGGTCTCAAACATCTGCTGCCTTGTGGCTATACCCATTCATGGGGAAGGCTTTGAGAGCAAAGCCTAAGGAAAAATCCAGAGCTGGAGTCCCTAAGGCAGTCCGACATTGAGTTCAATGCTGACTGGCAACTCCTGCAAAGACATTGGTACCAAATTGTATCGTTCTCTGCCTTCCCTTTGGATTCACCAGCTGTGTAGAGACAGGGAGCCTGCTACGTGGGCAATGGCTTGCGCTCCACATCGTACCACCCTGGTTTGTGTACTGGCTTATGTGGACAACTAGGATGCAACATTCATAGTCAACCCTGGTCAAAGGAGGGCCTTCATACCAAGGCTCTTTGAAAATTCAAGGTACTCAGACAGACTCAGCATAGTTTATGAAATAAATCTCATTGGCCAAATTATTTGAGATCTTAAAAGAAGTAACAAGTATTACAATGTACTATACTTAATTTTCAAAAGTAGATGAATTATTGCAAAAAACAAGAAGTGATGATGTAGGAATTAGCATACTGGCACAGACGGAAGATTAGAGGGCAACGTGAAAGAGTGGGCATGACTGGATCTGTATCTCATTGACAAAACCCAATGATTGAATAGCGCTGGGGTTTCAACTTTCAACAATTCATTAGAAATGACCAGGTTGAGGCACCTAAATATTGCTGATGGTACACAGATAGGAAAGCTATTTGAATTTTCAAAGAGCCTTGCGACGTAGGCCCTACTTTGATCAGGGTCGATCATGGATGTTGCATCCTAGTTGTCTACACAGGCCAGTACACAAGACTACAGAGGGATATAGGTGGATTAATCTGGTAGGTGGTGGAGCATGACGTGGGAAAATGTGAGCAACGGACTAGACTTCCGTCTGCTGGTGTCCGGAATGTGAGCGGCAACTTAATGGAAACGTAAAATCCAGAGGGGTCTTAACGAGAAGAATGCGGATAGAAAGCTTCCTCTCATGAGACCATGTGGAACCACTGTTTAAAAAAATATAATTTGTTTAATTTTTTTTAATGTGCCTTGAGTCAGAGGTGGATAGATTCTTTGTTTTATTTTATTTAGTGATATAGTGCAGAGTAGGCTCTTCTGGCCCTTTGAGCTGTGCAGCTCCAGCAACCCCCGACAAACCCAATTAACCCTAACCTAATCGTGGGACAATTTACACTGACCTATTAACCTACCCAGTAGGTTGGACTGGGGACTGTGGGATTGTGGGAGGAAACCAAAGGACCCAGAGGAAAGCTGTGCATTCCATGGGGGAGGGCATACAGAGACTCCTTACAGAATGGCACTGGAATTGAACTCTGAACTCCGGAACACGTAGCGTGGCACGAACTGCTACACTGCCGTGGACGGTGAAAGGCAGCTCAGGGTAGGTGTAGATGCAGAGCTGAGGTGACCGTCAGGTCAGCCTCAATCTCATTAACTGGTCTTCACATGCTTTTGATTCATCTGTTCCACACAATGTTAGACTGCACCAACTGGGGCGTTTATAGTGACAGCACAGTGGACTCTATGTTCCATCAGATCTGGCTGGATTCCGAACAGATTATTTGGGATGAAAAGCCTCTATCTACCCAATGAACTGCACAGTCTCCTGCTATCAGTGTTTATAACTGAAACTAACTTGCTACCAACTCTTGCACTATGAAGAGATTCTTGGGGAAACATATTGATTCCCTTTCATTTTCAACACATTTTCAAATGTTATTATTAAAGACATCTTTAACAAATCTTCGGTCTTCACTAGCTTAATAGTTCAATGGTTCCACTTAATATCAGAGAATGGATACAATATACAACCTGAAATTCTTGTTCTTCACAGATCATTCCTCTTCTTTTAAGGATAATAGAAGTTTTAAAGTAACACTGTGACAGGAATAATTTCCAGTTGAGAACTATTTCTTCCCAAGGATTTCCAGAAAATGTCACCATGCAAAAATGTACTAAAAGTACACAATCAGTTCAATGGTGTCAGTTGTTTATGTGTGTTTAAGTAGTCTGAATTGTCTCATGATAATCAAGCCTTTGGTCTCTATTTCTGATCATCACTGTTTAATAATATGGAAAGTGTTTTCCAATATGCTGTTTCTTCAGGGTGGAGAAAAGTTTTTAGGTGGGGGGGGGATGGAACGTTTGTACATACATGTTAAAACAAATGGCAAGCATGAATTTTCTGGTAACTTTGAGTAGAAACTGTTAAGTGAATGTGGTAGGAATGATAGATTCTTTTCACTTCATAAGTATTTTCACTCCCAAGCTGATATCCACTGCCAGCACATTGAACCCATGAACACTACCTCAATATTTTTTATTATTTCTGTCCTAGCACTATTTTATATATATATACTTCCTCTAATTGATTTACCTTTTTCATATATATGTAATCAGAATCAGGTTTATTATCACCGACAAGTGTCATGAAACTTGTAAACCTAGCAGCAGCAGTTCAATGCAATACATGATGTAGAAAGAAAAGATAAGTAAGTAAGTCAGTTACAGTAAGGTATATACATATATGTATATTGGGTAGATTAAAAATAGTGCAAAAACAGAAATAATGTATTTTTTTTAAGTGAGGTAGTGTTCATGGGTTGAATGTCAATTTAGGAATTGTATGCATTGTACTGCTGACACTAAGTTAACAGATTTCACGATATGTGCCAGTGATATTAAACCTGATTCTGATTCTGTTACTGATTTGGGCCCACCAGGAATTCTTGCTCTTTGAAAGCCTGAGCTGCTTGTGCAAAGGCCTTTTGTGACTTCTTTGCATTGGGTTCCAATTTGCATTATAAAACCTTGTTGTATTCCTATTTATGAACCCTTCAGCTGCCTACAGTGAGTTTTAGCTATATGTAGATCTAGTTAATCTGGCATTGATCCAATCCTGACAGAAGAATAATTCCTTTTGTTGCAATCCGGCCTCTCCAGCTCTCCGGCAATAGTTTCTTCGTTTCAAGTTCAAAGTAAATTTATTGTCAAAATACATATATGTCACTAGATGCAGATCTGAGATTCATTTTCATGTGGGCATTCATAGTGAAAAAAAGAAACACAATTAAAAATCCATAAAAGACTGCACCCAACAGGATGTACAAACAACTAATATGCAAAAGACAACAAACAATGAAAAATCAAAAATAAAGACAAAAAGGAAATAATAAATAAATAGATAGAGAAGAGTCCTTGAAAGTGAGTCCACAGGTTGTAAGAACAGTTCAGTGATGGGGTGAGTGAAGTTGAATGAAGTCATTCCCTTTGGTTCAAGAGCCTGACGGTTGAGGGGTAGTAACTGTTCTTGAACTTGGTGGTGTGGGTCCTGAGGCTCCTGTACCTTCTTCCTGATGGCAACAGCGAGAAGAGAGCATGGACTGGATGATGAGGGTCCTTGGTGACCGATGTTGCTTTCCTGCAACAGCGATCCATATAAATATGTTCAGTGGTGGGGGGTGGGGGGCTTTACAAGTAATGGACTGTGTTGTGTACTTAATATTTCAGTAGTATTTGAGTAATATTGTAAATATACAGTACTGTGCAAAAGTCTTGGGTACTTGTAAAAAGAATGTTGTAAAGCAAAAGCAATGAAATGAAAAGTTCCTAAATATCAAAATATTACTATAAAAAGCAACAGTAAAAATCAAATCAATACTTGGTGTGACCATCCTTTTCCTTCAAAACTGCATCAATTCTCTTAGGTACATTGTGGTGCGATTTTTTAAGAAAATCGGCTGGTAGGTTATTCCAAGCATGTTGGAGAATTTGTCACAGTTCTTCTGCAGACTCTGGCTGCCTCACTTGTTTCGGTATCTCCAGGTAATCCCAGGCAGACTCGGTGGTGATGAAATCAGGGCTCTGTGTAGGCCACACCATCAGAAACCATATAATTGTATTGTTTGTTTAAGCATTTGCTCGTTTAAATAACTCACTAAGGCTTACATGTAAAATAAATGAATTGCATACATTACGACGCTACCACGTGATACGTACATGCCTCACTTAAAGTAAAAGTCAAATATACACAAGTTATCTTCTGGCTCCCTTCTTTTTCTAACAATTAGTTTTTTTTATGTTTTGGAGTTGCAAAACATAACAGATTGGGCTGTATCTACTGCTTTTTGTAGGGTTTTCTGTTCCTGGGCATTGGTGTTTCCATACCAGGCTCTGATGCAGCCAGTCAATATACCCTCCACCACATATCTACAAAGGTTTGTCAAAGTTTCGGATGACATGCTGAATCTTCACAAGGTTACCCTTTCCTTTGGAGCTGTGTGATCCAATTGTTTAAAAATAACAATAAGAACCTACAGCTCAGGAATTCTGCGATGAATGCAGTTACCTCACATATCTTTGCTAATTCTGCACGTTCATTCGGATGGGTTTATTTTCTCTGATGTAGGAGGAGCTGAACGATAACCATGTGTGGCTTGTCTCACACTTACCACCAGCTGTTCCAGTTGGCATGAAAGCCAGCATTTCAGTTTAAGGTTTGGGATTCACTGCTAAAGATTAAAAATCACATTACCACCAGTGTCAAGAATATAGTCAAGGTCACAGAGTTAAAGAGCACTACAGCACAGAAACAGGCCCTTCAGCCCATCTTGTCCGTACCAGATGATTATTCTGCCTGGTCCCATCAACCAGCACCTGGGCCATGGCTCTCCATACCCCTCCTATCCATGTATTTATCCAAACTTCTCTTAAGTATTGAAATCAAACTTGCATCCTCTACCTCCACTGGTAGCTTGTTCCACACTCTCACCATTGTCTGAGTGAAAAGGATCTCCCTCATGCACCCCTTAAGCATTTCACCTTTCATCCTTAACCCACGACCTCTAGTTCTAGTCTCATCCAACTTCAGTGGAAAAAGCTTTCTTTCATTTACCCTATCTATACCCCTCATAATTTTGTATGCCTCTATCAAATCTCCCCTCATTCTCCTACACTCCAGGGAATGAAGTCCTAGCCTTTTCCTAATACAATGTAACTGGTATTTCCGCTTTATTCATGGACTGTGTACTTAATGGGAGCTTACTGCTGGCCTGCAGCCCCCATGATCACTCACTGCTCCCATCTCCTTACACTTCAGGGCCTCACAGTTGGAGCTGACATCAACCACCAACATCCCACTGACCCCCTGCCCCCCTGCCCCCCATTGTGAAGTCTGGATGAAATCCTGGACTCCGCTGGGAAAAGCAAATAACCCCTTTCCTGTGACTGACTGAAGTATTATCAATCAAATGGCATTTTGAAATCAAACTCAACATCACACGTTGTTTGGCTGAGGAGCTGTTACTCGGTATTCAACCATGTAAATCATCCCCTTGCATCGATGGTGAAGTACGTTACAGAGCTCAGCATGGCTGAGCCTATTTATAATACAGACACCACTGAGTAAATGATAAATGCTGACTATGGAGCTTCCTGTTGAGACAACATCTGCTAATTGTAGTATGGGGGAGGGGTGGGCAAAACTAAAGTAAGCCACAGGAAGTAGAATGGGGGTGGGGTGAGGGGGGGCTACTACGTAAGCCACAGCAAGTTGTAATATTCGTCAGTTCCATCATGGGTACTAGCCTCCGTAGTGTCCAAGACATCTTCAAGGAGCGATGCCTCAGAAATGTGGCGTCCATCATTAAGGACTCCCGTCCAGCAGGACATACCTTCTTCTCACTGTTAACCGTCAGGAGGGAGGTACAGAAGCCTGAAGACACACACTCAGTGATTCAGGAACAGCTTCTTCCCCTCTGCCATCCCATTTCTGAATGGATATCGAATCATGACCATTACCTCACCTTTTTATTATTTCTGTTTTTGTGCTACTATTCTTGTTAACTACTTGACATACAGATATAAACTGTAATTCATTTATTTTTTTCTTCTATATCTATCATGTATTGTGTTGAATTGCTGCTGCTAAGTTAACAAATTTCACAACACAATACAAGGCCTTGGTGAGACCACACCTGGAGTATTGTGTGCAGTTCTGGTCCCCTAATCTGAGGAAAGACATCCTTGCCATGGAGGGAGTACAAAGAAGGTTCACCAGATTGATTCCTGGTATGGCAGGACTTTCATATGAAGAAAGACTGGATGAACTGGGCTTGTACTCGTTGGAATTTAGAAGATTGAGGGGGGATCTGATTGAAATGTATAAGATCCTAAAGGGATTGGACAGGCTAGATGCAGGAAGATTGTTCCCGATGTTGGGGAAGTCCAGAACGAGGGGTCACAGTTTGAGGATAGAGGGGAAGCCTTTTAGGACCGAGATTAGGAAAAACTTCTTCACACAGAGAGTGGTGAATCTGTGGAATTCTCTGCCACAGGAAACAGTTGAGGCCAGTTCATTGGCTATATTTAAGAGGGAGTTAGATATGGCCCTTGTGGCTACGGGGGTCAGGGGGTATGGAGGGAAGGCTGGGGCGGGGTTCTGAGTTGGATGATCAGCCATGATCATAATAAATGGCGGTGCAGGCTCGAAGGGCCGAATGGCCTACTCCTGCAACTATTTTCTATGTTTCTATGTTTCTATGCTGGTGATAATAAAGCCAATTCTGATTCTGATAGGACATGGTGGCTGAATCCCAGATTATTACTGATTCTATCACTGAAGTACTAAGGCATTGTGTCTAAAAATAAAGACGAGCTTTATTTGTTACATGTACATCAACATGTACATTGAGATGTTTGTTGGTATCAAGTCAAATCAGTGAGGATTGTGCTGGGCTGCCTGCGAATGTACGCCAAGCTTCCAGCACCAACACAACATGCCAACGACTCACTGACCCTAACCTGTACGTTATTGGACTGTGGGAGGAAACTGGAGCACCCAGAGGAAACCCACATGGTCATGGGGAGAACGTACAAACTCCTTACAGGGACAGACAGGAACAGAGATCACTGGAGCAGTAACTGTTGTCACTTTTGCAGACTCTTTTATGAAAGAAGTGTTTTTTTTTACTAAACAAAGCTTTTTGCTAATCTGCCACTGCCACCCTATAATCAAGATCCATGCTGATTCCCTGTAAAACACTGTCCATATCCAGGGAGCCATCTCACAGTGAATCTGAACATCAATGATGAATTTCCCCGTTACCTCCAACGAACCAACACCAGAAATGGCTGTCTGAGGAGAAAGCCATCTGTAGGGCAAAATCCCAAACTTGGCAATGAGCTCATGGTCTACTGGGCACCTGTATACAGTAAGATCATCTGAGCACTGGAGAAGTACCATTGACACTGTCCCTGCTAAATCCGCTTTGGCAGGGGAAATGAACCAACGTCACCATCCTCTCTCAAGTCACCTTCTAGACCACTGCGTTTATGAGCATCCTCAACTCAATCTGATGTGCAAGCTACATTATCCTGCATCCAAAATGAGCTTCCTGAGGGAGGTTCCATGGGATAGACAAGATAGAGCCATAGAGCCAATGGGCCCTTTAGTCCAACTAGTCTATGCTGATCAAGATTCTTATCTAGGCCAGTCCCATTTGCTGGTGTTTTGCCTATACTCCTTTATGGCAGATCAAACCAAGCAGGGGAGAGGGAATGGTGGAGTTGGGAGACAGAAGTAGGTAGATGGAGGAAGATAAATGAATATAATTTATTATAAATAGATAAGAATATAATCAGATAAATAAATAGCAGATAAATACATTCCAAAGATGAAGAACTATGAGGCAACCATGACTGACCAGGGAAGTGAAAGGCAGCATAAAAGCAAAAGAGAGGGCATATAATAGAGCAAAAATTAGTGGGAAGATAGAGGATTGAGAAGCTTTTAAAACCAACAGAAAGCAACTAAAACGCCATAAAGAGAGAATTAGAATTATATTTAATATCACCGGAATATGTCATGAAATTTGTTATCTTTACAGCAGCAGTACAATGTAATATGTGTTGGCGTGTGGCCAGGTGGTTAAGACGTCAGTCTAGTGATCTGAAGGTCGCTAGTTCAAGCCTCAGCTGAGGCAATGTGTTGTGTCCTTGAGCAAGGTACTTAATCACACATTGCTCTGTGACAAAACCGGTGCCAAGCTATATGGGTCCTAATGCCCTTCCCTTGGACAACATCGGTGGTGTGGAGAGGGGAGACTTGCAGCATGGGCAACTGCTGGTCTTCCATACAACCTTACCCAGGGCTGCGCCCTGAAAACCTCCCAAGGCACAAATCCATGGTCTCACAAGACTAACAGGTGCCAATAACAATGTAATATATGATAGAGAAAAAACTGAGTTATTCCAAGTATATTAAATAGTTCAGTTAAAATAAATAGTGCAAAAGAACAGAAATAAAAAAGTAGTGAGTGAGTGTTCATGGGTTCAATGTCCATTCAGAAATTGGATGGCAGAGGGGAAGAAGCTGTTCCTGAAAAGATGAAATATGAAGGTAAACTAGCCAACAATATAAAAGAGTATATTGAGAGTTTATTAAGAGTAAAAGAGAGACGAGAATGGATATCGGACCATTGGAAAATGATGCTGGAGAGGTAGTAATGGGGTACAAAGAAATGGCAGGCGATCTGCATCAGTCTTCACTGTAGAAGACACTAACAGAATTGCAGACATTTGAGACTGTCAGGGCACAGAATTGAGTGTTTTTATTACTAAGGAGAAGGTGCTTGGGAAGCTGAAAAGCCTGAAAGTAGATACATCACCTGGACCAGTTGGACTACACCCCAGGGTTCTGAAGGAGACGGCTGAAGAAATTGTAGAGGCATTAGTAATGATCTTTCAAGAATCACTAGATTCTGGAATGGTTCCTAAGGCCTGGAAAATTGCAAATGTCACTTCACTCTTTAAGAAGAGAGGGAGACAGAAGAAAGGAAATTATAGGCAAGTTAGCCTGACTTCAGTGTTGGAAACATGTTGAAGTCTATTATTAAGGAGGAGATTTCAAGGTACGAGGAGGTGCATGATAAAACCGGCCAAAGTCAGCATGGTTTTCTGAAGGGGAAATCTTGCCTGACAAATCTGTTGGAATTCTTTGAGGAGATAACAGGCAGGATAGACAAAGGAGAGTCGGTGGATTTTCAGACGGCCTTTGACAAGGTGCCACACATGAGGCTGCTTAACAAGATAAGAGCCCATGGAATTACAGGAAAGGTACTAGCATAGATAGGAAGCTAGCTGACTGGCAAGAGGCAGCAGCCAGCCAGAAAAGGTCCCCTTTATTCCCATTCTTTGCTTCTATCCTGCCATTTATTTATCTGCTTATATTTGTATCTATGTATCTAGAAGGAATAAAGTTGTGGATTTTTTCTAAATGTGGAGAAAATGCAAAAAACAGAGATGTAAAGGGACTTGGGAGATCCTTGTGCAGGATTCCCTAAAGATTAACTTGCAGGTTGAGTTGGTGGTGAGGAAGGCAAATGCAATGTTAGCATTCATTTTGAGACGATTAGAATACACTAGCAAGGATGTAATGCTAAAGCTTTATAAGGCATAGGTCAGACCGCACTTGGAGTATTGTGAGCAGTTTTGGGCCCCTTATATAGGAAAAGATGTGCTGGCATTGAAGAGAATCACAAGAATTATCCCAGGAATGAAAGGGTTAACATATTTGATGGCTCTGGGCCTGTACTCGCTGGATTTGAGAAGAATGGGGGAGGGGTGCGGGGTGGGGGGAGATCTCATTAAAGGTTTCCCGCTTACACATTTGCAATTGTTTTGAAGTTATTCTGTTGAGGTCATGCATACTATCCTGTCAATGCTAGCTACCAGTAGCAAAGCCCTCCAGAGGTCTGTATCAGGGCAGGTGGCAAACTTGAGCTGGTAAAACTGCATTCTGCAGCTACTAAGGAAGGTCCTGGTTGAACTCCTGGGGCTTGACACACCTGTGAGCAGTGGAGGCACATCTGTTATGTTTGCTGCTGATGTCAGTGGCAATGGATTGCAGAAAGGATATCTGTGAGCTTCATTGTGCACTCTGCCAACCTGCTTTTATTTGGTGTTTGTCCAAAATCAGCTGGTTAGCACTTTAATCCCTAACTTTTCCCAGCATTAAATTGTGCAAAGGGACGCTTCCCCCCACAACTCCCACCCAGACACCACATCTGCATCTGCACCACCATATCTGGAAGTGCATTTTCAAGCAGTGATTAGTCATTGCGAGTTGAGGAATTTCTTGGTGGCTCTCCAAAACATGCTTTTTGCCAATCCTTTCACACCTCCTTTGCCTTTAGAAGTGGCATATCAGGCAGCAGCTTTCAGTCCCATTTACTGTATTTCTGTCAGTTTTCTCTCTGTTGCCTCGGGGCTGAAGAGTGGCTGCTTTCTTGAATTAACTTTCCTCAGAGCAGGATCCTCTGACATTGGGTTCAAACTTGTTTTTGCCTCTTTGCACTATACCTCTTGGCTCTTTGTGTTGGGCACGTGGTCAAGTGGTTAAGGCACTTGTCTAGTGATCTCAAGTTCGCTGGTTCGAGCCTCAGCTGTGGCAGCGTGTTTGTGTCCTTGAGTAAGGCACTTAACCACACATTGCTCTAGTGTCTGTGCGAGGAGTGGCGCCCCACACAGACTTCGTCTGCGCCTTGTAAGGCATGAAAATGCCTGACGCAGGCCTCACATGGTCTGAGTTGACGTTCCCTTCTCGGGTCATAGGGTCATAGAGAACTGCAGCACAGGAAAAGGCCCTTTGGCCCATCTGATCTCTGCTGGTCTGGTTTTCTGCCTAGTCCCGTCTACCTACACCTGAACCACGTGAGGTGGTCCCCTGTAGCTCAAAGACTGGAATAGTCAGTGCACATTTTGATCATGAAGCAGGTTGAGTTTCAGATTCAGACTCATTTATTTATCACACCTATTTGGTGAAATGTATTATTTGCATTAACAACCAACTTACCTGGGGGCAGCTCGCAAGTGTCGCCACACATTCCAGCCCTGACGTAGCATGCCCACCTTGAGTTGGCCGGGAAAGTGCAGCATTAAGAAGTCGCTGCACAACAAAGCAAAGTGGGAATTGAAAAATGGTGAGGAAAGGGTTCCATTCTCCACAATGGACATCATAACCATTTGCACATTAGACGACTTCTGGCAAGAAGAGTGCCCTGGCAGTCAAAGGGAAAATCTGTTGCTAGTAACCACAAAGCAAACAAAACATTATTTTCATAGCTGTTCTATCATAAACCCAAAGATAATAGAACAACTATGTACACCAAAGCTAAACAGAAAATCATTCCATTTAGTGTGACATCTGCCAACTCGCTGTGGTGTGTTGATTGCCAATTTTCCGTGTAAAACTCCAACAACAGAAACTTTCACGATTATTTTCCTGTTGAGGGAGAGCCAGTGATGTATGGGATCTTGGTATATTAATGACATTACACATTACTCCTAAGAATTCAGACATGTTTCTGCCTGTTGTATTTCATTATCAAGACCTAATATGTAAAGTAGAAAGGGCCCCGCATAACAGCATGTTAACCCGTGTGAAGCTGACGCTTTTTGACGTTAGATTCCAGTAGGTATCAATCACAGTTACACATCCAACTCTTACAACATAGGAGAGCTAATAATCTGGACAGTGGTTCTACTGCAGGGGTGAAAGAATATAGGGCGTTTAGAGAAATCAGGTTAAAATTTTCAGATCAAAGCAATCCCTGACAAAGTTCAAACACAGCAAGCAGGGGAGCCAGAGAGCATCATTGCAGATTAGGAGAGGAGCGGAATTGAACTGAATGAGAAATATTCCCTAGTGGAAGTGCAAAGTCAACCCGGAAAGAATTAAAATTCGGAAAATAGGAGATTAGCTCGGGGTGGGGCACCTTTCTAAAATGGCAGCTTGGGCTGCTGGGCCTGCTGTATGACTCTGTGACTCTAATGTAAAATGTAAAACTACTGGGCAAAAAATAGTGTCCATATTTCACAAGTAAGCAGTGAACATTTTTTCACCTTTATCTTATAATATTTTAGTACAACCGAAGAATGGAGAGTGGCTGGAATAAATTGTTCCTAATGGATCATGTACGTACAGCAGTATTCCCAGCCTCCTTTATTTTTGGCTCTGTATTGACATTTGGAATCTATTACGTGGATGGTGAAACATCTCCCATTTCAAGAACCTCCCATCGGAGGTTAGGTGGTGTAATAGGGTTGGTATGAATCCAATTGATGTCGGAAATGTTCCTTCCTCTGTTGGCTGCTTTGGGCAGCAGGAAACATGTTTTTATGCCATCAACCTAGTTCCCAGTCAGTGAGGCAAGGAGAAGTTTACCACACAACAATGTTAAAGCAGCAAGCTTATTCACTTGCTCTAAGAATGGTTGCGTTTGGGAAATGGATAAAGCTCGTGAAAGGCAGATCAAACCGAGAGAACTTTGTCCTAAATTAGCCTTATCTGGAAATAAGTGCCACAGTCAACAAAATTCCTTTCACCAAAGTGGCATTCCTTTAACTGTGAGTGGGCTTGAACTACCATCACTGTGAATCTCCTGTCCCAGATGAGGATGGCTGCATGTCACAGAATCACACAATACATTCTGTTCCAGTGCAGTTGGACAAAGCTGTAACCACTGTCTGTAATGTCTGGGCACACACATAGGTCATGTCTGAACTAATTTTCCAAATAACTTGACTGAATCCTCAACACTGTATTCAATTCCTACCACCAGCCTCAAAACTACTGTTAGTCCACAGCACGTTTAAAGCATCCTCCAGTCAATTGTCTTCCTGGCCCTCTATTTCCAATTATTGCAGCATTCCAGATAAACAGAATTTATCTGTCACACGTACATCAAAGCACGCAGTGAGATACACCACTTGCATCAAGTGCAATTAGCGAGGATCACGCCTCACTTCCAGTGCCCACAACTCACTTACCTTAACTGTCCGTCTTTGGAATGTGGGAGGAAACTGGAGCACCCGGAGGAAACCAACATGGTCACAGGGAGAACGTCCAAACTCCTTACAGTCAGCAGTGGGAATCAAACCCAGATCTCATAGCTGGTGCTGTAAAGCATTGCACTATTAACTATGCGATGGTAATGTGCTGTACCGAGCTTGAGCAAGTGGACCTACCCCCTCTGTAAGTTCCTATGATTAATAAATTATAATTCATTTACCATATGGCATTTTTTAACTCAGCCATTGATGGTTCCTGGAGATGCTCATTTGTTCTGGCTTCTTCTTCCTTCCTTTCCAATCCTGATGTAGGGTCTCTGCCCAAAACGTTGACTGTTTATTCCCCTCCATTGATGCTGCCTGGCCTGCCGAGTTTCTCCAGTATTTTGTGTGTGTTGCTCTGGATTTCCAGCATCTGCAGAATCTCTTGTGTTTATGATCAACTTAATAAGTTTGCTTTGGTGGATGAAAGGTCAGCATTTCTCAGCCTCTCTTTCGGGCTTCATAAATAAAGACAGGGAGGTGGAGGACCTGAGGAGGCAGGAGGGCAGTAAGAAGGAGCAGAGAGACAGTGATGGGGCAGCAGGAGAGTTTATAAGGCAAAGAGCTGTGCAGCGAGTGGAGTAGGAAGAACTAAGGCTCGTGACTTGATGTGATTAGTTACATAAGTATCTATAAGTATCTGGATGCATGAAATTAAACTAATGTGTTAGTCATGAACGACTTCAATTGTAAAGCTGGTGCTCCCTGCAAAAGCCAAACTTTTGAAAATCTTGAAACTTTCAATCTTACAGACACACTTTCAAAGATTAGCTTTATTTGTCACATGTACAATACATTGAAACATTGAAACATGCAATGAAATGCATCATTTGCATTACATCAAATCAACAAAGATTGTGCTGGTGGCAGTCTGCAAGTGTTGCCGTGTTTCTGGCAGCTTTATAGCATGAACACTGGCATTGTAAAGTGATTACACTAACCACCATGCTGCCCAAGGACTCTTTGCAACTCAATTTCTCAATATTTTGTTTCCTTGCACAGTTTGTCCTCTTTTGCGCATTGTTTGTCAACTCTTGTGTAGTTTTCCATAATTCTATTGTATTTCTTTTTTTTCCTGTAAATGACTGCAAGAAAATAAATTACAAGGTAATATATAGTAACATATTCGCACTTTGATAATACATTTAATTTGAACTTTGAAATCCGGATGGCCTATTTCCCTCTGTTGACACTCTTTAACTTACTGGGTTTCTGCTTTGGTTTTTAGGTTCCCAGAGACTACAACATTTCCCTTTCTTTGTTCTCGATTGGGAATTGGCTCTGTTAAGTAGTCAGGAGTGAAATCACTAAATTCACCCAGTCACTCTGAGGGAAATAGTTCTTTTTCTCTGAATTAGTTCTAGAATGAAATTTAATTTCATTTGTAATTTTAAAGTAGAGATACACATAACAAAGTAATAATAGGCAGAAGTGAAAACAAAACAATCAAAGTTCAAAGTTTAAATAAAATTATTATCACTAAAAAAAGGCATCCGTTAGTCTTGCGAGACCATGGATTTGCGCCTGGAAAGTCTTCACTCTCCAGGGCGCAGGCCTGGGCAAGGTTGTATGGAAGACCAGCAGTTGCCCATGCTGCAAGTCTCCCCTCTCCACGACACCAATGTTGTCCAAGGGAAGGGCACTAGGACCCATACAGCTTGGCACCAGTGTCATCGCAGAGCAATGTGTGGTTAAGTGCCTTGCTCAAGGATACAACACATTACCTCGGCTAGGGCTCGAAATCACAACCTTCAGGTCACTAGTCCAGTGCCTTGGCCATGTGCCCAGACTATAATTTGATAAATTATTATCAAAGTACATAGAATAAATGAAAAACAATGGTGTTAGAAATGATGTCTTTGGACCTTCCTGACTGGACATGTGTGCCCTTATAGCCATGGGTTGCAAGATGTGCATTAAGATTGGATTCTGAGTAAGCGGAGTCCGAGTCTTCAATGAAGCATGGTATTTTCTCACACTGTGCCCTGAACTGGCATGACTTGCACATTCTCCTTCCAAAGCAAACAATCTGCATACTTTAAATATGAAGTTAAATACAATCCAGCAGAAATTTATTTTTTCAAATGTGCTGAGTTCAGAGCCAACATATTTTTGTCGATAATGGTATTAGCATTTTTAAAAATCCATATACGAATCCTATACATAATCTGCAAGTAAAAATAAACAAGGTTTGCTTGGTATTGTGCATCGTCTGAAATGGTAATGAGCTGCAGTAACATTTTCCATTCCATCCTTGTTATTGTTGAGCTTGTCGCTCCAGCCTACCATCCTTGTGTGATAGGGTACATTTGGAGTATATTCAGTGTACGTGGAGTGGAGTTCAGGTGAATTGCATTTATTTTCCACTGCATCTGAAAGCTTCTAAAAACAGTGAAGAGGATTGCAATATAAAATAGAGAAATGTAGGCAGGTTATTGAATGGACAGACAAGATAAGTAAAAATATTATTTTTAGACAATCGAGACAATGGAAGTCCACCAGAATCATTAAAGGTTCTTCAGTCCAATGTAATTGGGACTGTGGTCAGCCCAGTGGCAAAGCTGGTCGAGCTCTTACACCCAGCTCCATAGACCAGGGTTCAATCGTAACCCCTGGTGTTTCTCTGGGTGGAGTTGGCACTGTTCGCTGTGACTATGTGGGGATTTCTTACAGGGGCTCGGGTTTCCTCCCACCTCCATTACAAATTGTGTGTGCAGCTGAGTGGTGGAGTCTGGGGGACTCTTCACATCCTCTTCACATCTACTTTCGATAGGGTTTTCAATACTCAGTTAGTTTCAATAAGATCCCCCTTCATTCTTCTAAATTCCAGTGAATGGAGCGACATGTGCAATTTTCCAGTCCTCTAGAACCATGCCAGAATCTATTGATTCTTGCAAGATCATTACTAATGCATCCACAATCCCTTCAAGTACCTCTATTAGAACCATTGGGTGTGGTTCATCAGGTCCAGGTGAATTATGTACCTTCAGGCCTTTCCTAAACTTCTGACTAATTTTTGTTATATTTTATACCTTCTCTTTTGTTTTTATGTTGGCTTTGACTTCTCTTGTCAGCTACAGTTATGTCAACCTGGCTTTAGAATACTTCCTCTTCTTAGGGATATATCTATCCTGCACCTTCTGAATTTCTCCCAGAAACTCCAGCCACTGCTGCTCTGCCATCATCTCTGCTAGTGTCCCCTTCCAATCAATTTTGGCCAGCTTCTCTCTCATACCTCTATAATTCCCTTTATTCCATTGTATTACGGACATATCTGAATTTTGCTTCTCCCTCTCAAACTGCAGGATGAATTCTATCATATTTTGATCACTGTTTCCTAGGGGTTTCTTTGCCTTAAGCTCCCTAAACATATCCGGTTCATTCCCCACACCCTATCCAGAATTGCTGATCACCGAGTGGGCTCAACCACAAGTTGCTCCAAAAAGCCATCTTGGAGGCATTACACAAATTCTCTCGGGATCAAGCATCAACCTGATTTTCCCAATCTTTCTACATATTGAAATCCCCCATGATTAATGTAACATTGGTTTCTTGACATGCTTTTGCTATCTCCCCATGCTGGCTCCTGCTCGGACGTCTGTAAACAACTCCCATCAGGGTCTTCTTACATTTGCAGTTTCTTAACTCTACCTACAAGGGTTCTACATCTTCCGATCCTATGTCACCTCTTTCTAAAGGTTTAATTTCATTATTTTTTTTACCAGCAGAGGCACTCCTCCTCCTCCACCTACCTGCCTGTCCTTTCGATTGATTGTGAATCCTTAGACATTAAGCTCCCAACTACAATCACCTTTCAGCATGGCTCCGTGATTCCCCCAACGTCATACCTGCCTATCCCTAACTGCACTACAAGATTGTCTACCTTATTCTGTACACTGCGTGCATTCAAATAACACCTTCAGTCCTGCATTTGCCCCCTTTTACACTGCAACCCATTCCACTGAATGCAATTTTGCCTTATCATCCACCTGATAGACTCCCTATACACTACCTCTGCTTCTAAACCAACATCCCTATCTTCAGCCCTATAACTCCTGTTCCCGTCCTCCTGTCGCATTAGCTCAAGCCCTTCCCAACAGCTCTATCAAACTTGCCCGCAAGGATATTGGGCCCCTCAATTTTAGATGTCGCCTGTCTCTTTTTTACAGGTCATATCTTCCCCAGAAAAGACCCCAGTGTTCCATACATCTGAGACAATTCTTCAGCCATGCATTCATCTGCCAAATCGTCCTATTCTTGCCCTCAATGGCGTGTGGCACAGTAGCAATCCAGAGATTGCTACCCTGAAGGTCCTGTTTTTCAGCTTGACTTGACTTGAATTAGTTCTTTATCTTCCCTATCGGATGAGCTCACTCTTTTAGCCTGCTCTCATTCAGATAATGCCGAGGAAATGAGACCTAGGGCAGTCAAATGGGTGAATCACAAAAGGCCACTCTGACACATCTGCTCACTGTCTGTTACTGTGTATAAAAGTGCACCACACCCAGCTTTTTGGAAGTTGTGCCAACCGTACTTGGCACAAATAAGAAGGCTTAGAAAATATAGAAGTTCCTTCCAGTAATGCCTGGTGTTCAATTCTCCTCCAGGAACTGTAGAAATATTCAATGTGGTCAAGTATTCCATAAACACAATTCACTATTGACAAATAGTTCCAGAGTTAATGATGCACATTTTGTGATGGCACAGATTTAAGGGTCAAAGGGCATGTCCTGAACTGTACTGTCCTAAGTTCTAACAGTGAGTAAACCGAAAAATTTTCTCCTTCCAAAATGAAACAATAGACAAATAGGGAACTTTAAGTCAGCTAATAAACAGATACATTTTCTGTGACGTGTTCAATGGGGCAACAACTTTGCAATGTTTAAGGTAATCTTGCATATTTTGCAGTTTTGCGATGTACTTGCTGGTTGAAACAACACAGAAACATTGACACTGCTTTCTCGGTTCAACAGTTGCAGAGGTCAGTGGTGGCCTCAGGAGAGAAGCAAACTGCGGTGGAATATCGGATCAGTAAGAGGTAATAATATCGTGTCTGCCAGTGGGATTCTGTGGCTTTCCAATAGCATGTCTAATCCTCACTTCAGACTTAGAAGCGCTGACTTACTTTGGAAAATATGTTGTTTCGTGGCAGCAGTACTGAGCAAGACATAAAAATTACCCCATGTTATGATTAAATATATATATATATATTTGTGCAAAAGAGAAATAGGGAAGTAATGTGTATGGTCTCGTGGGTTATTCCGAAATCTAATGGCGGAGGGGAAGAAGCTGTTTCTAGAAGTTTGAGTGTGGGCCTTCAGGTTCCTCGACCGCCTTCTGGATGGTAGTAATAAGAAGGAGGCATGTCCTGGGTGGTGGAGGTCCTTAATAATGAGTCCTGAAGACAGGCCTCGCCCTGAAATGTCGAATGTTTATTCATTTCCATAGATGCTGCCTGACCTGCTGAGTACCTCCAGAATAATGGTCTCCTTAGTAATGGGTGTCACCCTCTCGAGGCACCAGCCTTTGAAGACATCTTCAACAGTGGGGACACCACTCATCTATACATTCATCTGTATCCCTCTAACTTCGGTTATCCTCTCACCCCTCTCTACCTTGCACAGGGATCGCTCCCTCTGTGATCCCTGGAACTATTCCATTCCACGAATCATTTGTCCCTCCTGGCTCTTATCCCTCGAACTGACCTGCCCATTCACCTCCTCCTTCATTTTTTTGGGGCCCCAAGCAGTCCTATCAGGGAGGCAACACTTCACCTGCAAATCTGCTGGGGTTGTCTATTGTGTCCGGTGCTCCCAATGCAGCCTCCTCTACATTGGTGCAGCCCGTTATAAATTGGGGGACTGCTTTGTCGAGCACCTCTGCTCCATCCGCCAAAAGTGATAGCCAAACATTTTAATTCCGATTCCCATACCTGTTCTGACGTGTCGGTCCATGGCCTCTTTTTGTGCCACGGTGAGCCTACTCTCCATGTGGAGGAGCAACACCTTATGTTCCATCTGGGTAGCTTCCAACCTGATGGCATGAATATCGATTTCTCCATCCGGTAAAAAAATTTTCTCTCCCCTCCCCTCTTCTATTCCACACTGCTTCTCACCTGCCTATCATCAACCCCTGGATCCTCTCCTCCTCCTCTCCCCTCACCTTTCTATTCTGGTGTTTCTCCCCTTCCTTTCCAGTCCTGATGAAGGGTCTCAGCCCGAAACGACGACTGTTTATTCATTTCCATGAATAACCATAGAACCATAGAACCATAGAAACTACGGCACAGAAACAGGCCCTTTGGCCCTTCTTGGCTGCGCCGAACCATTTTCTGCCTAGTCCCACTGACCTGCACACGGACCATACCCCTCCATACACCTCCCATCCATGTATCTGGCCAATTTATTCTTAAATGTTAGAAAAGAACCCGCATTTACCACCTCGTCTGGCAGCTCATTCCATACTCCCACCACTCTCTGTGTGAAGAAGCCCCCCCTAATGTTCCCTTTAAACTTTTCCCCCCTCACTCTTAACCCATGTCCTCTGGTTTTTTTCTCCCCTTGCCTCAGTGGAAAAAGCCTGCTTGCATTCACTCTATCTATACCCATCATAATTTTATATACCTCTATCAAATCTCCCCTCATTCTTCTACGCTCCAGGGAATAAAGTCCTAACCTATTCAACCTTTCTCTGTAACTGAGTTTCTCAAGTCCTGGCAACATCCTTGTAAACCTTCTCTGCATTCTTTCAACCTTATTTATATCCTTCCTGTAATTTGATGACCAAAACTGAACACAGTACTCCAGATTCGGCCTCACCAATGCCTTATACAACCTCATCATAACATTCCAGCTCTTATACTCAATACTTTGATTAATAAAGGCCAATGTACCAAAAGCTCTCTTTATGACCCTATCTACCTGTGACGATACTTTTAGGGAATTTTGTATCTGTATTCCCAGATCCCTCTGTTCCACTGCACTCCTCAGTGCCTTACCATTAACCCTGTATGTTCTACGTTGGTTTGTCCTTCCAATGTGCAATACCTCACACTTGTCAGTATTAAACTCCATCTGCCATTTTTCAGCCCATTTTTCCAGCTGGTCCAAGTCCCTCTGCAGGCTCTGAAAACCGTCCTCACTGCCTACTACACCTCCAATCTTTCTATCATCAGCAAACTTGCTGATCCAATTTACCACATTATCATCCAGATCATTGATATAGATGACAAATAACAATGGACCCAGCACTGATCCCTGTGGCACACCACTAGTCACAGGCCTCCACTCAGAGAAGCAATTTTCTACCACCACTCTCTGGCTTCTTCCATCAAGCCAATGTCCAATCCAATTTACCACCTCTCCATGTATACCTAGCAACCGAATTTTCCTAACTAACCTCCCATGCAGGACCTTGTCAAAGGCCTTACTGAAGTCCATGTAGACAATATCCACTGCCTTCCCTTCATCCACTTTCCTGGTAACCTCCCCGAAAAACTCCAACAGATTGGTCAAACATGACCTACCACGCACAAAGCCATGTTGACTCTCCCTAATAAGTCCCTGTCTATCCAAATGCTTGTAGGTTCTGTCTCTTAGTGCTCCCTCCAATAACTTACCTACTACTGACGTTAAACTCACCAGCCTGTAATTTCCCGGATTACTTTTCAATCCTTTTTTAAACAACGGAACAACATGAGCCACTCTCCAATCCTCCGGCACTTCACCCGTAGACAGCGACATTTTAAATATTTCTGCCAGGGCCCCCGCAATTTCAACACCAGTCTCCTTCAAGGTCTGAATAAACATCTGACCTGCTAAGTTCCTCCAGAATTTTGTGTGTTGCTTCTGTTTTCTTTGTTTTAATTTAACTTAATGACGGCCTTTAACTAAAAATGCATGGTATTTACTTAAGTTTAATATAGGGTACCTCAAATGGTTCCTATAAATCTCTCCTACCTTCCCCCCCACTTCATTGTAGCACTTATTTTGTAACAATACCAAAGTGGGTGGTCTCCATGCCATCTCGATGGTACATGTTAATTTAGAAATGTTGCTATATTGCTATTATTTTTATTCATTTTCTCTCATGGATAGTTCAGGGACATTATTATTGGCAGAGTTCCAATATTTATGTAATTTTTTTGCACTCAGTCAATTTTAAAGCAGACTATTCCATGAAGTTGAAAAAGTATGAGTGCAGGAAAACTTGGAAGGATGGATGAGATGGGCAGATGCACAGCAGATACAGTTTAAGAAGAGAAATGTGATGGCGGAAAGAAGGAGAAAAGCCAAAATAAACTGAACGGTACACTTTTGAAGGAATAGGAAGGTCAGGGAGTCTATGCTGAAAGTTGCAGGGCAAGTTTAAAAAGCTGTGGACAAAAGCTCATAGGGTCTTGAACAGGAAAGTCAGGGATGGGTATGACACCTTAAGGTGGTTACCAGACAAAAACAAGTGTAAAGGAGGCAAATGAAGGAGGGGAGAAAGAAAGCAAAGGAAATTTAGAGGACTATCCAAAGTGGGCGATTATTTCTGTAGATAAAACGGAAAGGATGCAAAACATTGAAGGCTGCACCATCTACAGGAGCATAATTAAAAATAGTTAATTGATTGTGGAGTGCTTTAAAATTACGTTGTAGAACTACATGTTCCTTTTTTAACTGGAAAATACTTAATCTCTAGTTTAAGTACCGATTAATGATAACTGGTTTTTCCTTCAGAATTTGTTCGGTGCTTGTGTGCTTGAAAGAAACTTGGCAGAGGATGTGTAGAGACCTCGTGGGGATTTGCATTCCTTCAGCACTGCTCCTGAACGACTGAAGTGTCATAGTCATAAAGTCTTCGAGCACTACAGCACAGAAACAGGCCCTTCAGCCCATCTAGTCTGTGCTAAACTATCATTTTGCCTAGCCCCATTGACCTGGACCATAGCACTCCATACGATTCCCATCCATGTATGCCATATAATAGAATACCAAGTTATTTACATCTGAATGAAACATTTATTTTTTATAACAACACACATCAAAGTTGCTGGTGAACGCAGCAGGCCAGGCAACATCTGTAGGAAGAGGTACAGTCGACGTTTCAGGCCGAGACCCTTCGTCAGGACTAACTGGAGGAAGAGTGAGTAATATATTTTTTATATATTACTTCTCAGTACCTGGTTGAAAGAAACAGTGGACCCAGTGATCAGTAAGCTGGATCTACGGATCGCCCACCTCACAGGTTTAAATGTGCAACAGCCTTATGCAGAGTATCTGCAGGTAACGAACTATGGGATTGGAGGTCACTACGAGCCACACTTCGACTATGCAACGGTGAGTTCACAGAGTCAAAATCAAAGTACACATATTTAACCCATTGCCTATCTTGAGATTCGATTTCTTGCAGGCATTTATAGATAAATAGAGAAATTCAATGGAATTGATGAAAAATTATAAAAACCAGAAACTGACAAACAACCAATGTGCAAAATTCTTACGATGTATGTCAGTGACTTGGACTCTGGGATTAATGGACTTGTGGCTAAATTTGCCGATGATACGAGGATAGGTGGAGGAGTGGGTAGTGTTGAGGAATCAGAGAGTCTGCAGAGAGACTTTGATAGTTTAGGGGAATGGGCAAAGAAGTGGCAAGTGAAATACAATGTTGGAAAGTGTATGGTCATGCACTTTGGTGGAAGAAATAAACGGGCAGACTATTATTTAGATGGGGAGAGAATTCAAAATGCAGAAGATGCAAAGGAACTTGGGAACCCTTGTGCTAGATACCCTAAAGGTTAACGTCCAGGCTGAGTCAGTTGTGAAGAAGGTGAATGCAATGTTGGCATTGATTTCTAGAGGTAAGGAATATAAGAACAGGGTTGTGATGCTGAGGCTCTATAAGGCACTCGTGAGACCACACTTGGAGTATTGTGTGCAGTTTTGGGCTCCTTATTTTAGAAAGGATATACTGACATTGGAGAGAGTTCAGAGAAGATTCACGAGAATGATTCCAGGAACGAAAGGGTTACCGTATGAGGAACATCTGGCAGCTCTTGGGTTGTATTCCCTGGAGTTCATGAGAATGAGGGTGGGATCTCATAGAAACATTCAGAATGTTAAAAGGCCTGAACAGATTAGATATGGAAAAGTTATTTCCCATGGTAGGGGAGTCTAGGACAAGAGAGCACAACTTCAGGATTGAAGGACATCCTTTTAGAACTGAGATGTAGGGAAATTACTTTAGTCAGAGGGTGGTAAATCTGTGGAATTTGTTGCCACGAGCGGCTGTGGAGGTCAAGTCATTGGGTGTATTTAAGGCAGAGATTGATAGGTATCTGAGTAGCCAGGGCATCAAAGGTTATGGGTTGAAAGCAGGAGAGTGGGGATGACTGGAAGAATTGGATCAGCCCATGATTGAATGGTGGAGCAGACTCGATGGGCCAAATGGCCTACTTCTGCTCCTATATCTTATGGTCTAATGGTCTTAAAAGAAGACAAATCATGCAGCTAATAAAGAAAAAAAGTAAATAAATAATACTGAGATGAGTATTATTGAGTTGTAATAATATTATCATGAGTTGTAATCTCCTTGAAAATGAACATGTAGATTATGGAATCAGTGAATGAAGTTATCCACACTGGTTCAAGAACCTGGTGGTTGTGGGGTTATAACTGTTCCTGACCCTGGTGGTGTGGGGCCTAAGATTCCTGTACTTTCTGCCTGATGATGGTAGGGAGGAGGGATCGTAGCCTCAATGACGGATACCACTTTCTTGTGGCAGCGCTCCTTGTAAATGTTCTCAATAATGGGGTTGGGTGAGAGAGAGGGCAGGTCAGGAGAGCATTGGAGCAGGAGGGAGTAGAACTGGAAGTCTATTTGTTAGTAGGGGCAGATTCAGGGAGTGTCACAGAGATACAAATAGGTGTTCATAGTGAAAATGGATTGGAAGCATAAAGCAGAGTCAGGTATGGTACCAAGACTGCAAATTGTCCAGTTTTAGACAGAGAGAATATAGTTAGGGTCACTTGGAACCCTTGATTCTTGTGAATATGTAAAGGGAGGAAGAAGGGAACTTCAGACAAGCAGTCGGAGGATTTAGAGGTAGTGGAGGAATTAAGGAGTGTTAACGAGGCAGGACTGGCTATCATCAGTCCTCATCTGGATGGCAGTGCTGCAGGACAGCTTGCAGTTAAGACACAGGGGATGATGGTGATGGCGGCAGCATTGAAAAATTGTGCTTATAATCTCAGCAAGGAAGTCAGCTGCCTGGGGCTAAAGAGAAAAGGACTTTCTTCAAGCACTGGTATAGGAGTGTTCGGAAGTCTCTGCCCTAGGGAGCTGAAATATTTCAAGTTTCATCCCTGGGAACTTTAGCTTCCTGACTCTGCGTGGTGTAGACCTGGCCCAGCTTTGGATGCACACATGTACACATATGTGGGCGCTTTCAGCCTGCGACCTCAGTGTTTGTTCCAAATCACTGGAATCCTGTAACTTTGATAAATCACCACAGATTTCTAATCCAAAGAGGCCCTGCATGGAAGATAAAGGGATGTGTAGATAGCACTGGACAGTTGAATATATAATCCAAAAGCAGCGTTATTCTTGTTCCTATTGTGTTATTGTGAATGGTAAACCAGTTTAAATGCTATCCACATCAATGAAATTAAATAAATGCTATTTCTTCTACAAATTGACAATAGATTATACCAACAGGAACCATTCTAAAAGAGGTAAACAGTGCATGATGTAAAGGTTTTAAGACTTCTGTTCTCACACACAAAATTAATGTATTTGATCGGTACTCAAAAGTTTTTTTTCTTTTGGTTCTGCCTTAGTCACCGAACAGTTCACTGTACAGGTTGAAATCTGGAAACAGAGTGGCGACATTCATGATATATGTAAGCATTGATCTTTTATTTTCAGTTCACTAAAGTGCATCCACTAACAAAACACCATCTACTGTATGTAGCCAATTTCTTTTTGTGAAA
Source organism: Mobula birostris (assembly GCF_030028105.1). Lineage (NCBI taxonomy): Eukaryota > Metazoa > Chordata > Chondrichthyes > Myliobatiformes > Myliobatidae > Mobula > Mobula birostris. The sequence goes on from NC_092376.1 coordinate 27,139,306, forward strand.
CTATGCAACCCGTTTATTCTCCCGTTGCAAAACCAAGGGAAGTGAATCTCTGGGATTCTCTACCCCAGAGACTTGAGGAGGCTGGGTCATTAGAAATACTTAAAGTTGAGATAGACATATCCTTGAAAAATAGAGGAATTTAGGGTTGTGGGGGATCTTGTACAGAGGAAGAGCAGAGACCTGTGTAGATCAGCTGACAAGACAGGCTTGAGGGGCCAGAGGTTTCCTCCTGCTATTAGATTATTGTGTTGTGGTTTTAGAAACGTAACATGTAACCTAATGAAAGGGTTGAATAGGAGAACTAAATAAAATATTCTCTAAAACATTAGGGACCAGAAATCCTTTTGCAGATTAAAAAATGTTAAGGCAATGTCCAGACAAAGGGTCTCAGTGTGAAACATCAGATGTTTATCTCCTTCCGTAGGTGCTGCCTGACCTGCTGAGTTCCTCCAGCACTTTGTGTGTTGCTCTGGATTTCCAGCATCTGCAGAATTGCTCATGTTTAAACCAATGTTTGCTGTTCGTTCCGTAACACTGCCAAGTGTCAAAATGCCACCACACACAAGGCCCATAGTTCATGTCAGTAGAACATGCTGTATTTTCAAATTCCACTCCAGTGCAGTCTCCCATCATTGTTTGGGAATGTGAGTGGAGTAACTATGATGGAATTAGGGAACAGGAAATGTTAGGCTGGTAAGATTTGGAACTTAAGAGTACAGGGCAGATGTGGGGGAGGGGTACAGGGTGGAGAGATTAGAGGAGGGGTGGGAGAAAGAAAAAGATCTAAGGAGAGATGACTGGTTGGGAAGATGACCTGGGACATTGTCAAGGAAGTGATGGGTCTCTGGAGCTATCTACCCATCTAAAAAATAGGGGACCATAACTCCATAGTAGTATAATACCTTGGAGCTCATGTGTAGTCATCACAATATGGTTTCTATGTAGTTGCTATGCACAGCATAGAAACTGGCTCCTCACATCTCATGGCCATGCTGCCCATTGTACCTACCGATACTATCCCAATTCCACACACTAGGTGCTTACACACTTCAATACCTTGGTAATTCAAGTAATTCTTTAAGAGTCATACACATTTGGAGCCTGGCATGATCATTGCATGGACTGTTTTAATGTGGGATTTAACCCCAAATGTAGCTTGGTGCTTTCGGAGGAAATCCCTTTTAGCTTTCCTTTCAAAACTTTCCATTCGATTTGCTCTTCCAGATGCAAATTTGGTCATTACCCCTTTCCTAAATTGTTTATAAGCTATCAAATTAATTCAGAAGGAGATCTTCCCTCTCCATTTCAGACCTGCTTTAGCGATCAAGGCCGAAACTAATGCATACCCTGTAATCACATTCAGGCAGTGTCCTCCATCCAAATGTTTCTCAGTTGCATGGACAATAGTGAACTTATCTTGATGCTTCTGTTAACTGCAATATATAACTTTATGCATTATAGTTCTTCAAATATTTGGAAAACATAGGTTTTATTTCCTCAAATGTCAGAAGGGTACTATCAACACAAAAAGATACTCAGAAATATCCCATTGTTTTTAAAGTTCTTCATGGCATCCAGAAAATCAGTTAATATTTATTACCCATTTATATGGATAGTAATGCATTATGAGCTGAAACCAATATCCTTCCCTTTTGCATTTAGACTATATGGAAGACTATAAGACACAGGAGCAGAATTAGGCCATTCGGCCCATCGAGTCTGCTCTACCACTCTATCGTGGCTGCTTTATTATTCCTCTCAACCCCATTCTCTGTCCTTTCCCCCCTAACCTTTGACACCCTTACTAATTAAGAAGCTATCAACCTCCACTTTAAATAAACTCAATGACTTAGCCTCCACAGCCGAGCATGCCAATGAATTCACCAGATTCACCACCCTCTGGCTGAAGAAATTCCTCCTCATTTATGTCTGAAGTCCATCTGCATCCAAGTTTAATGCAGGAGGTATTGAACTTTAAAACAAAATCATTACTGCTGCAAACCAGATTGTTCCAGCAGCCAAACTTGCCATGCTGATATAGAAACAATAGTCATGCAATAGCAGCTGACTATGGCAGGTTATTCTGCCTCTTCACGGCCATGATAATGGTTTAATGTTAATGGTGGAGAAGCCCTGGTAATTCGATCTTGTGTCCTTTTCCAGTTGAGTGGAGTTGAAGCCGGAGGGGCAACCGCTTTTATCTACGCAAACTTTAGTGTTCCTGTTGTCAAGGTGAGTAGGATGTTTCTTGTTTTGCTTTGGTCTCCATGAGGCATGATTGTTACTTGTTTTGGTGAGTGGCTGAACTCTCCAAGCCATCTCTGCTCACCCTAGATAACAGTTAAGATCTCAGTGTCAGAGGCCGATGTCCAAACATCCATCGAGAGGATGAACCCTTGCAAGGCATCAGACCATGAATGTGTACCTGGTAAGGTATTGAAAACCTGTGCCAACCAACCAGCAGTGGTGTTCAATCTCATCTTCACTCTCTCACTGCTGAGGTCTAGGGCTCCCACCTGGTTCAACAGGGCAGCAACGATTCCGGTGCTCAAGAAATGCAGAGTGAGCTACCTCAATGCCTATCACCCAGTAGCATTTAATCTGTCATAATTGTGTCCTTTGAGAGATTGGTTATGGCTAGGATTAGGAGGAGGGAGGAAAAGATGGCGGCGTGACGCAGCATGCACGGCCGTTCCAAATGATATCGTATGTGTAACTAGGGGTGCCGTGCACAATCTGGATTTGATGGAGACAGCCGTGAGAAGCGCAGAGAAACATCTGGAGTTTCTGAAATGCTTGCTTCGCTGCCGCTGCTACTGTGCAATCAAGAATCTCCGGAGACGAAGGCCCCAAATCCTCGGCTTTGCGTATCGCCTATTGCCGAGGCCAGGGTCAAAACGCTCGGCAGAGATGGTGCTCGGTGCTCGGTGTCGAATAGGTGGTTGGAGGCTCGGAGTTTTTCGGATGGACTCGGAGTCGGACTGTGGTCGGATGCTTCCAGTATGCTGCATCAGCAAGTTGGCGGCGCTGGAGGTTCACCGTCTGCGTGAGATGATGGGATTTTCGGGAGACGTTGAGACTTTTACTGTGCCATGGTCTGTTCTTACCAAATTACGGTATTGCTTTGCACTGTTGTAACTATATGTTATAATTATGTAGTTTTTGTTAGTTTTTAAGTCGGTTTGTCATGTGTTTTTTATGATATCATTCTGGAAAAACATTTTATCATTTCTTAATGCATGCGTTACTAAATGACAATAAAAGGGGACTGTGTGTCCTTATAATCATAATCATAATAATTAACACCAGTTTGAGCAAGGACCTGGACCCTTAGCAATTCGTCTACTACCACAACAGGTCTACAGCAGATGCAGTTTCAATGACTCTCCCCTCTGCTTTAGAGCACCTTGACAACCACGAGACATACGTCAGGCTACTGTTGACCAATCACAGCTCAGTGTTCAACGCCATCGCCCTCTCAGTAGCAATAACTAAGCTTCGAAGTCTGTGCCCCTCTCTGCAACCAGACCCATGACTTCCTCACCAGGATACCAGTCAGTGCCGATTGCTTCTATTATCTCACCCTCAGCGAAAACCAACACTCAGGATGCTTGCTTAGCCTGCAGCTCGACTCTCTCTACACTCATGACTGCACACTTCAAGTGCTGTCAATAAACTTGCCGCTGACACCACTGTTGTTGGCAGAATCTCAGACTGTGTGACAAGGAAGTTGTCTTCAGGAGGAGGTAGAGGAGCCTATAGACCCAGACTCAACAACTTAAGGACATCTTCTTCCTCTCTGCCATTAGATTTGTGAATGGCCCATGAAGCCATGAATACTGTCTGTTATTCCTTTTTTGCATTGTTACTTATTTTTGTAAGTGATATATTTTTATGTCTTTGTTCTACACTGCAACCCCAAAATAACAAATTTCACATCATATGTCAGTGATAGTTAATCTGATTCTTACTCAGATATCTAAGATTCCAGGATGACCAGTATGGTTGACTCTGAATTGGCCTAAAATCAGGGAGCCCTTAGAGTTGAACAGTAACTTACAGACTATTAGCCGCAACGGTCAGCATACCAGACATAGTGAACTTACCTTGATACTTCCATTGACCTAAAATTTTAATCACAACAATTTTTCAAATATTTGGAAAATGTACATTTTAGTTTCTCAGATGCCAGCCCTGTTTAATACAGAAGTCTGTCTCTCTCATATTTACAAAACAAAGTTCTCCTTTATGTAACTTGAGCCACAGTAGCAATACCCCTTCTAAATCTCCTTGTAGCAGAAGTCAGCAGAAAGGCTGTGAGTCTGGGAGAAAACATTCATTAAAAAACAGTACTGATTCAGTGTGCTATTATTATAGTAAGTCACAAGTTTAAATCCTATATTAATATTGAAGGAATTTTGTGCTGACATCAATGTCAAGGCTAATCCTAAAATAGATTACTGGTTATTATTTTCATCTAGGGTAATCTAATTTTAGTGTAATCATTGATATTCTTGGATACCTAGGGTTCCTTGGCCTCCCAGCTCTACCCCTCCTACTTCCCTAACTGGCTTGATCTCTCCATCACTTTTCACCACCCCTTCCCGCCAACCCTTGGTGCTCCAATCACCTCCAGCCCTCTCATCTTCATACCTCTCCTCGCTCCATTCTGAGTCCTGATGCAGGGTCTTGACCTGAAACGTTGACAGTTCCGTCCCCACCCTCCACCTCATAGATGTTTCCCGGCCCATTGAGTTCCACCAGCAGATTAATTGATACCTTATAACTGCATTCAAAAAGCTTCCTTGTGAATTTCTCGTGTAGGTAATCTGTGGATGTAGATACTGCTGGCAAAGGCAACATTTATTGCCCTTCTCAAGATGCCCTTCCAATCTGCACCCTGTAAGGCATGAAAATGCCCAATGCAGGCCTCTCTTGGTCTGAGTCGACGTTCCCTCCCTCCCTTCCCCAAGGTGCCTGTGAGAAAGTGGTGGTCATCCACTCTCTTGAATGGTTGCAATGCTTCCAGCAAAGATACTTTCTCTTAGAGTATAGACTCAGTGACAGTGAAGGAATGGCGATTTAGTTTGAAATCACTATGGTGTGTGATTTAGAAGGTTAATGGTGATGTCCCCATTTGCCCACAACATTTGTCCTTCTTGGTGATAGAGGTTGCAGGGTCAAGAGGCCCTGCCAGGGATTCCCAACCTTTTTTATGCCACGGAGCCTTACCATTAGCTGAGGGTTCTGTGGGTCCCAGTTTGGGAACCCCTGGATGGTGTTCACTATGCTTCACCCGTGGTGGAGGCAATGAATGATGAGGACGAGGGTGGGGTACCAATCACGTGGATTGCTTTGTCCAGAAGAGCTCGCTAAGCGTTGTTGTAGGATATATCTCTTTGCCAATGTTTGCAATTATGTGTTGGCCTGTATAATATTAAAATTGTAAGGTATGGAAGATTTATGTGTAGTTATGAAGTCAAGCTAAATATAATTACTTTGTCACTTACTAGGAAATTAGTAATTACTAACAAGCAGATCGACTGAAGAGATTATAGGCGTCACACTGATAGAATGTATTCTGGTTCCACAAAGCAATATATTAGGGAAGAGGGAGGACAGTGGGTATCTTTGGCATCAGAATACAGGAGCACATAAGAGCTGTTATATTTCTTACGATTAATGTTACTTTATCATTAATTTATTTATATTTGTACATTCATATATATATATATATATATATATATCAAATTAATAAAAATATGATTTGTAATTATATGAACATACAATTATATTATTGTAAACAACACACATCAAAGTTGCTGGTGAACGCAGCAGGCCAGTCAGCATCTCTAGGAAGAGGTGCAGTCGACGTTTCAGGCCGAGACCCTTCATCAGGACTAACTGAAGGAAGAGTGAGAATTGCTTGAATTTCCAGCATCTGCAGAATTCCTGTTGTTTGCTTTTAAATTATATTATTGTGATAACATTATATACAAAAAGAGTAGGCAAGGAGCACAACATGGTTTAGTGTTTACTTGACACAACCTTAATATGGGATCACTCTCTCCCACCTTTTTTGCACCCCACAACCTCCTTTGCTGACATCCCACAAGTCTTGCAGCACCACAGGACAGTTGTGCTTCAATAGCCGACACAGCTGTAATGACTGGTAATTTCAGGAAGGGCTTTCTCATCACCATCAAGTTGATCTCCGCAAGACCATAAGATATAGGAGCAGAATTGGGCTGTTTGGCCCATCGAATCTGCTCTGCCATTTCATCGTTGCTGATCCATTTTTCCCCTCAGCCCCAATCTCCTGCCTTCTCCTCATACCTCTTCATGCCCTGACCAGTCAAGAATCTATCAACTTCTGCCTTAAATATACATAAAGACTTGGCCTCCTCAACTGCTTGTGGCAATAAATTCCATAGATTCACCAATTTCTGGCTAAAGAAATCCCTCCTCTCCTCCATTCTAAAAGGACACCCCTCTATTCTGAGGCTGTATCCTCTGGTCCTAGACTCTCCCATCAGAGGAAACATCCTCTCCACATCCACGCTATCAAGGCCTTTTACCATCCGATAGGTTTCAATTAGGCCACGCCTCATTCTTCTGAATTCAAGTGAATATAGGCCCAGAGCTATCCAGCACTCTTCATATGACAAGCCAACTTCTCGGGCAATTTAACACACCTCACCTGCACCTAATTTATTACAAGGGTTCAGTTTAAGGAGGGGTGAGTTCATAGTTGGAGCCTGCATCAAACTTCTGCCAAGTACATTGTGGGACTGTACATGGCTGATACAATTACTTGTATGCCAAATCACTCACTCAAAAATGCTGAGGGGATATTCCTGATGAGTCAGCATCCTGCTTTCTGGATTTTCCATTTCCATTGAACACAGAAAAAATCAGACCAGTTTCTGGACGGCTGCAAAGTACTTAGGGACAGCTGCTATCATTTTTCAGAACTTCTCTATTTTTAATTAATTCCATTCTTCATTAAATTTACCATCTGGTAAAAATGTAGAAACATCGAAAACCTACGGCACAATACAGGGCCGTCGGCCTACAAAGTTGTACCGAACATGTCCCTACCTTAAAAATTAATAGCCCTCTATTTTTCTAAGCTCCGTGTACCTATCCAAAAGTCTCTTAAAAGATCCTGTCGTATCCGCCTTCATCACTGTTGCTGGCAGCCCATTCTACGCACTCACCTCTCTCTGCGTAAAAAAAACTTACCCCTGACATCTCCTCTGTACCTACTGCCAAGCACCTTAAACCTGTGCCCTTTTGTGGCAACCATTTCCGTCCTGGGAAAAAGCCTCTGACTATCCACATGATCAATGCCTCTCATCATCTTATACACCTCTATCAGGTCACCTCTCATCCTCTGTTGCTCCGAGGAGAAAAGGCCGAGTTCACTCTACCTGTTTTCATAAGGCATGCTCCCCAATCCAGGCAATATCCTTGTAAATCTCCTCTGCACCCTTTCTATGGCTTCCACATCCTTCCTGTAGTGAGGCGACCAGAACTGAGCACAGAACTCCAACTGGGGTCTGACCAAGGTCCTATATAGTTGCAACATCACCTCTCGGCTCCTAAATTCAATTCCATGATTGATGAAGGCCAATACACTGTATGCCTTCTTAACCACGGAGTCAACCTGTGCAGCTGCTTTGAGCGTCCTATGGACTTGGACCCCAAGACCCCTCTGATCTTCCACACTGCCAAGAGTCTTACCATTAATACTATATTCTGCCATCATATTTGACCTACAAAAATGAACCACCTCACACTTATCTGGGTTGAACTCCATCTGCCACTTCTCAGCCCAGTTTTGCATTCTATCAATGTCCCGCTGTAACCTCTGACAGCCCTCCACACTATCCATAACACCTCCAACCTTTGTGTCATCAGCAAACTTACTAAACCATCCCTCCATTTCCTCATCCAGGTCATTTATAAAAATCACAAGGAGTAGGGGTCCCAGAACAGATCCCTGAGGCACTCCGCTGGTGACCAACCTCCATGCAGAATATGACCCTTCTACAACCACTCTTTGCCTTCTGTGCACAAGCCAGTTCTGGATCCACAAAGCAATGTCCCCTTGGATCCCATGCCTCCTTATTTTCTCAATCAGCCTTGCATGGTGTACCTTATCAAATGCCTTGCTGAAATCAATATACACTACATCTACTGCTCTTCCTTCATCAATGTGTTTAGTCACATCCTCAAAAAATTCAATCAGGCTCGTAAGGCACGACCTGCCCTTGACAAAGCCATGCTGACTGTTCCTAATCATATTATGCCTCTCCAAATGTTCATAAGTCCTGCCTCTCAGGATCTTCTCCATAAACTTACCAACCACTGAAGTCAGACTCACTGGTCTATAATTTCCTGGGCTACCTCTACTCCCTTTCTTGAATAAAGGAACAACATCCGCAACCCTCCAATCCTCCAGAACCTCTCCCATCCCCATTGATGATGCAAAGATCATTGCCAGAGGCTCAGCAATCTCCTCCCTCGTCTCCCACAGTAGCCTGGGGTACATCTCATCCGGTCATGGCGACTTATCCAACTTGGTGCTTTTCAAAAGCTCCAGCACATCCTCTTTCTTAATATCTACATGCTCAAGCTTTTCAGTCTGCTGCAATTCAGCGCTACAATCACCAAGCTCCTTTTCCATAGTAAATACGGAAGTATTCATTAAGTACCTTTGCTATTTCCTCTCGTTCCATACACACTTTCCCACTGTCACACTTGATAGGTCCTATTCTTTTACGTCTTATCCTCTTGCTCTTTACATACTTGTAGAATGCTTTGGCGTTTTCCTTAATCCTGCTTGCCAAGGCCTTCTCGTGGCCCCTTCTGGCTCTCCTAATTTCCTTTTTAAGCTCCTTCCTGTTAGCCTTATAATCTTCTCGATCTCTAACATTACCTAACTCTCTGAACCTTTTGTAAGCTTTTCTTTTCTTTTTGACTAAATTTATTACCGCCTTTGTACACCACAGTTCCTGTACCCTACCATAACTTCCTTGTCTCATTGGAACATACCTATGCAGAACTCCATGCAAATATCCCCTGAACATTTGCCACATTTTTTCTGTACTTTTCCCTGAGAATATCTGTTCCCAATTTAAGCTTTCAATTTCCTGCCTGATAGCCTCATAATTCCCCTTACTCCAATTAAATGCTTTTCTAACGAGTCTGTTCCTGCCTCTCTCCAATGCTATTGTAAAGGAGATAGAATTATGATCACTATCTCCAAAATGCTCTCCCACTGAGAGATCTGACACCTGACCAGGTTCATTTCCCAATACCAAATCAAGTACAGCCTCTCCTCTTGTAGGCTTATCTACATATTGTGTCAAGAAACCTTCCTGAACACACCTAACAATCTCCACCCCATCTAAACCCCTCACTCTAGGGAGATGCCAATCAATATTTGAGAAATTAAAATCTCCCATCACAACAACACTGTTATTATTACACCTTTCCAGGATCTGTTTCCCTACATGCTCCTCGATATCCCTGTTACTATTGGGCAGCCTATTAAAAACACCCAGTAAAGTTATTGACCCTTTCCTGTTCCTAACCTCCACCCACAGAGACTCTGTAGACAATCCCTCCATGATGTCCACCTCTCTGCAGCAATGACACTATCTCTGATCAAAAGTGCCATGACCCCACCTCTTTTGCCTCCCTCCCTGTCCTTTCTAAAGCATCTAAAACCCAGCACTGAAAGTAACCATTCCTGTCCCTGAGAGATCCAAGTCTCTATAATGGCCACCACATCATAGCTCCAAGTACTGATCCACTCTCCTACTTCACCCGTTTTGTTCACAATACTCCTTGCGTTAAAATAGACACATCTCAAACCGTCCGTCTGAGCACATCCCTTCTCTATCACCTGCCTATCCTCCCTCACACACTGTCTCCAAGCTTTCTCTATTTGTGAGCCAACAGCCTCTTCCCCAGTCTCTTCAGTTCAGTTCCCACACCTCAGCAATTCTAGTTTAAACTCTCCCCAGTAGCCTTAGCAAACCTTCCCGCCAGGATATTGATTCCCCTGGGATTCAAGTGCAACCCGTCCTTTTTGTACAGGTCATGCCTGCCCCAAAAGAGGTCCCAATGATCCAGAAGTCTGAATCTCTGACCCCTGCTCCAATCCCTCAGCCACACATTTATCCTCCACCTCACTCTATTCCTATACTCACTGTCGCGTGGCACAGGCAGTAATCCCGAAATTACTACCTTTGCAGTCCTGCTTCTCAACTTCCTTCCTAACTCTCTGTAGTCTTTTTTCAGGACCTCCTCCCTTTTCCTACCTATGTCATTGGTACCAATACGTACCGCAACCTCTGGCTGTTCTCCCTCCCACTGCAGGAAATCTTGGACGCGATCTGAAACATCCCAGACCCTGGCACCTGGGAGGCAAACTATCATCCGAATTTCTTTCCTGCGTCCACAGAATTGTCTGTCTGACCCCCTAACTATAGAGTCCCCTATCACTACGGCCTTCCTCTTCTTTTCCCTACTCTTCTGAGCCACAGGGCCGGACTCTGTGCCAGAGGCACGGCCACTGTTGCTTCCCCCAGGTAGGCCATCCCCCCAACAGTACTCAAACAGGAGTACTTATTGTCAAGGGGGACAGCCACAGGGGTACTCTCTAGTACCTGACTCTTCCCCTTCCGTCTCCTGACTGTGGCCCACTTGTCTGTCTCCCGTGGCCCTGGTGTGACCACCTGCCTATAACTCCTTTCTATCACCTCCTCGCTCTCCCTGACCAGACGAAGGTCATCGAGCTGCATCTCCAGTTCTCTAACGCGGTCCCTTAGGAGCTGCAGCTCGACACACCATGTGCAGATATGGCCGCCCGGGATCACAGTATTGTGGCTGTCCACAATCCAGTACAAACATCCCACCCTGCAAAAACTGATTTCAGGGAGGTAGCATCATCAACTTGCAGGAGACTTCCGGGAGAGGTGGTATGTCTGCAATAGAGTAGCTCTTTAGCAGCTAGCCAGCTAATTTAAATAACGTTAGCTATGCTAATGAACGAATGACACCTGTTAAACTCACCTCAACATGTCTTTTACAGTCTTAACCCACCATGGGCAATAGAAAAGTCACTGTTGCAAACAGTGCAGCGAGCAACACTGTCATTATTTTGACCCGTATTAGGCAGGGTTACACTTTAGTGTAGTCTGGGGTGACATACGTTTTATATTTTCTGGAACACTCTGCCACGGCGCGCTCTCGCTCTCTCTCTCTCTCTCTCACTCGTGGTTGCTCGCGCGCTCTCTCACGCTCTCGCTTTCTCTCTCATGCTCTCGCTTTCTCTCTCGCGCTCTCCTTCTCTCTTGCTCACGTGCTCTCTCGCTCTCACTTGCTTTCTCTCATTCGCTCGCTATCAAAAAAAAATTGATTTCCGTGATATTGTATATAATTTGTGGGCATCAGGGAGCCACCATTCATATGCGGGAGACTCCCGGAACTTCCGGGAGAGGTGGGATGTCTGCCAATGTTGTGGATTGCAACCCTAAAATGATACATTTTGTTATTGAAGCCCTTGATCTTGCTGTATTACCAAATTAAGTAGCCAACATTTCCTTTAAGTAACACCTTTAACGTAGCAAACACCTCTCAAAGGACTTTGCAGGAAATTTACCAAGAAAATAAAAAAACTGACAGTGCAGGAGATGCAGCCAAAAGCTAGACTGAGAACTAGGATGTAAAAAAAGAGTTCTTAACGGAGGAATTAGAAATGGTAAGGATGGAAGTGGATTTGAGGACAAATTGTCAGGGATTATTGTCAGTGATGCAGAAATTAAATGTAGGGATAACTATGAGGCCAGAATTGGGTGAGCACAGCTGGAGGAGATTATTAAATAAGGAAAGACAAGCCAATGAAGGGACTTTAAAACAACCACATCCATTTCAAAATCAAAACTTTTTTTTAGCATTAAAACAACTCTGTCAACGATCACTAATCAAACTTCCTACCTTTAGAAATGTTCACTTTAACTTAAATAATTTCCACAGAAATAGAGTGTGGAAAGTATGGACCTTCAGATATTTTTGGAACATGGCCAAGAAATGGAAATATTGAATCTACATTATACTGAAGAGTTCCGTGGCTCTCTAAAATGAACACGTTTTTTCAATAGAAATGAACACGCAATCGCAAATTGTTCCCGACTTTCAAGTTCAAGTTTAATTGTTGTTCAATGATCCATGAATGCAATCAAGCGAAACAGCGTTACTCCAAGGTCAAGATGCAGAACACAGTATCAACAGTCACACACAGCACAAAGCACACATAGCACATATAAGATAGTAGTAAAATACAGTCACACACAAACAAAAAAAAATCCAAGTCCTTGACTCCATGAATGTTGCTGCAGTCTGCAGTTGAACACAATACACCTTGTCTTCTGCCAAGTGAACACTAGAGGGCAGCACAGACTCCAGCATGGATACCACGCTACACTAACTCTGGTACTCCGACGGCATGCACTGACTCCAACACCTCTGTCCTGGGTGGCAGCAAACAGGTGATACCACAGTTTGAGGCCTAGTCATCACTACAACCAAGGGCACACAGCTCCCCTCCATCCACCCCCACGGTTTGGCAATAAAACAGTGAATCTGACTTGCAGTATTCCACATTAGCAATGTCCAACAAGGGCTTGTGATCACAAAAGCGACTAAGACGATTACTTCACTTTAATTTCGAGGTTTTTGAGATTCTGTGCTTTGAGTTTGCCTTAAATCAAGAACTTTCAACCATATCTTTAACACTACAATGTAATCATTTGGCCAGGAGGCGAGAGAAATTGTTGGAAGTGGGCACTCTCACAAAGATAAGCACTTGAATCACAAAGGCATGTGTAAAACCCTGGTTAAGATTTGTACCGCTAATGCTGTAGGGTATTTCATTCAGTAGCTTTCTGTGGAAGCAGAGTGTCCTGCTGATAGCATGTTCGGGTTTCAGTAAAGATAAGGGGCTGTGATGTTCAACTTAGGAATGTTGTGTCAGCCAATCAGGATGGCGGAATTAGAAGGAGGTTCTAGAGAAGGCAGGGCAGAGAGAGATCTGTGACGGGCACTGGTGGGATTTGTGGTCTTTTTGGTGGCAGATGGAGAGAGGAAAAGATCGGGAGAGAGGCAGTAGGGTTCTATCTGATGGGAAGACTCAATTACAAGGAGTGCTTTGTAGGTTGAAGGAGTCAAAGATGAGAAGTGCTACCGGTGATCGGTGATGAGAATTCAGCGTCGTGAACGGTCATACCCAGCTTTTGGACTATTTGAGCTCCAATGATGTGCACATTTAGACTGGTTTAACTGTAATGGGCCCTTTTATTTTTGTTCTTTTTCGTTTCCTTTTAATAACTGGTAGATAAAGCTGAAATTAGTAAATACATTTTCTTTATAATTGTATGCGGCATATGATCTGTTACTTCTTTCCAACGGATAATTGTGTATGGACAGCATTTTCACAACTTGTTCAAATTGAGGATCCGTTAATCAAAACATGCCAACTTTCCTGTTTGGTTCAACCCAAATCATACCGACCCTGGACGTATATTGTTTAAGAAAGGTGCCTTCTCACCACTGAGTCCAGTCGCTGTTAACAGAGCTGGCTAACGTGGAAGTTTCCATATGAGCTGGTTGAGGGGGTTTCACATGGAAGACTATGGACCAAGTGATGGTAAATGGGAGTAAGATGGAAGGGCACTTCAAAGGTAGCATTTACCTGATGGGCCAAAAGTCCTAGTTCTGTGCTGTGTAACTCTATCATTCTGAGGTACCATAATGCTTGTTACTGGGCTGTTATTATGGAGGCCTGGGCCATCAATCTCTGGGTATGTTCGTACATCGTAGCATCTGGAGAATTTAAATTCATGTAATTACCTTGAAACTAGCAGATTGTTGTTTTACCAACCCCACCTAGTTTACAAATATCCTCCAGGACAGGATATCTGCCACGCTTACCCTGTCTGGCCTCAATGCAAATCTAGACCCACAGCAATGTGGTTAACTCTTAAATGTCCTGTGAAATGACAGGAGGCCAATTAGGGATGGAAAACCAGCCTGCAAATCTTGCGTCGTGTGAGTGGATAAATAAAAAAAGCAGGTCTGGGTTTTCTCAAAGATCAGCCATTGAACACTTGACAGGTGCTCACTGAATGTTTGCACTTATGTCAGATTGTACGGTTGTAACGTATGTTTTGGGACGGCACGGTAGCGCGTCGATCAATGTAACACTTTACAATGCCGGCTGTAAAACTGGGGTTCGATTCCCAGCGCTGTCAGTGAGGAGTTGGTACATTCTCCCCATGACTGTGTATGTTTCCTCTGGGTGCTCTGGTTTCCTCCCACATTCCAAATACGGGTTGGGGTTGGTAAGCTCTGTTGGCGCTGGAAGCATGGCGATACTTGTGGGTTGCCTTGCACAATCCTTGCTGCAGATGTTCCACCTCTCCCCGAAGTTCCGGGAATCTCCCGCATATTGATGGCAGCTCCGTGACGCCCACAAATTATGTACAATATCCCGGAAATCGATTTTTTTTGAAAGGGAGAGGAAGAGCGAGAAGGAGCATCCTGACTGGTCTCTCTTTGTGCTAAGTAAACCTATCAGTTTTCTCTGTGGGTGGGCTTTACAGTCGACCTCAAAAATAATGACAGTGTTGCTGGCTGCACTGTTTGCAACACTGACTTTTCTATTGCCCATGGTGGGTTAAAGTGTAGAAGATATGTTGGGGTGAGCTTAACAGGTGTCATTTGTTCATTAGCATAGCTAATGTTATTTAAACTGGCTGGCTGGCTGCTAAGGAGCTACTCTATTGATGTCCTACGTAATGACGCCAAACTCCCTGTAGACTTGCTTAAAGTTGTAATAGAATATAAAAAATGACTCCATGATAATATAATATAAGTACATATTTTAATGTCACATTTTCTGCATATACCCAACTTGATTTACAGATGAGATAAAATCACTGAACAAAGTATTACATACACCTTTGGAGGTCGACCAGTGGGGGGGGGGGGGGAAGGATATGTGGTTGCAGGGGGCAGGGGTGCTACCTCCCTGAAATGAGTTTTTGCAGGGTGGGGTGTCTGTTGCTGATTGATTTGATGCAAAATGTTGTATTTCACTGTATGTTTCAATGTACATCTCACCAATAAAGCTAATCTTTTTAAATCTTTACAATTCCACTCCCAAGTGTACTTAATACATAGAGTATCTCCTGCTTTCTGAATATGCTGATGTTTCCCATGGTTACAAGTCGCCATGGAGTGATTGGACCATCTTCTCCCTGATACACCTGGCTGAGCCCAGGTCAGTTTCTGTATTAATGAAATCCACTACACTTTGAGTGTAAATCCTCCAACTCAAACCCAATCGCCCAGAAAAAATTGTGGTCATCATCCAACAAGCTTTCCAAGATTATCACAATGATTCAAACTGACATCATGAAGTTATTGTCAAAAAGTCAAAGAGCCACGATACAGAAAATCTGAACTACAGTACTGTAGTAATTTTATGCATTGCACTGTACTGCTGCCGCAAACAAAAATCACGACATGTGTGAGTGATGAGAAACCTAATTGTGATATGGGTCTCTATTGTAGTTTGAGGGTGAGAAGGAGGCAGGGAGAGGGGAATGATGGTTGGGAAAGGGGAAGTGAGAGGGGAGGGAGCAAGAAGCACCAGAGAGACATTCTGTAATGGTCAATAAACCAATTGTTTGGAATCAGATCACCTTGCCTGCTGTCAGACTATAGCATTAATGGTAAGACTCTGGGCAGTGTGGAGGATCAGGGGGATCTTGGGGTCAAATTCCACCGGACACTCAAAGCTGCAACGCAGGTCGACTCTGTGGTTAAGAAAGCATACGATGCATTGGCCTTCATCAGACGTGGGATTGAGTTTAGGTAATGTTGCAGCTACATAGGACCCTGGTCAGACCCCACTTAGCGTACTGTGCTCAGTTCTGGTCGCCTCACTATAGGAAGAACGTGGAAACCATAGGAAGGGTGCAGAGGAGATTTACAAGGATGTTGCCTGGATTGGGGAGCATGCCTTATGAGAATAGGTTGAGTGAACACTTCTTTTTTTCCTTGGAGTGACAGAGGATGAGAGGTGACCTGACAGAGGTGTATAAGATAACAAGAGGCATTGATTGTGTGGATAGCCAGAGGCTTTTTCCAAGGGCTGAAATGTGCACAAGAGGACACAGTTTTAAGGTGCTTGGAAGTAGGTATAGAGGAGATGTCAGGGATAAGTTTTTTACGGAGAAAGTGGTGAGAGCGTGGAATGGGCTGCTGGTGACGGTGGTGGAGGTGGATACGATAGGGTCTTTTAAGAGACCCCTGGACAGGTACATGAAGCTCAGGAAAATAGAGGGCTATGGGTAACCCTAGGTAATTTCTAAGGTAAGGACATGTTCGGCACAGCTTTGTGGGCTGAAGGGCCTGTGTTGTGCTGTAGGCTTTCTATGTTTCTATGTTTCTGTAAATTGACTTTATAAACTTAACTCATACTCTCTTGTTATTGTTACTGGTCTTTTACCTATAATATTTATAATAATAACAATAGAACTTTTCAGGTTATGAAGCTAATTATGATAATGACCATCAGAAAAAGACTGTTTATGTTTTTTGCATATAAAAATGAATGAAACCTTTTGTACAAAATTTACAATGGGTGAATATTAGTTCTGTGATTGGCTTTTTTGGGTTGCTTATTTGTTATTGATTATAAACTGCTCTTGTTTCTTAGAACGCAGCACTATTTTGGTGGAACCTCCACAAAAATGGACAAGGCAACGCAGACACACTACATGCTGGCTGCCCGGTGCTGGTTGGAGATAAGTGGGGTATGTGGAAGGTGAAAGTCTTGGTGGATAATTTGTTAAGTGCACTCCTTAAAATAGCAGCCCATAGCCTGCCATAGCCCAACATGACCCAATTGAATTCAATGCACAAGATTGAGAAAATTGTCCAAAATTTTACATTGATTTGGACAACATAAATAGCCAAAGACATTAATATGACAATGATTGGATGTCAAAAATAATTAATCTATTCTAAAATATTAATTCGATATAGAATTCCTGCAAAAATTCATGATCTGCACGTATTATATCTCGAGTAATATAAACCTTTCTAATGATTAAAATTATTTTACGAAGCAGTGCAGGCTTAGTTATTTCATTGTGCAGTGCAAAATCTTTGTGCTTTATGGTTTAATCCAATTCTGGAAGATAGATGTGAGTTTTCTGTGTGTGTTCAGAAGCTGCATGTAGAAGAGTGTGTGCAATGTCTATTTCCCATGCATTAGGGTTAGGGTTAGGGTTCAGAGGAGTCAGCATTTTAGAATGTTCTGAAAAAGTAACCAAAAAGGTAGATGAGGGTGGGGCTCTCTGGATGTTGTCTATTTGGACTAGAGCAAGGGCTTCAATAAGGACCTTCATGACAGACTGGTCTGGAAGGTTAGATCCCCTGGAATTCAGGGAGAGCTATTTAGGTGGATTCAAGATTGGCTCCAAGGTGGGAAGCCGAGGGAGATGGCTGAAAGCTGTTTCTTGGAAGGGAGGCCCGGTGCTGTGCCGCAGCGGTCAGGTGTTATGACATTTGTTATTTGTTATTTATTGGATGCAAATGTGCAAGCACTGATCAGTAAGTTTGCAGATAACACAAAATTAGGAGATGTTGTTGATTGTAGACTGCAGGGGACCTTGATCGATTGGGAAAGTGGGCCGAGGAGTGGCAAATTGATTTCAATACAGACAAGTGTGAGATGATACATTTTAGAAAGTCAGACCAGTGTAAGACTTCTACCGTGCATGGTAGGACACTCGGGAGTGTAATGGTACAGAAGGACCTCGGAGTACAAGTTATTAGTTCACTGAAAGCAGCGTCACATGTAGACAGGGTAGTGAAAAAGACATTTAACCTGCTGGTTTTCATCAGTCAGGGCACTGAGTACAGGAATTGGGGCATCATGCAGCAGCTGCGGTAAAGCCACACTGCAATAGTACTGTGTACAGTTCTGCTCATCCTCCTATAGGAAAGATGTGGTTAAACTGGAAACTGTGCAGAAAAGATTTTTGAGAATATTGCTAGACCTAGAGGGTCTGAGTTATATGGAGAGGTTGGCCCATCGTGGTACAAGAGGAGGCCATGATGGAACAGGAATGGGAATGGGAATTAAAATGTTCAGCCAGTGGGAAGATCCGCATTGTTGGTCCATGGCCTCCTCTTGTCCCACGATCAGGGCGGAGGAGCAACGCCTTATATTCTGCCTGGGTAGCCACCAACCTGATGGCATTAATATCAATTTCCTCTTCCGGTAAGATTTTCCCTCTTCGTGCCCTCTTCCTCTATTCCCCACTTTGGCCTCTTACTTCGTTTAACCTATCTATCACCTCCCTCTGGTGCCCCTTCTCCTATGATCCACCCTCCAGCCCTTTACCTTTCCTACTCACCTGGCTTTACCTATCATCTTCTAGCTATCCTCGTTCCCCTCCCCCCACCCACCTTTTTTATTCTGGCATCTTCCCCATTCTTTTCCAGCTGTGAAGAAGGGTCTCAGCCCAAAATGTTGACTGTATGCTCATTTGCATGGATGCTGCCTGAACTGCTGAGTTCCTCCAGCATTTTGTGTGTGTTGCTTTAGGAATTTCTTGGCAGCTTGAATTAAAAAAAAACTGACAACTGGATGTTCTTGGGCTTTGAATGGCAAAATATGTTGTTAAATAGAACTGTCTCACACATTTTTACAATGAGTGACTAACTGGAAGGAGAGATCATTTTAAACCATATTTTTCACTTTCTTTTATTGTATTTGTTTAAGTATTATTTCATTGTTAAATCCTTGCTCAAAGTAACAGGTAAACTTTAGGTTGTCACAAATTTTTCTCACCAGGAGGAACAAACTCCATTCTTCAAACAGATCTTGTTTCACACTTGATTACTATTAAGCAATGCAATAGAACAATTTGACTGGCTCAGACCATAAGACGTAGAATCAGAATTAGGCCCATCAAAGTTGCTGGTGAATGCAGCGGGCCAGGCAGCATCCCTAGGAAGAGGTACAGTTGACGATTCGGGCCGAGACCCTTCAGGGATGCTGCCTGGCCTGCTGCATTCACCAGCAACTTTGATGTGTGTTGCTTGAGTTTCCAGCATCTGCAGATTTCCTTGTGCTTGCATATCAGAATTAGGCCACTCGGCCAACTGAGTCTACTCCACAATCCATCATGGCTGATTTATTATCCTTCTCAAACCCAGTCTCCTGGCTTCTCCTTTAATTTCTGAAGTCCTGACTAATCAAGAATTTATCAACATCTGCTTTATATAGGTTAGATTATGAGGACACTCAGTCCTCGTTTATTGTCATTTAGAAATGCATGCATTAAGAAATGATACAATGTTCCTCCAGAGTGATATCACAAAAAAAAAGGACAAACCAAAGACTAACACTGACAAGACCACATAATTATAACATATAGGTACAGCAGTGCAAAGCAATACCATAATTTGATAAGGAACAGACCATGGGAACGGTAAAAAAAAGTCTCAAAGTTCTGATCAACTCCTGATGGTCCCCGATAGCAGGCGGCAGAAGGGAGAAACTCTCCCTGCCATAAACCTCCAGGCACCGACAACTGTCGATGCATTGGAAGCACCTGACCCCAGCCAACTCTGAGTCCGTCAGAAAATTTCGAGCTTCCGACCAGCCCTTCGACACCAAGCACCATCTCTGCTGAGCGCCTCAACCCCACCCCAGCGGCCGAGCAACAAGCAAAGCCGAGGACTCGGGGCCTTCCCCTCCGGAGATTCAGGATCACAAAGTAACAGCGGCAGCGAAAAAGGCATTTCAGAAGTTTCTCCAGATGTTTCTCCGTTCTCTCACATCTGTCTCCATCAAATCAGAATTGTGCATGGCACCCTACTTGACAGATTACAGATATCATTCACCGGAGTAGCTGCGCACTGCGTCGCGCCGCCATCTTCTCCTCCTTAAGCCATATACTCAATGATTTGACCTCCACAGCCATCTCCGGCAATGAATTCCAGAGATTCACCATCCTCTGGCTAAAGAAATTCCTCCTCATCTCTGATGTAAATGGACATCCTTCCATTCTGAGTTTGTGCACTCTGGTCGTAGACTCATCCAGTATAGGAAACATCCTCCCCACATCTACTCTAACCAGACCTTTCAATATTTGATCGGTTTCAATGAGATACCCCTCATTCTTCCAAACTCAATGATTGATGGAGTAGGTCAGCACAACACTGTGAGCTAAAGGGACCCACACTGTGCTGTACTGTTTTACATTCTATTCAGCACCTTCAAAGTTAACTTTGAATTTATTTGTTCATATTCAAACACATTCAAGAGTGTGCCCTCAATACATGCATTGCTACTTTCACTAGAAACTGAGTTAATGTAGCCTCTGGATTAAAACTACACTGTGTTACCTTGCAAAATATAGTTTTTTGATGCCAAGGAGCTGTTCCGTGATTCTGACTAAACTTGCAACTGGGTGCGTAAGTTTCTGGTTTCACATCTGTAAGCATGTTTGTTTGTGTCCCTTCTTGAAAAATCGTCCCTGATGTGAAGGCTGAATGCAAAGAGGAGTTTGGTGTTCTGCAGGATGTGCTTATACTTGTACATCATGTTTACTTTGCCATAGTTTTCTGGCTTGCGTCAAGGTAACCTTAAGACCTCAGCTTACAGGAAGCTATTTTACACAATATTGTGACAGACAGAGAGTTGGAAGCAGTTAAAAGGTACTTGTGACTGACTGCTATTCATTTTAGTCAGGCAAAAGTGAGATGCTGGGATTGGAATTTAAAATGAATTCATTAACATTATTCTGAACGTTTCAAAATTGCTACAAGTAGGTGTTACAGAGACAAGAGACTCTGCAGATGCTGGAAATCCAGAGTAACACACACAAAATGCTGAAGGAACTCAGCAGGTCAGGCAGCATCTATGGAGAGGAATAAACGGTCGACATTTCAGGCCCAGACTCTTCATCCGAACTGGAAGTAAAGGAGGAAGGAGCCAGAATAAGAAGATGGGGGGGGGGGTGGGGAGAAGCACAGGTGAGAAGGTGATAGATGAAGCCGGGTGGGTGGGTGGGTTATTCTGGATTCTTCACCTTTCTTTTCCAGTCATGATGAAGGGTCTTCGCCTGAAAAATTGACTGTTTATTCCTTTCCATATATTTTTGTTGTAACGTGAACAAAGTCACTGGAGAGACGTGGCTGGTAGATATGGAATAGTCTTTTATTCGACAAAATGAGACATTGCAGGCATCATATTGAGACCCTTTCGGAGGAGAAGGCCTGCTCGACCCGACATTACATTGATACTTTATATGCTAAAGATCAAAGGGCAATTCTATATTTACGATGAATCTACAATGCTTCATTTGAATTACATATTACTTCCACACCTTCTTTGCACCCCACTCTAGACAACTAAACAATGTTAATCTGCATTGTCTGGTTTTTCAGTTAACAGCTCTAGGTACCTATTGTCCAAACATACATTTTAAATATAATTTACAGTCCACGTTCAGGTCTAAAGATTGATGGCTTAATATTTTGCTATACACCAAAGAGTCTAGAATATGCTCTAACACTCCCTATTCTTGGCCCTCCCGGACAAAAATAAATTTGTACAAGGAAAGGCCAACCTTAAGGAAGATCTATTTAAATAGGACAGCATATATGCCCTGCCTAGGAATTCCTCCCCCCCAATTACACTATGTGTATCTACATTTATATTATCATTCCTAATGGTTACCTACAAGACACTAAGCAGAGAGATTGTTCCAGAAATTTGACCAGCAGTCCTTAAAATGCAGCTTCATTTGTACGCCTGTTGCCTCCTTCCATGCTGGCCGATTGCAGTTTAATCGCATCCTTACTCTTTACCCCTTCAGTCTCTGATAGCTAAAACTCTGCAGAGGCTACGAGTGCTTACTCCCTTACCAGGGGCCCCAGCAAGGTAAATATATCAGGCTCGCAGGCCCTCTAAGGTGGTCTCTTTTTGAATAACTGCAAGGACCTCTCCCCGGTAGCACCTCCTTCCAGACTGTCTAGTCGATTGCTGGTCCAACTGCTGAAAGAGCCCAGGTCATTTGTATTCGCTCCTTGTTTGGGCTGCAGGTGACTGCCTTCAGATGCCGTGTGTAATTTCTTCTCTTTCTCAGTCCGCCATGCCATCGGAGTTGTGGAACCTGATGTCTCTACTGTAACTTGGATCCTTTCCCATCTATTCTCCCCAATATCTTTTCTATCCTGTAGTATATAACTAATCATCTACCTTCGTAACCAGCCTCCATTATAGAGTACCATTACCTTTACACTTTAGCATGTTATTCAAGGCTTTCTGTTGCACTCTCTCGGTGTCCTCTGCCTTTGTGTTTGCCGTGGGTCTGCTTCCATCAGCTGTGGTCAGGTCTGGTGTAGCCGGCTGCTGCTCATCACATGGGTTCTCTGCAATGACACCGTCTCTGGGTACACTCGATTTCCTGCTCTGTCTGTGAGGGTGACAAGAAGGTGAGTTGTTTGCTTTAACCGGAGCCCAGTGTTCCCACTGGTTGCACAGACACGGGTGTCATTTGTCAAAAGTGCTATCTGTGGTCCTATTCGCCGGGAGCAAACCCTGCCCTTTCAGGCAGCACTGTCAGTCACCGTGACCTGGTCACCTGGCTGTGGGAGTACTATCTCCTTTCCCTCTGGCTCTCTCTGATCAGCAATGTGTCATTGCTGCTTTGCTCAATCCCTCGATGTGTTACAATGGTGACAGTGATCCTTCATATCCCCAGGTAGCCTTACTAGATTGTAGTTTCATTCTGTACACTTGTAATTTCTGGTTGCTTCGTGTTCTTCTGCTGCCCCCCTCATGCTGATGTCTGGTGAGCCCTTACCTGTATCGCTGCTACCTCTTCAGACAGCTGCACCACTTCCAACAGCCCCTGGCTGTGCTTGGCCCCTCCCCTTGGGACCTCCTGACCCGATTCCCACACGTCACCCTGTCTCTCCTCCCAGCTTGGGGCTGCTGTCTCTCTGTGGGCCATGTTAGCTGCTTTGCGGGTCACACACATTCAGTGTCTCTGTCGTGTCCGTGTTATTCCATGTTCTGTCTATAACAGCACCTGCCTTACTCAGAGTGCCAGTCCCCAGAAGAGTACCTTTATTGTTTAGGCACATCCAGAAATCTACAGGAGGCTGTGCTCCTTAAATTTCGAGTACCTGGGGCTGACTTCTCTCTAGCATCATTGTTTCAACTCCTGTCTCTCCAGTTGTGCACAAAGGTAGATCAGTTATCGATACTGACGACCCCCGTGTCCACTAACATTTTGCATTGCTGGCCCCTTAATAAACCTCTTGTGTACAGCTGTGGATGACCACCACTGGCAATAGATGTGGCTGTCAGCCATTTGTCTGACCTCACCAGCTCTATAATCTAGTCAGCACTCAAGTTGGAAAGAGAGGGCACAGCTATGGATTTTGCCTGCTTTGGTGAGTGATTTTCATATTTTCTTCAATTCTCAGAGCACTGCCTCCAACTATGGCCTGAGAAGCTACAGCTGCAACGAATCATCTCCTTTACCCTGCCACATCTATTCCAGCAGTTCCTTGCTACGTGTCCCAGTTGCTGGCACACAAAGCAAGTTCTCTGTGATGTCACAGCAGTGACATTCACTACAATCACTTTATCACTTCTCTTGCCCCTCCTCCAGTCTATCTCACCGGCCCATAACACAATCACTGAGTAGGTCAATCCCACCGCTATCCGCAAATCTAAAACTTCCTGTGGGTTGAGCTCAGGCCTTCTTTCAGCATTTTCACGAACACTTGGCCATCCCTCCCTGGATTATCCAACCCTAAATACTCCTCATACACTCAATATTTGTGTTCTGCATAATCCATGGCTGGCTCATCAGCTCTCTGAATCACTGACATTATCATTCCCCAGATACTCTCTCTTTCCCCCGGTCGCTGCTTCACATCCTCTTTCAAGAAGTGATATCTCTCTTCATTGCTGGCATTCCTGGCAGCTGCCCATGTACCATCCTGCACTCACTGGACCATACTTGGGCACTTTGCTTTTACCAACACATGTGCAGTGCCTATAAAAAAGTATTCACCTCTCTTGGAAGTTTTCATGTTTTATTGTTTTACAACATTGAATCACATTGGATTTAATTTGACTTTTTATGACACTGATCAACAGAAAAAGACTCTTTCATGTCAAAGTGAAAACAGATCTCTACAAAGTGATCTAAATTAATTACAAATATAAATCACAAAATAATTGATAGCATAAGTATTCACTCCTTTAATATGACATGCTAAATTGTCACTGGTGCAGCCAATTGGTTTTAGCAGTCACATAATTAGTTAAATGGAGATCACCTGTGTGCAGTTAAGGTGTTTCAACAGATTATAGTAAAAACACACCTGTATCTGGAAGGTCTAACTGCTGATGAGTCAGTATCCTGGCAAAATCCACACTATGAAGACAAAAGAACACTCCAAGCAACTTTGTAAAAACATTGTTGAAAAGCACAAGTCAGGAGATGGATACAAGAAAATTTCTAAGTCACTGAATATTCCTTGGAGTACAGTTAAGTCAATCATCAAGAATTAGAAAGAATATGGTACAGCTGTGGATCTACCTAGGGCAGACTATCCTCAAAAACTGAGTTCAAGAAGGAGACTAGTGAGGGAGGGCACCTAGAGACCGATAACAAATCTGGAGGAGTTACAACCTTCAGTGGTTGAGATGGGAAAGACTGCACGTACAACAACTGTTGCCCAGGTACTTCACCAGTCACAGCTTTGGCAAAGAGAAAGCCACTGTTGGAAAAAAAACACATGAAATCTCTGCTAGAGTTTTCCAGAAGGCTTGTGGGTGACTCTGAAGTCAGATGGAAGAAGGTTCCATGTTCTGATGAAACCAAAATTGAGCTTTTTGGCCAGCAGACTAAAGACTATGTTTGGCATAAAGCAAACACCACACATCATTAAAGACGCTCCATCCCTACTGTGAAGCATGGTGGCGGCTGCATCATGCTGTGGGGATGTTTCACTGCAGCAGGCCCTGGAAGGCTTGTGAAGGTAGAGGGTAAAATAAATGCAGTAAAATACAGAAAAATCCTGGAGGAAAACCTGATGCAGTCCACAAGAGAGCGGTAACTTGGGAGATTTGTTTCATAGCAAGACAATGACCACAAGCATAAAGCCAAAGCTACACAGGAATGGCTTAAAAACAACTAAGTTAATATCCTGGAGTGGTCAAGTCAGAGTCCAGACCTCAATCCAATTGAGAATTTGTGGCTGGACTTGAAAGGGGTTGTTCACTCACAATACCCACACAATCTGACAGAGCTTGAGCAGTTTTGTAAAGAAGAATGGGGAAAGATTGCAGTGTCCAGATGGGCAAAACTGAGAGACCTATCCACACAGACTCAAGGCTATAATCACTGCCAAAGGTGTATCTTCTAAATATTGACATAAATGGGGTGAGTAATTATGCAATTAGTTATTTTGTATTTAATAAATTTAAATCAATTTGTAGAAATTTGTTTTCACTTTGATATGAAAGAATCTTTTCTGTTGATCAGTGTCAAAAAAGCCAAATTAAGTCCACTGTGATTTGATGTTGTCAAAGAATAAAACATGAAAACATCCAAAGGGGAGGGGTGAATACTTTTTATAGGCACTGTATATCTTCGGGGCCCACAGGCGGCCTTAAGTGAGGGCAGCTCTGACATAATGCTCTGCTTCTCCCCGGACGTGAAGGTCTTATGGATGGTTCAAGGTCAAGGGCTCACTTGGGTCATCAGGGTTCTCAACCTCAGGTGCCATTCCAACAGATTTATCTGGGGATAAGCTTTCCCTCAAATACCTCCACACAAATTGCCACACCACGCAAAATATAAATGATGGATAATCGTTAAACACTACATGCTTAAAAGTGTAGAATATGTACTCTACTATCTGTCACTTATATGCATCAGAACTCATAATGCCAGTTGTATTCTTTTGCATCTGTTACACCAAAGTTACAGACATATTGGTTAAAAAAAACAGACGCATTACAATACGGTTCCCGGAACAAGTATACACCCCCACTGGCATCCCAAACCTTCAATAGCCACCCTTTGCAACTGGTGGCTCCGTCTCACCAAATAAACACACCAGGTTTAATCTCTTGTATAAATACACACGCAGACACATACACCACACTACTTTTATAGCCATAGTCATACTTTATTGATCCCAGGGGGAAATTGGTTTTTGTTACAGTTGCACCATAAATAGTAATAGAACCATAAATAGTTAAATAGTAATATGTAAATTATGCCAGTAAATTATGAGATAAGTCCAGGACCAGCCTATCGGCTCAGGGTGTCTGACCCTCCAGGGGAGGAGTTGTAAAGTTTGATGGCCACAGGCAGGAATGACTTCCTATGACGCTCTGTGCTGCATCTCGGAGGAATGAGTATCTGGCTGAATGTACTCCTGTGCCCACCCAGTACATTATGTAGTGGATGGGAGACATTGACCAAGATGGCATGCAACTTAGACAGCATCCTCTTTTCAGACACCACCGTCAGAGAGTCCAGTTCCATCCCCACAACATCACTGGCCTTAAGAATGATTTTGTTGATTCTGTTGGTGTCTGCTACCCTCAGCCTGCTGCCCCAGCACACTACAGCAAACATGATAGCACCGGCCACCACAGACTCGTAGAACATCCTCAGCATCGTCCAGCAGATGTTAAAGGACCTCAGTCTCCTCAGGAAATAGAGACTACTCTGACCCTTCTTGTAGGCAGCCTCAGTGTTCTTAGACCAGTCCAGTTTATTGTCAATTCGTATCCCCAGGTATTTGTAATCCTCCACCATGTCCACACTGACCCCCTGGATGGAAACAGGGGTCACCAGTACCTTAACTCTCCTCAGGTCTACCACCAGCTCCTTAGTCTTTTTCACATTAAACTGCAGATAATTCTGCTCACACCATGTGACAAACTTTCCTACCATAGCCTTGTACTCAGCCTCATCTCCCTTGTTGATGCATCCAACTATGGCAGAGTCATCAGAAAACTTCTGAAGATGACAAGACTCTGTGCAGTAGTTGAAGTCCGAGGTGTAAATGGTGAAGAGAAAGGGAGACAAGACAGTCCCCTGTGGAGCCCCAGTGCTGCTGATCACTCTGTCGGACACACAGTGTTGCAAGCACACGTACTGTGGTCTGCCAGTCAGGTACCAGTTCAGCTCTCTGCCGTGTTCATGATACCTTGCAATCCTGTAGCCACCAATCTGAACAGGTCCAAGTGTGAGTGCTAATTTTAAAAATTCCCACTTAGACTGCTGAGATCGCTGGCTAGACGATGAGTTGCAAGAAGGTATCCCGAATGAGCCCCCAAATGTTGTAACATGAACAAAGTCAATGGAGAGATGTAGCTGATAGGTGTGAAGTAGTCTTTTATTTGACATCGTATTGGGGATCAGGGATCATATTGAGACCCTTTCTGAGGAAATGGACTGCCCAACCCAACATTACATCACATTTTATGTGCTAAAAATCAAAGGACAATTCCATATTAACAATGTATACAATACTTCCCTTGAATTGCATATAACTTTCACACCTCCTCCTTGGCAACCACACTCCATCTAACCAAAATAAATGTTAATCTGCATTGTCTCTTCTTTCAGTCAATTGCTCTAGGAACCTATTGTCCAGAGCTGCATTTTAAATTTAATCTACTGTCCATGTCCAGGTCTAAAGATTGGTGGCTGAAGGTAATATTTTGCTATACACTCCAAGTCCAGAATATGCTCTGACAGCTTTATAAAGGCTATACACTGGTTGGCTGTCTATAGTATACTTGTTACTGGATTTACACGAACAATCAGTTCATTTGGACACAAAAGCATCAGCATTAATAGAGTGTTTGAATAATCAAACATATCCTTATCACACCTGTAATTTAATAACTTAAGTGCCTGAGAAAGAAAGATGGAAATATAACATTAATTATTTTCATAGCATAGGTAGTAACGATGCTGGAGAGGTTGTAATGGGGGACAACAGAATAGTGGATGAACTGAATAAGTATTTTGCAGCAGTTTTCACAGTGAGAGACACTAGCCATATGGTGGAAGTTCCAGGTGTCAGGGGCATGAAGTGTGTGAAGTTACCAAAACTAGGGAGAAGGTTCTTGGGGAAACTGAAAGGTGTGAAGGTAGGTAAGTCACCTGGACCAGACGGTGTGCACCCCAGAGTTCTGAATGAGATGGCTGAAGAGATTGTGGAGGGATTAGTTATGATCTTTCAAGAATCACCAGTTTCTGGAATGGTTCCAGAAGACTGGAAAATTGCAAATGTCACTCCATCTTCAAGAAGGGGGAAAGGCAGAAGAAAGGAAACAATAGGCCAGTTAATCGGACTTCAGTGGTTGGGAAGATGTTGGAGTCGATTGTTTTTGGGGTACTTGGAGGTACATGACAAAATAAGCCAAAGTCAGCATGGTTTTCTTAAGGGAAATCTTGCCTGACAAATCTGTTGGAATTCTTTGAAGAAACAACAAGCAGGATAAACAAAGGAGAATCGGCTGATGTTGTGTACTTGGATTTTCAGAAGACCTTTGACAAGGTGCCACACACAAGGCTGCTTAAGCTATGAGCCCATGGTATTACAGGAAAGGTTCTAGCATGGATAAAGCTGTGGTTGATTGGCACAAGGCAAAGAGCGGGAATAAAGGGACCCTTTTCTGTTTGGCTGTTGGTGAGTAGTGGTGTTCCACAGGGGTCTATGTTGGAAATGATTCTTTTTACGTTATATGTCAATGATTTGGATGATGAAATTGATGGCTGTGTTGCAAAGTTTGCAGACAATATGAAGATGGGTTAGAGGGGCAGATAGTTTTCCAGAAGTAGAGAGGCTACAGAAGGACTTGGGTTAGGAGAATGAACAAAGAAATGACAGATGGAATACAGCATTGGGAAGTGTATGGCTCTGCACTTTGGTAGAGGAAATGAAAAGGTTGACTGTTGTCTAAATGGGGAGAAAATACAAAAAACTGAGGTGCAAAGGGACTTGGGAGTTCTTGTGCAGGATTCCCTGAAAAGTTAATTTGCCACTTTAGTCTGTGGTGAGGAAGGCAAATGCAATGTTAGTATTTATTTGAAGAGGGCTAGAATACAAAAGCAAGGATGTGATGTTGAGACTTGATAGAGCACTGGTGACTCCGCACTTGGAATATTATGAGCAGTTTTGGGCCTCTTACCTTAGAAAGAGGTTTCAAAGGAGGTTCATGAAAATGATTCCAGGGTTGGATGGCTTGTCATATGAAGGGCATTTATTGCTCTTGGCCTGTATTCATTAGAAATCAGAAGAGTGAGGGGTGACCTTATTGAAACCTATTGAAAGGTGAAAGGCCTTGATAGAGTGGATGCGGAGAGGATATTTCCTATGGTAGGAGAGTCTAAGACCAGAGGACACAGCGTCAGAATAGAGGAGCATCCTTTTAGAATGGAGATGTGGGGGAATTTGTTTAGCCAGAGAGTGGTGAATCTGTGGAATTCTTTGCCACAGGCAGCTGTGGACGCCAAGTCATTGGGTATATTTAAGGCAGAGGATGATAGATTCTTGATTGGTCAGGGCATAAAGGGAGAAGGCAGGAGATTGGGACTGATTGGAAAATTAGATCAGCCATGATGAAATAGCAGAACAGACTTGATGGGCTAAATGGCCTAATTCTACTCCTATATCTATGGTCATATGGTCTAATGGGAATTATAAACATTACTACATAATAAGAAATTTAGTTCAAGGTTCAAAAGCTAAATAAATTTATTATCTAAGTACATGTAGGTCACCAAATACTACCTGGAGATTCATTTCCTTGCAAGTATTCACAGCAGACCAAAGAAATACAATAGAATCAATGAAAAACTACACACAAAGACTAGCTAGTAAACAATGTGCAAAAGACAAAATTCAAGTACAAAAATAAAACAAATAATAAAAAATAGATAAATAATGCTGATAACACCAGTTGTAGAGTCCATGAAAGTGAGTTCATAGATTGTGGCGAGTGAAGTCATGGTTCAGGAACCTGATTTTTGAAGGGTAATAGCTGTTCCTGAACCAGGTGGAGTGTGTCTTGAGGCTTTTGTACTTTCTTCCTGATGGCAGCAGTGAGAGCATGGTCTGGATGCTGGGGGTCCCTGATGATGGATGGTGCTTTCCTGTGGCAGTGCTGTTTGTAGATGTGCTCAATGGTGCGGAGGGCTTTTCCTGAGATGAAATAGGCTGTATCCACCACTATTTCCAAGCTTTTCTGTTCTTGGGCACTGGTGTTTCCTACCAGGCCATAATGCAATAATTGATGACTAATTAATAAATTATTGCTATAAAATCACAATATAATTTGAATTTAAAAAATTTGAATTAGGTTAAGTAATATCCTGGGAATATTTTTCATGTACACTAATATTCATTAATTATACTCTACTTCAATTAAAAATAGCTAGGACTAATTATTGCTGTTTTTTTAAAATCAGAATGTACTTTATTTTACCAAAACAGGAAATGCAGCCTTTATGACCTGAAATTATTTAACAACCTGTTTTTTTTTTCTTCTGCTTTTTAAAAACACTTTCAGTGGCTAACAAATGGATCCGAGAACATGGGCAGGAGTTTCAAAGAAGGTGTGGAGCTGACCCGAATGAGTAAGAAACCCATCTGTCACGGGCCCTCTTGGAGTGCAAGAACCTGTGCTGTACGTGGAGAAGAGTGGCAGCACGTGTTTCTGAAGGAATCTGAGAATGAGGAAACATGGCCTGCAGCCAAACCTGCTTTAGGACTGATTGCTGTCGGAGGAATGGAGTTGAGCAGCTGTTAAACTCCAGGCAATAAAACTCTTCATCTGTGCAAATCATTCACCGTCAGAACCACAGAAGTCATTGTTCCATATATCCATTTATTCTGTCTCTGAATGCCGTCAGGACACAAATTCCTGCTGAAGGCAATTTAAGATCAAGTTCACCAGACAGAACCAACAGTGAAAAGTAAAATGAACTATTTTCCCAGGGCAGGAAAAAGAAAGAGAAATCCTTGAATAAATAAGAATGGTGAAATTAATTTGTAAAAGAAACTCACTAAAACATACTTAAATGGATGAACTGCTATCTCACATTTCTGAGGATAATTTCCATGGGAAATCAAATATGAAATGAAGAACTGGAAGAAAGCTTTTTTAAAAGAAAAATAACATTAAATGTCTTCAATAATATAAGAAAAGCAATTTGATTTTGTGATACACATCTTGGCCCTTGATCTTGCCTTCAACCTTGCCTTGAAAAAGTATGTCAAGGAAGATATTGAATTTATCATTGCTTTTTTTTGTCACTGTAGTTTCATTATTCCCTCAGCAACTAAGTCATTCTGAATTTCATATTGCTAGCTCAGCTCACTGCAGTTTCATCACATAACCTTCTCCAAGTGCTCTATCCAGTTCAATTCAATGGTTACCCAACATCTATTCTCACAGCACAATCTCCCCCTATTTCCCCATGCAACCAGATACACTTGAATATTTGAGAGTCAAGAATTGTCCATCCTTTATATTTGTATTTATTTATTGAGCGACAGTGTGGAATAGCCCTTCCAACCCATTGAGCCACACTGCCCAGCATTCCCCCAAGTTAATCCAATCCTAATCATGGGACAATTTACAATGACCAATGAACCTACCAACTTGTAGGTCTTTGGACTGTGGGAAGAAACTGGAGCAGAGGAAACCAATGTGGTCATAGGGAGAACACAGAATCTCGTACAGGCAGCTCGCCTGTACTGTAAAGCGTTGTGCTAACCACCACACTACTATGCCACCCTTTTATATCTTCATGTTCAATTATTTTAAAGCAAAAGCAATTAAAGATATTTATTAAAAGCACATTAATTATTTCCCCTCAATTTTATTCTCTCCCTAATTTCTTGCAACTGTGTAATGGAAAGTAATCCATAACTCTTGGACCGTCCTGGAGGATAGCCATTCCTAGGGCTGGGACTACCCTTCATGCAAATTTATCGTTTTACTCCTCATGGTGACTAGATGCGAAATGAAGAAAGATCTGGAATGGAACCAATTTATACCAGTATTAATTTGTAATTATAACTAGTATAGGTGTATAAGATGATGAGAGGCATTGATTGTGTGGCTTTTTCCCAGGGCTGGAATGGTTAGCACGAGAGGGCACAGTTTTAAGGTGTTTGGAAGGAGGTACAGAGGAGATGTCAGGGGTAAGTTTTTTACGCAGAGACTGGTGAGTGCGTGGAACGCACTGCCGGCGACAGTGGTGGAGGCGGATACGATAGGGTCTTTTAAGAGACTCCTGGACAGGTACATAGAGCTTAGAAAAATAGTGGGCTGTGGGTAACCCTGGGTAATTTCTAAGGGAAGGACATGTTCGGCACAGCTTTGTGGGCTGAAGGGCCAGTACTGTGCTGTAGGTTTTATGTTTCTAGTACATCTAGCAAATTGGGATAATCTTTTCAATATGTGCAGCAAATTCACAATTTGATCTGAGTTATGGGCAATCAAGGCTCTCAGTGGTTGTACCAAAACAGAAAAATTCATCCTTTTATAAGACCTGTATATTGAACTGCTTTGCATATTGTTTCACTGGTTTCTATTGGCTTCGCTCCTTATGAAAGCAAATAATGGCACTAAAATTATCAATGTATCAAAACTCTTACCATATGGTACATAAACACAAGAGATTCTGCAGATGCAGGAAATCCAGAGGAAAACACAAAATGATGGAGAAACTCAGCAACATCATTGAGCTACTGGTGAATTCCATGAGGATTATGTGGAACACCAAGTCTGATACATTTTCTCCAATTTCCCACAGGGTAATTCTCTGATTAGCAGCCAGGCCATTTGTCAAGGCACAGCAGACATAGTTCACATCTGAGACTTGAGTCAAATGGTAAAGAATGCCTCTGTCTGCCCTACTATAACATTGAAGCTTTGGAACTATTTTGAATAATAGCAGAAAAATCTCGAGTCTAAAAGAAAGAGTATTTCCGTCACTCCTGCCTCCACAAGGCAGCCACCACTAATACAAACTTAGTACTAAGACCAGGGAACAATAAAACTTGCCGTGAAGCCTTCTGTATATCCAGTCTTTTATATTACATTTTAAAATAAGGTCTGATTCAAAAAGTGGCAGAGCAAGATACATAGGGGATAAAGCACCAATCTGGTAACTTCTAGAGCAATTACTTGAAAAGTTAAGAGCTGTAGATGCGGGGGTCCTGTTCTGAATGCATGAACCGTAGCTGGCGGTTAGCACAGTCACCTTGCAGTGCCGGTGGTCACCGATTGGGGTTCGATTCCTACTGGTGACTGTAGGAGGTTTGTATGCTCTCCCCGTGACTGCGTGGGTTTCCTTCAACATTCCAAGGATGCATCGTTAGAGTGAGTGAGTAGTGGACATGGTATGTTAGTGCCGGAAGTGTAGCAACAGTTGTGGGCTGCCCCAGCATAATCCTCGGACTGTGTTGGTCATTGACACAAACAACGCATTTTCACTGTATGTTTTGATGTACATGTGACAAAGCTAATCTTTAATCTTTTAAAATATTCTAGTAGATCCAAGGGTAGAATATATTTGTTATGAATTAAATAACAAATGATTCTAGAAGAACTCGGCAAAAACTGAGTTAATGTCCTTTCATTAGAATAGACAAATAGTCTGTGAAACATTAACTGTTTCTCTTTCCCCAGCTACCTGAGCTGCTGTATATTTCCAATATTTACTATTTTTATTTCAGATTCCCAACATCTGCAGTTCTCTTTCCAATTATCATACAGTATATAAGACATTACAATTAAAAAGATAAATTCCGCAGACGCTGGTAATCCAGAGTAGCACGCACAAATGCTGGAGGAATTCAGCAGGTCAGACAGCATCTATGGTGGGGAGTAAACAGCTAACATTTTGGGCAGAGACCCTTCCTCAGGACTGGAAAGGGGAATAAACCACAATGGAAAGGTTGGGGGAGGGGAAGGAGTATAAACTATAAGGTGATAGATGAAGCCAGGTGAGTGGGGAAGGTGGTGGACTGAGAAACTGGGAGGTGATAGGTGGGAAAGGTGAAGAGCTGATGAAGGAATCTGTTAGGAGAGGAGAGTGGATCATGGGAGAAAGGGAAGGAGGAGGGGCACGGGGGAAGTGATAAGCAGATGAAAACAGATAAGAGGGGAAGGCAAGCAGGAAGGGGGAGGGGGAATTACTGGAAGTTAGAAAACTAGATGTTTATGCAATCAGGTTGGAAGCTACCCAGATGACTGGCTCCCCCTCTTACCTCTTCTCCTCACCTGCCTATCACCACCCCCATGGTGTCCCTCCTCCTCTTGTTTCTCCCATGGTAAGAGAGTGTCCCAGAGTGCTTCCATCTAATGGTGTCATATATATGGTTACATTAGAACAAACCAACCTAATCCTACAATGTATCATTTAACATTGTAAAGTTGATCAAGGTATACATGTTGGGGCTTTTTCCAGAACTTACATTGTTACTACAAGTGCATGTGAATACCACTAACAGAGTATGTGAAGTGCTGAATGTGAGCCAGCAGATCCAAAGTAGTCTCTTCTCTGATGGGGGTGGGGCCCTTCATGATATTTCTGGCCTTTTCCTTGCACCTTTGTCATTATGGCGGGTAGGTTCACGCTGGTGATGCTACTAAATCATCCATAAATTAGGCTACAGTACATTTGCTGTCTTCCTTGAACTTATCTGTACAGTAAATAGCTACAGTTTTAGCAATAATTCCTGTGGTACCCTAAAGATTACAGGTTACCAAGTTAAAATTGACCCCCTTATTGCTGGTATACAGGGCTAATATATTGCCTCAAATGATATGACCACTTCTGTTGTAAAGTAACCTTTTGAATGGCACCTTATCTGAAATCATTGCCAAAATGCCAAATACGCCATCTACTAGTGTATCCTCTGGATGATGCTTCCTTAAAGAACCACAATATATCAGCCACAAACTTCACTCCACAAAGCCATGCTCATTCTGCTTGAACAAAATTTCCAGTGCACTGCTTTTACATCCTTCATGGCAGATTCCAACATTTTCTTGATTATACATGCAAGGCTAAAAGGCCTGCATGTTGCCTCCTACCATTTTTGTTTTTGAAAAGGCCATGACTTTGTTAGTTTACCAATTGTCCAGAATCCATGCATGTTTGGAAGTTTACAACCAATGCACCCATGAACACTGCAGCTGCTTGTTTTGCTGGAGTCCATTGTTACTGATATAAAATAATATTTGGAGAATGCAGTCTGTATGGCTTGGAAAAACATTAATTATACCTGACAAATCCACTGATTTTTAAAGGATGTAACCTATTGGGTGATTGGGGGTAGTCAGAGTGTGAAAAACAGTCAATGTGGTGTTTCTGGACCCAAGTTTCTGACCAGGTCTGGTCTAAGTGACAGGTACTATCAAAGATAAAAGAGCTGGTTGGCAGACAGGTAAGGCTTCTGAGTGGCAGTGACTAATGGAATACAGCAGAACTCAGTACTTGCATAACAGTTATTCAATGCAACAATGATTTAGTTGAGGAACTTGAACATAATCTATCCATGTCTGTACATAAAAGGTGATTAGGAAGCTGTGAAGATGATGCAGAGAGGACTCAGAGTGATATTGGCAGGTTAAGTAAGTAGATAAATGCAAAACCAGGCACAGAATTAATGTAGCAAAATCTGGAAGGTAATATTTGAAAAGGGATAGATTAGGAAAGAGGGAGGTACAGCAAGATCAAGATGTCCTTATGCATCAGTTCATGCAGCTACTGCAGACAGGCCAGTAAGTGGTACATTCACTTCTTCAGCGAGAAAGCTTGAGCACAGGAGCAGGAATGTCTTACAAATATTAGTGCATGGTATCTGATACAAGCCCTGGATAGCACATTTTACAAATCAATTTTCAGGAAGCTTGTACAGTAAGACCGAGCAGGAAGATTGAGCTTGGACAAAGCCTTAATTAGTGAATCCAAAAACAATCTCACAAAAAATTAATACAAATTCCTAGTGGGTAGTTGAGAGTGCATTTTGCCATTATTTTATTTATTAACCAATCTCTTTGCAGGCTTTGCCTTTTGGTTTCTTTGACTTGAATTCACTATTACTTTCCTTCTTACACTGGGCTTGAAAATTTAACATTTTGGATTAATATTTCTGAAGATTGACTCTGTGGTTAAGAAGACATATGGTGCATTGGCCTTCACCAATTGTGGGATTGAGTACAAGAGCCGAGAGGTAATGTTGCAGGTATATATGACCCTGGCCAGACCCTACTTGGAGTACTGTGCTCAATTCTGGTCGCTTCGCTACAGGAAGGATGTGGAGACCATAGAAAGGGTGCAAAGGAGCATGTCTTATGAGAATAGGTTGAGTGAACTCAGTCTTTTCTCCTTGGAGCGACAGAGGATGAGTGAACTTGGCCTTTTCTCCTTGGAGTGAGAGGTGACCTGATAGAGGTGTACGAGATAATGAGAGGCATTGATCGTGTGGATAGTCAGAGGCTTTTTCCCAAGGCTGAAATGGCTAGCACAAGAGGGCATAGTTTTAAGGTGTTTGGAAGTAGGTACAGAGGAGATGTCAGGGGTAAGTTGTTTCTTTTTATGCAGAGTGGGGTGAGTGTATGGAATGGGCTGCCGGCAGCAGTGGTGGAGACAGAAACAATAGGGTCTTTTAAGAGACTCCTGGACGGATACACAGACCTTAGAAAAATAGAGGGCTATGGGTAAGCCTAGGTAGTTCTAAGGTAAGGACATGTTCAGCACAGCTTTGTGGGCCGAAGGGCCTGTATTGTGCTGTAGATTTTCTGTGCTTCTATGTTTCTAAGATTGTTAAATGCACTGACAGTTCCTAATGGAAATGGGATGGAGAATTAAGATGGTGGGCAACAAAAGTGTGGGTCATTCTTGTGGACTGCACACAGGTGCTTACATTAGTCTGGTGTAATGCTCCATCTAGTGGCCAACTAAATAATTCTGAAATGTTTAGTTAGTTGTCATTTTCAGTAAAGAATTCAAATATTTAACACTATGGAATTGAATTTATTCCTTGCATAATCATTACAGCAAGTTCAATTAAATTAGCAAATAAAGTTCCACAATAGTTTCACTCCTAACTACAAATTCAATTATTTAACATGTCCCTGGAGTGTAAGTGAAAAACACATTTATTTTAGCCATTGGTTTCATACATTTCCTCTCAAGAAACAGAATGAATTAAATCCAGCAATTATTTAAATTCTTGGAAATATAATTTTCTGGGTAGAAATGTGAAAATTCTCATTCAAAATGTCTATTAAAACTAAATGGTATTGAGATTGTTTTACAATTCAGTACTAATGCTTACTTATGAGTGAATCTATTCTGATTTTGAATTCTGCTCTATTCTCTGCTCTTCATTGAGACCATCATAATGGTAAATTCCTGATTCAGTAAGTGATTTGCCATCAGCCAACATTTAGGAAAAATGAAAAAGTGTGTCCAAGTCAAAAAATTAGAGCACACATTTATCTATTTCAGTCATTTTTGTTTAGATGACAGATGATAAAAATAGACAGTTGCAAACGATTGAACAAAAATACTGGCTGGCTTAATGGGATTGAAGTTACAAAGTCACCTCTGAACAACCCCAGACAAATTCACAAAAAAGGATTATATTCACCTTGACAACCACATTGTTACTCATACCACTAAGATGTGAATCAATGCCTGTATGTTAAGCATACAATCCTATCTAACCAAGTTTCATGCATGCTAACGTGCATGATTGTATTGTCTGCAGAGCAATTTGGATGCTGTTTAAATCACTCTGGCTACTTCAAGCATGATGCATTTGCCTACAAGGCGACAGAAATGCTCTCAGCTATTATTTCTGATTGCAGTCTTCCAAATCAGAAATAGCATGCTGAAGGCAGTTGTTATCAAGATGTTCCTACTTCAATCATTGATCATCTGTACATCTCGTTTTTATCACTAACACAAGGAACTAAAGCAGGGTACATAATGCATTGGACATTTAGAAACAAAGACCTGAGAAAATACAGATTCAGTGAGCACAACGTAATTCATCCAACTTCAAACATGTTCAGACATTTCTTGCCACTGAGACAGAAAAAGGATCAAATTCTAAACTACAGGGAAGTGTAAATCTAACCTGGTAGGGATTTTAAAAAAAAACTTGTAGATTTACACTTCCCTGTAGTTCAGAATTTGATTCTTTTTCTATCTTAGTGGCAAGAAATTTTGATGCTAAGAAGTTGCTCTCCAAACCTAGTTAAAAAAAAAATCCTCATACACTTTTCAAGGAACATTCAGTTAAACATACAGGATCAAGTGTCACATTAATAATTTACTTCTTTGAACACATTCCATCTTGAGCTCAACTTTGTCCACGTGTTCCAAAAAAAATTCCAAGTGTACTTTTGAATATCTGTCCACAGGCATTGTGTGTTTGTTTCAGGAACCAAGATAGATCTTAGCAATCACATTTAGAGAACTTAAAAGCTGAAGTTTTATATATGTTCTGTACTAATCTGTTAATTTCAGCACACTGTACCCTTGTCTTTCCTTTGTTATCTCTAATATTCATTCACAATTTGACAGGTAGAGGTACATGAGAGTAAGAAATGGCTAAATAAAAACAATACAAGGCATGGCATTGTTAAAGCCTGAAGGTCAACAAACTTCAATTCACAAAATAAATCACCTCTTAGAAAATGCTTTGTTATTATTGAACTATTCTTGAAACACAAAAAGGCAATTAGGTGGAACTGCAAACTAGCACATCAGATTTTTAAGAACAGATCTGGGATTTGATTCATGTTCTTGAAACTGAGCTAGATAATAATGATTAAAACAAAAATGCATCTGAATTTTACAAATAGGAGATTAATAATACTGCAAAGAAAAAATAAACTGGGCAGTTTGTTTCTAATTATTCTCACCAAGTTAAATCAAACTTCATTAAAACATTACAAGTTGGATCAAAAAAAAAACAAATTTTAGAAAGAGACCCATTTTTTACCTCACTGAAGTCACTCTACATAATTCACTCTCAAATTTGCAAAATATAATTTCCCTTTTATTTCAAAAAAATATATATAACTTGTGCTAATACTTTGTAGGAAACATGCTTCATTCACCATTAGTGAAAACAATTGTGGGAGTTAAATAGCTTTGGGGTTCTCAGACTTGAACGGAAACATCAACAAAGCATTTAAAAAGTTGAAAATTGTTAAAAATATAAATTTTGAGTATGGGGCTCACATGTTAAGTTTGTAACAGACTAACCTAGAACTGACAACAGAAGGGCCTATTCACCTTCATAAGGTAAGTATACATAACTAAAAATTGAAACTTTCTACAAGACAGGCAGCATCTGTGGATAGAGGAAATGTTAAATGTTGTGACTTCTCATCAGTCTAAACACAGAGCTAAACTTCCAGAGAAAAGGGGAAAGAAGCAGAAAGCATGGAAGCATTTAAGAATCAATTAGGCACCATAGGGCATTTCTGGAAAGATATTAAACATGCTCAAATGGTCTCTCATCATGTATTATCATAATCTGAGACAAGTCATACAAAAAGCAATGGTATATTAACTAGAGTACTACATTGAAAAATGCATGTCAGGAGGATGTGCTTTAAAACAGCTAGTTGAGCTGCAGTAGAAACAGAGAACCTGAAAATGTAGATGGTGGATGTTCTGCCCAGTTTCAATTAAAATTTGGAGGAGTCCAAAATTGGGTATTAGGCTACAATTTGTACATTCAAGAGCCAAAGAATCATGGACACACAAAGTCAGTTTCCAATATGGCAACTGAGGTAACTTTAGAATCCAGAATGGGAGCTTGGATCCAAGGAGTTTAACTCGAAGCCT
Organism: Mobula birostris; assembly: GCF_030028105.1. Taxonomy (NCBI): domain Eukaryota; kingdom Metazoa; phylum Chordata; class Chondrichthyes; order Myliobatiformes; family Myliobatidae; genus Mobula; species Mobula birostris. The sequence continues at coordinate 27,179,358 of NC_092376.1, forward strand.
TATTTCTCCCTCTCTATTGTTTCCTTCAGCTACAATAGAACACTGACTTTGCATAGCAATTTATTAGATTTGTAAGCAGGAGATCAGTGTTTTAGAAATCTTTCTAAAGGAAGCTAAATTATCATTTATTGATGTTACTGCCGATACCAATGTTCACGTGCAGCAGCGCAATGTTCCAGTTATACAAAGTATCCCAGAAGACATTTCACCTAGATGTTGCCTGACTTGCTAATTACTTGCAGCAGACACTAGATCACTAGCATTTGCAGTGCTTTAGCTTCTGCTTCTGTACTCTGTTTTGACGTAGAGCAGTTTTGTACATGAAAGTCGAGCTATTCCAGGTCACCTGAGAGCTTTGTCATATCCCTTACACTTCCACACTTGGAACAATAAGTCCAGCCTCATATTAAAGTGGGCTGGAAAAAGTGGTTAGGCAGCTCATGGGATCTGATAACTCTTTCCAAATATATACTGTACTAAATTTATTTTAAAATCTCTTGTGAATCTGAATGCTGTACAGAACTAGCGAACATCCTCATGCAGAGATTACTCCTGATGAATACAATGCACACTATTGAATAAACTGCAGTATAACTTGTATTTTGCCAACATCTTAAGACAATAGTGTAATTATGATTTAAACACATTTCAAAATAAACAATTTTGATTAAACTAGTTTAAATAAACACTTTATCTCATCACAAAGAAATCAAAACATGTGCAAAATCATTTGTTTCTCAACAATTAAGGCCAATAAAGCTTGATCCCAGAAGCACATTCTAAATTCACTTCAAATCAGATTTAAGTCTCAGTAAGAGTATTTGCATTCTGATGGCTAAAATTGCAAAACAATATCCAGCAGCTTATTATATTTGGTTGAGTTGTCTTACATACTGCATTTGTATTTCTGTTTTATTTTATTCCTTTGATTTCCGACTTTGGAAATACTTCACTAAAGAAATAATGAACTCAATTTTAAACTACACTCAAATTTAACCACAGGAATTACTATCTCAAACACATAGCTCCAAAGCACATCTTACATCTTTAACCAACAGTACAAAAGGAAAAACTTCCAGGATCTAAAGCAGAATATGCGCAAGAAGAAAAATACACTATCTGAATAAGCAATCCCCTTTTAATTGTTTAAATCTTCGAATCGCAAACAGATTGTACTTTTGAGCCATTGTGCAGCTCCAGATTCTATCAATGAACGCAGGCTAAGAGTGGATTGGAGGAGGAATCCATTGTTCTGTCGTCCCAGCTTCACTGTATTACAGATTACACAGATGGCAATATGTGGATACATCACAGTGGCCCCTGATGCAGCTTTGTGCAGTCAAAGTTGAATCTGAAGGCTGCTGGATCTATTAAAAACTGGGATAAATGCTGAAACAGAGAAAAAGACATGGAAACCATCTCAAGATTACTGTTAATGTACAAGCAACAAGATACTCTTAAGAGTCAGCAACATTATCCACGCACAAATAAGGTATAATTCAGGGCACGCTACCACAGTGATTAAATTATACAGCTAACACTGAGAGGCCAGAGGGCTGATCTATATAATTTGAGTACAGTCACAAAAGTATGGGAATTTAAATTCAAATATTTAAGCAAATACATGGAGGTCAGTGACCAGTGGTGTTCAACAGTGATCTGTTCTGGGACCCTGCTCTTTGTAATTTTTATAAATGACTTGGATGAGGAAGAAGGGTGGATTAGAAAGTTTGCAGATAACATGAATGTTGGTGGCATTGTGGATAGTGTAGAAGGTTGCTGTAGATTACAATGGGACATTGATAGGATGCAGAACTGGACTGAGAATGGCAGATGGAGTTCAATCTGGAGAAGTGTGAAGTAATACACTTAGGAAGGTCAAATTTGAAGGCAGACTACAAAGTTAATGGCAGATTCTTAGCAGTGTGGAGGACAGAGGGATTTTGGGGTCAACGTTTATAAATCTCTCAAAACTGCAGAGTCACAAATGCATGGAATGTGCATGGAGAGGCACAAGTACTGGGGTGGTGGTAGAGGCGGATTCATTAGGAACATTAAGCACATGGGTGAAAGAAAAATGGAGAGCTATGTGGGAAGGAAGGTTTAGATTGATTGTGGAGAAGGTTCAAAGGTCAACATAATCAGAAATGGTAAGCTAGTATCTATAATGGTACTCATTAAACTAGACTGCATACACTAAAGTCCTTAAGGGAAGGAAGTTTAATATCCTTATCCCATCTGATGTATACATGATTCTGACCTATAAATGTTGTTGACTCTCAACTGTCTTCTTGGTTCATGGCCAATTAGAAGTCAGCAACAGTTTGTCAGTGATAGTCACATGAATGAAGATAAGAATATTAACCCTTTTTTCTATATTTAAACAATGGCACAACACTAGGGCTGAAGACTGAATTAGTCAAATTATAATTAATGTTTACAAGTTGTACGGAAAATCTCCAGCCTTGAAATGTTTACCATGTGGAAAACCCAAGGCATAGCTTTCATTAATGAGCACCTTCCTTTCTGTGGTTGGAGAACGCTCTTGGAAAAAGCACCCTGGAGCAGCTTGCCAGAGGAAAGAAAATTAAATTTGTGTGTACAATTACCAGTATGTGCACAAGTCACTTTAAATAATAATTTTTATACACATAAACTAACTGAAAATAAAATTCACAGTTAGAAGAATTTTAGAGGGGTTCCTATCCATGAGGTTGCAATCCTGCCTCGGACCAATTAATTCAATGAATATTAGAGCTCAAATATAAAAAGAACAAGGAAAGAATGTAAACTCTGAGAAGCAACTGAATAAGGTTAATTAATTTAAGATGTAAAACAATTTTGAAGTCTCAGAGACAGTCAAATGTCTGACAGCTTTACCTTCTTGGCTGGTTTACTTAAAATAAACAAATGTCTTTTTTCCTAGAAGTCAGACAAACATGTTACTAGTTCCATGTGACATTTAGTTCCCACTGACTATATTAAATATTGAATAAGAACATTGATTGTTTGAACACTGTCAATGGTAAGACCACAAGACATAGGAGCAGAATTAGGCTATTCAGCCCATTGAGTCTGTTCTGCCATTCCATCATGCCTGATCCCGAATCCCACTCAACCCCATACACCTGCCTTCTCGCCATATCCTTTGATGTCCTGACTGATCAGGAAACCATCACTTCCACCTTAAATATACCCACGGACTTGGCCTCCATTGTAGTCTGTGGCACAGCACTGTACAGATTCACTACTCACTAGCTAAAGAAAATTCTTCCTTACCTCTGTTCTAAAAGGTCACACCTCAATTTTGAAGCTCTGCCCTTTAGTTTTGGATAGCTCCACCATAGGAAACATCATCTCCACATCCACCCTATCTAGTCGTTTGAACATTTGGTAGGTTTCAATGTGACCTCCCCCCCACCCCCAAAATTCTTCTAAATTTCAGTGAGTACAGGCCCAAAGCTGCCAAATGCTCCTCATATGTTAACCCCTTCATTCCCAGAACCACCCTTTGGAACCTCCTCTGGACTCTCTCCAATGACAACACATCCTTCCTTAGACATGGGGCCCAAAACTGTTGGCAATACTCCAAGTGCGGCCTGACTAGTGTCATATAAAGGCTCAAAATTATCTCCTTGCTCTTATATTCTATTCCCCTTGCTCTTATATTCTATTCCCCTTGAAATAAATGCCAACATTGCATTTGCCCTCTTTACCACAGGCTCAACTTGTAAATTAACGATCTGGGAATCCTGCACAAGGACTCCTAAGTCCCTTTGTACATATGATGTTTGAACCTTCTCCCCATTTAGATAATAGTCCGCACTACTGTTCCTTTTGCCAATATGCATTATCATACATTTCCCAACACCGTATTCCTTCTGCCAATTTTTGCCTATTTTTCCAATTTGTCTAAGTCCTGCTGCAATTGCATTACTTCCTCAGCACTACCTACCCCTCCACCTATCTTCGTATCATTTGCAAACTTTGCCACAAAGTCATCAATTGTTATCCAAATCATTGACGAACAATGTGAAAAGTAGCAGTCCCAATACTGACCCCTGAGAAACACTAGTCACTGGCAGCCACCCAGAAGAGGACCTTTTTATTCCCTCTCACTGCCTCATGCCTGTCAGCCATTTCACTCCATGTCAGTATCTTTCCTGTAATGCCATATGATTTTATCTTGTTTTGCAGCCTCATGTGTGGCACCTTATCGAATGCCTTCTGAAAATCCAAATGAGTGATATCCACTGCCTCACCTTTGTCCATCCACCCTGCTTGTTACTTTCTCAAAGAACTCTAACAGATTTGACAGGCAAGATTTCCCTTTACAAAAACCATGTCCACTTTCACTTATTTTATCATTAGTCTCCAAGTACATCAAAACATCATCCTTAATAATTGACTCTAACACTTTACCAACCACTGAGGTTAGGCTAACTGGCCTATAATTTCCTTTCTTTTGTATTCCTCCCTTCTTGAATAGTGGAGTCACATTTACAATTTTCCAGTCCTCCGTGACCATGCCAGGATCAAGTGATTCTTGAAAGATCACGACCAATGCATCCATTATTTCTTCAGCAACCTCTCTCCGGACTCTGGGATGTAGTCCATCTGGTCCAGGTGACTTACCCACCTTAAGACCTTTCAGTTTGCCTAGCACTTTTTCCTTTGTAATAGCAATGGCACTCACTCCTGCTCCCCAACACGCATGAACCTCTGGCACACTGCTAGTGTCTTCCACAGTGAAGACTGATGCACAGTACCCATTAAGTTCATCTACCATTTCTTTGCTCGCCCCCCCCATTACTACCTCACCAGCATCATTTTCAGTGGTCCAATATCAACTTTTACCTCCCTCTTATTCTTTATACAACTGAAACAAAAAATTAATAGCCTATTTTATATTATTGGCTAGTCCACTCTCATATTTCATCTTTTCCCTTCTTATAGCTTTTTTAGTTGCCTTTTGTTGGATTTTAAAAGCATCTCAATCATCCACCTTCCCACTCACTTCTGCTACCCTTTCCTTGGCTTTTATGCAGTCCTTAACTTCCCTTGTCAGCCACAGTTGCTGAGACTTGAAGGGGGTGAGTAATTATTCAATCAATTATTCATAATATAGACTAATTTGCAGAAATTTGTTTTCACTGTATTTTTTTTGTAATTTATTTTTTAAGTTCATCATCAAACATCTGCATAAGATATATTTCAGATACTATACATATATATCATATAATCATATTTGCCACAAATCTCCACGTAATATTTATCTGAGGTATACACCTATAGAAAAGAGAGGAAAGAAAGAACAAGCAAAAGGAGAAAACTATGTACAAGTATGGAGTGATTTTTTTTTACAACATATTCACTGATTTGTGAGGATAAAATCAGGCCTATGGGGTGTTATGTAGTTGAACCATTTTTCCCAGTATGAATCAAATTGTTCCAACTTATGATTAACAGATGCTGTTATCTTCTCCATTTTGTAAATGTCTATTGTAATTTCCATCCATGCATTTAAAGTTGGGCTCTCCTTTGATAACCGTTTCCTAGTAAGAGTCTTTTTACCAGCCACCAACAGTATATTCATTAAATATTTATCTCTTTTCAACCATTTTTGAGGTACATACCCAAAATATATTGTCTTACTTTCTAAGGGTATTTCACATTTAAAAATGTCTTGTAGGGCATTGTGTATGCCACTCCAATAGTCTTTGATAATGGGGCAATCCCAGAAAATATGATAATGGTTTGCAAGCAACACACATCAAAGTTGCTGGCGAATGCAGCAGGCCAGGCAGCATCTCTAGGAAGAGGTGCAGTCGACGTTTCAGGCCGAGACCCTTCGTCAGGACTAACTGAAGGAAGAGTGAGTAAGAGATTTGAAAGTGGGGGGAGGAGGGGGAGATCTGAAATGATAGGAGAAGACAGGAGGGGGAGGGATGGAGCCAAGAGCTGGACAGGTGATAGACAAAAGGGATACGAGAGGATCATGGGACCGGAGGCCTAGGGAGAAAGAAAGGGGGAGGGGGGAAGCCCAGAGGATGGGCAAGGAGTATAGTGAGAGGGTCAGAGGGAGAAAAAGGAGAGAGAGAAAAAACTATAAAATAATAGTAAATAAATAACGGATAGGGTATGAAGTAAATATAAAAAGGAGAGTGAGAAAGAATGTGTGTATATAAATAAATAACGGATGGTGTATGAGGGGGAGGTGGGGCATTAGCGGAAGTTAGAGAAGTCAATGTTCATGCTATCAGGTTGAAGGCTACCCAGACGGAATATAAGGTGTTGTTCCTCCAACCTGAATGTGGCTTCATCTTTACAGTAGAGGAAGCTGTGGATAGACATGTCAGAATGGGAATGGGATGTGGAATTAAAATGTGTTTATTGTTTGCAATTAAAATGGTTTGCATTTTGGCTTCCACAATTTCTCCAGCAAACAGGGAGGTTACTATCATAATGGGATTTCTGAGAAGGTGCAATAAAATATCTTATCAAGTTTTTCCATCTGAACTCCCTCCATTTCTGTGAACTGGTACACTTCCATTGATACCTCCATATTATTGTCCATTCTTCCTCAGATATAATTATACCTCCTTCCTTCTCCCATTTTGTTTTAATGTATGAAGTCGAATGTGTTTTAAGATTTGACAAACCCTTGTACACGCTTGAAATGATTCTACTACCATTATCTGAATTATACGCTTTTCTAAATAGCTCCATCAAACATGTACTTGCCTTGGTTACATTTTTAACCCTCCTATTAACATACTGTCACATCTGTAGATACCGATAAAAGTCTTGTTTTTCGAGTAAGTGTTTCCCTTTAAGCATTTCAAAACTGAACAGTTTTCCTTCTTTCATAATATTGCAAAGAACTGTTATTTCTTTAGCTATCCAGTCCTTAAATCTAGCATTCAGTTTATTCAGCGTAAAATCCAAGTCATATGCACACCATTTAAGAATTGCAATATCTCCCTCTAGTTTATATTCTTTTATAATAGTTTTCCATATTTTAAGAGTCCATTTCACCCATGGATTATCACTAGTATTTATGTACCTTTGTAAGTTATCAGCCAAAATTGCCTGTATGGGGATGGGAAGTATCCCCTCCTCAATGTTTTTCCATTGAGCATCATATGATGGGTTGCACCAACATATCACAGCTCTCAACTGTGCTGCAAAATAATCATCTTTAAGGGAAGGTAGGCCCCATCCTTCCTTTTCCTTGGCTAATTGCAAAGTTTTGCGATGGACTCTAGGTCTTTTACCTTGCCATATACATCTTGATAACATTTTGTTCCATTTATTGAATTAATTCTGATTAATCTCTATTGGTAGGGTCTGAAAGAGATAGAATAGTCTGGGCAATATATTCATTTTAATAGATTCAAACCTTGAACTGAGACTGAAAAAAGGAATGAGGTTCCATCTTGTTATATCTTCCTCAATTTTTTTTTATATACAGGCTGATAATTTGAGGTGACTAGTCATGTAGATGAGGGTAGTGCAGTGGATGTGATCTACATGGATTTAAGTAAGGCATTTGACAAGGTTCCACACGGTAGGCTTATTCAGAAAGTCAGAAGGCATGTGATCCAGGGAAGTTTGGCCAGGTGGATTCAGAATTGGCTTGCCTGCAGAAAGCAAAGGATAGTGGTGGAGGGAGTACATTCAGATTGGAGGGTTGTGACTAGTGGTGTCTCACAAGGATCGGTTCTGGGACCTCTACTTTTCGTGATTTTTATTAACAACCTGGATGTGGGGGTAGAAGGGTGGGTTGGCAAGTTTGCAGACGACACAAAGGTTGGTGCTGTTGTGGATAGTGTAGAGGATTGTCAAAGATTGCAGAGAGACATTGATAGGATGCAGAAGTGGGCTGAGAAGTGGCAGATGGAGTTCAATCCGGAGAAGTGTGAGGTGGTACACTTTGGAAGGACAAACTCCAAGGCAGAGTACAGAGTAAATGGCAGGATACTTGGTAGTGTGGAGGAGCAGAGGGATCTGGGGGTACACGTCCACAGATCCCTGAAAGTTGCCTCACAGGTAGATAGGGTAGTTAAGAAAGCTTATGGGGTGTTAGCTTTCATAAGTCGAGGGATAAAGTTTAAGAGTCGCGAGGTAATGATGCAGCTCTATAAAACTCTGGTTAGGCCACACTTGGAGTACTGTGTCCAGTTCTGGTCACCTCACTATAGGAAGGATGTGGAAGCATTGGAAAGGGTACAGAGGAGATTTACCAGGATGCTGCCTGGTTTAGAGAGTATGCATTATGATCAGAGATTAAGGGAGCTAGGGCTTTACTCTTTGGAGAGAAGGAGGATGAGAGGAGACATGATAGAGGTATACAAGATATTAAGAGGAATAGATAGAGTGGACAGCCAAGCGCCTCTTCCCCAGGGCACCACTGCTCAATACAAGAGGACATGGCTTTAAGGTAAGGGGTGGGAAGTTCAAGGGGGATATTAGAGGAAGGTTTTTTTTTACTCAGAGTGGTTGGTGCATGGAATGCACTGCCTGAGTCAGTGGTGGAGGCAGATACACTAGTGAAATTTAAGAGACTACTAGACAGGTACAGTGGCATGCAAAAGTTTGGGCACCCCTGGTCAAAATTTCTGTTACTGTGAATAGCTAAGTGAGTCAAAGATGAACTGATTTCCAAAAGGCATAATGTTAAAGATGACACATTTCTTTAATATTTTAAGCAAGAAAACTTTTTTATTTCCATCTTTTAAAGTTTCAAAATAACAAAAAAGGAAAAGGGCCTGAAGCAAAAGTTTGGGTACCCTGCATGGCAGTACTTAGTAACACCCCCTTTGGCAAGTATCACAGTTTGTAAACGCTTTCTGTAGCCAGCCAAGAGTCTTTCAATTCTTGTTTGGGGGATTTTCACCCATTCTTCCTTGCAAAAGGCTTCTAGTTCTGTGAGATTCTTGGGGCGTCTTGCATGCACTGCTCTTTTGAGGTCTATCCACAGATTTTCGATGATATTTAGATCGGGGGACTGTGAGGGCCATGGCAAAACCTTAAGCTTGCACCTCTTGAGGTAGTCCATTGTGGATTTTGAGGTGTGTTTATGATCATTATCCTGTTGTAGAAGCCATCCTCTTTTCATCTTCCGCTTTTTTACAGACAGTATGATGTTTGCTTCCAGAATTTGCTGGTATTTAATTGAATTCATTCTTCCCTCCACCAGCAAATATTCCCCATGTCACTGGCTACACACAAGCCCAAAGCATGATCGATCCACCCCCGTGCTTAACAGTTGGAGATGGGTTCTTTTCATGAAATTCTGCACCCTTTTTTCTCCAAACATACCTTTGCTCATTGCGGCCAAAAAGTTCTATTCAAAAGGTTCAAAGGAACATCTAAACAAGCCTGATGCATTTTGGAAACAAGTCCTGTGGACTGATGAATTTAAAATAGAACTTCTTGGCTACAATGAGCAAAGGTATGTTTGAAGAAAAAAGGGTGCAGAATTTCATGAAAAGAAAATAGTATTCTTTAGTTGTAGGTCAAAATCAACAGATAAATATATAGGTGCATGGTCACTTATATCTATTGTCCCAATTCCACAGGTGTTTATTTTGTCTTTGTCTTTTCCAAATGTTATGAAATAGTCTATTCTTGCCTATACAGAATGAGGGAGGGGGCAGAATAATGAGTGTAATACCTTCTGTCCGGGAAAAGGTCCCTCATCAATTAAACCAACATCCTCAAAAAGTGTATTAACTCTCTTATGTAAGGATTTTGTTTCCTAGGTTTTTCTATTGGAAGAGTCTAACTTTGGTTGTAATTGTAAATTTAAGTCTCTCCCACATACCAGGAGACCTTCTGTTTCCGTTACCATAATATTAGTAATTTTTTGAAAGAAACTAATATCACTTCCTGGGGGCGTGTATATATTCAATAGAGTAACTGAATTTCCATCTATATTCCCCCTTAGCAGAATATATCTGCCCTCCTTATCTCCCATTTCCAATACTTTTTCAAAATTTAGCTTGCTTGAGATAAGAATAGCAACTCCTCTCCTATGTCCTGATTTATATGAGGAGAAGAACAAATTAGTGAAGCCCATTCTCTTTATTTTCCATGCTCATTATCACTTAAGTGAGTTTCTTGTAAATATACTACATGGGCTTGTTTTTTTTTCATTTTGGATAGAATTTTACTGCATTTGATTGGATTTAACAGCCCATTGACATTAAAAGAAATGAATTTTACTTTGTCCTTAGCCATGTGTATTTATCTGTCAATATATCATTGAAATTAGCAGAATAAAACTTAATTGATCTACTCCCTGAACAAATAAGAACCAAGAAACTTGAATACTAAAAAAAAGGCAACGAAGGTGTGATTCCAAGGCTTAGGTCTCTAGTAGATGACCCTGGGTTGAGCTAGAGGAAAGGTCTAGCCATGGGGGATAGCCCCTCCTCCCTGTGAGTTGGGGGCCCCATCACAGTACCCATAAAAATAAGTGAACAAGTCTATGTCCATTACACAGAAAAGATTTCCCTGTGTATTCCTCATATATATATATATATATATATATATATATATATATATATTCTCATTTAGGTGGGGAAAAAGGAGTGAATGAATGAATTTAAAAAATTGAGCAATATAAAATCCACATTATAATAAGTATTTCTTGAAAAAGGTCTATTTTTGCTTCTGTTTATCGTATCAACACTTTTAAAGTTAGTCAAACATTATGGCTCTTCTGGAGGGGGTGAGGGCTGTCTTCGGAAAACTCACAGACTCTTCCTGATATTCTCTTGCCCTCCTTCCGTCCCCTGCTTTCTTGGTTCTCTTACTATTTCCCAAGCAGATCAGGATAACTGCTCAGCCAGGCTTTCCCTCGGTTTGATCACGCTGACGGGCAGTCCTCTGTTCCTCATGTCTGTAGTCACCTCTTCCACTGTCTGATACAGTTGCATACCATCTTCATAAAACACCCGCAGTTTAGCAGGGTACGGAGTTTGGAATCTAATCTTTCCTTGTTTTAATACTTGCTTTACTGCAGAGTATTCTTTATGTTTCTGCAGGACCGCCAGGGAGTAATCTTGATCGAACTATATTAATTTCTGGTCCAAAAACACCCTCTTCTTACCCCAGTCCCTTCGTAGAATCTCCGCCTTGGTATTGTATCGAAGGAATCTAATTACTATTGAGCATGGCTTATCTTCTCTGTCTCCAGTAGGCCTTGGGACGAGCGCACGGTGTGCCCTCTCAATTTCAAGCTCCATAGTGCAGGGAATCTCTAGTGCGTCCCGCAACAACTTTCCTACAAACTCCATCATAGACAAACCCTCTGCTCCTTTGGGAACATTGTATATCCTGATACTTTTCCATCGTGATCTTCCCTCCTGGTCAATTAGTTTACTTTCTTGTTGATTTAATATTTTTATCGTCTTACTTAGTATCCGTTCCACATTTTGCATGTGATCTTCCAGCTTCTCAATTCCACTCTCTGCCACCGCTATTTTTGATTGATGTTGGCGAGCTCTGACTTGATATCATTGAGTTGCTGTTATATATCTTTTTGGAATCCCCATATCCCTTCCAGAATTTTTATCATATTTGCTGCTTCACCTGAACTAGGCGCATCGTCAGCCTCGCTAGCACGCGTTCAAATAGGAGAGACGCGTGTTGCACGTCTCTCGTACGCAGGCTCCACAGTGACGCTTTTTTTAATCTCCATTCTCTTTCCCCATTCTTGCCCCCCTTATCAATTCAGATATTTTTGAAAGATCTTACATTTGATGGACTAACGGGGCAATATATACTTTTTTCCAGAGGAACTATTGATTTAAGCAGCCATTCTGGACGATGACGTCACAGGAACCTTGTTTTCACTTTGATCAACAGAAAAATACTCTATCATGTCATAGGGAAGTACAGCACAGAAACAGGCCCTTTGGCCCATCTAGTCCATGCTGAAACCATTTAAACTGCCTACTCTCATCAACCCTTCACTATCTATGTATCTAAACATTGAAATCGAGGTCACATGGACCACATGTACTGGTAGCTCATTCCACACTCTCATGACCCTCTGAGTGAAGATGTTTCCCCTCATGTTCCCCTTAAACTTTTCACCTTTCACCCTTAACCCATAACCACTAGTTGTCATCCCATCCAATCTCAGTAGAAAAAAACTTCCTGCATTTACTCTACCTATACCTCTCATAATTTTGTCCTGTATACTTTTGTCAAATCTCCTCTCGATCTTCTCCATTTAAAAGAATACAGTCCTAACTTATTCAATCTTTCCTTATAACTTGGTTCCTCAGTGTTAAAAAAAGCCAAATTAAATCCACTGTGATTCAATGTTGTAAAATATTAATAAATAAAAACTTCAGGAGAGAGTTGAATAATTTTTATAGGCACTGTATGTACAATAAAGCTCATTCAGGGGTCCCTTGTGCAATGATTTAGGCATTTGCTTATAAAAAATGATGGAATAAATATATAAAGGCAATAGATTTCATCATGACATTGCAAGGTTGCTGAAAAGCAAGTTACCAGTCTGTGTTCCCAGTTTAGTGAGATAGGAGTGAGCACAGGATTATCATAATCAAAGAGGTACAGAAGAAGAAAATAACAAAAGAAAATCTTACACTGATACTATTTACAAAGCGGAGTCATAAATTATGTGAATACAGAAATATTAAAGAATTTGTAAATCCAAAAAAAATAACAGAGCTGTCGTGGTGGGAGATTTTAATTTCCCAAATATCGATTGGCATCTCCCTAGAATGAGGAGTTTAGATGGAGTGGAATTTGTTAGGTGTGTTCAAGAAGGTTTCTTCATAAAATATGTATATATAAGCCTACAAGAGGAGAGACTGTACTTGATTTGGTATTGGGAAATGAACCTGGTCAGGTGTCAGATCTCTCAGTGGGAGAGCATTTTGGAGATAGTGATCATAATTCTATCTCCTTTTTAACAGCATTGGAGAGAGATAGGAACAGACAGGTTAGAAAAGCGCTTAATTGGAGTAAGGGGAATTATGAGGCTATCAGGCAGGAAATTGGAAGCTTAAATTGAGAACAGATGTTCTCAGGGAAAAGTATGGAAGAAACGTGACAAATGTTCAGGGGATATTTGCATGGAGTTCTGCGTAGGTAAGTTCCAATGAGACAGGGAAGTTATGGTAGGGTACAGGAACAGTGGTGTACAAAGGCTGTAATAAATTTAGTCAAGAAAAAAAGAAAAGCTTACAAAAGGTTCAGAGAGCAAGGTCATGTTAGAGATCTAGAAGTTCATAAGGCTAACAGGAAGGAGCTTAAAAAGGAAATTAGAGCCAGAAGGGGCCATGAGAAGGTCTCGGCAGGCAGGATTAAGGAAAACCCCAAGGCATTCTACAACTATGTGAAGAGCAAGAGGATAGGACGTGAAAGAATAGGACCTACCAAGTGTGACAATGGGAAAGTGTGTATGGAACTGGAGGAAATAGCAGAGGTACATAATGAATACCTTACTTCAGTATTCACTACGGAAAAGGATCTTGGTGATTGTAGTGATGACTTGCAGTGGACTGAAAAGCTTAAGCATGTAGATATTAAGAAAGAGGATGTGCTGGAGTTTTTGGAAAGCATCAAGCTAGATAAGTCACCGGGACCGGATGAGATGTACCCCAGGCTACTGTGGGAGGCGAGGGAGGAGATTGCTGAGCCTCTGGCGATGATCTTTGCATCATCAATAGGGAGGGAAGAGGTTCCGGAGGATTGAAGGTTGCAGATATTGTTCCTTTATTCAAGAAAAGGAGTAGAGATAGCCCAGGAAATTATAGACCAGTTAGTCTTACTTCAGTGGTTGGTAAGTTGATGGAGAAGATCCTAAGAGGCAGGATTTATGAACATTTGGAGAGGTATAATATAATTATGAATAGTCAGCATGGCTTTGCTAAGGGCAGGTCGTGCCTTAAGAGCCTGATGGAATTTGCTGAGGATGTGACTAAACACATTAATGAAGGAAGAGCAGTAGATGTAGTGTATATGGATTTCAGCAAGCATTTGATAAGGTACCCCATGCCAGGCTTATTGAGAAAGTAAGGAGGCATGGGATCCAAGGGGACATTGCTTTGTGGATCCAGAAATGGCTTGCGCACAGAAGACAAAGTGGTTGTAGAAGGGTAATATTCTGAATGGAGGTCAGTGACCAGTGGTGTGCCTCAGGGATCTGTTCTTGGACCCTTACTCTTCGTGATCTTTATAAATGACCTGGATGAGGAAGTGGAGGGATGGGTTAGTAAGTTTGCTGATGACACAAAGGTTGGGGGTGTTGTGGATAGTGTAGAGGGCTGTCAGAGTTTGCAGCAGGACACTGATAGGATGCAAAACTGAGCTGAGAAGTGGCATGGAGTTCAGCCCAGTTAAGTGTGGTGCAAACACGAGGAAATCTGCAGATGCTGGAAATTCAAGCAACACACACAAAATGCTGGTGGAACGCAGCAGGCCAGACAACATCCATAGGAAGAAGCACAGTCGACCTTTCGGCCCGAAACGTCGACTGTGCTTCTTCCTATGGATGCTGTCTGGCCTGCTGCATTCCACCAGCATTTTGTGTGTGTTAAGTGTGAAGTGGTTCATTTTGGTAGGTCAAATATGATGGCAGAATATAGTATTAATGGTAAGACTCTTGGCAGTGTGGAGGATCAGAGGGGTCTTGGGGTCCGAGTCCATAAGATGTTCAAAGCAGCTGCGTAGGTTGACTCTGCGGTTAAGAAGGCATACAGTGTACTGGCCTTCATCAATCATGGAATTGAATTTAGGAGCCAAGAGGTAATGCTGCAGCTATATAGGACCCTGGTCAGACCCCACTTGGAATACTGGGCTCAGTTCTAGTTGCCTCACTACAGGAAGGATGTGGAAACCATAGAAAGGGTGCAGAGGAGATTTACGATGATGTTGCCTGGATTGGGGAGCATGCCTTATGAAAACAGGTTGAGTGAACTCAGCCTTTTCTCCTTGGAGCAACGGAGGATGAGAGGTGACCTAATAGAGGTGTATAAGATGATGAGAGGCATTGATCATGTGGATAGTCAGAGGCTTTTTCCCAGGGCTGAAATCACTGCCACAAGAGGGCACAGGTTTAAGGTGCTTGGGATTAGGTACAGAGGAAATGTCAGGGGTAAGTTTTTTTACTCAGAGAGTGGTGAGTGCATGGAATGGGCTGCCAGCAATGGTGGTGGAGGCAGATAGGACCGGGTCTTTTAACAGACTTTTGGATAGGTACATGGAGCTCAGAAAATAGAGGGCTATGAGTAACCCTAGTAGTTTCTAAGGTAGAGACATGGTCGGCACAACTTTGGCGGCCGAAGGGCCTGTATTGAGCTGTAGGTTTTCTATGCTTTAAACTGTAGAATGGACATTATTCTGATTAACGTATTCTTGGGCCCTAATGATTATCAGGATCAGAAAGGAAGTTATATGAGACACAAGATCCACCACCATCTTACTGATGAATGTACTGATCTGTCTTCATGTTGTAATCAATCAAATGCAGTACAGAAAAGAATGGGTTAAACACTCTTACCTTTGGATGTCACCCTTTGATTCCGTAAACTTATTACGAATCATGAATGTTGCAACTGCCTCTGCCACCTACAAAAATATTACTATTACTACAAAACTGATGATGTCAAGGGTTAATAAATTTGAACTCTAGTTAAGGAAAAAAAACACTGCAGTCAACCTGTGTTTCAAATTGTAAATTTGTTAAAATTACGTTTGCTTTTCAAATTAAAAAGAACTTTAAGAAAATAGAAGTTCTAAAAAAAATACACAAACCTAAACTGGAAAATACTGGAGACCTGTGCAGCAGCTCTGAAAACTCTGTAAAAGTCCTCACACATGAAGTGACTTTTACCTTCTCTGATACAGAAAGCAAATTTGGTTTTATTTTAGGTTTGCACCATTTACAAGATTAATCAATCTTAGTTTTATGCAAAAAAAAAATTCTAAGACATCGCAAATATTATCAAAGACCATTTTTTTAGAAAAAATTACAATCCCATTTCTGTTTATTTATCTAAAGTTATTTAAAGACATCAATTATTTTTTATAGATGAAGGTAGCAGCTTGTGGCTACATCTGATTGCTATTTAAAATAACATGCACCCAAATGCTTTTTAGCTCATCATTTGTGATTTTTAAAAAAATGCTCCTATATAAGAGGCAACAATTAGCAGTGATTGTCTATCCTTAAAAACCCCTGGGAATATTGATCGGTCACTGGTTTTGGCTCAATTCTGATTCTAAGGTTTAGAACAAGTTGAAATATGAATGTGATGACTAAATTAAAACAATCCTGATAATGAACAACAAAAAAAAACTTCGCTTACTTTGTCTGGTGCATCTTCATGTACAGCATGGCCACATTGTGGTAGAACTTGCATTTGAAATTTTCCTTTGAACAAATAATTATACAGAGGTGCATTAGTGATTTCATCATTAATTAATGTTCTCAAACAGCAGAAGCAGTCATTTAGAAATATCCAGTCTATGCCAACTCTGAGCAATACCATTCCTCCAATAATTTTTCCTGCAACCTATTCTTCCCATGTTCTCAATATCTCCCCAAGGATTCTTCCAGGCACTAGACACAAGGAGAAATTTGCCAATCTACCCACCAAAATATATATTTCTGGGATGTGGGAGAAAATCTGTCACTTTGGAGAACATGCAAACTCCATACAGAAAGCACCAGAGTTCAAGAATGAATATGGGTCACTGACCTGTGAGAAAACAGCTCTATCTATTGCATCACTCCACCAAAACAAGTAGTTTATACTTCAAAAGTAATTCCTTCTTATGATCAAAAACTTGGAAGTGTCCAGAGTACCGATCCAGTGCTTTCCCAGCGTATATGACAAATATACTTTCCTCTGGCTTCCAGCCAGGTACAAGTATCGGTTAGAACCGACATTTTGATGACAAACTCTGCCGAAGATGGCTAAATCCCTGATGAAGGGCAGAGTTTGTCATTGAAAATGACAAAGGTGTCCAGTCCCTATACACCTCCATCCCCCACCAGGAAGACGTCAAAGCTCTCCGTTTCTTTCTGGACAATAGACACAACCAGCTCCCCTCCACCACCACACACCTCTGTCCAGCAGAACTTGTCCTCACTCTCAATAACTTCTACTTCGGTTCCTCCCACTTATTTCAAACAAAAGGTGTAGCCATGGATACTTGCATGGATCCCAGCAACGCCTGCTTTTTTTAATCGGCTACATAGAAGTCTATGTTACAAGCCTACACTGTGTCACTCCCCCACTTTCCCTACGTTACATCGACAACTGCATTGGTGCTGCTTCCTGCACCCATGCAGAGCTCATCGGCTTCATCAACTTTGCTCCAACTTCCACCCTGCCCTCAAATTTACCTGGTCCATTTCCGACACCTCCTTTCCCTTTCTCAATCTCTCTGTCTCTATCTCTGGAGACAGTTTATCTATTATAAACCCACTGACTCTCACAGCTACCTGGACTATACCTCTTCTCACCTTGTTACTTATAAAACTACCATCGCCTTCTCTCAATTCCTCTGTCTCTGCCACATCTGCTCTCAGGATGAGGCTTTTCATTCCAGAACAAAGGAAGGGGGTTCCTTTCCTCCACTATCAATGCTACCCTCAAATGCATCTTCTCCATTTTGTGCACGTCTGCCCTCACCCTATCTTCCCACCACCTCATCCGGGATAGGGTTCCTCTTCTCCTCACCTACCACCCCATCAGCCTCCGTGTCCAGCACATAATTCTCCGTAACCACTGCCATCTCGAACGGGATCCCACCACCAAGCACATCTTTCCCTCCACCACCCGCCCCAAGACTTTCTGCTTTCCACAGGGATCGCTTCCTATGCAAATTCCTTGTCCATTCATCCCTCCCCGCTGATCTCCCTCCTGACACTTATCCTTGCAAATAGAACAAGTGCTACACCTGCCCCTATACCCCCTCCCTCACTATTATTCAGGGCCCCAAACAGTCCTTCCAGGTGAGGTGACACTTCACCTGTGAGTCTGTTGGGGTCATCTACTGCATCCAGTGCTCCCGGTGTGACCTCCTGTATATTGGTGAGACCTGACATAGATTGGGAGACCGCTTTGCTGAGCCCACTAGAAAAAGTGGGATCTCCCATCGTAATTCCACTTCCCATTCCCATCTGTCAGTCCATGGCCGCCGCCTCTACTGTCGTGATGAGGTCCCACTTAGGTTGGAGGAACACCACCTTATATTCTGTCTGGATAGCCTCCAACCTGATGGCATGACCATCGATTTTTCGAACTTAACTTCAGCTAATGCACCCTCCCGCCACCCTTCCCCATTCCCATTTCCCTCTCTTTATCTCCTTACCTGCCCATCACCTCCCTCTGGTGCTCCTCCCCCTTTTCTTTCTTCCATGGCCTTCTGTTCTCTCCTGTTAGATTCCCCCTTCTCCAGCCCTGTACCTCTTTCACCAATCAACTTCCCAGCTCTTTACTTCACCCCTCCCCCTCTCAGTTTCATCTATCACATTGTGTTTCTTCCCCCCCCCCCCACCTTCTAACTCTGACTCATCTTTTTTTCCCCCAGTCCCGAGGAAGGGTCTTGGCTCAAAATGTCGACTGTACTCCTTTCCATAGATGCTGCCTGGCCTGCTGAGCTCCTCCAGCGTTGTGTGTGTCTGTTGGATTTCCAGCATCTGCAGATTTTCTCTTGTTTGTGAAGTTTATGGATTACCACATTAAAGTACCAAAGAGTATTAAGGAAAATAGTTTGCATTAACCCTTGTGAAAAGGTATTTTGTAAATCGGCTATTTATTTTGACAACTAAGCATTTACTCTCACATCTGTTATTGAAATTATTCCTGGGTGAGAATGCATAACCCAAAATATTCAAAAACATTACAGTATTACCTTGCATTTGACCAATTGTGAGGTCTCGATCCAATCTGTCGACACCTACAACAAAGATTTTAAATGGATTTTTGAAATTACATAAAAGATTTTTAAGCAGTTTCTACAAAGAAATAGATTTTAACCAATGAAGAGTATACCTGCTAGTAACAGTAGCTTGGGAACCGGGCAACTAAGAAAGAGGTTGGATAATCCTCTGAACCACCCTTCCCAATACTTTTCAGTTCTGGATAGTTCGATACGCCAGGTATACTGAAACAAAGAATAGTGAACGTATTTAGCCAGCCAGCCATAGAACACAATACAGATTTAAGGAAGAAGAGAAAATAAGCAGTCAATCATAAAGAAATAAGTCCAGATTCTAGGAAACTGAAAAAAATTGAAAATGCTGGAAGTACCGAACTTACTGAGTATTTACAGCATTTTCATTTATTTTTAGTTAACTATTAGCATAACACAGCTGAAAAACAAAACTAGTGAGTGACGACATACTTTCTCTCCTACCCCCTCACCCCACCATCCATAAGCAAAAGACTTTTGCAACAAGAACATAAACCAATGAATATTATTTATACTTTTATCCAAATTAACTTACTTCAGCTTTATCTTCTTTTATACTTGGTTCAATTTTTTTCTCCTTCTTTGCAATTCCTCCTTCTTCTTCCTCCTCCTCCTCTTCATGAATAGCAGTGTCTACAAGAGATTGAGAGGTCCCTGGAGTGTTGGAATCTTCCTCGTATCTGCATGGAATCAATTCAAAATTACCTCATGACTTTCAATATTTTAATCATTCTTACTGAACTATCTTATTAGCCTTACCAAATTAAAATCCAGAGGAAACACCTACCAAAGTTGGTATATGTTTTAGTTACTTAATTTATATGATCTTCTGTAGCTATCACTGGGATTTTCCTATCCATTCTGAAACAGATGGAACAATTATATTGCCCACCTTTTTCATAGAGTATTCCATTTCTTAATAACTCAGAGGGGTTATTATCTTGAACTGTTAGGGAAAAACACCAGAGGGCAAACAACACATCAAGAAGATATAGGCTAGAGTCATGGCTCCCTAAAATTCACACTCTCCCCCCCATTCCTCTTTAATGCATATTCCCTTCTTTGTAATAGCATCCAGAGGCATGGAATCACACTGCATTTAAAATTATTGATATCCTGCTTTTCACCTTCTTTCTCTCAATCTCATTTTCTTTTTGATGTTTATTTGTTTGATATGTGGATAAAGCAATAGTCAAATTTAACAGAAAACCCATAGCTTCTCCACAGACCATCCCTCTCTCCACACTGTCTCAAGGGGAACTAGGATTTTAACAAGTACAGTATTTTATACAACTTGGTAATGAGCTTCTGACCCAATTATTCTCATTTGTAAATCTGCAAAATCACCCATCTCCACTCAATCTGCTAGTTGAAACTTCATTACATGATAGTCTTCTCTAAATTCAACTATTCTAATGCTTTCCTGCCTGCTCTCCAACCCTTCACAATTCACAGCTCTTACCATAACCAACTCAAATGCTGTTAACCAAACACCAACCATATTCCACTAATCCATTGTTCTCGTGTTCACTGATCTTCTCTGGCTCTTAATCCCCAAAAATGAAAATGATCTTTCTTCTGCTTATATCCTTCTTCAGCCTTCACCAGGGTCCAAAATTTGTTGTCCTCCATATGTACTTAAAATGCCTTAAGACCTCTTAGCTAATTGAAGTCCTTACATAAATACAGGTTTTAATCAATGTAAACCATTCCTTGAAGAAATTCAGATTTTTTAACATGGGGATTCAAGAGGCAAAACATTACATAGTCCAAATTCTGCTAATGTGGAAACTAATTAATATTCTTGCAAGGACTGTAAACAGACAGATCTACTGGCGAGGGAATCAATAGTAATATTACCGTTTTATTTGACCAAGCATAGATACTCTTGCTGATTCCAGATTTCGTATTTGACCACTTTTTACACTGCAAAAAAAAGTTTGGAGAATAGTTTTTATTAAGTAGCATACACAAGCTGCACAACATCACATTAACAAAAGCTCTGAATATTTTGAAAGCATTGGAGGAAGAACAGACATAAATAGTAATTAAATTCTTGAAGTGAAATCATCAGCTATATATTCAGTTTGGAAAACTCAAAAATACAGAAGAGATACATTGTACTTTTGTGTTTCACATCCTCAGGACATACAAGAGCGCTTCACAAACAATGAATTACTGATTTGTAAACAGACAAGGCAAGGCTCTGGCTACAAGATACAATGAAAGGCAATTTTTTTTAGGAGGAACTGAGGGATAATACTCCCATATTTTTCTCAAGAATGCTTGCAAAATCTACTACATTCACCTGCACAGGCAGATGGTGTTGTCAGTAAAACTGTATCAGAAAGAATCTCAACAATTTAACTTTCTATCAATACAACCTGGAACTACCACATCAAAGCAATACTGATGCATCAATCCTGGAATTATTACAGTATATATGCTGTATTACTTATTGTGATATCAAGTCATGTTAATCAAGGAATCTCAAATCAACTGAATTCAGTCAGGGCAGCAGCTGTAACACCACCCAATAAAGAAGGGAAGAGAATAATCTTCCAAAATTTCTCATACTGATCAGAACACAACCTGGAATATAGCGTGTGCCAGTAGTTTCCCGGTAAAATGGATTGACATTGGCTTCATAAATGATCTTAAGATATTAATTGCCCAGCTAAAATCTGAAGTACTTAAGCAAGGTGTAGTCCACATGGAACCACATGTGAAGCATAACTTGTCAAGCTAAAAAGGGATGAGAAAATTTAATAAAGAAGAGTTATCAACTGACTGAGTAATTTAAAGATCCCTTAAATTTTGCACTGATATATCACTGTAGCACAGCTTTTTTCTTTGAAGACAATTGATGGCAGCATCAGTTAGAGGCCAGAATTGGACCCTGATCTCCAGCTGCACTGAAGCCTTAGTAGGCCTCTTCAAAAAGACACAAATGACACCAAAATTGGTGACAGATTAAGGATGGATGCCAGGTTTCCATCCTAAAGAACATGGCCCATTAACATTTACCCTAACTACTTCAACACCACTTTGACAAATGTTAACTTCTAACTTCCAGATTTTCCTTTAACCCAAATTTTAATTTTTATATTGCCCTTTGACCACACCAGCTCCAGATTTTTAATCCAGTGGCATTAACAATACACTCTCAACAAAATCTGAATTATCACTACCTTATTTCACCATCTTACATATCATCATTTTTTGCAGCAACAGTACAGTGCAAAAACACAAAATTACAATAAATTACAAAGAGTGCAAACAAAAAAAAGGAATAATGTTGGATTCACTGCCCATTCAGATATTTGAAGGTAGAATGGAAGAAGCTGTTTCTGAATTGTTGAGTCTTCAGACTCCTGTACTACTATCTTATTCCTGGCTAAAATGAACTATTCCCAATACACTTCTTTATTGTAACCCTCCTTTTGCCCCATAAGCGATGCCAAGAAAATGCAACGGAGCTAACTGCTCCTCTTGTATTCACCATATGTCAGTTTTATGTAAACTCACAGAATATATAAGTTTTAACATCAGTTGCTTCATGCTTTCCACAAAGGAATTAGCTCCAAAATGTGCGATCTCACCCTTTGATCAACATACTGTTGAACTTGAGCTGCAAGCTACAGGCCTACAAATAGACTGCAGGGATTATGTTCTGTAAAAGCAATACCAAATACCAAATGACATTTTTCAAATATATTTTTCATTATGTTGTTAGCTGCCACTGTATTAAGTAGCTGACGTGTTAGCTAACAAATTTAGAACATATTTTCTAATAGTCAAGACATTACTTTTATTTGTACATGTACAAATGTGCATAAATCATTTGATTATATTTGAAGTATAGATATGTGGTCTAAATTTTTCAATATGGAGTCTTCTTATTCCAGTTGCTTTGGTGAGAAAAGATGCAAGGCTATATAAAAGCTAACAAGGCCAGTCATGATGAATGATTTTGACCCAAACATTGTTCACTTCCTTCCTATAGATGCTGCCTAACCAACTAAGTTCTTTCAGCTCCTATGCGTTGCTGTAGATTTCCAGCTTCTGTGGTCTGTTGTGCCACCAAAGCTAATACAATATTGAACACCTGACATACAGACTCCTGCATACATGAACAAGTGTTTGGGAGATTAGAAGAATGAACAGGGATGGATATGCTAGCTGCACTGGGGCTGCGTAGTACTTCTGGTGGGTGGGAATGGAGCATTGTAACATGCCTTCTTATCCCACCCCAATCCACAAAGATTGGGGACCTAATAGATTCACTCACCAAGTCAGTGACATTGCCTGGTGTCTGTACTTTCTGCACCTGCTCCATCATCTAACATGTATGTTTGTGATCACTTCCCACACACTAATTTTGTTCATTTCCTACTTATGAAAAGTCCAGGTTACAAACAGTTCTAAGTAACACAACCCCATCATATCACAGGACTGCCTGCAATGATTATAATCTGCAAAAACCTATGAGTCTAATGATGCAAAATTCCACACTAGAGGGGAAGAGCTACTGCAAATTCAGGGTAAAATTCAAGTATTTTCCCCCTAATTTTTAGTTAGCATTGGTACAAGAGTTATAATACGAAATTCAAATATATCTTCCTTTTTCACATGCACCTCAGAAATGGAAATTGAATATTGTACATAACCACAAAAGAATTCTTTTGTGCAGGATATTATATGCATTCAGAGAACTATAAACTCCAGACCTGAACAGCTCAAGAAAAGACCGAAGAATAATGTACAGCTGGGCAGAGACTACAAACATTCATGATATTGTGGATTTAAATTGGTTTGGCCATACGAGACAGAGGATAGTGGTGTAGAGTGTTGTCTGAATGGAGATTTGTGCCCAGTGGTGTTCTGATAACATGAAAAATAGCAGTGTTGTGGATAATGAGGATGGTTGTCAAAGGATGCAGCTGGGTATAAACTAAATAGAAAAATAGGCAGAGAAAGGGCAGAGTTTCATCCAAACGAATGTGAGTTGTTGCACCTTGGAAGGTCAGATGCATGAGGAAAATTTACTATATGGCAGGATCCTGGCAAGCATTGATATACAGAGGAGGCTTGGGATGCAAGTCCATAGCTCTCAGAAAGCGGCAACACATGAATAAGGTAGTAAAGAAAGTGCATGACATACTTGCTACACTGCTTCGAGCATTAAGGATAAAAGTTGAGGTATCCCATTGCAGTGATATAAAACTGTGGTCAGGCCACATTTGGAGTATTGTATGCAATTCTCCTCACCTCATTAAAAGATGTGGAGACCTTGAAGAGGGTGCAAAAGATGTCCAGGCCTGGATTAGAGTATTAGCTATAATGAAAAGGTTAAACAAAGTTGGGATTGTTTTCTCTGGAGCTTTGGAAGTTGAAGGGCAGCACATGGAAGTATATCAAACTATGAGAGGCATAGATGGGGCAGATGGGCAGAGTCAAATACTGGAGGGGATAGCTCATAGTTTTAAAGAGAGGGTGCAAAGGTCATTTTCCAGGATGCTGTCTGAATTAGAGAACGTACCTTTTGAGGAAGCTTGAATGAACTAGCGTTTTTCTCCTTCGAGCAACAGAGGATGAGAGGTGACTTGATAGAGATGTATAAGATTATGAAGGACATAGACAGCCAGCAACTTTTTCTCGGGGCTGCAATGGGCAATACCAGAGTAAATTGTTTAAGGCAAATGAAGAAGCGTTTAGGGGAGATTGCAGAGATAGTAGTTTTATTTTAAAAACAGAGAATAACGGATACCTGAAATGCACTTCCAGGGCTGACAGTAGAAGCTAATGCAATAGGGACATTTAAAAGATTCTCAGAAAGGCACATGAATGTGGAAAAAAAAAGGTTATGGGCTATATCAAAATGAAAGGCTAGACTGTGCATGGAGTAAGCTTATACTGGCCAGCACAACATCATGGGTCAAAAGGACCTTTCTGTGCTGTATGGTTCTACATGCTGAAGTATATTTAATAGAGTATGAAATTATTTAGTTTCTTCAATGACAATTAAGTGCTCAAGGTGGATTTGCTTCTAAAAGAGGAAATTTGTATCTTTGGACTTGAAAAATAGCAGAATTTTGATTTGTTCATAATAGACTTACAGGCATCATGACAAAAGTGTATGCTAATGCTGCTTACTTTGAAGTACAACAACTAGATGGGAACTAGTTACTGTGGGGAATTTCAAAAAATTTTAAACATGCAACAATCATGTAGTTGTAACCTTTTAAAGTTTATAGATACAGAAGAATTTATGATTGTTAAACAAATTCTGCATAGTAGTTTTTAGTTAATTAACGCTGTGGAAATCCCTATTTCTTTCACCATCGAAGATTGCTACCTCAAACTGAAAATTTATCCTGACGATAAACTAAACCCACCTTTCCAGATTCAATTTTCACTTCCAAAACAAAAAATTGGCAGCCTTAGCAATGAACAGTTTCATCATTCTCATACAAGCCAGAAATGAAAGTATATAGAATACTGTGCAAAAGCCTTAGGCACATATATCAATGTGGAGCAGAGAGTGAGTTTGTAAACCTAACATGAACAAGGGACATTGGGAATGGCGAGGGTAAAGTGCTGGAGGGATGTGGGACAGGAAGGACAAGGGGATGGCATTGGTGCAGACATATCCAGCATGAGATACCAACCAAGGTAATTTGATTCCAAACAATTGGTTTATTGATCATTACAGAATGTCTCTCTGGTGCTTCCTGCTCCCCCAACCCCCACATCTCCCTTCCACTTTTCTAACCATGATTCCCCTACCCTGCTTACTTCCCACGCTCAGTCCACAATCAAGACCCATATCAAAATCAAGTTTATCATCACTCACGTGAAATCTGTTTCTTTTGTGGCAACAGTATAGTGCAATATATAAAATTACTACAGTATTGTCCAAAAGTCTTAGGTACCCTAGCTATATACATGTGCCTAAGATTTTTACACAGTACTGTACATCACAATTACATCAGAGGAATCCACATTACTTGGTCCATAGCTTATTCTCACTTAACAGTTTTCACACAGCCTCAGGAAGAAAGTGGCACACCTATCACTTCTCAGTGGCAATGTCTGAACAATTACTTCATCAATCCTTACACCTAATATTTTTGGTGGTCAATCATTATTGTATTCTGATTTATTTTCTGCAGCCTTGTTTGTAAATTCATGTTTGTAAAAATTCAGGCCCATATCTCAACAAAGACACAGATGTCAACAAAGACACAGATGTCAGACTAAAAAAAGTTTTTATAAACAAGTTGCTGATGGCCTCAGATACAATTTCTCAATGGCTGCTTTCTGCGATCTACCTGGTATACAAGCCCTTCAGAGAATGAAATTTGTACCAGGATCACTATGTTTAAACAGAGAAGGAATCATAGCCTGCACTCAGTGCTCAAAAACACTGTGGGAATACCTTTACCAAAAGGACTGTAGCTCTTCAAGACAATGGTACACCACTATTATTTCAAGAATAATTATGGCTGGGCAATAAATAATTTTTTTAGATTCTGAGAACACTCAGTCCTCTTTTATTGTTATTTAGAAATGCATATATGCATTAAGAAATGATACAATGTTTCTCCAGAGTGATATCACAGAAAACAGGACAAACCAAAGACTAACACTGACAGAACCACATAATTATAACATATAGTTACAGCAGTGCAAAGCAATACCATAATTTGATGAAGAACAAACCATGGGGACGGTAAATAAAATCTCAGAAGTCCCCGAGTCGATCGACTCCCGAGTCCCCGATAGCAGTGGCAAAAGGGAGAAACTCCCTGCCATAAACCTCCAGGCACAGTCAACTTGCCGATGCCTTGGAAGCAGCTGACCACAGCCGACACTGAGTCTATCCGTCCGAAAACTTCGAGCTTCCGACCAGCCTCTCCGATACAGCCTCCCGAGCACCTTCGACCTCGTCCTGGCCGTTGAAACATGCAAAGTCGAGGATTTCGGGGCCTTCAGCTCCGGAGATTCCGGTTACCACACAGTAGCAGCAGCAGCGAAGCGGGCATTTCAGAAGTTTTCCACATGTTCCACCATACTCTCACGTCTGTCTCCATCAAATCAGGATTGTGCATGGTCCCCTACTTGACAAATAACAGACATCACCACCAAAGTGGCCGCGCGCCTCCTCTGATGACCTTTGGACAACGTCCAGGTGTCAAAAATGAGGACTGAGGGAAAAAATTATTGATGCCAGAAATAACAGGACAATTTTCTGTGCTGTAATTGTTATATGGTTATATAATTTAAATCCATTAGAGAGGTTAAAAATGATGATAAGGCAGAGATGGGTGCTGTCTACGTACATGTAGAATTTAATGACAGGTTTTCAGATAATGCACTGAGCAGCAGCAGCTAGGTGAGAAGCAAGAGGGAGCCCAGGGATATAAAATCGCAGACTCTAATGGTACAGGACTGGAAGAAATCCCATCACAGGAAACTCATTGGCTACATCTGCTCATGTCGTATTGTAACCGGATAATCCCATTTGTTAAGAACTGGAATTCAATTGTAAATGAGGTGGGGCAGTGGAAACCTGAATGGATGAGGATTAACCAATTGAGAGGGACAGATGACAAGAGTTGAGTATATATACCACTGTACTAGACCTGCCCAGACATCATCCCTGATGAAGATGTCAGAGTATGTCATAGAACTGTTGGTTAAAATAGATACCTGTACCCAGCTGGAAGCTCAAGAGTTTATTCAAAAAAAAGATTAAGTCAGTGACTGCAAAAGAAAATGCCATGTAGTTACCATAAATCTTGGCAATGAATATATTTTGCTATAAAATAACATTGTTCAATGAATATCTTGCCTGTTCTTATTAATGCAGACTCTAGATTGTTTCTACTACAGTATATGCATGACCAATGCAGGGAAGATGGGCAATTTAGTAAAAACCTATGAAACCCTCTTTTACTCGGAGTCTCTGGAATTGCAGTTTGTTAGCCACTGGACTCCGCGACGAGGAAACTACCTTTCTCGGGCTCCATACATTTAGGGTGTATATGACTTTGATCCCACCAAACCCGTGAGGTTGGGATGTCTTGTCCACCCAAATTGTGTGAATGCTGTGTGATTTATAGCATCCCCCCTCCCCCCGCAATCGCCCTCAGCAAGCAATAATAGATGGCACAATGCCTACCATTATAAAGAACATACATTTAAGAATGTTAACTTAACCAGTTATCAAAGAAAAGCAAAAAATAAATAAAAGGGCCAAATGACTTGCCCACAGAAGGCAAAAGAGTAGTTGCAGATGGGTCATATTCTGCATGGAGGTCAGTGACCAGTGGTGTGCCTCAGGGATCTGTTCTGGGACCCCTATTCTTCATGATTTTTATAAATGACCTGGATGAGGAAGTGGAGGGTTAGTAAATTTGCTGATGACACAAAGGTTAGGGGTGTTGTGGACAGTGAGGAGGGCTCTCAGAGGCTACAGCAGGATATTGATAGGATGAAAAACTGGGCTGAGAAGTGGCAGATGGAGTTCAACCCAGATAAGTGTGAGGTGGTTCATTTTGGTAGGTCAAATATGATGGTAGAATATAGCATTAATGTTAAGACTCTTGGCAGTGCAGAGGATCAGAGGGATCTTGGGGTCCAAGTTCATAGAACACTCAAAGCTGCTATGCAGGTTGACTCTGTGGTTAAGGCGGCATACGGTACATTGGCCTTCATCAACTGTGGGATTGAGTTTAAGAGCCGAGAGGTAATGTTACAGCTACATAGGACCCTGGTCAGACCCCAGTTGGAGTACTGTGCTCAATTCTGGTCGCCTCATTACAGGAAGGACATGGAAACCATAGAAAAGGTGCAGAGGATGTTGCCTGGATTGGAGAGCATGCCTTATGAGAATAGGTTGAGTGAACTCGGCTTTTTCTCCTTGGAGCGACAGAGGATGAGAGGTGACCTGATAGAGGTGTACAACATAATGAAAGGCATTGATTGTGTGGAATGGCTAGCACGAGAGGACACAGTTTTAAGGTGCTTGGAAGTAGGTACAGAGGAGATGTCAGGGGTAAGTTTTTTTATGCAGAGGGTGGTGAGTGCGTAGAATGGGCTGCCGGCGGTGGTGGAGGCGGAAATGATAGGACTCTTGGATAGGTACATGGAGCTTAGAAAAGTAGAGGGCTATGGGTAAGCCTAGGTAGTTCTAAGGTGAGGACATGTTCGGCACAGCTTTGTGGGCCAAAGGGCCTGTATTGTGCTATAGGTTTTCTGTTTCTATGTTTCTATCATAACTAAACAGACAAATGTTGGAGCTCATCTTGTAGTTCTCTTAACTCATGCGCTGGACACTCAGTCTGTGTGAAAGCACACATCATCTTCTGAACATGGCTCAAAATCCATCTCGAATAAACAGGCTTTCCCACGGGACTATTGGTCCTTCCCCCTTGAAGCCATTCATCTGCACAAAGCACCTTGTATAACAGGGATGGCTTCCTCAACCATCAACCCTCCTGTCTTCTCCCAGCTCCCACCAAAAAGACTTTGACACACACCAGTGTCCCTCAAAAAACCTCTTCGCCCAGTGTTATCTAGAACCTGCTTCCAACTCCACCATCCTGACTGGCTGACACCACATTCCTTAGATGAACAACCAAGTGCCTTACCTCAGCTCAAACACAAACAGTCTTAAAGTATAGTACAGAACTGCTAAAATGAAATACCTACAGCATAGCAGTAAAGATCTTAACCTGGGTGCTACAATTATTTGTGTTCCTACTTCGTTGTATCCATAAGGAAAAGATACACAATTGAAAACTTTGAAAATTGGAGAACAAGCCATGCAAATATGATGTTTTTCATATTTCACTTGCAGAACAACAGTACTTCTGTCAGCTATGGGAAAAGTACATAACTTTCGTGTAGCAACTGATTTGTTGCAAGTTATATATTTCTGAAAAATCCATCTGATAAAATTGATCTTCCTTGTTCCGGCACTTCAGTGAACTGTATTTGCTTGAGTCGATACATTACTGCAAGTTAAAGCCCTCTTTAAGCAATGCTCTTTTGAGCGTGAAATCTGTAAGTAAGGAATCCTTTATTCTTCCTGTAACATTGAAGATAAAAGCACCAAATCCAATAAAACTAAGACTTGCTTCCACCTCTCAGTATTTCTTCCACAAATGATTACTGCCAATTGCAATGACTAACTTCCAAACAGCTCAATAGCATGAAGTGTAGCCCAATAACTAATAATGGTGCAAGTTATTTTCCTCCAAATTATTCATGCACATCACTGTGATCTATTTACAATTGGCAAATATGAAATCAAAAATGCTGTCAAAGGGGCTTGAGTCATAAAGCAAGAGTGTTGACAGTGATGAACATAACACACAACAACTGCTCACCAAAATTCCTTTTTGACAGTTCCTCACAAGCTCTCCACCTCTACCACTGAGAAGGACAAGGGCAGGAAATGGAAGGGGCTACCACTGAGACTGGCTTCTTTCCAAGTTACACACTGGAAAATAATTTGCTGTCACTTTACTAGAATTGAATACCCAACAGGATGGGGGTGCCTTCATCAAAAGGACTACGGTTTACCACCACCCTTGAAGGTAATCAAGCATGGATAATAAATTCAAACGTCCCCAGTAAAGTTCTCAAAAATGAATAACAAAGAAAATTCTATACAAAATACCATTTACCATCACTAGTTAACTTTTATTGGCTTAATACTCATTTTTCAATCATTCCCAATTAGGAATTACCTGGATTTTCTTAAAGATTTTTTCCTATGTGATTTAGGTTTGCTTTTCAGTTCAAAACCTTTCAAAATGCCCAACTTCCAACCCAAGATGACACTTGCTATGGATGGGACAGCAACTTGGGCATTTTTTCCCCACGGTTCTAATCAGATTGCAACATCCTGCTTGATCCAGCACTTGGATGAAAAGATTGTTGACTCATTCAGCTGCAAAGTTACTTCTTGCTTAAAGAGGAGTAACTCATATACCTGTGGTTCATGACAAATGAATGATAGACTGATTAAAGGAAGGGGTGGTGCAGCAGAAAGACACCCTACATGTATATAGAGAGATGGTGGTGCTACTTGTACTCAGAAAAGTAAAGAAATCTCACCTCCATTCAATAGCTTTTTCAACAGAGCTGAATACTTTAGGTCGACTCCGTAAGAACGTTTGCATGCTGTTTAAAGCATCCATTGCTGTGCCTAGGAATGTTTTTAAAACATGTTACAGAATGCTATGAAAATTATTTATACATATGCAACAGTAAAAATTGTCATTCGGTGGTTTACAGAAACCGTGACTCAAAGAATTTGATGAGACCTACTTTTAAAAGAAACACTACATTACTATGCAAATATCTTAGGCACAGGAAAAAAATTTCTATAAAGCAAAGATGCTTTCAAAAATAATGAAATTAGAAGTTTCTAAATATCAAAAAAATACTATAAAGAGCAATAACAGGAAAAAGCCAAATCAAATCAATATTTGGTGTGACCACCTTTGCTTTTAAAACTGCATCAATTCTCTTAGATACGCTGTCATACAGTTTTATAAGAAAATCAGCTTGTAGGTTGTTCCAAGCATCTTGGAGAACTTGCCACAGTTCTTCTGCAGAATTTGGCTGACACGTTTGCTTCTGTTTCTCCAGGTAACCCCAGACAGCCTTGATGATGTTGAGATCAGGGCTCAGTGAAAGTCATACCATCTGTTGCAGAACTCTTTGTTCTTCTTTTCACTGAACATAGTTCTTTATGACCTGGGCTGTGTGTTTGGAATAATTTTTCTGCTGCAGAATGCGGTTGGGACCGATCAGATGCCTTCCTGATGGTATTGTGTGCTCAATGAGAATCAGTATTGAGGATTCCTATAATTCTGACCAGATCACCAACTCCATTTTCTGAAATGCAGCCCGTAAGGAACCTCCGCCGTGTTTCACTGTTGGTTGCAGACACTCATCCATGTAGCGCTTTCCAACTCTTCTAAGGACAAAATGTCTCCTATATGAACCGAAAATTTCAAATTTTGACTTGGCAGTCCAGAACATGCTGCATTGTTCAGCACCCCAGTCCTTATTTTATGCATAGATAAATTGCTTGGCTTTCTTTCCACTTCAGAGGAATGGCTTTTTGGCAGCAACTCTTCCATGAAGGCAACTTCTGACAAGACTTCTTCGGATTATAGAGGGGTGTCCTTGGGTTCCAGCGCTTTCTGTGAGTTCAGAGTTGATAGCAGTGCTGGACTTCTTTCGATTTAGAAGGGACATCAGTTTGATGTATCTCTCGTCTGCTGCACTCAGTTTTTAAGGCCAACCACTGCATTTCTGGTCCTCAATCTTGCCTGTTTCTTTGTGCTTTGAGCTTGGACAGCACATCTTGAAACTCCTGTCTGCCATGAAATTTCTGCTTGGGAGAGACTTTGCTGACGTAGGATGACCACCTTGTGTCATGATGCTGTGCTCACACTTGCCATGGTGAAAATATTGATGATTTGTGGGGTAAATTGTTACATCTGCCACACCGTCACCTTTTAGTTTGGTTGTCCTTTGCCCAGTCTGATTCCTTCTACACCTGTTTCCGTTTCAGTTAATCAGTTTAGTTCATTCAACTCATGATGTCATTGACCATGAGCATCCTGTTTATTATCTTTGTCTAATCATGCACTGGGCTATATACCTACAAAGTAATCAAGTTTTTTAAAAAATGTTACTTTAACAACATACAAAAAGTTCTGTGTAACATTTAATTTTTTGGAAAATGAATGTTTGGAAATCTAAAATTTGCAGAAGACAATGCAGAAGACAAAAAAAAAACATCTATAACAAAATTTATATTAAAAACACCAGGGCACCCAACACTTTTTTTTGCACAGTACTGTACTTTAAGTATGATGTAGTAATATAAATAACCCACCTTCTACCACATCAATCACGCAGAGACCCAGAAGAGATGGCACAAAGTTATTTACTGCAGAATGAACTGCTATTGCTCCACCCATACTATGGCCAATCAACAGAATTGGGGGAGCATCTGCACCATACAATGTGTCAATTATATCTCCAATGTCTCTGTAAAGGAAAAGTATACAGATTTTAAAAAAATATATACAAAGCTCTTCTCAACAAAGCTGACTTACAAACTTTTTTACCCTTACAACATTAGTTGCGTTATCAAATCTTGATACAATGTGCTAAACAGCCCACTGTCAAGATATTTATCCCATGGCAGTCTTTTCTAATTCAATGTACACATTTTTTGATTTGCATTTGTTATATGAATGTGTTAACTTTTAGAATTAAACTGAGTACTATACAGACAAAACATTTATCAGCCAATCTTAGATCAAACATTAACATGTTTCTCCCACTTCCAGAGCTGGAAAGGTGGTTTAAGCTTGATAAAAACAAATTTGCATGCTACATTAATATAGAAATAAAGCATCTTTCAATGCTGCAGGTAAGCTTATGCCTTCACTTTCTTGCATTTTTGATGTATATAAATACACAGAAATGACCTTATTTCATTCTGGAATCTGGAAAAGATGAAAACTAACAGTTAAAGTTCGTTTACTGCCAGTGAAATTCTCTAAAAGCTTCTAAAATAAAAAAACTTGAGGTTTCAAGATCAAAAGGAATTCTTAAATATTTTTAAAAAGTAATACTGAAATTAGAAATTAAGAGGCTTAACAAGACAACAGACCTAAACTATTTATAATACATTTTAATTGTAGTTTAAGTGTCTAGTTTAGAAAAGGATCTCGTGCTTTCCTGTTGTATACAACAAATAAATACTTTTGGGATTCCAGCTGGGTACAGGTATCAATTATAACTGATGCTTTAATGATAAATTCTGTCATCTTCATGAGATGGTAGAGTTTGTCATTGAAGCATCGGTTATAATCGACACTTGTACCCAGTGGGAAGTCTGAGAAGAGTTTATTTGCTTAGTCTAGAGTTAATTTTAAATTAAAGCTAATCCTGCCCTTTGAGTATTTCTGCAATTTTGCAGCACATTTCCATTTCAGTGTGATGAAAAATTCTGCAGTGATGTGGACAGCAATTTCCATGAAACTAATGTCCGTATTACAGCAAGAATTCTGAACTGTACTTATTAACTGTTCTGCTTTTGATTTTGCAAGTACAATAGAGAACACACAGGAAATCTACAGTTCTTATATTTATCAATTGGAGTATTGTACTGGCATTTAACCAACAGAATTTCTCAGAAAATTTAATTTTTATAATCACAAATGTCTAGATAATACTAAATGTTTTAAAATCTGCTCTACTGAACAATAACATAATTAAATATTCTGTCTTATGGATAATCTTAAAGGAAGGGGAAGTATCATTAATAGGGAAGAGAGTCCAAATTAGGAATACTCAATCAAGGACAGTCAAATACAACTGACTGTAGCTGATGGTTAATTGTTAAACTATCAACTGCAGCATGTTCACTTAAAAATAGGCTGCTGAATCAGAACTAATACAGAGCTTAATGTCAGAATTGTTATTTATTAGCCAGCACCTGTATTTCAAAGACAGGCAGATTGGGACTGGGTACATACACAATCCACTTACTCTTATCTGGGTTCAGAATAAACCCAGATGGCAAGTGATTATTGTTTCTTACAGATTTGCTCATGAAGTACCAAAAATAAACAGGCCATTCCTTACTATTTTGCTGTCACTGAGTATCAGCATCCACCACGGTACAATACAAAAGAAAGGTCATTACAAAAAAAACACTAAACTAATTTTGAAAATATTTATAACAGTTCAGTCCTGTCCATTTTCCTAGTGCCTGCTTTTCCCCTTCTTGTTCCTTCCATGCAAGCATATCTCGTAAAAAGCTGCTGTCTTTCAGTGGAAGAAACTGCAAACAGAAAAAGCAAATACAAATGAAAGACAAACCTGATTAACTTCGTACCTGGAGCATCACCATCTTTGGCAACACCACCTTCAGTTGGCTACTGACAGCCAACAGGGACACAGCAGAGCAGCAGGCTTAAAACCTATTCTTAGTTCTGATGAGGGATCACTGACCTGAAATATTAAATAATTGTTTCTTTCCCTCCACTGTTAACTGTCCAGCAATTGAATATTTTCAGCAATTTCTGCTTTTATTTTTGAAATACACACAGTGGCTCTTTCTCAGAGTCTAGTAGGAATGGCACCTGCCTCAGTAATCCTGCTGAACTACTATTACCTTTCAAGCTCAGGCTAAGAATCCAGTGCAGCACTCAATTGTTTAGTAATGCCAGTCAGATAAAATGCAATTATTTTCCAGCTCTACAGTGTATACTTAACATAAAAAATGACACAGTGTTGAATAATGAGGGCAAGGCATAAATATGATTTCTATAAATAAATTTTAATAGTTGAAAGGTAATTAAATAGGGTCAGTAAAGTTAAAAGCAAATTCCATTGTGTAGATAGAAAGGAAATTACTTCCACTGATTGGCAAATCCTGTACAAAGATTATGATCTTAAAATTAGAGTTGGCAGATTTAAGAGTGAAACTAACATTTGCATACAAAGACCAGAAAAAAAAAGTCTGGAACTCTCTCCAGTAAGAGTCACAGGATTTTGACTCATTTAAAATGTCCAGTACTCAGATCAATGGTTTATTTTTCTCTTCGCAGTCATCAAAGAACATTGAGCAAAGGGAAATAAATAGATATGAGATGGTTAATAGGCATGATCCAACTAAATGGGATAATATTATTTAAGTAATAATTACACAAAGAATAACTATCAAAATTTGTTTTTTTAACAGTTTCAATTTCACCCAATCAATAACTAAACTTTGAAACCACAATCATAATGAATCCACAGACATGATCCGCTGGAAGTGTTGTTGCAAATCTAACTATGAAAAAGTAAATGGAAAACTCCATACAGTTTTGGTCATACTAAAAGAATGCATTATTTATTAAGTGTTTGACAATGTTTCTGGAACACTTACATTTCACACTCAAGATGCAAACCGCTAGTCAGGATGTACCTCACCATGGGAGATCTTGTCAACAGATGGAGCAACCCACTTCACAAGAAAATTTCACAGATTGCTAAGAAACTATGAAAAGATCCTAATGACCTTGCAGTAACACAGAGCAAAAATACACTGGTAGGAAATAAACAATTTGCTATTGAGTAGCTGAATCACTTACAACACGAAAGGAATTATTTTACTGTTTTTGTACCTGGACATGGTTTCTGCAGAAAGATCTTCACTGTTTACAACTTTTGTATCACCTGGAAGATAAATAGAACCAGTTAAATGTTTTCATAACAGTTGGTTTCCCATCTTCATAGTAAAAAGAATAAATCATTTGATTTTGATGCAGTTTGGCTTCCACATTTTAATGAACAGAAAACTACCAAAAAATTACAGAACCTGGGCAAAAGGGAGGAGTTAATATAGTCTGCAGTAGGAATGTTCCAGTATTGACCGCACCAAAATATAGTGCACAGGAACCCGTTTGACTATGTCCATAGCAAACAAAAGAAGGGAGTCATTTAGTCTAGTTCCACTTGCCAACCTTGTTCCACATCCTTGTCAGTCATAGCATAGGATATTCATCCAGGTATTTTTAAGAGTTTATGCCTTTACCACACATTTATACAGCAAGTTTCAGATCCCCCTCCCCCAAACTCTTAGGATGGGAAAACAAACTTGCCTTTGAATTTTTACCGATCACATTGAACCCACATCTTCCAGATATTGACTTATCCACTAATATAAATTTTTAAAAATTGTCATTCCTATTCACCCTATTTTGGAATCAAATAATTTCATCCACATCAGTTAAACCTTCTCTCAGTTCCACAGAGAATATCTCCATCTTAACAATCTTTTCTCAACCTTCTGAAGTCCTGGTAACATCCTAGCAAATCTTCTCTATTACCTTGCTTGAGCCATCACATCCTTTCAGAACTCTTAACGAGTGGCCAACCGTGACCCTGCTATTACCTTATATGCAGCTCTAGCATGACTTCCTGGTTTGTATGATCAGCCAATAATCATCACAGTAAGCCACCTTTATATAGCATCCTGATTAGCCCTATCACCTCAGACAATCACATAATCCTTTTAAAACCCTTAATCACCTCCTCTTCCACAATATTGATAGCAGCAGTTATAAATCATTATCAGTGTGAAGTTCTCCTACATACACCCTTTTTTTGTCCAAACATCTTTTTTTGTATCCATTTTATCTAAATTTATTATGTAACATAGAATAGTACAATGCAGTATAGGCCCTTTGGCCCACGACGTTGTGCTGACCTTTTAACAAAGCCCAGCTCATCCCTCCCACATAGTCTTTCAT
Source organism: Mobula birostris (assembly GCF_030028105.1). Taxonomy (NCBI): domain Eukaryota; kingdom Metazoa; phylum Chordata; class Chondrichthyes; order Myliobatiformes; family Myliobatidae; genus Mobula; species Mobula birostris. Next base: position 27,216,683 of record NC_092376.1, read on the forward strand.
TTTTCTTTCATCCATATGTCTAAGAGTCTTTTAAATATCCCTAATATATCTGCCTCTACCGCCACCCAGTTCCACGCACTTCCCACTCTCTGTGTGTAAAAAAACTACTGCTGACATCTCCCCCATACTTTCCTGCATTCACATTAAAAATATGTCTATTGCCACCATGGGAAAAAAAGTGCAGGTTGCCCACTCTATCTATGCCTCTCATCATAATCACCCCTATCAAGTCTCCTCTCATTTCCAATCCTCTTTTTCCCACCTCCACCAACCTCTGCTTTAAATGGGTTATATTTTGCAATTTTCAAATCAAATACACCCTCCCATCCTCACTTCTAGTTCTTCAATGGGATTGCTTCTTTCATGATTCATTGATCTATTCTTCCACCTCCATCAAGTATTCCAATGACACTTTCCCATTAACCACAGAGATAAAGTACCTGTCCTTTCATCCCTTCCCATCATCCAGGGGTCCAAACTCTCTTTCCAGGCAAACCAACAATGCACTTGCACCACTAGTATTATTCAATCCGGTTCTGGTGCTTTACATCTGACACTTGAGATTTGTTTCCCACGTATTGAAAAAAAAACATAATTGGTTGACCTATTTTGTGGAATCTCTCCATTAAATCACAGGGGTGATCCCAAGCTCCCACTTGCCTGTCAGTTTAATTTTCCATCCCACTCCTGGTGATCCACCTGCCTGTGATCCTATGATCTCCTGCAACGTTACAAATCAGATCCTAAGTAGACTTGAACTACAGCATCTTATCTTGTGTCCTAATATTGCAGCCTTCCAAACTCAGTATCAAATTCAACTATTTCAGGTATCTGCTTTCTTTCTACGTTTGCACTAGAACTGGCCTATTCTGCTATAGATTATCCACCAACTATATTAATTTAGTTATTCTGTCCATTAGTACTGCCTTATCTGCTTTATATTTCTTACACATCTGATGTTTTATTCTTTGTACTCTTCACAGATTTTACTATTTTGTGTTTTCCCTTTCTTCATTAATCTATCAAACAAATAATTGCATTCCTGGCTCTTCATAGTAACCCTGCTCTCACTCTACCAGAAACTACCTTTGACATATACATCTCTTCCTAACCACCACGCAACATGAAACTACCTCATTTTCTCTCTTTCCTGTTATGAAGAGTTTTTGACTGAAACATTAATTCTGTTGCTCTTTTCCCATTGCTACCTGACCTATTGAAGAATTCTACCATTTCCTATTTTTATTTCAGATAGCTCACAACCTTGGTGTCATATTTAACTTCAAGGTTATGCATCCTGTTATCTCCAGAATTTAACACTTCTATCCTTATCTGCACTCATTCCCTGATTTTTTTATAAAACAAAGTATTTTGCACCATTATGTTTATGAAAGACTGTGCTCTTTGAAGCACAGGCGGCTACAGAGCAGCCTGACAACAACATATAAAATGATGAGCAGTATAAATAGTCTTTCTCCCAGGGTTGAAATATCAAATACCAGAGGGCATAGCATTAAGGTGAGAGGAATTTAACAAGATTTAAGGAGATTAACAAGGTAAGATTTTTAATTCCAAATACCTACACCCTTGGGAACCTGCTGCCAGGAAAAGAGATGAAAGCCACTTAAGAGGTGTTTAGTCTGGCATATGAACAGTGAGGGAATGTGGATATAGACCATATGCAGGCAATTGGGATTAGTTTAAAATGGCATCATGATTGGCATAAGACACTGTGAGCCAAAGGGCCTCTTCCTGTTCCATGTACCAAATAAACAAATAAGTAACAAACTGTTTATTTTGCAAGTCAGCGTGGGAGGACAGATGTTGGAATGTTGTCAATGTTGTCAATGCATCCACCATACACAATGCCAATGAGTTACTCTCCCTGACTACTTATCTGTGGGAAAACACTGAAAATCAGCTAGTATTTCATACTACTAAAGGAAAATGTCATTGTGAATTCAATACAGAAAATCACCAGGTTATGAGTTTCATTCTTGAGAGCTATCCATATGCAGATTTCTCCATAAATCAGAAATATTTATTTTCTATAGCTATCCATATTTTACAAGCATTCTTCCATTTCACTGAATAATCACCCTAACAATATCCATAATTAAACTAACTGAATATATACTGCATTGCCTCATTAATGAACAGCCTGAAACATTTTATTACTAGCTTGAAAAATGCTTTAAAATAAAGGAGAACATTTGCATAAAATCAGATTTCTATAAATCAATTCAGCCATGACCAGCACTACTAAGTCCCAGCAGCACGATTCTTAAGCACAACTATTGGATCTCCTGACTCGCATCTTCACAGATCTGGGCTCAAATCTTGACTTCTGATGTTGCCTCTGTAGCATTTGCACATTGTCACTGTGATCATGCAGGTTTCTTCTGAGAACTCCAGTTTCCTACCACATTACAAAGATGTGGATCGGCAAGTTAAATGGCCACTGTAACTTGTCCCCAGTGTGCAGCAGAATGGCAAGTAGCAGAATGTGGGGCAAGTTGATGGGAATGTGGGGACAACAAAAGTGGATTAGTGCAAATGGGTGCTTCGTAGCTGGAACCGATTTGGTGGTGGAAGGGTCTGATTCCATGCTATATAAATCTATGCCCTGATAAGTATCTGGAAATATTTGCTTCCCAAGTTCTCAAATATTGCAATATACCCTAGGAGAAATAAAAAGCAACACTAGGTTGGGATATCAAAGAGTCAACCCCACATAATTTTCCCCACTTCAACATACCTATCTTTCAAAATTCCTCCCACTGACTCATTGTGCTTTACAAACATTCTGTGCAGCCCTACATTCTAGGAACATCAAGTCAAAATTTAGCTGTCTAACAATATTAAAGTAACTTTCTCCAAGCTTGATTGGACATAGACTACTTTAACACAAAGTTCTAAACTGCCAGAAATTTCATGATTTACTATACTTTACAACTTTATAAAGAAATAGTTCCCAAGTTACTAAGAGAACAATCTACATTCAATTGTTGGTTCAATAGGTGCTTTAAAATAAAATTCTTTGCTATAATCAAGACAATGGCTAGCCAAAAATTCAGGAAGCCTGATATTTATTGTTAGGAGATAACCTATGACATCAGCTTATATTTCCCATTAGCTATTTCCACAAGTCTAATAGTTTAATTCATGCAGTTTAAAGTTACTTTGTTTTATAATATAAACAAAAGGCACAGTGCTCACTGTTTAGTTTTGCGGTCTAATTTGGAAATATGTCATAAGATACACCAAAGCATCAAGAACTCGACCAATCAGAATTTGATCTTTACCTCAGCATATTACCACAAATGTGCCTCAAAATCCGGACAAATCCGGAGCTGATAACTCAATGATCTAGCACCAACCAGTAACAGCAATTAAAAAGACAAAAGTCAAAACAATTGCGGGAGTGGAAGAAGATTCCACAACATGTTCTGTCATCCACAATTAGTAACAGGAGTTTTTAAGAGTCTTCTAGTATTTTGAAGGGAAATCCCTGGATATAGAAGAGTTGTATAGTGAGTGATGAAAGAGGTAGTGGGATCATGACGTGGAAACACTAAATAGGCATTCTGAGTCTTTGTAAATGCTAAGAATTATACCAAAATTTAGGGGGTGGGGTGAATTGGGCAGAGAAGAAAGAAGCAAGTGATGGAGGGATATGAGAAAAAAATAATTGCTTATAGCTAAACTTTGTGCTTCCCACATTTGCTTTCTGAGAAGGGAGGGGCAGTGCATATTCCTAAAAGGCATCATTCATTGTTTTCTAAAACTATGAAACATGAATATACAAAACTTTCCTACTTTAAAGAGAAAAGTAAAAGTAATTTCTTTATCAAATCTAACAACAAACATTCTTAGCAGCCAAAGTAAAATATTCCTTTTAACAGAAGTTATTATAAAATAAACTTACCATGGCCTCGCAGGTCTACTGCCACAACCCTGCATTTAACCCGACTGATAATCATGGACTGTGGTCAAAAATAACAGATCATGTTTAAGTCATACACACTAATACATCATATTACAATAACTCATCATATACTAATAAACGTTTTCTAAAAATATTAACAATGTGAGCCTTTCATTCTAATTATTTTTAAATTTTAGCGCGTATTTTTGACGAATGACAAGGAATTTTGTTGTACCAATGTTGACAAAGTTCCAAGATAAAAAAAATTCATCTCCTTAATACTTGTTTAATATTCCACTGAACAATCCACTCATCCATCCCATCAAGCAACTCCTGCCCCACTCTTCACCTATGCTAAAAACCCACCAGGACTGGCATAGAAGCGTATTATCTTGACCCTGAAGAACTATCTACAAAGAATACAAGAACACAAGGAAATAGTAAACCACCTAACTCCTCAAGCCTGCCACATGATTCAAGATGAGGCCTCAACACAGGCTGTGTCTGATCCCCCAATCTTTCAGAAGTTTATCGAGCTCCACTTTAAACACTTCAAAAGGGGAGATTTACCACCCTTCTAAGAAATGCCATGTATCTCAGTTATAATTGGCCATCCCTTGAAACAATATCCACTAGTAAAAGTATCGCAATCCTTATAATTCCTTAGAATTTTACATGCTAAGATTACCCCTCATTCACCTAAACTTAAAAGAATATAGATCTAATCTGCCAAAAGGTCACGGTCCAAAATGTTGACTGGATTCCTTTCCATAAATGCTGTCTGGCCTGCTGAGTTCCTCTAGCATTTTGTTTGTGTTGCTTGGATTTCCATCATCTGCAGATTTTCTCCTGTTTATGATCAGACCTAATCTGTTTAGCTTCTCGACTGGATTATCCTCTCATTCCAGGAATTAGCCAGTGAATCTTTTTCTTTGGACTGTCTGCAAAACAGTACTCCAGGAGTAGCCTCACCTACACCCTATTCAACTACAACAAAACTTCCCCATTTTTAAACTCCAGCCCCCTTTGCAATATGGCCAATTTGACATCTGCTCTGTTAAGTACTTGCTATGTTTATCTATTTGTGATTTATGCACAAGATCATTTGCAGTCCCTTTCCACTTCCCATATTAAAGACAATGATTTGGACCTAGAGAATTTACACGTTAATTGATATGATGCAGATCATATTTGATCTGAAACCTATATCTGGGCCGTACCCTCCAAATATCCGGACCTGCCTCTCGTTTTTCTTTTCACTACCTTACTTTCCATCTTTCTATTTTCTATTTATGATTTATAATTTAAATGTTTAATATTTACTATTGATTTGTAATCCAGGGAGCGGGAGCGGGAATATCACTGTGATGATTGTACGTTCTAGTATCAATTGTTTGGCGACAATAAAGTATAAAATATTTAACCAAATGTCCAGAAATTCACTTCAGTAAATATCAAGTTCAAGTTTAATTATCATTCAACCATACATGAATACTGCCAAACGAAACAGTGTTCTTCCAGGGTAAGATGCAAAACACAGTACCAACAGTCATACACAGTACAAGGCATATACAAGATAGCACGTTAACATACAGCGCAAAAAAAACATATAGTCCAAGTCCCTAAACAACGCCTTATAAATTGATGCGCGTGCTGAGAACTCGCAGTTCTCAGCAGTTTGCAGACAACCTACACATGCAGGCAATCCAACTTATCAGTCCACCCATTGAACACCAGAGGGAACAACTATGGAAGGGATCAACCTCCAGCCCAGCATAGACACCACTCTACACTGCCTCCAGCTCTCCTCTCCTGGAATACTGCAATAGCCAAGCTCACAGCTTGAGGCCTACTCACTACAACCAACGCCACACAGCTTTCATGAAGTCTGTCCCACCACTAAACAAGGGAAATGGACTTACAGCATTTTACATTATCAATGTCCAACAGGGTTTTGCGATCAGAAGAGAAATGGCCAAGACAGTCACTCACTGTAAAACTTCATAATGCCTTTGCACAACAACTCTGATGCTTTCCTGTAGCAAGCAGTAACATGGTCTACACCAAGTCCAGCTCCTCCACCAACCAGCAGCTCGCTGATGGAGTACATCTACAGTACTTGAAGTTCTTAATGTCTAGAATTGTCCTGCGATCTTAGAAAAGATGTTTAAAACAAAAAGACAAAAACAGCTTTGGTTGGCTACCACAAGGCCGCTGTATCTAAACACTCTGCCATCTTATCAGAAAGAAGCCGTGCATGATTTCTCCTTCTTTAAATTAAGGTGAAGAAACCAAGTTCAGCTGCCCTGTCAAGACCCCTTCCCTGTCATGGAAACATGTTCCCTGACTTTCTGAATGAACCTCACGGGTTCATGGGGAACCTCATCAACCACGTTTACTTGTTATTGTTCAAAATTTCAAAAGCAAAGCACCAAACCCAGAACATTCTTTAATGAACCAAATAATTAAAACTTGGGTTCTTGCTATCTTATTTTACTGGCATTCATGGGTATCTTTACGTATGATTACAAATTCAAACACCAAATAACACTGCTCATACACCCAAATATATTATAAAATTGGCTGTCATTTTTAATAACACATTCAACTAATACCAAATTTGCACAACACATGAAAGTAAACCAATTTCCACATTATACCTGTCTGCAACTGCAGTTATAATACCAACTACAGGTTACAAACAAGAAATTCAACGAATAAACTCCTCTCAGGATTCCAGCCAGGTACAGGGATTGATTATATTGATGACAAACTCTGCCATCTTCATCAGGGATGATGCCTGGGCCTGTCTAGTCCAGTGGCATTTAGACCACTGTATTCTGTCCCTCCTGATCGATTTGTCCTCATCCAAACAGGTTTCCACTCTCCCACCTTAGTTTACAATCGAATTCCATTTCTTACTTAGAGCGAGACCTTTGTCTTTGTTAAAATTCATTTCCTCTAGTTTTATCTCAATGGCTTCCTTTACCAGGCGGTCCCAAAAGCCATTGGCACGGCACAGTAGTTTTGTGCTGTTGAAATAAATCCTATGGCCATTGCACATGTTCTGCTACTGTCAATATCTCGAGGTAACCCAAACAGGTACACCTCCTGTGCTCCTTGATGCGCATTTCCAGCATACGTCCCGTCTGGCCAATATATGCTGCTCCGCATTCACAGGGAATCCTGTAAATGCCAACCATCCTGAGTCCCAGATCATCTTTGACCTGCACAAGCTGTGACCTGAGCTTCCTTATAGGTCTGTGGATGGTATTAACCCAGTATTTTTTCAGGATCCTGGCAATCCTTCCAGAAACCATGGAAATATAGGGAAGACAGGCAGTAGCGATGGGTTGCTCCTTGTTGCTAGGTTCCCTGGTTTTTCTGTCAGCCCTTTTAAGAAATTCAACCTCAAAGTGGATGACTGAGAGGAAACTCCAAAATTTGCAATACAAATCCTGCAACATCTGAAGCCATAATCTCACACTAGTCTGAGCAGATTAATTGCTGGGCTTAAGCATATTACTTTTTTCTTCCAAGATGAAACATGTTAAAATACCTCTGCAATACTCACATTCAATGTTGCAACCAAACAATTTTAGCATTAGGCAGACAGCCCCAAATGTTATGTGAACAACAATTCACAAATCTCGAATCAGATATGTAATGAACACATCTGTCACTATTTTTGTGGCAGAATAGGTGAAGACTTTGTGAAAATCTCATGAGAACACACACTAGTCCTCAGCAGTGGAAAGACGTTGACAGCCAGCTTTAAGTTACTGGCTGTCAACATCTTGGAGAATCTGTCCTGGGCCCAACACATGATGCAATTACGAAGAAGAAACATCAGCAGTTCTACTGCATTAGGAGTTTGAAGGGATTTGAAATGTCACCAAAGATATTCGCAAATTTCAATAGATGTATGGTGAAGAGCATCCTGACAGGTTGCATCACAGTCTGGTATGGAGGTTGCAATACAGAGGATTGCAAGAGGTTGCAGAGGGTTAAACTAGCCTCCCCACCATTGAGGATGCTTCAAGATGATGACATCCATCGCTAAGGACCCTCACGATCAAGGGTATCTCTTTTCATGTTACTACCAACAGAAGGACAGGAGCTTGAAGACCCACACTCAACAATTCAAAAACAGCTTCTTCTCCCCGCCATCAGATTTCTGAATTGCTCATGAATCCATGAACACTTCCGCAGAATTCCTTTTATATATTATTTATTTTGTAATTTACAATCTTATGTCTTGCACTGCAGCCACAAAACAACAAACTTCACCTCACTTAGGACAGTGATAATAAACCTAATTCTGAAAAGTCCAATGAGAAACCAGAGTGGATCACATTTTGATTAGAAAATGGATACAGTTCCAATTATATACTAATTTCATTTTTTTCTTCAATATAGTGAAAGAGATAAAACACACTATTTATACTTGGCTTCTAAGTATCTAATATTCAAATCAAATTACATGAGATTGCAAGTTAATCCAGGGATGATAATCACTGGGAGATGATAAGAGTTGAAAAAGAAATACTTATTTTAAAATCATAGTGTTTGTATATCCAATTCCAACCAAAGAATTGAATGACAGAAAAAGTAAAATGATTTTATAAACATTTTAGAACACAGACATTTCTCAAGTATTAAAACAAGATTTCATTACACATGTTCCTTGATCATTGACTGACAAAATCATCTTCAGGATGCAGAAAATGATGAATATGCAACTCAGAGAGTTGATTATAATATTAGGGACATATCTGTTATGCAGCATGGAAACAGGCTCCTCAACCAATGCCAACCAAATGCAGTACACTAATCCCTTTTGCCTGTATTTGACCCATATTCCTCTAAATCTTTACTAACCATGTAGCATTGTAGCTGCATCTGCCTCAACAGTTTCCTCTGGCAGCTTGTTTCATCATCCTCTGTGTAAAAAAAAATGCCCTTCATCTATCTCTCTCAATTTAAATCCACGACTTCTAGTTTCAGATCCCTGTCCCCTGGGAAAGTGCCCAACCCTCATTATCTACCTTATCTAAACCCTCATTTTATATACCTTTATCAGGTAACCTCTCAGCCTTCTACGCTCCAGGGAAAAGTCCCAGCCTATTCATTTTCTCCTAATAACTCAAGTCTTCCGGTCCTTGTAACATACTTCTGAATCTTTTCTGCGCCTTTTCTAGCTTAATGACATCCATTTTTGGGCTTTAACTCATACCTGCCAACTCTCACAAAGCAAGCATCGATAGGAGACTGAAGTGGTCACAGCCGTAGAATTTGAAAGAGAATGCAAAATGAAAATTTGTTCTTTGTTTCTATAATCAAGGAAAATATTATAAACTCAAATCTATAACTCACAGTGAAAGAATCAAAACATTGTAGAATGGCTACAGGCAAGTAGCCATTCAACCCATCACCCTAGAACAACTCTGCTGCAAAAACCAGCTCTTTCTTTGCAGCCTTGCAATTTTTTAATCCAATTTCATATACTCGCTCAAATTCCTCTTGAAAGCCACAATGAAACCTGCCTCCATCACATCAGCAACCAGTGTGTTTTAGGGTCTATACACACACATAACAATTTCTTTATCCATCTTGATCTTACTTTGCCAACCTCCAATTGTCCACTTTATTCAGTGCCCTTACTATTTTATATACTTCTATCATATGTTACCTCAGCTTGCTCTTCTCTAAAGTACCCTCTCTAATGCCTTCAAAAGGTTTCTAAAATGCAGTGACCAGAATTAAAGGCAATGCTTTTAGCTGAAGTCAGGCCAATATGTTTTATAAGTGTTCAGCATAACTTCCATGCTTTTATATAGTATGCTTCTATTGATAAGATCCCAAATTTTGCCTGATTAACAGGTTTCTCAACCTATGCACTTAACATCCTACACCCTTTATAGAAGAAATCCTTCATTCTTCCTTACAAAATTAGTCACATCACATTGTGCTTCATAGACAATTCATGACTCATTTCACCAATCTATTTACATCTTGCTGCAACTCATCACTGTTTTCTTCAGAGTTCACATTACTGCCAAGATTGGTGGCATCCAGAAATTTAGAAGGGGCATAGCTATTTCCAACCCCTTCTTTTTCACATGTGGAAATCAATTTTTTAATTGATCTTACACAATTTTCTGTGAAAAAGAAACACCACAAAAAGAACAATATTTTATTTAAACCCACAGCACCTTATTTAGATAGGCTGAATTTAATAGGAAATAATTAATGCATAATGAATCACTTTCTCAACTTGTTTTAACAAACCAATGGGAATCTTTTACAAGTAAAACTTAACTATGATACCTCAGAGACATGAGAAATTTCATATAATCTAGTGCAAAAACAAACTGATACAGAGCTTCAACTCAAAACATCGATCATCCCTCTGCCTCAATACTTTATTGATCCCGGGGGAAATTGGTTTTCGTTACAGTTGCTCCATAAATAATAAATAGTAATAAAACCATAAGTAGTTAAATAGTAATATGTAAATTATGCCAGGAAATAAGTCCAGGACCAGCCTATTGGCTCAGGGTCTATGACCCTCCAAGGGAGGAGTTGTAAAGTTTGATGGCCACAGGCAGGAATGACCTCCTATGACGCTCTGTGTTGCATCTCGGTGGAATGAGTCTCTGGCTGCCCAACCAGTACATTATGTAGTGGATGGGAGACATTGTCCAAGATGGCATGCAACTTGGACAGCATCCTCTTTTCAGACACCACCACCAGAGAGTCCAGTTCCATCCCCACAACATCACTGGCCTTACAAATGAGTTTGTTGATTCTGTTGGCGTCTGCTACCCTCAGCCTGCTGCCCCAGCACACAACAACAAACATGATCGCACTGGCCACCACAGACTCGTAGAACATCCTCAGCATCGTCCGGCAGATGTTAAAGGACCGCAGTCTCCTCAGGAAATAGAGGCGGCTCTGACCCTTCTTGTAGACAGCCTCAGTGTTCTTTGACCAGTCCAGTTTATTGTCAATTCGTATCCGCAGGTATCTGTAATCCTCCACCATGTCCACATTGACCCCCTGGATGGAAACAGGGGTCACCGGTACCTTAGCTCTCCTCAGGTCTATCACCAGCTCCTTAGTCTTTTTCACATTAAGCTGCAGATAATTCTGCTCACACCATGTGACAAAGTTTCCTACCGTAGCCCTGTACTCAGCCTCATCTCCCTTGCTGATGCATCCAACTATGGTAGAGTCATCCGAAAACTTCTGAAGATGACAAGACTCTGTGCAGTAGTTGAAGTCCGAGGTGTAAATGGTGAAGAGAAAGGTAGACAAGACAGTCCCGTGGAGTCCCAGTGCTGCTGATCACTCTGTCGGACACACAGTGTTGCAAGCACACGTACTGTGGTCTGCCAGTCAAGAATCCATGACACCAGGGAAGCATCCACCTGAATCGCTGTCAGCTTCTCCCCCAGCAGAGCTGGGCAGATGGTGTTGAATACACTGGAGAAGTCAAACAACATGACCATCACAGTGCTCGCTGGCTTGTCCAGGTGGGCGTAGACATGGTTCAGCAGGTAGATGATGGCATCCTCAACTCCTAGTCAGGGCTGGTAGGCGAACTGGAGGGGATCTAAGTGTGGCCCAACCATAGGCCGGAGCAGCTCCAGAACAAGACTCTCCAGGGTCTTCATGATGTGGGAGGTCAATGCCACCGGTCTGTAGTCATTGAGGCCGCTGGGGCGCAGCGTCTTCAGCACAGGGATGAGGCAGGACGTCTTCCACAGCACAGCAACCCTCCAGAGCCTCAGGCTCAGGTTGAATACATGGCGAAGTACTCCACATAGCTGAGGGGGACAGGTTTTGAGCACCCTGGTACTGACACCATCTGATCCTGCAGCCTTGCTTGGGTTGAGACGTTTCAGCTGTCTTCTCACCTGTTCAGCTGTGAAGCCCACCATGGTGGTTTCATGTGGGGAAGGGGTACAGTCATGAGAGCAGGGTGGGGGACTGTGAGAAGGGGTAGGAGGGGAGAGTGGAATATGTGTTGGTTGGGGGCCGACAACAGATGACTCATGTGGGGCCACAATGTCAAATCTGTTAAAGAACAGGTTAAGTTCCTTGGCCCTGTCCACACTGCCTTCAGCTCCTCTGTTGCCAGTTTGCCGGAACCCAGCGATAGTCCTCAACCCCCTCCAGACCTCTCTCATGTTGTTCTGCTGGAGTCCCCACTCAAGCTTCCTCCTGTACCTGTTTTTAGCCTCCCTAATCCTGGCTTTCAGGTCCCTCTGTATTGTCCTCAGGTCCTCCCTATTTCCATCTCTAAACGCCCCCTTTTTAGCATTCAGGATGTCCTTAATGTCCTTTGGCTTGTTATTTGAATAACAAAGGACAGTTCTTGTCGGAACATTGCTGCCTGATCCACCAAGTTCCTCCTACAATAGCTTACATCGCACAAAATGCTGGGGGAACTCAGCAGGTCAGGCAGCATCTATGGAAAAGAGTAAACGGTCGATGTTTTGGGCCGAGACCTTTCATCAAGACTGGAAGAAAAAGTCCTGAAGAAGGCTCTCAGCCCAAACGTTGACTGTTTACTCTTTTCCATAGATGCTGCCTGGCCTGTAGAGTTCTTCCAGCATTTTGTGCGATGTAAGCTATTGTAGGAGGAAGCTATTGTAGGTCCACCGAGATGCAGCACTGAGCGTCATAGGAGTCATTCCTGCCTGTGGCCATCAAACTTTACAACTCCTCCCTTGGAGGGTCAGACATCCTGAGCCAATAGGCTGGTCCTGGACTTATTTCATAATTTACTGGCACAATTTACATATTACTATTTAACTATTTACGGTTCTATTACTATTTATTATCTATGGAGCAACTGTAACGAAAACCAATTTCCCCCGGGATTAATAAACTACGACTATGACTATGTTGCTTGGATTTCCAGCATCTGCAGATTTTCTCATATTTGTGATAATAGCTTACACGTTCACACTCATACTCAAAGCACATTTCCTCCTTTCTCATTGATGCAAATTACTTATGAAGTACATAGTACTTCAATCAGACACAAGTTGCTAAAACATAAAAGTCAAAGCAGAATTATACTAATTCACTCCACCAAGCTTGCTCAGCATTCAAAAAGACTGCAGCTGACCCTGCCTCATGTCCACGTTTCCATCGGATTCTTTTATCCTTCTCACTGCCTCATCAGTCAGAGAACCCATTAGTAAAAAGCAAAGAGAAATGCTAGGCAAACACAAGGCCAGTTCATGACAACAGAATGGTCAAGTTATCTATTGACACTTATTTCTATTACTAATAAAGAATAGCCATTGTAGTAGATAAGAGAGGCATGACATGCCAGTGTATTTCATCCAAGCATTCTGGATAAGATTAAGATTTCATTCTTGCTCTGGCATAAATGCACAAGGAGCAGAAATGAGCAAGTAAAGGGAAACAAAATACAACATGAATGGGATCACAGACTTTACTAATACAATGTTAGACAATCATAATCCTATTTTTATCTCAATAGTGAATCATTATGGACATATCCAGTAAAATTCATTTTGAATAACAGGCTGTACTCCTGTTAAAATTTGCAATTACTTACAGAAAAAACTGCCCAAGAGAGGGCTGAATGGCCTCCTCCATGTAATAACAAAAGGACAGGCCCATCAGATCCACTTTTATACATTCGAAAAGAGTACAAATAGTTAAGGTTTACATGCAAAATATAAAAATGCACTTAAGGGTTAAACAATAACAAATATTCTGTGAACATGACAAGATTAAAATCAACTTATTCCTTTCACAATGAAATTTGGATCATTAATAGCATTAGAAACTTGCTTTAATACAGTAATTAATTTACACATATTATGAGATGTTTGATTAATGGAAATATGAAATTAGCAGATGAAGGATAGATCAGGGAAGTGTGCAGATGATAGAAAATTTAGGAACTTTCAAGCAAGGAGAGAAAATCATCTGTACCCAAAAGATTAAAAATGTTGGTCAACGGAAACAAGCCATAATTTCAAGAAGTTTTATTAAATATTGTCTTTATATCAAAAAAGCCGGAATAAAAAATTGAAACATACTGTGTGCTACATACTTTCTAGAATACTACATTCAGTTCTGTTCTTGGCATAAAACATTAAAATATTAAATTCTTATATACTATATATAGAATATATAAACATTAAATATGAATGATCGAAGAATTATCTTAAAAGACGAACAATATCAAGGATAGGGAAGAGTTAAAACACATCGTCTGGTGGAATGCTACAGAATTTTAAACTAACTTCTTTAGAGAAATTTTATGCTAATAGTTTCAAAGTTTTTCAAAAGTTATAGGACACAAAAGTGTAGAAATACAACCAATAAGCAAAACTGAATTCCTCATCAAGCCAAACTTACATTAGAAAATTAGAAACAGGACAGGCATTGCCTAATGCATTGGAATTGACAAAGGATATATCTTTACTTGTTCCTCTTGTAACTATGATATCTTCCATGGTTTCAAAATAATGGTTCCAGGACACAGGTGAAAAATCCCGTTTTCTTCCAGGGCTAAAAAGAAAAGGAACATGAATATGAGTTAAGATGGCCTTCAACACTATCTACAATTTTAGAACATATTTAATCCAACAGGAAACCAAAACATTTGAGATCCATATAAGTTTAAATTATTTTACCAACATAGTGAGAAAGGTAATTTAGGAGTGTTCCCCAGATAACAGTAACTCATAAAAAAGTGACTTTGTTACAGAGAAATTAAAGCAGAAAACAACTGCAGATGCTGAAAATCTAAAACAAAGCAAAAGTAATGGAAACTCTCAGGTCAAGCAGCAGCAAATGAGGGAGAAACAGTTCAGGTTAAGGGCCCTTCATCAGTATTGGTAAAATAAAAAGTCAGAGATGAGACTGCAAAAGGGAGAAAGAATTGACACAACAGATAATGGAAACCCCAAACTTCCAAAAAAATGTCTTTTGAATTCTCTGTTCCACATCCATTCTGGTTTCTCTGTCTTCAGCCTTCTGATGAATGGCACCACGTATTGTGCCAAATTGCAGGTAATCACATTTTTCTGTCTCCCTTCACAGATGAGCCCTTATATTTTGTTTCAATTTGTTTTCTCTTCTACCTCACAACTGTTTAAATGAAACCATGCCCTTAATAACATAGGCCTGCACTTTTATTACAGATATACCCTCTATTCTCTCCACTGTCCCTCCTCTCTGCAACTTAAACCACACTTATTTTCTCAATTTTTCAATTCTGATGAAGGGTCCTCAGCCTGAAATGGTGAAACTACAACAGGATCAATGCTGAACCCGCTGTTCTCATCACTGACACTGCTTAACCTGCTGAGTACTTCCAGCATTCTCTATTTTTGGTTGTTACATGTTACCTTCCACAATCAGAATGGCATCAAATTTCAAAGTCCAAAGTAAATTTATTATCAAAGTACATATACGTCACCATATACAACCCTGAAATTCACTTTCTTGTGGGCAAACACAATAAATCTAAGAAACACAATAGAATCCATGAATAACCGCACCCAACAGGATGAACAAACAACGAATGTGCAAAAGCTATGCAAATACAGAAAAAAACAATAAATAAATAAGCAATTAATATTGAGAACATGTGAAGAAGAGTCCTTGAAAGTGAGTCCATGGGCTGTCGGAACAGTTCAGAGATGGCGTGAGTTAAGTTATCCCCTTTGGTTCAAGAGCTGAATGGTTGAGGAGTATTAACTTCTCCTGAACCTGGTGGTGTCAGTACCTTCTCATGTATCTTCTTCCCAACGGAAGCAGTGTCATTGGAGCAAGTCCTGGGTGGTGGGGGTCCTTGATGATGAATTTTTACTATCCTGCGACAGTGCTCCATGTAGATCTGCTCAGTGGAGGGGAGGACATTACCCGTGATGGACTGGGCCATATCCATTACTTTTTGTTGGATTTTCCATTCAAGGGCAATGATGTTTCCATACCATGCTGTATTGCAAGCAGTTAATATACTCACCAGCATACATCTATACAGGTTTATCAAAGTTTTAGATGTCATGCAGAATCTTCGCAAACTTCTAAGGAAATAGAGGCTTTCTTCGTAACAGCACTTAATTGCTTGTCCCAGGACAGATCCTCGGAACTGATAACACAGAGGAATTGCTGATCCCCCAATGAGTACTGGCTCATAGACCCTCCAGTTTCCTCCACCTGAAGTCAATAATCAGCTCCTCGGTCTTACTGACACTAAGTAAGAGGTTGTTATTGTGGCACCATTCAGCCCAATTTTCAATCTCCCTCCAATATGCTGATTCGTCACTATCTTTGATTTGGCCAATGGCAGTGATGTCATCAGCAAACTTAAATACGGCATTGAAGTTGTGTTTAGCCTCAAGAGTCATAAGCATAAAGTGAGTAGAGAAGAGGGCTAAGCACACAGCCTTGTGGTGCACGTGAGCTGATGGAGATTGTGGAGGAGTTGTTGTTGCTAATTCAAACTGACTGGGGTCTGCAAGTGAAGAAATCAAGTATGCAATTGCACAAGGAGGTATTGAGGCCATGGTCTTGAAGCTTATTGATTAGTTCTGAGGGGATGATGGTATTGAAAGCTGAGCTGTAGTCAATAAAGAGCATCATTATGTTGCTTCTTTGCTGCCTTGATGTTCCAGGGTTGAGTGAAGAGCCAACGAAATGGCATCTGCTGTGGACCTGTTGTGATGGTGGCAAACTGGGGCGGATCCAAAATCACTTCAAAAGCAGGAGTTGATATGTTTCAACACCAACTTAACAAATCACTTCATTAAAGTGGCTGTAAGTGCTACTGGATGATAATCATTGAGGGAGGTTACCACATTCTTCTTAGACATTGGTATAATTGAAGCTGGCTTAAAGGAGTTGAGTACCTCAGACTGCTGAAGCGAGGTTAAAGATATTGCTGAACACTCCAGCCAGATGATCAACACAGGGCTTCAGTACTCAGTCAGATACTCCATCTGGGCCAGATACTTTCTGTGGGTTCAACCTCCTAAAGGGTACTCTAATGTTGACCTCACTGACTGAAATCACAAGGTCATTATGGGCTGTGGGAGTTTGTGAAAGTTCCTCATGTTTTAATGGTCAAAGTGAGCATATAAGGGTAGTGAGCTCATCTGGGAGTGATGCCTTGTGTCAGTTATGTTGTTTGGTTTCACTTTGTAAGAGGTAATAGCATTCAAGCCCTGCCACAGCTGTTTAGTATTCTTCACTGATTCAAATTTTATCCAGAATTGCCACTTTGCACAGCTATGGTTTCTGGGGATCGTA
Organism: Mobula birostris; assembly: GCF_030028105.1. Classification (NCBI taxonomy): domain Eukaryota; kingdom Metazoa; phylum Chordata; class Chondrichthyes; order Myliobatiformes; family Myliobatidae; genus Mobula; species Mobula birostris. Next base: position 27,233,925 of record NC_092376.1, read on the forward strand.
CCTGGACCTCTTGTATCTTACTTGGTTGCCAGAGCTGAACACTACTGATCAGTGGATTGTGGATCTCATGGCTCATCCAGAGCTTCTGGTTGGGGAAGACTCTGAATGATTTTGTGGGGCCATAATTGTCTACCACTATTTTTTATAAAGTCCATGACAACCATGGTGTTTTATTCAGCTTCTCTGATGAATCCTTGAACACAGGCCCCGTCCACTGACTCGAAGCAATCCCATAGCTGCTCCTCTAACTCCCAAAACCACCTACTTGTTGTCCTCATCTCTGGAGCCTTGCTCTTTACCTTCTGCCTGTATGCAAATAGGAGAAGGACAGCCAAGTGATCAGATTTCCGGAAGTGCGGTCTAGGCATGGAATAGTAGGCATTCCTAATCGTCGGATGGTAGTGGTCAAGTATGTTGGGACCACTAGTGCTGCAGATTATATGCTGATGATAATTGGGCAGAGACTTATTCAGAAAAGCCTGACTGAAGTCCCAAACTATGATTTGAAATACATTGGGCTGGGCTGCTTTGGTGATGGGAGCATACAATATCTTACATGCCTGATTAATGATTAATCTTTAACCTTTTCCAATTGCCCTTAAACTCTGTCACAAGATGCACTGAGTAATTCCAGCATCTGCAATATTTTGCTTTTGCATTGTTATTTGGCATAAGGCTCGATGGGTCAGCATACAATTCATTCAATTCTACTTCTACCAACTGCCCAGAATTGTCTTTCTCCTGCTAACCATAAACACCCCATTCAAAGTTGATAGATTTACTATCTTTTGCAGGATTCATATTGCTAGCATAACATTTCCCTTAGCTTAGCTTGGAGAAGCTGACTAAAGAGTTGAATTATAAATTAAAACAACATTGTCTTTACTTGGATTGAGGCACACTGTTTGGAAGAGTACCTGTAATCTTGATGGCATCATGACTGAACCCAGACCTCACCAGAAATACTACTGGGTGTCATTTCACCTAGCAAGCAGTTTATAGAAGGTGAACCAACACAGTGAGTTTGACTGCCTTTTTAAATAGAAAATACTTTGTACAATGAATTCCAAGTATTTAATCAAATATATTATCAGCATCAATCTAGGTGAAGTTCTCCACGAAATACACGTCAAAGAAATAGTATTTTCCTACCAAATAATTTCAAGAAATATATGCAAAAGGAATTCTGCAGATGCTGGAAATTCAAGCAACACACATCAAAGTTGCTGGTGAACGCAGCAGGCCAGGCAGCATCTCTAGGAAGAGGTGCAGTCGACGTTTCAGGCCGAGACCCTTCGTCAGCAGTCCTGAAGGGTCTCGGCCTGAAACGTCGACTGCACCTCTTCCTAGAGATGCTGCCTGGCCTGCTGCATTCACCAGCAACTTTGATGTGTGTTTCAAGAAATATATATCCATTTAAAACCAGCAACATCTCCATTCCCTCACCCCAAACAGATCCAATTGTTAAATTTCTCCTTTATAGCTAGCTTTCTGAACAAAATTATTTAAAACACAATATAAAACCATGTGGGATGACGAAACGAGTGGGCGGTGGCCTTTGTTCCAAGACTCGGTACTTGGTTTTGTGCTTTGAAATTACATATAATTTTGTGAAGAATACAGTTACAGATTCAGTAAGCACAAAAATCCCATGCAGTCATCAACTTAAATGGCAAAAAATCTGCAGTTATAAACACATGTGCCTTAAAAGCAAACCTCAGTTTAAGTTAAATAGTAATAATGGTCAGAAAATGTCTAATGCTGCTAAGATTCTGTAATTATACTGCAGCAAGCCACACAATAGACAGAAAAATAAAACACATTAAGCAAACCATTGTAAATGTTAACTACCATAAACTTCTAATAATAAGCTATAGACTACTCAGAAAACTCACTCATTTGGTACTCGATTCACCAAGAAATGTTTGCTCCCTTTCAACATACCGCACCCCTGTTCTCACATTCCCTTCTGACCTGCTGTGGCACTTCTACTCACTGACTTGCCACAGTCTCGTTTCATGTACTCTCCCTTAATGGATTCACCAAAAATTTTTTTAAAAACTGCCTAACATCTAGATAAATGTTTTGGGTATAATTATTCAGAAATTCTCCAGGGCTGGCACCAAAGTCCCAAGTGTGCAAGATTATCGGAGTTTGATAGTAAGTCGACTGTATGCAGAGAACAGAATCAAATTAAGTGCAAGTTGGTCAATGCATAGAACCAACTCTAGAACATAAAACTTCCTTCTCATTGTTAGTCTCTTGAAAAAATGTGCGTAACTTATACTGATGCTTTTTCTGGCGAATGCTGCTCTCCAATGCTATGTGCCTATGATTTTCACTACACCTGTACATAGTTGTACAATAAACTTAACTCTGACTTTAAAATGAGGTTTTGAGGCATTATTAGTTCTTCTATGAAGAAAATTTTAAGTTTTCATTTCAAACCAGAAAACATCACCCCACACTCAAACAACAAGTCCTATCTTCTCATTTAATACCTCTCCAATTGTAACTTCTCCCAAGAATTTCTTCAAAATATACAGCACATTTGTTTTTCCACTGAGTCTATGCTCTCAATTCCATTACGGACATTTCCAATGAATCATTCAATTGTTAGCCCCATTGCTTTGTCTCCTGATTTAAATTTTATTATTCTGTACTTTCATCCTAAAACTCTTTACAAAGATAGGGAAAATGTCATTTAATCCACGGAACATTGCAGCTAATTTGAAAATTGTAAGGCCCCACAAACAGAAAAGAAAATTGAAGTTATTTGCTTCAACTGATAAGGGGTAAATGTCATCCAGGACATTGGAAAAACTTCAAGTTCCTCTTCAAATCTACCTTTTTAAGTTCGCGGTAAATAAAATTCCTGCTATCTTCTGCATCATTGTTAATGGATGCAATTCATTATGCAAGATTTCAGATAGTAATTGCTTGAATCTCCATTTGGTTTCCAATATTTTAGAAGGTTATCAATGAAAAAAATCAATAAAATCAATGAAATACTATTCATGCTTGAAATACTGGGCAAGTCTTGTTAGTGCCAGTGGATAAAAGGCATGCTGCATGCTTCCAGCATATTCTATTTTTATTCCTGTCAATAGAAACAATTTCCCCTTATTTGCCTTATCAAAATCCTCCATGACTTTGAGTACCTATATTAAATTTCCTCTTCATCTATTTAGTCTTTCCATGTAACTGAAGTCCATCACTTAACAAATATCCTCTGTACCCTCTTCAATTTGCTGACATGTTTCAGAAAACGTGATTAGAATTGGAATCACTTCTAATTTTATTCATGTTTTGAGAGAAAGAATGATTTAAATACTGAGCAGCAAAAGGGAGGTTGACTACAGCTTGTGTGCCAAATGAGTTCTGACTGAATAATGTACCTCATGCGCTATGTTTTAAGCTGTCAGCTGGCGTTTTTGAATGCAGTGTTATCATTAGTATTCCAGTAAAGCATTGGATGGATGAAAATTGCATACTGCTTGAACTGTGAAAAACACCGAGTTCAATTATAGATTTCATTATTCCATATCTGCACTTCTGCCTAAAACATTATTTTAATACAAGTGTAGAGAACTATTCTGTGCAGATCTAGTACTAGGACTGGTGCCATTAAAACTAGTATAAGGTACTACATTCCATGTATATCACAAGATCATAGTTCAACACAGTTTAGGTAGGCCTTTTCTGAAGTACAAAGGCTTCCAAAAAATGGAACAATAAGTGGTTCATCTCATTGCAGATCTTCCTTTTTATGGATAATATTAAACATAGGCTAAAGTAATCCCAAATTTAGTCTGCTTTCCTGAACAGGACAGTGCAGTGCAGGCCCTGTCCCCAAGATAATGTGCTGACCTTTTAATCAACTCTAAATTCAATCTAACCAGAGCGTAAATCTCTTCTGCATCCTCTCTAAAGCTTTCACATCCTTCTTATAATGAGACGACCAGAACTGAACACAATAGTCCAAGTTGCTTTAACCAGAGTTTATTTCAGAACTGCAGCCATTACTCTCTGGCTCTTGAACTCAAGTCCCTGACTAATAAAGGCTAACATACCATATGCCTTCTTAACCACCCCATCAACTTATGCAGCAACTCCTGGACACCAATAATCTAAAGTTCAAAGTAACTTCATTATCGAAGTACATATATGTGACCATATACAACCCTGAGATTCATTTTCTTGCAGGCATTCACAATAAATACAAAAAACATAATAAAATCGATGAAAGAACTGCATCCAACAGAATGGACAAACAACAAATGTGCAAAAGATAACAAACTATGCAAACATTAAAAAAAAAGGAATAACAACAATAAATAGCAAGCAATAAATATTGAAAACATGAGATGAAGTGTCCTTGAAAGTTAGTCCACAGGTTGTGGGAACAGTTCACTGATGGGGTGAGGGAAGTTGAATGAAATTAGCCCCTCTGGTTCAAGAGTCATATGGTTAATAATTGCTCCTGAACCTGGTGGTGTGGATCCTGAGGCTCCTGTATCTTCTTCCTGATGGCAGAAGTGAGAAGAGAGCATAGCCTGGATAGTGTGAGCCCTTGATGAAAGCAGGAAAGCAGCGACATTGCTCTGTGTTGATGTACTCAATGTTGTGGAGGGCTCTACAAGTGATGGACAGGGTTGCATCCACTACTTTTTCCCCCCTTTCCATTCAAGGGCATTGTTGTTTCCATACCAGCCATGATGTAACCAGTCAATATACTCTCCACCACACATCTACAGAAGTTGTCAAAGTTTTAGTTGTCATGCTAAATCTTCGCAAACATCTAGGAACGTGGGGGAGCTGTCGTGCTTTCTTCATTTATGTGCTCGTCCCAGGACAGATTCTCTGAAATGATAACACCAAAGAATTTAAAGTCGCTGACCCTCTCCACCTCTAATTCCCCCAATAAGTACTGGCTCGTGGACCTCTAGTTTCTTCCTCCAGAAGTTAAAAATCAGCTCATTGGTCTTGCTGACGTTTTGTGAGAGGTTGTTGCTGTGGCACCATTCAGCCAGATTTTCAATCTCCTTTCTATATGCTGATTTGCCGCAACCTTTGATTTAGCCAACGACAATGGTGTCATCAGCAAATTAGATATGGCATTGGAGCTGTGCTTAGCCTCACAGTCATAAGTATAAAGCCAGTAGAAAAGGGGGCTAAGCCTTGTGGTGTACCTGTGCTGATGGAAATTGTGGAGAAGATGTTGTTGCCAATCCAAACTGACTGGGGTCTGCAAGTGAGGAAATCAAGGGTCCAGCTGCACAAGGAGGTATTGAGGCCTAGGTCTCCGAGCTTTTAGTTATTAGTTGAGGGGATGACAGTATTGAATGCCCAGCTATAGTCAATGAACAGCATCCTGATGTTGCATCTTCACCGTCCAGATGTTCCAGGGTTGAGTGAAGAGCCAGTGAAATGGCATCTGCTATGGACCTGTTGTAATGGTAGGCAAATTGGAACAGACCCAAGTCACTTTTCAGGCAGGAATTGATACATTTCAACACCAACCTCTCAAAGCAGTTCATAACAATGGATGCAAGTTGAAATGTATGATGGTCATTGAAGCAGGTTACCATGCTCTTCTTAGGCACCGGTATAATTGAAGCCTGCTTGAAAAGATGGGCTCAAACTGCCGAGGTCCTGCCATTAACCTTGTACTCTGCCTTCAAGTTCGACCTTCCAAAGTGTGTTACTTTTATATTTTTCTGGATTGAACACCATCTGCCACTACTTAGCCCAGCTCTGCATTCTAGCAATATTTCATTCTAGCCTGTGACAACCTTCTACACCAGTGGTCCCCAACCTTTGGGCAGCGGACTGATACTGGGCCCCGAAGCATGCAGGGGTGTAGCAGTAGCCGGGATGCACCCAGCACGTTTTTAAGAAAAAAGCCAAAATAAACAAGCTAACTAATTAGGTGCCGCCCGGCACGTAAATGTCGGCCCAGATCTAATGCGAATTGCCTCTGATATGGGCTGACATTTACGTGCCGGGTGGCACCTAATTAATTAGCTTGTTTTTTTCGGTTTTTTTCTTAAAGATGTGCTGGGTGTGTTCCGGCTACCGCTGCACCCCTGCATGCTTCACAGCCCGGTATTGGTCCGTGGCCCGGAGGTTGGGGACCACTGTTCTACAACATCACCAACCTTTGTGTCATTCGCAAAATTGTTAACCCACCCTTCCACTTCTTCATCCAAATCATTTATAATAAACAAATCACAAACAGCAGGGGTCAGATCCCTGTGGAACACCATTAATCACAGACATTGAGACAGAATATGTTCCATTGACTACCACCCTTCGTCTTCAGCAGCCAAGATAATTCAGAATCCACACAGCCAAGTTTCCAATGATCCCATGCCTCCTGACTTTTTGAATTAACCTATTGAAAATCTATATAAAATCCATATACACTATATCCACTGCTCCACCTTCAATTTGTTTTGTCAGTTCCTCAAAGAATTCAATCTTGCGTGTGAGGCCCTGGATATTTATTTGTCCTGATGTTTTTCAAAAGTTGCAACATTCTTTTTCTTAACGTCAACATTTTCCAGCATACTAGCCTGTTCTATGTAGTTCTCATATTCATCAAGGTCCCTCTCACTGTTGAATACTGACATAACGTATTTATTAAGGACTTACTTTACCTCCTCCAAATCCAGGTGGGTTTCATCTTTTATCCCTGATCAGTCCTACCCTCACTCTAGTCATCCTCCTGTTCCTGAGGTATGTGTAGAACACCCTGTCTACTCATCAAGCCCTTCTTATGCTTCTTTCTAACTCCCCCAACTCCTTTCTTAAGCTCCTTCTGGGCTACCTTACAACTTTTAAGAGCCATGTCTGATCCATGGTTCCTAAACCTGTTTCCATCTTCCTCTTAACTAATGTTCTACTTCTTCTGTCAACCATGGTTCCTTCATCCTACCATCCTTTCCCTGCCAAATTGGGACACATCTGTATAGAACCCCATTCAAGTGCTCCCTAAACAATCTCTACATTTTCATTGTAGATTTCCCTGAGTACATCCATTCCCAATTTATGCTCCAGAGTTCATGCCTAATAACACAATTCCCCTTCCTCTAATTAAATACAGTCCAAGACTACAGTAAAGGTCAAGGAATCCTGCTCACTGTCTCTGAAAATGCTTACCCACTGAGAGATCTGTCACTTGACCAAGCTCATTGCCTAGTACTAGATCCAGTATGGCGAGCCTGTCCACATAGTGTCAGAAATCCTTCCTGGACACACTTAAAAATGCTCCACCTAAACATTTTTTTTTGCACCAAGGAGCTGTCAGTCAATACTAGGTAAGTTGAAATCACCCATGACATCAACCCTGTAACTTTTGCACCTTTCCAAAATCTACCTCCTGATTTGCTTCTCGGTGTCTCTGCTGCTATTCGGGGTGTGAGGTCTACAGAATACTCCCAATACATTGATTTCTCTTTTTCTGTTTCTGACTTCCATCCACACTGACTCGGTAGACACTCTCTCCACAATGTCCTCCATTTCTGCAGCTGTGATATTATCCCTGATTAGTAATCCCATTTCCCCACCTCTTTTATCTATCTCCCTGTCTCTTTTGAAACATCTAAACTCCAGAACACCCAGCAGCCATTACTGCTCCTGGGACAGCCACATCTCCAGAATGGCCACAAAGTTGTAGCTCCAAGTCTTGATGCAGGCTCTAAATTCATCACCCTTGTTCCTGATACTTACCACATCAAATGAAATACATTTCAACCCATCTATTAATGTCCTATCTGCTGCCCATCCTTCCTCACAGTCTCTCTACACATTGCATTGCCTTTACACCAACTGCTCTATCATCTGACCTATCACTTTGACATCTCCCTGCCAAAACTCTTCCCAACAGCTCTAGCAAAGCTGTTGATAAGTACATCAGTTCCTCCTGAGTTCAGATGTAACCCATCTCTTTTGTCCAGATCATGCCTTCCTCAGAAGAGATCCCAATGATGCACAAATCTGAAATCTTGCCTCTTGTACCAATTCTTCAGCTACATATTCATCTGCCATTTTATCCCTATTTTTTTTTACCTCAGTGGTGCATGGCACAGCAACCACTACCCTTGTGATCCTGCTTTTTAGTTTCCTACCTTCTTCAGGACAGCATACTTTTTTAAACCTATGTCAATGGTACGAAGTGTAATACAACTTCTATCTACTCTCCCTCCCCCTTAAGAATGCTGTGGACCCGATCTGAGACGTTCCTGACCCTGGCATATGGGAGGCAAGATACCATCAGTCTGTCTCAGTCACGTCCACAGAACCACCTGTCTGCTCCCCTAACTACAGGATTCCTTATCCCTACCCAACCCCCTTCCCCATCAGAGCCAGAGACCTGGTCAATGTAGTTTTCCCCTGGCACATTGTCCACCACAACAGTATCCAAAGTGTATGAATAGTACAATATAGATTCAAAACCAAACATTTTTCCACAAAGTTCACATTCAAAAGATCTTGTATGAGAAATATCAAGGTAAAACTAATCTCATATGGGATAATCATTAAAAAGGTCTACCTTGTAACAAAGAAACAGTGTAAAATAGATATTTCAAATTGAGTAAATATAGTGCAATATAAAACTTGAAATGTTAGCGATGCCAGATGATGCAAATCCAAAAACAAGCTGTTTGTATAAGAAAAAGAGAAGCTTTTGCTTGAATGGAAGACCCTTTGAATTTGGCTCACGTGGGCTCCGCAGTTCAAAGTAGACAAATAAACACAGAGAAAGCACAATAAAATTTAATGGCTAGTGTACAAAGACTGGCCATATGGGAAAATCAAAGCAGAAGAAATTGTTCAGACGTAATCAGATTCCAAACATAACTGGGTAAGCCTTTCCTCGCTACTGTACAATCTCAAATCGTATGATTTGGAGTGGTTTATGTTTTCCACTTCCATTTAACAATTAAAAACATCATCATATGTTGTTTTAAAAAGAACGCACGCATTAGTATGCTGGTAACAGTGAGATGCATATCACAAATGAAGTCGAGAATCAATCGGTGACACTAACTTAAACGCACTGTCCTTTACACCCGCTTCTAAGATATGTGTTGAAATTAAACTATATTAAAATTGTTGCAATTTGTTCGAAATTTTTGATTATCAAATCAATCAAGCTACAAAATTATTGTTTTCCTGTTTTAAAATCTCACTCACACCGAATGGGGAGGAAGTCTATCAGAAAACAAAATTAAAAATCACGGTCTCGATTTCAGAAGCTTATGTAGGCACTTACCCCATCCTCATTTTAGACCCCGTTTGAAGACCTGGCCGCATCGTTGGTCGCGGAGGCAATTTGCTCAAGAACAACTCTTTCTCTAAAGAAGACATGTTTTCAGATGCATGAAGCAAAAAACATAAGTTAATGATCGACCCGTTTATCGTGACTTACTAAGAAGTGACTGCTCCTCTTGTACATATAAACTACATAAGGTGCTAGAATGATAATTAGCATAAGATTTTAACTATGTATAGTTTAAATCCCTTCTATATTCCTGAAGATGGCCTACACTTCCGATAGGAAGACGGTTATAGTTTATTAGCTTCGATGTCGGGACTTGTAGTCCTTCCCGTCCTGTTCGTGAGCCTATGGATCTTACGTCATCACCATAAACTACAATCCCCATGAAACCGTTCGTTGACTTACGTAATGGTTGGCGAGCATCTCCTAGGCTTTCTGGACAGTGTAGTTTTACAGTGTGTTCCGACGAGCCGTTGCTAACGTTACCAATTTGAATTTTTAGACACAAAAAGTAGAGACTCTAGGCCAGTGGTTCCCACGCATTTTTGGATTACCGCCCCTTTGGCCTCTAGATCACATCCCCAGGGACCCCGCTCCTTTTCCGGCCATTGCATAAAACTATACAGAATTTTGACATAGATGCACAGAGAAAGAAAATAGGAACTGCAAATTCAAAGCAGTGACAAATAATTGAGAAAATATTCAAATCTATTTAAAGCTACAAATAAACTTATTTAATTACAGTAAAACACTTTTCATCAACAATTTTAGCGTGTACATTAGTTTCCAACTATTCATTACTTCATTGCTTTTTCACCTTTCAATGAGACAGATGGGGTTATTGTTGTGGTAACAGATTCTCAACAGTCTCAGATCCCCATGTTTCATAATTTGCAATTTTTTGTTGCTTTTAAAGAAGATGGGTGACTGCACTAAAACTGTGCTCCACTAAGTATGTCTTTGGAAATATAATCACATTCTTTTTCTCTCTCTCCTTTTTCTCCCTCTGTCCCTCTCACTATACCCCTTGCCCATCCTCTGGGCTTTACCCCCCTCCCCCTTTTCTTTCTCCATAGGACTCTTGTCCCATGATCCTCTCGTATCCCTTTTGTCAATCAACTGTCCAGCTCTTGGCTCCATCCCTCCCCCTCCTGCCTTCTCCTATCATTTCAGATCTCCCCCTCCCCCTCCCACTTTCAAATCTCTTACTAGCTCTTCTTTCAGTTAGTCCTGACGAAGGGTCTCGGCCTGAAACGTCGACTGTACCTATTCCTAGAGATACTGCCTGGCCTGCTGCGTTCACCAGCAACTTTTGTGTGTGTTGCAAAGAACACCTTGACTTCGTTCCACAATTAAGAGATTTCTTTTTGCAACCAAAAGTCTTGATATGATTTTTGACCCTCAGCTTCAGATCAATATCAGTTTTTCCTCGATCCTTATCATAAATGTTCAGAAATGGATTTATTACCCATTCTGGAATTTGGATCAAGAGGAATTATGAAATCTCTCTGACCAGTCTTTACGCATCATACCCAGGTGGGTGCCATATACGTGAAGGTCATCATCTGGTATTCTTTCCTTCTCTTCCAACTCAGAGGCTCAAAAATTGGAAAAAGGTCACGATGGCCATTGTTGCACTTAAATAGGGTTAATTTGGAGAGAAATGCGGAGACAATTGATTTGATTTTGATAGGATTCACATAATTTCCTTGCAATTGAAGATTGATTTCATTAAATTTGCGAACATTTCTGACAAATAAGCAATGTCGTGCACAATATTCTAGAGTTGATTACGGAATGAAGCATTTGCCTCTTCAATCAGTTTCAAAAAGCACATAAAATCACCTCAGGCAGTTTCCTTTTCAAAGCAGTCTGACTTCTGTGTGCAACAAAATTGAAATAGAGGGAAGAAACTGATTTGGTAGATTGAGCTTATGCTGACTATCTACAAAAACATTACAATACTTCCCCCACAGCCCCACAATATTTCCTCCTCCCTTAAGTATCTTATCATTTCCCTTTTCCAATCAGTTATTGAATTTGCTTCTACCACACTTTCAACAGTTTATTATCAATCAAATCGCACGTTGCATAATGATAAAAGTGATCATAGTGTTGTAAAACTGTAGTGATTAGTTTTGACAAGCAGTTCAAGAACCTAATATTGGAAGGGAAGTAGCTGTTCTTGAACCTGGTGGTTTCAGACTTCAAAACTTCAGTACATCTTGCCTGACAGTAGCTGTGAAAATATGGTATTAGCAGGATGGTGAGGGTATCTGATGATGAATGTTGCCTTCTTGAGGAATTATCTCAAGAAATGTATGTCCGGTTTAAGATGGTGCTGGTGAAGCTCAGTGACTACTTTTGGTGGCAAACAAAGCTACTATCTAACTTATTAATCATACTTTTTCTGGTAAATGATTACCGCAATCAATAAACTGTAACTTCCCTTCCAAAGTTGAGCGTTTGAACTGTCTGAATGACCTGGCATTTTTGCAGTGTGAATTGAAGTCTCAAAGGTGCAGGACAGCTGGAGAATAGCATGTACGGGCTGAATCGAGGTGGCTTGACCTGGGCATGAGAGCATGGAATGAGTCAATGTTTGGCCATTGCTGGAACAAACTCGGAGGTGATTCAATGTGGCAGAACCCAGGCAAGGCGAGCGGAGACGAGACAGAGCCAAGGCGGTGGACCTGGGCCCGGAACCAAAAGTGAAGAAAAACATGAGGTTTGATCAATTTAAGCAGTGGACCGAATTGGAAAGGCCAGATACGGGCTAAATTGAAGCAGTGGGGGCCCAGGCCAAACAGCAAGGAATAATCCAAGATTTCGATGATTTAAGCACTGGGCCAGTTTGAAAAGGTCAGAGTATTGTGGCCAGAGGCGAGGGTCAAGCTGGTTTAGCTCACTGCTCCAGAAGGTTTACTCATCTCTGTGCTGAACTGAGGCTCCTGAATCAGCAGCAGTAATAACTGGCTTCGTGGCTGTGCACCTCAACTTTGTGAACTTTCAGTTCTGAATGCTATTTGCTTACTTTTATTGTTTATACAATTTGTTTTTTTCCCTGCACATTGGATGCTTAATGGTCTTTTTCTTAAATGGGCTCTGTTGGATTTCACAAACACAAGGAATTCTGCAGATGCTGGAAGTTCAAGCAACACACATCAAAGTTGCTGGTGAACGCAGCAGGCCAGGCAGCATCTATAGGAAGAGGTACAGTCGACGTTTCAGGCCGAGACCCTTCGTCAGGACTAACTGAAGAAAGAGCTAGTAAGAGATTTGAAAGTTGGAGGGGGAGGGGGAGATCCAAAATGATAGGAGAAGACAGGAGGGGGAGGGATGGAGCCAAGAGCTGGACAGGTGATTGGCAAAAGGGGTATGAGAGGATCATGGGACAGGAGGCCCAGGGAGAAGGAAAAGTGGGGGGGGGGGGAGCCCAGAGGATGGGCAAGGGGTGTAGTCAGAGGGACAGAGGGAGAAAAAGGAGAGTGAGAGAAAGAATGTGTGTATATAAATAACGGATGGGGTACGAGGGGGAGGTGGGGCATTAGCGGAAGTTAGAGAAGTCGATGTTCATGCCATCAGGTTGGAGGCTACCCAGACGGAATATGAGGTGTTGTTCCTCCAACCTGAGTGTGGCTTCATCTTTACAGTAGAGGAGGCCATGGATAGACATGTCAGAATGGGAATGGGATGTAGAATTAAAATGTGTGGCCACTGGGAGATCCTGCTTTCTCTGGCGGACAGAGCGTAGGTGTTCAGCAAAGCGGTCTCCCAGTCTGCGTCGGGTCTCGCCAATATATAGAAGGCCACATCAGGAGCACCAGACACAGTAAATCACCCCAGCCAACTCACAGGTGAAGTGTCGCCTCACCTGGAAGGACTGTCTGGGGCCCTGAATGGTGGTAAGGGAGGAAGTGTAAGGGCATGTGTAGCACTTGTTCTGCTTACAAGGATAAGTGCCAGGAGGGAGATCAGTGGGGAGGGATGGGGGGGACGAATGGACAAGGGAGTCGCGTAGGGAGCGATCCCTGCGGAAAGCAGAGAGAGGGGGGAGGGAAAGATGTGCTTAGTGGTGGGATCCCGTTGGAGGTGGCAGAAGTTACGGAGAATAATATGTTGGACCCGGAGGCTGGTGGGATGGTAGGTGAGGACCAGGGGAACCCTATTCCTAGTGGGGTGGCGGGAGGTTGGAGTGAGAGCAGATGTGCGCGAAATGGGGGAGATGCGTTTGAGAGCAGAGTTGATGGTGGAGGAAGGGAAGCCCCTTTCTTTAAAAAAGGAGGACATCTCCCTCGTCCTGAAATGAAAGTCTCATCCTGAGAGCAGATGCGGCGGAGACGGAGGAATTGAGAGAAGGGGATGGTAGTTTTGCAAGAGACAGGGTGAGAAGAGGAATAGTCCAGATAGCTGTGAGAGTCAGTAGGCTTATAGTAGACATCAGTAGATAAACTCTCTCCAGAGATAGAGACAGAAAGATCTAGAAAGGGGAGGGAGGTGTCGGAAATGGACCAAGTAAACTTGAGGGCAGGATGAAAGTTGGAGGTAAAGTTAATAAAGTCAACGAGCTCAGCATGCGTGCAGGAAGCAGCGCCAATGCAGTCGTCAATGTAGTAAAGGAAAAGTGGGGGACAGATATCAGTATAGGCTTGGAACATGGATTGTTCCACAAAGCCAACAAAAAGGCAGGCATAGCTGGGCACCCGTATAGCTGGGCCCCATACGGGTGCCCATGGCTACACCTTTAGTTTGGAGGAAGTGGGAGGAGCCAAAGGAGAAATTGTTAAGAGTAAGGACTAATTCTGCTAGACGGAGCAGAGTTGTGGTAGAGGGGAACTGATTAGGTCTGGAATCCAAAAAGAAGCAGAGAGCTTTGAGGGCCCCCACCGCTTTATTTTCACCATGGATGTCCAGTCCCTACATACCTCCATCCCCCATCAGGAAGGTCTCAAATGGCAGAATGGCATGAAGTGAGTTTCTAAGGAACATTTCTAAGTTACACTACCAAGATTATGCTTGTATGGTTTTGATATTGATGCTGTCTGGTGAAACCATCAATGATTTGGATGAACCAAGTGTAATAAATCCAATGCATCAGTGTAGTTTTTGAGAAGGATAGAGATACTTTCTAGGGATAGACATGAAGGTAATTTGAATGGACAACAGCAAGGCAGATAGAATATGATATGAAAATTGTGAGGCCATTCACTTTGGTAGTAAAACAAAACAATATTTTTTAAATATTGAGATTGAAGGATGTTCGTGTAGCTGAATTACTGGAAGTACTAAATTAAAAATGCCTTACTGGAACAGGATAGGGTTCCGGTGAGATTGTACCTGTAATATTGTGTGCTTGTCTGGTTTCCTCACATAAAGGAGTATGCAACAAAGGCTTGCCAGCTTGATTGCCGGGTTGGGGTATCTGACCTATGAGTAGCGATTAGACCATAAGACATGGGAGCAGAATTACGCCACTCAGCCCATCTAGTTTGCTCTGCTATTCCATCATAGATGATTTATTACCCCTCTCAACCCTGTTCTCGTGCCTTCTCCTCATAAGCTTTGACGCCCTGACTAACCAAGACCCTATCAACCTCTGCCTTGAATATACTCAATGATTTGTCCTCCACAGCTGTCCATGGCAATGAATTCCGGATTCACTACCCTCTGGCTAAAGAAATTCCTTCTCATCTCTGTTCTAAATGGATGTCTGTCTATTCTGAGGCTGTGCCCTTTGGTCCTGGACTTATCCACTATAGAAAACACTCTCTCCACTTCTAGGCCTTTCAATATTCAATAGGTTTCAATCAGATCCTCTCTCATTCTTCTAAACTCCAGCGAGTACAGGCCCAGAGCCATCAAACACTGCTCATACGTTAACCCTTTCATTCACAGAATCATTCTCGTGAACCTCCCCTGGACCCACTCCAATGCCAGCACATCTTAGATAAGGGACCCAAAACTGCTCACAGTACTACAAGTGCAGTCTGACTAATACCTTATAAAGCCTCAGCATCACATGCTTCCTCTGGTAGGGCAAATATGATGGCAGAATATAGTATTAATGGTAAGACTTTTGGCAGTGTAGAGGATCAGAGGGATTTTGGGGTCAGAGTCCATAGGACACTCAAAGCTGCTACGCAGGTTGACTCTATGGTTAAGAAGGCATACGGTACACTGGCCTTCATCAATCATGGGATTGAGTTTAAGAGCGGAGAGGTAATGTTACATATATATAGGACCCTGGTCAGACTCCACTTTGAGTACTGTGGTCAATTCTGGTCGCCTCACTATAGGAAGGATGTGGAAACCATAGAAAGGGTGCAGAGGAGATTTACAAGGATGTTGCCTGGATTGGGGAGCATGGCTTATGAGAATAGGTTGAGTGAACTCTGCCTTTTCTCTTTGGAGCGACGGAGGATGAGAGGTTACTTGATAGAGGTGTATAAGATGAGGAGAGGCATTGATTGTGTGGATAGTCAGAGGCTTTTCCCCAGGGCTGAAATGGCTAGCACGAGAGGGCATAGTTTTAAGGTGCTTGGAAGTAGGTACAGAGGAGATGTCAGGTTAAGTTTTTTTACGCAGAGATTGGAATGTGTGGGTTTTCCCTAGCTTTTCCTGTTTTGTTCCACGGTCCAAAGACATACCAGGTAGGCTAAATGGTCATTGTAAATTGTCCTGTGATTAGATTAGGGTTATTTGGGTTTGTTGGGGGCAGCAGGGACAGTGTGGCTCGAAGGGCAGGAAAGGCATACTACACACTGTATCGCTAAATAAATTTAGGGAATCCTACACAAGGACTCACAAGTCCTTCTGCATGTCTGATTTTTGAATTTTCTCCTCATTTACAAAATTGTGTTCGCCTTTATTCCTTATACCAAAGTGCATGACCATACATTTCCCTACACTATATTCCATGTGCTACTTCTTTGCCCATTCACCTAATCAGTCCAAGTCCCTCTGCAGACTCCATGCTTGCTCAACACTACTTGCCCGTCCACCTATCTTTGTGATATCTGCAAACTTGACTGGAAAGCCATCAGTTCTGTCATCCAAGCAACACACACAAAATGCTGGAGGAACTCAGCAGGTCAGAAAGATCTATGGAAAAAGAGTAAACGGTCGATGAGACCCTTCATCAGGACAGGACATCCAAACTGTTGACATATAATGTGAAAAGAAGTGATCCCAATACCGACCCCTACAAAACACCACTAGTCAACAGCAGCTAAGCAGAAAAGACCCCCTTATTCCCACCCTTTGCCTCCTGCCAGTCAGCCAATCTCCTATCCATGTTAGTATCTTTCCTGTAATACCATGGACTCTTATTTGATTAAGCAAATTCATGTGTAGCACCTTGTCAAAAGCCTTCTGAGAATTCAAATAAACAACATCCATGACTCTCCTTTGTCAATCCTGCCTGTTATTTCCTCAAAATATTCCAAAAGATTTGTCAGACAGAATTAGACAGATAGAGCCTATATTCTTCTGAAAGTAAAACACAGAAAAGTACAGCATAGTATAGGCCCTTTGGCCCACAATGTTGTGCCGACCCTTAAACCCTGCCTCCCATATAACCCCCCCACATTAAATTCCTACATATACCAGTCTAGTAGTCTCTTACATTTCACTAGTGTATCTGCCTCCGCCACTGACTCAGGCAGTGCATTCCACGCTCCAACCACTCACTGAGTAAAAAAACCTTCCTCTAATATCCCCCTGAACTTCCCACCCCTTACCTTAAAGCCATGTCCTCTTGTACTGAGCAGTGGTGCCCTGGGGAAGGGGCGCTGGCTGTCCACTCTATCTATTCCTCTTATTATCTTGTACACCTCTATCATGTCTCCTCTCATCCTCCTTCTCTCCAAAGAGTAAAGCCCTGGCTCCCTTAATCTCTGATTATAATGCATACTCTCTAAACCAGGCAGCATCCTGGTAAATCTCCTCTGTACCCTTTTCAATGCTTCCACATCCTTCCTATAGTGAGGCGACCAGAACTGGACACAGTACTCCAAGTGTGGCCTAACCAGAGTTTTATAGAGCTGCATCATTACCTCGTGACTCTTAAACTCTATCCTTCAACTTATGAAAGCTAACACCCCATAAGCTTTCTTAACTACCCTATCTACCTGTGAGGCAACTTTCAGGGATCTGTGGACATTTACTCCCAGATCCCTCTGCTCCTCCACACTACCAAGTATCCTGCCATTTACTTTGTACTCTGCCTTGGAGTTTGTCCTTCCAAAGTGTACCACCTCACACTTCTCTGGGTTGAACTCCATCTGCCACTTCTCAGCCCACTTCTGCATCCTATCAATGTCTCTCTGCAATCTTCAACAATCCTCTACACTATCCACAACACCACCAACCTTTGTGTCGTCTGCAAACTTGCCAACACACCCTCCTACCCCCACATCCAGGTCATTAATAAAAATCACGAAAAGTAGAGGTCCCAGAACCGATCCTTGTGGGACAGCACTAGTCGCAACCCTTCAATCCGAATGTACTCCCTCCACCACAACCCTCTGCTTTCTGCAGACGAGCCAATTCTGAATCCCCCTGGCCAAACTTCCCTGGATCCCATGCCTTCTGACTTTCTGAATAAGCCGACCGTGTGGAACCTTGTCAAATGCCTAATGTAATTGAAACATACAGAATTCTTAAGGAGACAGTTGCTGAAATCTGGAGCAACAAACAAAATGCCCAAGGATCTCAGTGGGCCAGGCAGCATCTATAGTGGGAAATGGACAGTTGACATTTTGGATCAAGACCCTCTTTCAGACACTGGAAGGAAGATACAGGATTGGGATATATAAAGCTAGCCGTCACAAACACAAATTATGAGAATGGCCATTCAAATCTGGAGTGAGAAGTAATTTCTTCATTAGAGGGCAGTGAACTTTCCGAATTCTGTAACTAACAGTGAAGTTGCATATTCAAGACAAAGCTCACAGACCTTTCGATATTAGGTGAGTATACTGAAATAGATTTGGGACAGTAAAATGATGCTGAGGTAAAAAAAATAGCCACAACCTTATTGAACCCTACAGCAGGAACAAGGGATTGATGGGCCTGCAGATGCTTGTGTTTCTTATATATTCTCATTTACTCTGGTTGTAATAACTCAGCCACCCTATTGTTTGAATTTAAGATTATCTTAATTTCTGCAGATTTATCATGTGATGAATTTGCTGAAACACTGTAAAGTGTTGGGCATTTATATCAGAGACATACAAATATTAAACTTAAAAGCTTTAACTAATCTTATTCTGAATTTATTGTTTAATTTTGTTTGACACAATCTCCTTTTGGTGCAAGTAGGTATCTAGAAAAGCTGAAGCTCTGTTAAGTGCCCTGCTGTTTTCAACTAAGTGGCATGGCTTGTAGAGTTGCTGCCTCACAGCTCCAGTGAGCCGGGTGCAATTCTGACCACTGGTGTTGTCGATGTGGAGTTTGCATGTCCTCCCTCTGATTGTGTGGGATTCCACGGGCTTAATGGTATTGGTCCACGGCATAAAAAAGTTCAGGAACCCCTGCCCTAGGTTATCTTAATTTCTCTTACACTCCAATGATATACAGTCTGAGGAGTTCAGTAACCATGCCAATTGAGGTTTATTGGACCGTTCATCATTTGCTAAAAATTGAATGTTGTCTAGATATGCAAGCCTGGGCAGTACGATATGGAGAGCAAGCTGTTGCCCATGTAGCAAACTCCCCATCTGATGAATCCAAAGGAATGGCAAAGCCGAATACGGTTTGGTACCAGCAGCATTGCAGGAGTTGCCAGTCAGCATTGGCCTCAACATAGGACTGCCTTAGGAGACTCCAGCTCCAGATTTTTCCCTTAGGATTTACTCCCAAAGCCTTCCCCATGAGTGGGTATAGCCACAAGGCAGTGGAGACAGTGAAGGCTGATGTAAAATATTTACTCAGTTCATCTGCCATTTCTTTGTCCTCCATTACTCTCTCTCCAGCATCATTTTCCAGTGGTCCGACATCCACTCTCATCTGTTTTACTCTTTATATATCTGAAAAAAATTGTATCCTCTTTTATATTATTGGCTATCTTCCCTTCATATTTTATCTTTTCTCTCTTTATGGATAAGGGGTACTGAACCTGTACATCAATACAAATTGGTGATGGTCAAAGGAGACAAGCCAAATTTCTTTAGCCTCCTGAAGGAGAGGCACTGGTGAGCTTTTTTGAGTAGGATGTCAACATGGTTGGGCCAGTTCAGGCTTTTAGCAGACATCCCACCTCTCTCGGAACTTCCAGGAGTCTCCCGCATATTAATAGTAGCTCCCTGATGCCCGCAAATTATATACAATATCACGGAAATCAATTTTTTTGAGAGCAACTGAGAGAAAAGCAAGAGAGAGTGCGAGAGCGACCACGAGAGAGAGCGAGAGAGAAAGCAAGCGAGTGCATGAGCGAGAAAGCGAGAGAGTGAGCGAGAAAGCAAGCGAGAGCGCAAGCAAGCGAGGAAAGAGAGCCAGCGAGACAGCGAGCGAGAAAGCGAGAGAGAGCGAGAGCGCGCGAGCAACCACGAGAGAGAGAGAGAGAGAGAGAGAGAGAGAGAGAGAAAGAGAGCGAGAGTGTGCCATTGCAGTGTTCCAAAAAAATATATAAAACATACGTCACCCCAGACTACACTAAAGTGTACCCCTGCCTAATAGGGGTCAAAATAATGACAGTGTTGCTCACTGCACTGTTTGCAACAATGACTTTTCTATTGCCCATGGTGGGTTAAGACTGTAAAAGACATGTTGAGGTGAGTTTAACAGGTTTAACGTTAGCTATTCATTAGCATAGCTAACGTTATTTAAACTAGCTGGCTAGCTGCTAAGGAGCTACTCTATTGCAGACATCCCATCTCTCCCGGAAGTCTCCGGCAAATTGATGGTGCTACCTCCCTGAAATGAGTTTTTGCAGGGTGAGATGTCTGTTTTAGTGATGTTCACTCCTAGGAATTTGAATCCCTCAACCCTCTTGACCTCAGCACTATTGATGTAAAGGGGACAATGTGTACTGCCCCCTTCCTGAAGTCAATGACCAGTTGTTTGGTTTTGCTTTCATTTTTCATTGAAAGGATGTTGCCATGACACCACATCACCAAGCTCTCAATTGCCTTCAGGTTTCAGGTTTCCAGCATCAGTAATCTTCATTTCAATTTTTATTATTGACCCTTCAATAAAACTGGAAAAGCAAGAAAATGACTGTTTTAAATTACATCAAAAGGAAAGAGTCTAGAAAACAGGGGCCATCAAGGAACTTCAAAGAATCAAAAATCAAAAGAAACTGTAGGTGCTAGATATCTAAAATATAAAGATATCCTGCATTTGTTTTTATATTAAGAAAACATATTTGTAATCTCGATAACTGGGTGCATTGTCACAGATATTTCCTGTATTTTCTACCAGAGGCATTTCCTCTATTTTCCCTCACAGAGACATCCTCGTCTCTCCGTCTTCCCATTCCTTGGAACTTAAACACACTTAAATATATTAAAATGTTAGAAATCTGAAATAAAAAGAGAAACAACGCACACAAAATGCTGGCGGAACTCAGGCAGCATCAGGCCACCATTGAGAACATCTACCATAAACGCTGCCTGGGCAGGGTGAAAAGCATTATCAGGGATGCATCTCACCCTAACTGTGGACTTTTTACTCTCCTCCCATCCGGTGGGCGTTATAGGAGCCTCCGCTCCCGCACCAGCAGCCACAGGAAGAGCTTCTTCCCTGAGGCTGTGACACTGCTGAACCTCTCATCACAGCGCTAAGCAGTATTGCATCTGTATTGTACTGTCTCAGTACTTCTATATTTGTGTGCTGTAGCACTTTTTTTTAAATTCGCAGTTATTTTGTAAATAACACTATTCTTTGCATTTCTGGTCAGATGCTAAATGCATTTCATTGGCTTTATATCTGTACTCGGCACAATGACAATAAAGTTGAACATAATCTAATCTATAGAGGGGAATAAACATAAATACAGCCTAATTCCCCGAGTTTCTCCAGCATGATGTGCGTGTTGCTCAAGGTTTCCTGCATCTGCATAATCTCTTGCGTTCGT
The DNA here is from genome assembly GCF_030028105.1 of Mobula birostris. Classification (NCBI taxonomy): domain Eukaryota; kingdom Metazoa; phylum Chordata; class Chondrichthyes; order Myliobatiformes; family Myliobatidae; genus Mobula; species Mobula birostris. Next base: position 27,255,287 of record NC_092376.1, read on the forward strand.
GACTTCAAGTCAGAGACCGTCCGTCAGGGCTGGCGAAACACGCTCCTTACTTCCTCAGCTCCGATAAAAGTTGCCTGACCCTATTTCTCCCGCCGACAGCTCCGCATCTTTACCCCCAGGGGTTGGAAACTGGTTGCCGGCGGCTGGTCCGCCCCCGTCCCCGTGCTGCCTTACGGTCCGCCAACGCTCAGCCGATTGGCGGCACGTTTGAAGAGCGAGTCAGTTGCCGGGGAGCGCGGGCTGTAAACCAAGTCTTGGTCCTCCAGTGTCCCAGCGTGCTGAGCGGCCGCTGTTCGGCACCCAACCGACGCGACGATTGTGCCCGCTCGGTGTGCGGGCGAGTGACGAGGTTTGAGTTGTTTTGACTAGTGACATGCACCGGAAAATTACAGAGAAACAATGAAAACTAAGAAGCCCAAAGCTGCAAAGCTGGGAAAGAAAAGTAAAAGTAAGAGCGGGATTCCCCGGTTACTTTGTATTATGCATTTGCCCATTGATCTAGTAGGCCTTGTCAGTTGATGTTATAGTACAGGAAAATAGACAAGCCAGAAAGTATTGAGTGTTAGGAAATATAGATTAAATAGCGAAACCTTTCACTAATCACTCTGCATTCCTTCTGGGTGGGGTTTGGTGTCTGAATGTTAATTTCATCCATTCCCATTCGCAAGTTTTTATTATCGCCTCCCACTTTGTAGCACATTTTATTTAGAGATTACAGATCTACTTTAAATCCTCCCTCCACCATCGGAGAAACTGAACTTGACATATATTTAGGTAGTATCTTGTACTAAATTAGGATCATGTAAAGTAATTTTAAATGTGGTGTCATGCAGACAACTTGTGCAGAAGTTTTACAATCGAGCCCATATATCGTGATGAAAGTTAATTAGTCTGAAACATGTATTAAGAACGAAAATATTAGGAACGCAAGTAACTTTCAGGCCATTTATGAAGATTATGAATGATTTTCTACCTCAGCTTTATTTCCCCTGGCTATTCTTGAAATTTTAATACCCAGAAACTTTTCAATTTCTGTTTTGGATCAACTCAGTTCAAGACTCCTAAGCAAGGGGATGCATCATCCTTATATCCATGTCAGGTTCTATAAGAATTTTGTTAATTTCAATGAGATCACCTCCCATTCTTCTAACTTCTAGATATGCCTCATCTAATCAATCTCCACTCATACTGCAATCATACAGTCCTAGCAATTAGTCTTGCCAACCTTTATTACATTTTGTTTTAGCACAGCAAAATCCTTTTTATGATATGCAGTGATCTAAACTGCATCCAGTACCTCCAGCTGATGTTCTATGGAGTCCATGTATAATTGTTGTAAGACATCTTTCTTCCTGTCTGAAATCCTATTGTAAGAAAGATCAACATGCCATTTGTCTTCCTAATTCCCTGCTCCCTCTGGTCCCTTTGAACACCAATCTTTTCATGTTTTCACTATTTACAAAAAAAAGTTCCACTTTTCTGTTTTGTGTACTTGTGGATAATCTCAAGGTTTTGCTCATTCCACCTCCATGTCCTTGCCTATTCTGCTCATTCCTATCCCTTTTGAAGTCTTTTTAAATTTCATACTGTCTTTTTTTGCTAATCATATTCACAAAGAACAGTTGATTGGAAAATAGTTAAGCATATTAATCAGATATGATTTCCCTTTCATAAATAGTTGCTAATTTTTCTCAATCATCTTATACTTTACTGGGTGTTGTACCTTTGCAGCCTTAGTCAGAAATCTCAATGCTACTAGTGTTGAGCTAACAGGCTGTTGGATCCCTGTTTTGTTTCCCCATCCAGTTTCTTAAATACAAGGAACACACATAAAAATTGCTGGTGGATGCAGCAGGCCAGGCAGCATCTATAGGAAGAGGTACAGTCGATGTTTTGGGCCGAGACCCTTCGACAGGACTAACTGAAAGAAGAGATAGTAAGAGATTTGAAAGTGGGAGGGGGGGGAGATCCAAAATGATAGGAGAAGACAGGAGGGGGAGGGATGGAGCTAAGAGCTGGACAGGTGATTGGCAAAAGGGATATGAGAGGATCATGGGACAGGAGGCCTAGGGAGAAAGAAAGGGGGAGGGGGGAAGCCCAGAGGATGGGCAAGGAGTATAGTGAGAGGGTCAGAGGGAGAAAGAGGAGAGAGAGAAAAAAAAATAAAATAATAGTAAATAAATAATGGATGGGGTATGAAGTAAATATAAGGTCTCAATTGCGGTTGACACAAGATAGGTGGGAATATAAACAGTGAAGAAAACATTTGGACGCTACAAATTGATAGATTTGTGAAATCTAAGATTAATAAATTAACAAATTCGAAAGATAAATTGGGTTATTTTGGGTTTCTTGCTTTGCAGCTGACTAAGCAGAAAATTCTCAAAGTTGTATAATTTTTGCATTCTTTGATAATGTTCTTGAATCTTGATTAAGTATGTGAGTAAAAGGAGAACATTGGAAAATGTGAAATAATCCATTTTGATGGCAATAATAAAAGAGCAATATAGAAGTTAAATGGTGAGAGATTGCAGAGCTCTGAGTTATGGAAGAACTTGGATATTCTACTTCGTGATTCACAAAAGGCTAGAACATAGGTATCAGATTCAGGTTTATTATCACCAGCATGATGTGAAATTAGCAGCAGTTCAATGCAATACATAATATAGAAGAGAAAAAATAATAATAAATAAATCAATTACAGTATACATATATTGAATAGATTAAAAACGTGCAAAAACAAAATATATTAAAAGAAGTGAGGTAGTGTCCAAGGGTTCAATGTCCATTTAGGAATCGGATGGCAGAGGGGAAGAAGCTGTTACTGAATCGCTGAGTGTGTGACTTCAGGCTTCTGTACTTGCTGCCTGATGCTAACAAGGAGAAAAGGGCATGCCCTGGGTGCTGGAGGTCCTTAATAATGGACGCTGCCTTTCTGAGACACTGCTCCCTGAAGATGTCCTGGGTACTTTTGTAGGCTAGTACCCAAGATGGAGCTGACTAGATTCAAAACCCTCTACAGCTTCTTTCAGTCCTGTAGCCGCCCCTTCCCCCCCCCCCCCGATACCAGAGAGTGATGCAGCCTGTCAGAACGCTCTCCACGGTACATCTGTAGAAGTTTTTGAGTGCATTTGTTGACATGCCAAATCTCTTTAAACTCCTAATGAAGTATAGCCACTGTCTTGCCTTCTTTATAACTACATCGATATGTTGGAATCGGGTGAGATCCTCAGGGATCTTGACACCCAGGCACTTGAAACTGCTCCCTCTCTCCACATCTGATCCCTCTGAGGACTGGTATATGTTCCTTCGTCTTACCCTTCATGAAGTCCACAATCAGTTCTTTGGTCTTACTGACATTGAGTGCCAGGTTGTTGCTGCAACACTGCTCCACTAGTTGGCACCACCTGAGATTCTACCAACAGTGGTTGTATCATCAGCAAATTTATAGATGGTATTTGCGCTATGCCTAGTCACACAGTCATGTGTATATAGAGAGTAGAGTATTGGGCTAAGCACACACCCCTGAGGTGCACCAGTGTTGATCGTCAGCAAGGAGGATGTGTTATCACCAATCCGCACAGATTGTGGTCTTCCATTTAGGAAGTCGAGGATCCAATTACAGAGGGAGGTACAGAGGCCGAGGTTCTTTAACTTCTCCATCAGGATTGTGGGAATGATGGTATTAAATGCTGAGCTATAGTCGATGAACAGCATCCCGACATAGGTGTTGTCCAGGTAGTCTAAAGCCGTGTGGAGAGCCACTGAGATTGTGTCTGCCATTGACCTTTAATGGCAATAGGCAAATTGCAATGGGTCCAGGTCCTTGCTGAAGAAGGAGTTCAGTCTAGTTATGACAACCTCTCAAAGTATTTCATCACTGTTGATGTGAGTGCTACCAGGTGATAGTCATTAAGGCAGCTCACATTATTCTTCTTAGGCACTGGTATAATTGTTACCTTTTTGAAGCAAGTGGGAACTTCCGCCTGTAGCAGTGAGAGGTTGAAAATGTCCTTGAATACTCCCGCTAGTTGGTTGACACAGGTTTTCAGAGCCTTACCAAGTACTCCATCTGGACCTTCCACTTTGTGAGGATTCACTGTCTTTAAGGGCAGCCTAACATCGGCTTCTAAGACAGATCACAGGGTCATCAGGTGCAGCAGGGATCTTCACAGCTGTAGTTGTGTTCTCCCTTTCAAAATGGGCAAGGAAAGCGTTGAATTCATCTAGTAGTGAAGCATCGCTGCCATTCATGCTATTGGGTTTTGCTTTGTAGGAAGTAATATCTTACAAACCCTGCCAGAGTTGCCATGCATCCAATGTCGCCTCCAACCTTGTTCAAAATTGTCTCTTCACAATAGCCCTCCGCAAATCATACCTGGTTTTCTGGTACAAGCCTGGGTCGCCAGCCTTGAATGCCACAGATCTAGTCTGCAACAGATGATGTACCTCCTGGTTCATCCACAGCTTTTGGTTTGGGAATGTACAGTAAGTCTTTGTAGGCACACACTCATCCACACAGTTTTTAATGAAGTTGGTAACAACTGCAGCACACTCATCCAAGTTGGAAGATGAATCCCTGAATACAGTCCAGTCCACTGATTCAAAGCAGTCCTGTAGGTGCTCCTGTGCTTCCCTTGTCCATACCTTCTTGGTCCTCACTACCGGTGCTGTAGTCTTCAGTCTCTGCTTATACTCAGGGAGTAGAAGTACAGCCAGGTGATCAGACTTCCCGAAGTGAGGGCATGGAATAGTACGGTAGGCATCCTTGATGGTGATGTAGCAATGGTCCAGTGTGTTGCTTCCTCTGGTATTGTAAGTGATCTGTTGATGGTACACCCTATCCTTGTTATATGCGGGGGATACATTCCTCGAAGTCGACGCCTAATGTGAATAATTATTTAATGGAGAAAGTAGGGTTGGGTTCTGGAGGCTTCCTAAATATGTTTTATCTGTAATTTATTCATACTTTCATACCAATATGACACAAAAGCAGTACCACAAGGCAGCATTCGTATTATATTTCATGAATTTAAGGTAATATACAACATAATAAATCATAGAAAGTTAACATACTAGGGTGTACAGTACAGTACTCACCAACAGTGGCAGGTGCGTTCGCTCCGGGAGATGAGTGGTTGTTGTGGTGTTGGGCAGCTTTACATGGATGAGGTGGATGGTTGTGTGTCGTCGGGATTATCAAGGACAGCAAAGGTTGAAGGAAGAGTCACAGAACTCTCAGTACTGCTGGCAGCAGGAGATGACACCGGTTTGAAGAAAGTGGTGAGGGTTGTTTGCTTGGCAGCATTTTGTTTTTCAGCATAAATTTGCTTGTAGGGAAAAAGGCTTGACTGCAGGGAATGACTGAAATGCTGACTCCGTTCTAAACTTGGGTTCATGTCCATTGACATTTGTGGCAAGTGTTCTGTAACCTTAAAAAATTTTGCCAGTTGCTTCACCGTAAAATCCTTCACCTGCAACTCGACACTTTCTTCTTCATCGTTATCACCTTCAGTCTGAGTTAAACGCTGAAGGTCATCCACACTTAATCCTTCATCATGAGAATCCAGGAGTTCTACCACGTCAGCAGTCTCGAGATCTGAGAATCCTTCCCAACCAATTTTACGGCTCAGGGCCACACAGTCCTGGACAGCTGCAGTGAAGGTGGGAAACCCCTTGAGGGTATGCACGCACTCTGCCCAAATTGATTTCCACGCTCCATTCAGACCTGATTTCTTTCCAGAATTCATCAATGTTGTTGATGGCATGTCTGATGTTGAAGGACTTCCACCATTCCCTCACCGTTGGTAAACTCCCGAGATTTTCAAAATCGCCTGTTGCTTGTAGAATCTGAGAGATAGTTCGTCATAAAAAGTACGACTTGAATGTGGATGTCACACCTTGGTCAAGTGGTTGAATCAGCAATGTTATGTTAGGCGGCAGGAAACGCACTGTTATGTTAGGATGAATGCTGTCCAAATGCTGTCAAGCAACAGAAGAGCTTTAAAGGCAAGATTCTGTTCCTGGCAGTAGCGTTCAGCCTCAACAGCAAAATGATTAGCAAACCAATCTTCAAAGATTTGACCAGTGACCCATGCTTCCTTGTTAGCTGCCTAGTGGACAGGAAGCATATTCTTACTCAAACCCTTAAGAGCACAGGGGTTTAGTGAATGGTAAGCTAAGAGAGGCTTCATCTTACAGTCTCTTTCGGCATTGGAACACATAAGCAAAGTCAATCCATCCTTTGCTGCCTTGAAACCTGATGCAGTTTTTTCATTCTTACTTATGTAAGTGTGTTTCGGCATAGGCTTCCAAAAAAGCCCGGTCTCGTCTGCATTAAACACCCGCTTTGGTGTGATGCCTAACTCGACTATCAAAGCCTGCAACTGCACAGGGTAGCATTCAGCAGCTTCATGGTCAGCACTGGCTTGCTCACCACGCACAGCTCAGTTATGAAGCCTGTGATGATAAACAAACTTAGAAAACCAACCCCTACTTGCATTAAAGCTAACAATATCACTTGACACTTCCTCACTAGCCTCTGAACAAAGGCAACCATAAATTTCCAAAGCTTTCACACGAAGATGATCGGAACTAAGTGTTTTTCTGTTTGTTTCATGCTCAATGTACAAACTCAACATTTGCTCCATTTTTGTCATAATCGGGTTACGCAGTTTGGTAACAATCTTTGAAGACACTTGTGATGAATCAATCACTGCACTTCTAACTTTCTCAGCATTTTTCTTGATGTTTCTGATCGTGGACTTACCCAGGCCGAAGTAGTGTCCCAGAGCTGTGTTACCTTCACCCGATGCCGCTCTGTTTATAATTTCCAACTTTTTTTCAAGTGTTAAAACAGTTCTCTGCCACTTGGCTGATGGCCCAGGACTTGACATCGGGCGCTGAGGAGGCATAGTTAAATATTTCAAGCACAAAATTAGTGCACTGTAGGTAAAAAGAACAACAGTTTAAGAGCGCAAGATCGCACATCCGCACGTTGCCAAAACCAACGCGAGACTGGTGGGAGTGAGAATGTGAGGCGTGCACACGTGACTTGTACTAGCAGGAAAGCAGTGCTCCTCGCATCACTGAGAGTTTTGGACGCATATAACGGGAAGTTGGTAGAAATAGGTTCCTCGCATAACTGTGAATCCGCACTGTCTGAAGGCGCATATAGCGAGGATAGGGTGTAATTGCTTAGTGATTTTTTTTGTCAGACTGGCCTAGTTAAAATCTCCCAAAATGATGGTGATGCGTTTAGGGTGCTCTGTTTCATGCATATTGATCCCATTGCTCAGATCATCTAAAGCCTGATTGACATTGGCCTGAGGTGTAATGTATACTGCTACCAAAATGACCCGGGAGAACTCCTGTGGTGGGTAAAAAGGACAGCACTTAACTGCTAAATATTCCAGAGGTATATCCTCTGCCTTCAACATCGTTGTTCTAGAGTCACTGCAGAGTAAACTAACACACCTAGCTGTACCCTACAGATCTGTCAGTAGATTATGAGCTTCCTGACGGGAAAGAAGCAGTAAATAAAGCTGGGCTAATACTTGGCTAATCCAGTGTCTTTTAGCACAGGCTGTCTCCAGTGCTGTGTTCTTTCACTTCTCCTGTTCTCACTTTATACAAATGACTATACCCACAGACAAATCCATTAATTCCTAAAGTTCACAGATGACGCAAAAGTAGTTGGTCTCATCTCTAATAATGATGTGACCTGCTGTCAAAGAGAGGGAGGCTGTCTTACAGCATGATGTGCTGGTAAGACTTGGAGCTTAATGCTATCAAAACATCGGAAATGAGGATTAACTTCTGCTGACACCCCACTACCTGTCACCCCCCCCCCACTTTAGAAAGTAAGTGTCTGTGGTCGAGTCATTCAAATTCTAGGGGACTACCATTACCAGTATATTGACGTGGGACAAGCACGTTATGCTCATCACTAGTAGAGATTGCTGTTCCTACACCATCTTAGGAAACTCAACACCTCAGGATGTATCTTGATGGATTTTTACTCAGCTGTCATTGAGAGTATTGAGATTTGCCTCCTTACAAGCAGCCACAAAACAAAGAAGCCCAATAAGTCCCATTTTTAAAAAAGATTGCCGAACAGCAATGTGCAGGAAAAAAGCAAATTGTGCAAAAATAGAAATAAACAAATAGCATTCAGAATTGAAGTTCACGAATGTGAGTCCACAGCCTTGACCAATCATCACTACAGCCAATCCAGAAGCCCATTAGCTGCAGGCCACAGCCTCAATTCTGCGCAGAGAAGAGTACACCTCGTGGAGCAGCAAGCTCTGTTTCCGACACCTTGAACTTTTCGATCTGGCCTGACACTTAAATTGTTCAAACTCCAGATTGTTCCTTGCCTTTGGCCCAGGCCCCACCGCTCAGTTTGGCCTGCATCTAACCTTTCTACTTCGGTCCAGCACTTAAATCAATCAAGCCTCGGGTCTCTCCTCGCTCTTGGGCCCATGCCCTGTCGCTTCAATTTTGCCTTATTTCACCTCCACTTGCCTCGCCTCAGTTCTGCTGCATTGAATTGCCTCCAAGTCCGCTCCATTATGTCCAAACATTGACTCATTCCCAACTACCGGGCCCGTTCATGCCAAGCCGCAACCATCCTGTACCCTCAAGACTTCATTTCACACCATAAGAATCACACAAACCACACAGAAATCACAAAAGCACATCACACAAACCAATCTTCCATCCGTGGACTCACTTTACACCGCACGCTGTCAGAGCAGTGCTGCCAGGATAATCAAGGACACGACCCACCCAGCCAACACACTTTTTGTCCCTCTTCCCTCCAGGAGAAGGCTCAGGAGCTTGAAGACTCGTATGGCCAGATTTGGGAACAGCTTCTCTCCAACTGTGATAAGACTGCTGAACGGATCCTGACCCGGATCAGGGCCGTACCTTCCAAATATCCGGACCTGCCTCTCCATTTTTTTGCGCTACCTTACTTTCCATTTTCTACTTTCTATTTATGAATTATAATTAAAATTTTTAATATCTACTGCCGATTTGTACTCCAGGGAGCGCAAAGCGCAGAATCAAATATCTCTGTGATGATTGTATGCTCTGGTATCAATTGTTTGGCGACAATAAAATAAAGTAAAAATGCCAGGTTGTACAGGCTGTTCAAAAGCTCAACTCCAAAAGGGAAATTAGATGCTATTGATTGCAGTGATTGTATTCGAGAAAAAGGGTGATTAATTCAGTAATTTATAGTTTTGTTTGCTACCAACAAGTAGTCACTGTGTTTCACCAGATTATTCATGTTTGTTTATTCATCAGATTTTCTTTTCATTCTAAGTACCATTAGTTTTCCTCTTGCCTTCTAAATGAGGATCTGCATTGCAATAAAACTTTTTCAGTTGCATTTAAGTGTAAATATTTTGATATGCCAGCAATATTTTAATATTGTGACATTCATAATAATCACTTCTCATTCCTTTTCAGCAACCATTATTATTTAACTTCATGGGCACTTGGACATATCTTTAAGCTTGGAATAACAAAAATTGCTGTGCTGCAATGTTTTTCTGAGCAATAATATATTTAATTTGTAGTTATTTAATGTTTGAGTTGATTAATACTCTTAATATTTTATATGCATTTGATAGCATCATAATTTATCTCAGAAAAATAGAGCCTTCAATGTCATCATAACCTTACTTTTATTTACAGGAATAAGTGATGTCATACCATCTACAAGTTTGCCACCACTTGTTGAAGGTCAGATTCAATGTTTCCTAAGGATAACAATCAGCAAAATTGTGTGGTTCATTCCCAAGCCTCTAGTTGCCCCTCTTGTTAGACTGCGTTGGTGGGGTGAAACTTCCAATGGCACTTTGTTTCACCCAAGGGATTCTTCACATGCTGAACCTAAATCTGTGAAAACCACTGCTCGATATGCTGTTCATTGTGGACCAAAGCAGTTTACTTCTTACCTTGAAGGTCAGTTGCAAACCTTAATCTCTAAATTCCATTATGTTTGTCCTATTCAAATAAATTTTGTGTTGAGTTTAATAACACTATGCTGAAATAATATATAACTTCATCAGATCTAGTTATGAATGGTGATGTGCAATTAAACAGCTTGTGGGAAGAAGACTCTTCAAAAGATCCTTATTCTTAGTATGGTAGAGCCCAACATGTGAATGTACTTCCACTAGTGTTTAACCCAAGTATTGTCCTTAGTGATCTGTTTTTGATTCCTCTCAATTTTGCACCATCACAGAAGCCAATATGTTTGATTCAGTCCTCATGAATCGTGAAACGGCTTAGAGCACTGGATATAATAAAAGCTGTGGGACCAGATAGCATGACAGTTGTACTACTGAAAGCTTGCATTCTATGCTTTTAGACAAGCTGTTCCAGTACAGTACCCCCATACTGGTATCTTCTGGGTGGCACACAGGTTGCTTCACTACTCCACTGGTTCATATTCGAACCTGATCTCTGGTGCTGAATGTGTGGACTTGTATATTCTATGTAAATGTGATTTTCACTTTTTCCTCCCATCTATCAAAGACTTGCGAGTTGGCAGATTAATTGACCACTGTAAAATTCCTTGTCCTTCAACACGAGTTGATAGACGTGAGAGAAATAGTATGTTGCAATCAATTAAGTGGGGAAGTGGGAAGATGAAATTCTTCTGCGAGCTGATGGGGCAAATTGTCTCTTTCTAAGTTATACCGCAATGTTAAGAGAGTGAATACCTGATCATGAAAATTCCTGGCCCTTTATTGAGGTTGGGTCTAAATCCTGGATTTCCCTACCCAACAGCACTAAGGGAGTACTTGCACCAAAAGAAAAGCAGTGATTCAATAAGGTAGCTCACAAGCTACCTTCTCAAGAACAATTGGACAGGGTAATGCTGCCAGCAATGCCCAAATCCCAAAAATATTTTAAAAAATATACTTTGCTATGTCATGTCCACAAAAAGGGAGAACAAATCTAATCTAGGTAATTACTTTCCAATCAGTCTAATCTGTCAAAGTGATGGAAGATGTCATGAACAATGGTAGTATCTGTTCACTGAAGCCTGGTTTGAGCTTCGCCAAGAGCATTCAACTCCAAATGTCATCTAACCCTTGATCCAAACATGGATTGAAAAGCTAAATTGTCAGGTGAGATGAAAGCCCTTAACATTGGCAGCATTTGACTGAGTTTGAATAGGGAAACTTGGTAAAAGTAGAGTCAGTGGACAACAAAGGGAAAACAGTCTGGTGGTTGGAATAGTACTGTGCGCAAAGGATAACTGTGGAGGTTGTTGGAGTCAATTATTCCAATTCAAGGACACTGTAGAAGTTCCTCGGGCTAGAATCTTAGAATTATCTTCAGCTACTTCACTAATAAACTTCCTTTCATGAAAAGGACAGGAATGGAGATAGAGCAGATAATTTCACAGCCTTCATTACAAACATAACTTCTGGATTAATTGTTATGTATTTATTTATTTGGAGATCCAGCCCAATGAATTGCACCACCCAGCAACCCACTTATTTGACACTAGCCTAATCACAGGACAATTTACAATGACCAACTAACCTAACCAGTATGTCTTTGGACTGTGGGAGGAAACTGGTGCACCTGGAGGAAACCCATGTGATTCACGGGGAGAACGTGCAAGCTCCTTACAGATGGTGCTGGAATTGAACTCTGAGCTCCAGAACACTTCAAGATCATGCTAACCGCTAAGCTACTGTGGCACCTAATTTAATTAAACAATTCATGCTTGCGTGTTGGAAGACCCAGTCTTTATTAGGCCATGGATAGTTAGATAGATAGATAGATATACTTTATTAATCCCGAGGGAAATTTGGTTTCGTTACAGCCGCACCAACCAAGAATAGAGCGTAAATATAGCAATACAAAAACCACCAACAATCAAACAACAAAATGCAAGCTATGCCAGATGGAAAATAAGTCCAGGACTAGTCTATTGGCTCAGAGTGTCTGACCCTCCATGGGAGGAGCTGCACGTTCGATGGCCACAGGCAGGAACGACCTCCCGTGCCGCCAAGTGTTGTGTCACGGTGGAATGTGGCCGAAGTCCCACAGTAAAAAGTTCAATATCCAGTCTGCAAACACATTCGTCGATCATAATATGCCTCGGATTGCACCATCTGTTTTTAACCAGATCAGTAAGCACCCAACTCCTTTATGCTTACCACTCTCAGTGCACTTCCGGTCAGCCGGAACGGTATTACCCACCGAACTCCTCTTCTCCGTAAGTCTCTGTTGTCTCGACCCAGTCCTCTTTCCTCGACTTTGTGATTCCCCTCTGCATCTTCTGTGTGTTTTCCTCCGGATTTCAGCGGGGGTGTCCGCCGCTCTGCTCCCTAAACCGGCCGGCATTAGCTGGTCCCTGGAATACACAATGCGACCTTGCTTCTGTCCCGCGTGTCGGGATGTAACCATTTCCAGCGCTAAAAAATACCCAAATAAAACTCTCTCTACCAGCATGTTAGAGAGGGTGCAGCTTCGACGTGTTACTGTGAGAAAAAAAAACAAAAATAACGTAAATTAAAAATAAGAAGAAGAAAGTAAGAATAGATTGAAACGGCTGTACCAGGCTGCATGCACGACTGGCGCATGCACACTAAAAATGTTAATGTGGCAAATAGAATTTTTGCCATAATCTGCAAGGCAATTACCATTTCTGACAAGAGACAGGCCATCTATCCGTTACCATGAGAGGCCTCCACTATCATTTTCCTAAGGGTGATCTGTGAGTAGCCATATTAATACCACACTTACCAGAGCAAGTCATCTTGCAGCATCTAACCTGCAAACATCCTTAAATGACCTTCCACCATTTACAAAGCTGAAGGTAGAAGAAAGATGAAATATTTTGTGTTTACCTGGATACGTGTAGCTGCAACAATGTTATTAAAGAATCTTAACACAACACAGTTCACTTGATTGGTACCACATCCATCATCCTGTACGTTCATTCCCTCCACCACCAGTAGCCATAGTATGTACCATCAATAAGGTACTCACCTAGGCTACTCTGACAGCACCAACCAAACCCATAATTTAGATAGCACTTCCTAAATTTAGGACATCTGCCATCAGGAAGGACCCTGATTTGGAAATGTATCTTCATTCCTTCAGCAGAAGAACTACAGTAATTCAAGAAGGTGGCTCACACTTCCTTCTCAAAGGCATTTAGGATGTGCAATAAACTTCAGTCTTGCCAACCCTGCTCAGATCCTGAAGATGAATAAATAAAATAAGAAGACATACTAGCATAATTGCAAACTAAACTGAACTTCATTTAAAAAAATAGTTTGAAATAGATGGGCAATCATATACTTAGGTCATTTCCTGATTGGATAAGTGAACAGTTTAGTAAGGAATATAAATGGATTCAGAATAAATTCAATATATTCTGAGGTGAGAATGATGAGAGGAATGGACACAGTTTGTCAGATGAAATTAATGTATAACAAAGTACCATTTAATGCAAACCAATAGCTATTATAAGTTTTTCTTTTTCATTTTATATGAGGGGAGGGGATTGATGTCTTCCTTTCAACTACTTTAATGGTTTTCTGTATTCTATGGCTACCCAGAGAAGACAAACTTCAGAGTTTTATTTTGCATACATACTTTGATAATAAACTGAACCTTTGAACCACCTGAGAAAGTTAATGTACTTATCAAATTTATTGCAATTAAAAAATTCATTTCTGGAATATGGTTATTGTTGGCAATAACTCAAGCTAGTTTTAGACTTACATGCTGCTGTGTTCAATTTTTTAACATGATAGATATGGGTGTGCTGATATTGGATGTGATGACAAAGGCTGACCATCTTCCCATTGGTCGAGTTCAAATAAATGGAATATCACAGCTGTCACCCACCTATGACATTAGTGGATGTTTCACAGTTTTTTCACCCACCTCGGAGAAACTTGGAGAACTACAGGTTAGAAATGTTATCCTCGGTATTTTTGATTAGAAAATATATAAAATTTTACTAACCAAAATTGTTTGGAACTTAGTTGGCGTAGGCCAAAGCAAATAATATTTTGTAATAATTTTGTTTCATTAAAGAAATAACCAGCAAGCTGCAGAAATCACTAATTGTTATTGTGGTGCATTAGAGCTTCCCATATTATTCCACTGAATGAATGACCAGTTGTTGATAGAGTAAGTCGAAAATTTGAGCAATGCATCTAAACATTGACAGTTTCATATCCATGTGAAAACATGAGCATATTTCCTGTGAGATGTCATTTTGTCTATTTGAGCTCTGCTGTAGGTATTTTGTGGCATTTTGGCTTGGGTTGTTTTTGTCCCAGATGGATGGTGAGAAGAGGAGAAAGAAGACTGAGGAGATATTGAAGTTTTAATCAAGTTATATATAGGGTGCCCTTTCTGCTGCTACCACTAACAATGAACATAAATTAATATATATTTACATACTATTTGCATATTTTCTACTCTTAAATTGATAAAGTATAAATTAGATCAAAGAATTGTACATCAAGCAAAGGGCAACTCATTGTTCATTGAGAAGATTGTGGATTTTAATCCTCAAACTAAAAGGGGGAGCTGCTGAGAATATCAATGAATAAAAATGCAATTTGATTGATTTAATCACTGAATCATGGCTGTTGATTTTATCCTTTGATGGAATAAACTTATTTTTTGTCTGATTCAATGTAAGTAATGTATGTTAGAGTATATGTGTTAATCATAGATATCTTTGCTGTTTTGTGAACAAAGTCAATTAATTTGTAGAAGAAAAATGAACTGCTATAGTATTACATGCATCATTATTGTCTCATCTATGGTTAAGTCCTTCAGTATTGTATTTAAATGTGAATTAATAAACAAACACTCTTTTGTTGCCATCATAACATTGAGCGTGCTTGGGTTTGCTTGGCTGTGGGTATTTCCATTCCAGGTGATTGGTGAAAGTAGGAGAAAGGAAGTTGAAATTTTGACATTTTTATCAGGATATTTAAGATTATGAGAGGCTTAAGCAGAAGGGCCAACTTTCAGAGAAATGAATAATGAGTGTAGATTTCAGGTTAATTGATGGTAGAGCAGAGTTGGAACTTGTTTCCTGAAAGTGCAGGTGTAAAAGTGCAAAAGCAAAATAATGATTCTGGAAGAGAGGTCTAGATGAGCAGTAGGATGGGCTGAATGGGTTAATTCTGCTCCTATGTCTTTTGGTCTTAGGATGTCATAACCAAGAAGGTTGCAAGTAGAATTCTGGGATGTCCAAACATGATACAATGAGGAACCTGTGCTGTAAATATCTGTTTCTTCATAATGCAGTTAGAACTCTGTGTGGTTTTCAGATTTGATCACCAGTATGATAAAGGGAAATTAGACTGGTGAAAGAGAAATTAGGCAGGAGGGAGTGTCTCTGGTTCATTTGGTTGCATCCATCCTCGAGTCAAAAGGTCATGGGTTCAGAATTTATGGATGTGACATGAGCACAAATATTATATTGCTCGGGAAGTACTCCACTGGTAAGAGGATTTTGGGCTGAGGTGTCAACACAAATCTCCTTCATCTCTATCAAGTGGAGATGAACCCATGCACTATCATGATAGTGTTGAAGCTCTCCATGGTCACTTGAATTGGTCATTTTAGAACAAAGTACTTACTCCTTTTCATACTTTGGTTTGTGGTTTCCTTTTTCAAAAAAAACATTTCACGAGCTGCATAATGTGAGATTGTGAAAGACTAAAGTGTTCATGTCTGTTTTAGCACATACCATGTTGTTTCATCTCTTAATATATGTAACTAACTGTTATATGTTACTGATGCTGATCATTTAAGTTTATTTATGTTATTGGCATGGTTTCAAGGTATCACTTGCTCTGGAATCTCTACCTGATACTTTTGTTAGTGGCAGTTCTTTTCCAACCACTGTCACGAGTGTGGATGGTGGAGTGTCCATCCAAAGTCCTGCAGCAGCGCATGCTTCAAGAACTGGATCTTTAGAAAATCTTGCTCCTCGTAAATTGTCATTAAGCAGCTTAAGTGGAAAGGAGTCTCTGTCAAGTAGTGCTTCAAATACTCCCAGGTAATAGCAGCAAAACAAATCTTCAGTTTTGTTTTAAATGAAAGTTTAAATAGTGACATTATACTTCAAGATTATATGCATTACAAATAAAGTGGACCAACGTGCCTTTTCCTATGTTCACAGTAGCTTGTATTTCTATAGTAATTTTAGCACTGAGAAAGGATTCTTACTGCTCTTCAATTCTTTAAAATAGAAGTAGATAGGACTGGAATGTGATTATAGAATAGTAAGTAGGAGAAGCATGTTAAACAAAGGGATTCAACAACAGAAAGCCATGATGACTGAAGAACCCTACAGCTCCCTACAGTCATCTAGGCTTCATTGTGAAAGAAGTGAGCTAAATTGAGGAGGTGTGGATGTATTTGAGGAAGGCAGGAAAAATTGGTAGAAACTTTACAAAGGACAGTGGAAGTCAATGGAAACTTGAGTGTTAGTAATTACAGAAGAACATCATGAAAAGAATCTGTGGAAAATAATGTAATCATTACTATCTTTGTAGATAATTAAGAATCCCTGCATTTGGGACACAATTTATAAGCAAACCAAAGAGGAAAATTGATTTTTCACTTTTTTTGTGATGTTTCTCTTGTCCATCCTTCAGAGGAAAAGATCATTTGTACTTCCAGGAAAATGCAAAAAGTCCCACAAAGACAAATATTTCTGAAAGTAATCAACTGCTGAATTCTGCTTCTTTGGCACCCACAAAGACCTCTGACACTGAAAACAAAAGTACGGAGAAACGTGTACTGTCAGCAGAAAGCCATAATACTAAAAATCTAATTTCAGGTAGGTTACGAATTTGAATTCTTATTCAGTCACAACCCAGAACATATTGTGTACTTTATTTGCCGCAGTGTCTGCACTCTTTTACATTTCTTTCTGACCTGTTCTTGTGTTTGGAAATATGAGAGTTCTAGGCTACTGACTTATTTTTCATTTTAGGCATTCCACAACCCAACTAAATGATACTCTTTCATGTTTCCAACAATTGATTCTTCTGAAATCAAGCAATAATTCTTAAAGATTTTGTTTGTAACTTGATCTGAAATTGGTTTTTTAGAACAAATTTGTTGTTACGCTTATATTTTGCATGAATTTAATCCAACAAATGATATACCTGGAAAATTAAATAGGGGTAATCACTTGGTAGGGCATGTTAGAATGCTGATGAACAGAGAGACCTAAAGGTCCAAGTCTGATCCCCTGTCAGTGACAATATTGGACACTAGGCCAGTGAATGCGGCATGTGGCATACTTGCCTTCACAGGCCAGTGATATTATGTTGCGATTTACAAAAAAAAAGATTACACTGCTGTTTCTTCTTTTCATATTTTGGTTTGTGGTTTCCCTTAAAAAATTATTTCATTGGCTGCATAATGTGAAAATGTGAAAGACTAAAGTGTACATGCCTGTTAAAGAAATTACTCAAATACACCACTGGGACATTTTGGGCTTTGAAGTAAAGAGAGCTTGATTCACGACTAGACAGCCCAGTGACCGTTGGGGCACCCTTCGAGAGAAAGGTAGTGCAGTCTTGACCATAATGTCCACCTTCTCTTTCCATGCGGCATAATTAGGCTGTCCATATTTTTTTACCCTAATGCTTGATAGAAGATACGAAGCAGTAGCACCAAAGCCTCCAGGATGCTGATTTTTCTTGATGATGTGGTTGGCACTCTCCTAAAGGGACATGATAGCCCTGCTCTTTTGCTGTGGTTGGTGCTGCTGCGAGGCTGGCCGTGTGCATGCGTCATGGTGTCGCGTCGTGGTTTCCATTAAAGCTGGAATCGGCTCAGGTTGTGGAAAGCGGGGCCTGTTGATTGATGAGTGAGCAATTTTATATGAATATATAACCTTGAACTTTGTGTGCATTCTGTAAGTTAGCGCATTTTAAGTCGACTTAGTCAAAAAAAGTGCTGCTGTAATGCACTGTTTGGGCTAATTGGAGGTCACAAACAGACAAACAGAGCATGAAAATTTTAGTAGTATATAGATATCATGGGGGGTGGAACTGCTGACAGTGGGTTTCGAACTCCAAATAATACAGAGAGCATGGCTCCTTTTATACATGTATCAAACTATTGCAAAAGCAAACTCTGTCGATTCCCTTGTGAATTACAGAAGATAAGCTAGCTTCACATGCAGTTTTCTTGTGATAAGTTATACCCTTAGCAACAGCCAAACTTAAAAAAAAGTCAGTCCTGTGTTTGTCCCATTTGCCCATTTTGTATCATGTGTGTTTGATTGTGCTGAAGAAAGTGCAGAGGGAATTCTATTGGATGTTACCTGGATGGAGAACTTCAGATATAGGGAGAAATGGGATAGGCTAGGCTTATTTTCCAGAGCAAATAGGGCTGAAGGTTGACCTGATAGATGAATACAGGTTTCCCCCCACCATCCGAAGGTAGAGCGTTCCTATGAAATGGTTCGTAAGCCGGAATGTCGTAAAGTGAAGAAGCAATTACCATTTATTTATATGGGAAAAATTTGTGAGCATTCGCAGACCCAAAAAATAACCTACCAAATCATGCCAAATAACACATGAAACCTAAAATAACAGTAACATATAGTAAAAGCAAGAATGATATGATAAATACACAGCCTATATAAAGTAGAAATACTATCTACAATCATTGCTGCACTGTCCACTGTAGCGAAAATCTCACGCAAGCGCTCTTGGCAGGAACACTCTCTCCAGTAACCTTTAAGCTATGAAGCTGCCAAATCATACCAAATAACACATAAAAATACGCAGCCTATATGAAATAGAAATAATATATGTACAGTGTAGTATGTCTTACCGGAATTGGGAAGACAGCACTGAGCACACTGGTGATGGTGTGTTAGGCTGAGTCATTGGAGGTTGGGATGATGCAGTGGTCTCCAACCTCCGGGCCGCAGACCGATACCGATCCGCGAAGAATGCAGTGGTGCAGCAGTAGCCGGGACGCACCCAGCACATCTTTAAGAAAAAAGCCGAAATAAACAAGTTAATTAATTAGGTGCCGCCCAGCACGTAGATGTCAGCCCAGATCAGAGGCGATGCAATAATAATATAGCCCAAGTCCTTGAGTGTCATGTCCTGTAGATTGATGGTACATAGGCTGTTCTCAGCACGCACAAGCCAGCCGCAGTCCGATCATCACGTGCATGTACAGCTGGAGCTTGAAGTTTGTGCAATCTTCTAAACTTATTTGAATGTAGTCTTAAATGCATAGTTTATAATATGTAAATTTGTTCTAAAGAGTATTACAAATTTGGTTGTGGTGAAACTTAATGGATAAACCTTTTGAAAGGTTATAGTCTAGGATTATTCTCACCGATGATTTGGAATTCAATAACTGAACCATTTTAACTTAACAAATAGAAATTTGTTGAAGGAAAATTTGACTGGCAGCCAACTGGTTCCAGAAGTCAAAATACTACCACCGGTGTTCAAATCAAACCAGGTCACTCCGGGAAACATTTCTTGCACGTGCTTCTTTCAGAATGCCCCCTAATATACTTGCTACCTTCTTAATATTTTGAGTACTGTGTCTAGCTATCATTAAAGTGTTAAAAACGATGATGGTGAAACTATTGAGGAAAGCTGCTGTGTTTTGAGTCTAGGTTCTTTTACTTGTATAACATTGTCAAAACTAGTCTTTTCACTCAGTACCTTTAAATTAAAGCTTCGTTGTAAATTCATTATTATAGTAGTGAGAATTCTTGTACTTATTCATTCATTCAATATATTTCTTTTTTGGCAGTTCTTCTAGACCGAGGTAGCAAACTACGAAATGCGATGGTAATTTCTGCAATGAAGACTGCTCCGAACGGTGGATCTGGATTAGTGGACATTTCTTCCTCAACTCATTGTCAGTCTATTGATGTACCAAAATGGAAGTAAGCATAATCAAACTCTCAGTGGTCACCAAGACATTTTGTGCCATAATGAATGTAATTGAATTTTAAACTAATGTGATGTGCATTGAAAAAACAACTTCCTTATGAATTAAGTGTTTTCCTGTCATATCTGTGATAAAACTATCCACTATTGAAAGGAATCTTTTGAGGCAAAGCCCCAGTGGTTATTGTATTATTCTCTTTTAAAGCAGAATTAGATTGATATGAAGCATAACCTGGATTTTTCCTTATTGTTTCCTGCCACTCTTTTTTCTGCATGTGCTATCTCAGCCCAGCCTCAGTCTTTCCAAGGATGGGAAAAAAAACCTGTGATAATTCACCCAGATGTTACAGTTCATGTTTGATGAGGGTTATATCTTTGTTAGGATATGCTGTCAACGTGTTTTGTAATATTTGCATTTTAACAGGTGTCCTGAATGAGGTGAATGAATGAATGGAAATGTTGATTTGAATGATTTTGTTTTCCTTCTTAGCTTTCAATCAGAATCAGGTTTAATATCACAAGCATATGTCATAAAATTTTGTTTTAAGGCAGCAGTACATCGCAATAAAAGAATAAAATATATACAATTAAATTAAGTGGTGCAAAAAGAGAGAAACAAAGTGAGGTAGTGTTCATGGATTCGCTGTACATTCAGAAATCTAATGGTGGAGGGGAAGAAGCTTTTCCAGGATCACTCTGTGTCTTCGGACTCCTGTGCCTCCTCCTTGATGGTAGTAATGGAAGTTGGCATGTCCAGGGTGATGGGGGTCCTTAATGATGGATGCCACCTTCTTGAGGCATCACCTTTGGAAGGCGTTCTCGATGCTGTGTAGGCTCATGCCTGTGATGAAGCTGGCTGAGTTTATAACTTGCTGCAGCGTCTTCTGATCCCACGCAGTGACCCCTCCATAGCAGATGGTGAAGCAACCATTTTTCCACCGTACATCGTTATAAGCTTACAAGTGTCTTTGGTTACATGCCAAGTCTCCTTAAACTCTGAATGAAATATATCCACTGTCGTGCCTTCTTTGTAAGTGCATCAATATGTTGGGCCCAGAACAGATCTTCAGTATGTTGATACCCAGGAACTTCAAACCTTGACCATAGCTAATCCCTTGATGAGGGATGATGATGTGTGTTCTCTTGACTTCTTCTTTCTGAAGTCCACAATGAATTCCTTGGTCTTACTGATGTTGAGAGCAGCTTTGTTGTTTCGACACCACTCAGTAAGCTGATCTATCTTGCTCCTGTACGCTTCTTTGTCATCATCTGAAATTCTACGAACAGTAGTTGTTTCACTGGTAAATTTATAAATGGCATTTAAGTTGTGCCTAGCAACACAGTTGTGGATGTAGAGAGAGTAGAGCAGTGAGCTTAGCATGTGTCCCTGAGTTGCGCCAGGATTGATTGTCAGCGAGGATAGATGTTAATTCTGATCCACATATTCCAATCAGAACTAATACCAGCACTAATAAAGTAGATATAATTTCTCCCGTCAAGCTCTGAAGGCGACTCTCTCCGCCATGAGGAGGTACTTGGTGTCCCTATCCCAGACCCTTCCACACCTTCGGGACACTTTCTTCGCCGTCTGTAATGGTCCTACCCGTTATTTCATCCTCCGTCGGATTCACACCTGCAATCGCCGTTTTTTTGACTTTGTCATGTTAGGCAAAGATTGCAAGATCCTACATCTACGGACTCCAGAGCCTGCCGGCCCCGACGCTAGCAGGCATGAACTTCAGATTGCGGCTCCTGCCATTGATCTCGCCGGCTCCAACACCTCAGGGCATATTCAAAACCTGGACTCCAGCAACGACCATGAACACCTTCACAGCGATTGCGCAACTTCCAACTGCGACGCCAGCCTTGAACTCCAGGCCGGGTCTTCAAGTGCTGCTGTTGTGACTCCCGTCTCCCCTTCCCCCACCGCCACTCCGCAGCCCCATCTTCCTCAGATCCCACCGTCAACTCCTGGGCCCTCAGAGGCTCCATCTTCCTCTCACTCCAACCCTCCCCTCTCCATTGACACCCCCAGCCTCCCCCCTCCCCCCTCTGATCCCAGCTCTCATCCGTGCCGGGTCTTTACCATCCCCTCCGACCTTCAACTGTCGGAGGCAGAATGCTCTGTTCTCAGTAAGGGCCTCGCGTTTGTCCCCCTTCGCCCACACCTCAGCGAGTTCCGTGTTCGCCACGATACGGAACTTTTCTTCCGCTATCTCCGTCTCCGAGCCTACTTCTTCGGCAAGGACTCTTCCACCCCCACCGATGACCCCTTCTCCCGTCTTCAACCCTCCTCTTCTTCATGGACACCCCGCTCTGGTCTTCTGCCTGCTCTGGATCTCTTTATCGCTAACTGCCGACGGGACATCAACCGTCTCGACTTCACCGCACCTTGTCCCCATTCCAACCTCACTCCTTCGGAACGCTCTGCTCTCCACTCCCTCCGCACTAATCCTAACCTTATTATTAAACCCGCCAATAAAGGGGGTTGCTGTTGTAGTCTGGCGTACTGACCTCTACCTTGCCGAGGCACAGCGACAACTCGCGGATACCTCCTCTTATTTACCCCTCGATCGTGACCCCACTAAAGAGCACCAGGCCATTGTCTCCCACACCATCACCGACTTTATCCGCTCAGGGGATCTCCCATCCACTGCTACCAACCTTATAGTTCCCACACCCCGTACTTCCCGTTTCTACCTCCTACCCAAGATCCACAAACCTGCCTGTCCTGGCCGACCTATTGTCTCAGCTTGCTCCTGCCCCACCGAACTCATTTTTGCATACCTCGACACTGTTTTATCACCCCTTGTTCAATCCCTTCCTACCTATGTTCATGACACTTCTCACGCTCTTAAACTTTTCGATGATTTTAAGTTCCCTGGCCCCCACTGCTTTATTTTCACCATGGATGTCCAGTCCTTATATACTTCCATCCCCCATCAGGAAGGTCTCAAAGCTCTACGCTTCTTTTTGGATTCCAGACCTAATCAGTTCCCCTCTACCACCACTCTGCTCCGTCTAGCGGAATTAGTCCTTACTCTTAATAATTTCTCCTTTGGCTCCTCCCACTTCCTCCAAACTAAAGGTGTAGCTATGGGCACCCGTATGGGCCCTAGCTATGCCTGCCTTTTTGTTGGGTTTGTGGAACAATCTATGTTCCGTGCCTATTCTGGTATCTGTCCCCCACTTTTCCTTCGCTACATCGACGACTGCATTGGCGCTGCTTCCTGCACGCATGCAGAACTCGTTGACTTTATTAACTTTGCCTCCAACTTTCACCCTGCCCTCAAGTTTACCTGGTCCATTTCCGACACCTCCCTCCCCTTTCTAGATCTTTCTGTCTCTGTCTCTGGAGACAGCTTATCCACTGATGTCTACTATAAGCCTACTGACTCTCACAGCTATCTGGACTATTCCTCTTCTCACCCTGTCTCTTGCAAAAACGCCATCCCCTTCTCGCAATTCCTCCGTCTCCGCCGCATCTGCTCTCAGGATGAGGCTTTTCATTCTAGGACGAGGGAGATGTCTTCCTTTTTTAAAGAAAGGGTCTTCCCTTCCTCCATTATCAACTCTGCTCTTAAACGCATCTCCCCCATTTCACATACATCTGCTCTCACTCCATCCTCCCGCCACCCCACTAGGAATAGGGTTCCCCTGGTCCTCACCTACCACCCCACCAGCCTCCGGGTCCGACATATTCTCCGTAACTTCCGCCACCTCCAACGGGATCCCACCACTAAGCACATCTTTCCCTCCCCCCCCCCCGCATTCCGCAGGGATCGCTCCCTACACAACTCTCTTGTCCATTCGTCCCCCCCATCCCTCCCCACTGATCTCCCTCCTGGCACTTATCCGTGTAAGTGGAACAAGTGCTACACATGCCCTTACACTTCCTCCCTTACCACCATTCAGAGCCCCAAGCAGTCCTTCCAGGTGAGGCAACACTTCACCTGTGAGTCGACTGGGGTGATATACTGCGTCCGGTGCTCCCGATGTGGCCTTTTATATATTGACGAGACCCGACGCAGACTGGGAGACCGCTTTGCTGAACATCTACGCTCTGTCCGCCAGAGAAAGCAGGATCTCCCAGTGGCCACACATTTTAATTCCACATTCCATTCCCATTCTGACATGTCTATCCACGGCCTCCTCTACTGTAAAGATGAAGCCACACTCAGGTTGGAGGAACAACACCTTATATTCCATCTGGGTAGCCTCCAACCTGATGGCATGAACATCGACTTCTCTAACTTCCGCTAAGGCCCCACCTCCCCCTCGTACCCCATCTGTTACTCATTTTTATGCACACATTCTTTCTCTCACTCTCCTTTTTCTCCCTCTGTCCCTCCTCTGGGTCCCCTCCCGCTCCTTGTCTTTCTTCCCAGACCTCCTGTCCCATGATCCTCTCATATCCCCTTTTGCCTATCACCTGTCCAGCTCTTGGCTCTATCCCTCCCCCTCCTGTCTTCTCCTATCATTTTGGATCTCCCCCTCCCCCTCCAACTTTCAAATCCCTTACTCACTCTTCCTTCAGTTAGTCTTGACGAAGGGTCTCGGCCTGAAACGTCGACTGCACCTCTTCCTACAGATGCTGCTTGGCCTGCTGCGTTCACCAGCAACTTTGATGTGTGTTGCTAGATATAATTTCTAACAGCTTCAAGAAAGTTGATCCACTGTGAGTTTTAACACCAATGTGCTTGGAAGGATGAAAATGTTTAACTGCTATCTACTCTAGAATCAAGTATCTTAAAAAATAGGAACAGGACTAGGCTATTTGGCCTCTTGAGCCCACTATGCTATTCAGAATGATCGTAGCTATTCATCAGATTTTAGTAGTCTGTTAGTCTTCCTTGATCTCTTTAGATATTAGTAGTAACTCTATTAACTAACTTTGTGGTACAGAATACCACAGAGTTACCTTACTCTGCTTGAAGAAATTTCTCCTCATCAGTACCTGTATCATTGAACTGCGATCCCTGATTCTGCACCTCCAACACCAGGAAACATCTTTTGTGCTTTTAGTTTGTCTGATCCCCATTGTGTTTTATAAGCTTCAATGTAATTTCCCTCGTTCTTCTGAACTCCAGCAAATATAAGGTCAATCATCTTCTTGCATCAGTCCCGCCATCCTTGGAATCCGCCTGGTAATCTCCGCTGCGCTCCCTCCGTAGCAAGAATGTTCATCTGATAAAGAGACCATAACTGCACTAAGTACTTGAGAGATAGTCTTGGCAAGGTCCTGTACAATTGTAGTAAGATGTTGCTGTTTCTTCACTGCGCTCCTCTTATAGGAAGGCCAATAGACTATTTGCCTTTTAACTGTCCGTTATACCTGCATGCTTATTTTCATCAACTAAAGCACAATGATAACTAGTCTTGCTACCTCTCCCCCTTTCTACTCACCATTCAGTCTGTTTTGCTATGTTTGCCATCAGCATGGATTTAAAAATTCAACAAATATTAAAACCTAAAAGATAAGCTTCAATGTGTGCAATAGATCACCTTGAGAACCAGAGAGGATGTTGTAAGGATAATTTGATTAAAATCTGCAAGGCTTTACTAACTGGGGGAATTTATTTTAATATTCTGTGCTATAATACTCTATAAGCTTTACAAAATTCTGTCTGTTTTAATAATGTATATACAATAATGCTATTTTCATGAAACTGATGATTAAGTGTACAACTTACACAATAACTTTTAGATTTTTGAATTTAATTACCACCTTCCCATTTCCTGAAACCATAGAAACCATAGAAACTACAGCACAGAAACAGGCCCTTTGGCCCTTCTTGGCTGTGCTGAACCATTTTCTGCCTAGTCCCTCTGACCTGCACATGGACCATATCTCTCCATACACCTCCCATCCATGTATCTGTCCAATTTATTCTTAAATGTTAAAAAAGAACCCGCATTTACCACCTCGTCTGGCAGCTCATTCCATACTCCCACCACTCTCTGGGTGAAGAAGCCCCCCCTAATGTTCCCTTTAAACTTTTCCCCCCTCACCCTTAACCCATGTCCTCTGGTTTTTTTCTCCCCTTGCCTCAGTGGAAAAAGCCTGCTTGCATTCACTCTATCTATACCCATCATAATTTTATATACCTCTATCAAATCTCCCCTTATTCTTCTACGCTCCAGGGAATAAAGTCCTAACCTATTCAACCTTTCTCTGTAACTGAGTTTCTCGAGTCCCGGCAACATCCTTGTAAACCTTCTCTGCACTCTTTCAACCTTATTTATATCCTCCCTGTAATTTGGTGACCAGAACTGAACACAGTACTCCAGATTCGGCCTCACCAATGCCTTATACAACCTCATCATAACATTCCAGCTCTTATACTCAATACTTCGATTAATAAAGGCCAATGTACCAAAAGCTCTCTTTACGACCCTATCTACCTGTGACGACACTTTTAGGGAATTTTGTATCTGTATTCCCAGATCCCTCTGTTCCACTGCACTCCTCAGTCCCTGTATGTTCTACGTTGGTTTGTCCTTCCAACGTGCAATACCTCACACTTGTCAGTATTAAACTCCTGCCATTTTTCAGCCCATTTTTCCAGCTGGTCCAAGTCCCTCTGCAGGCTCTGAAAACCTTCCTCACTGTCTACTACACCTCCAATCTTTGTATCATCAGCAAACTTGCTGATCCAATTTACCACATTGTCATCCAGATCATTGATATAGATGACAAATAACAATGGACCCAGCACTGATCCCTGTGGCACACCACTAGTCACAGGCCTCCACTCAGAGAAGCAATTCTCTACCACCACTCTCTGGCTTCTTCCATCGAGCCAATGTCTAATCCAATTTACCACCTCTCCATGTATACCTAGCGACTGAATTTTCCTAACTAACCTCCCATGTGGAACCTTTTTTGTTTTTTGGATGTGAATAACAGTGAGAGTCAGTAGCCTCACTATTGATTTATCAGTAAATTGCGGCCTAATTTTAACTGTACCTATGATTTTAATGCCTGTGCTTGATACTATAAAGAGAAAATCCTGGAATACACAGGTTTATCAGTTTTTGATGAGCAGAATATGTTAACTGCGTAATTAAAGTTCTGTACCTGGAAGATTTTTTAAAACTCTTAATAAACCTGTCTCTAAATGCCTATTAGAATTGATATACTGCAGATCAGTACAAATGAAGAAGTGAGGAAAAAATTGATGTGCAACTTTACTTGAAATGAAATGTCAGTTTGAATTGAAATTATTTCTCCGAGTGCCCATTTTCCTTAAAAATAATTGTTTTGTATTTTCAGTTATCCAGTTATAGTGTTAGACTTCTGTAGGTAGTTGTGCTTTCATACAAACAGGGAAGAAAAATGATGCTCTATTGTTCAGCATTTATTCCAGTATACTATTGCTCATTTCCTTTCATTAAGGACTGTATAGGAATTGATCATTTTGAATTAGTTTGATTGTAATTTCAATAGAAAGCCAGTCTTCATTTTAATCTTGTTACTAAATAAAATGTGATGAATTTTGAGCAAATAGTATTTTAATGTTAGCTCTTAAAATGATGAATAAGTCCCTTTCTGGACATACTCATAACAGACGATCTCACCTGGTCCCTCAACACCACCTCTTTGGTCAAGAAACCACAGCAGCGTCTCCACTTTCTCAGGAAGTTAAGGTGAGCGAGGCTTCCCACCCCACTATTCTAACCACTTTGTATAGGAGCACCATCAAGAGTGTCCTGACCAGCTGCCTCACCGTCTGGTACAGCAATTGCAAGGCATCTGACTACAAGTCCCTACAAAAGGTTGTGAGGAGTGCCGAGAGGTTCATCTCTTCCATCCATCAGAGATATTTATCAGGAGCACTGCTTACAGAGAATCCTTAGTATTGTCAGTGATTCCTCTCATCTGTCCAACAATCTCCTTGCCCCCCTCTCCCCCCCCCCCACACCATCAAGTGGGAGATATTGTAGTATTAGGACAAGAGCTGTCAGGATGAGAAACAGCTTTCTACCCCAGACCGTAAGACTACTGAACTCCCAGCCACCACCCAGATCTCATCGTATATGAAGTGCTAGTAGTGTTAAACTGTTTACTTTTTAACTTGTGTCCTAAACGTCCCTTATTATTTGTTAATTGTGTTAATATTACTTTATGTGTTGTGTGTATGGGTGTCAGAACAGTTAGTGGAGAGGTTGTGGAGGCCTCAGACGAAGTTAGGAATCAAAGGATTAAGCATGGTGTTGCTAGTGTCCTGAGTTGCATATATTTCAATGCAAGAAGTATCGTAGGAAAGGTGGATGATAGTGCTGAAGATGAGGTAGCTGGTTTACAAACAGAGGCATCATGTAGTGAGGAGAGGCTGTTGATAGGGCAAAATTGTAGTCAACAGGGGGAGTTGCAACATAAAGGACAGACAAAATTGAAGGGTAAATACAGAACTGAAGGTGTTATATTTGAATGCATGCAGCATGCTGACTAAGGTAGATGAACTAGTAGCACAGTTGCAGAGTGACATGTATGATGCTGTAAGGATCACTGAATCATGGCTGAAAGAAGATTATAGCTGGGAGCTTAATGTATTGAAAAGACAGGCAGAAAGGCAGAGTGGGCAGCATTGCTGTGTTGGTAAAAATGAAAACAAATCATTAGAAAGAGGTGACAAAGGGTTGGAAGTTGTTGAATCATTGTGGATAGAGCTAAGGAACTGCAAGGGTCGTAAGAGTGAAAAGACTGATAGGAGTAGTAAGTATGTGGTCTATAAATTACAATAAATTACTATGTTACAATAGTCATGGGGGATTTCAACATGCAGGTAGATTGGGAAATCAGGTCGGTACTGGATTCCGGGGGGCGGGGGGTGGGGGATGTTTCCAGAATGCCTGTGAGATGGCTTTTTAGACCAGTTCGTGGTTGAGCCCGCTAGGGGACAGCTGTTCCAGATTGGGTGTTGTACAATGAATGAGAATTGATTAAAGAGGTGAAAATGATCATAATATGATCAAATTCACCCTTAGGGGAAAGTGATCATGATATGATTGAATTCACCCTGAAACTTGAGAAGCAGAACATAAAAGCCAAAGGGAGGGCAAATAATAGAGCAAAAATTAGTAGAAAATTAGAGGATTGAGAAGCTTTTAAAAACCAACAGAAGGTAACTTAAAAGTCATTAAGAAAATGAATATGGAATGCTAGCCAATAATATTAATAATAATAATAATAATATTAAAGGGGATGCCAGAAGTTTCTTCAGATACACAAAGTGTAAAGAGAGGCGAGAGTGGTTATTGGACTGCTGGAAAACGATAATGGAGAGGTAGTAATGGGAGACAAGAAAATGGCGGATGAGCTGAATAAGTATTTTGCATCAGTCTTCACTGTGGAAGACACTAGCAGTATGGTGGAAGTTACAGGTGTCAGGGGTCATGAAGTGTGTGAAGTTACCATTACTAGAGAGAAGGTTCTTGGAAACTGAAAGCTCTGAAAGTAAATAAGTCATCTGCACCAGATAGTGTACACCCCAGGGTTCTGAAAGAGATGGTGGAAGCATTAGTAATGATCTTTCAAGAATCACTGGATTCTGTTATGCTTCCAGAGAACTGGAAATTGCAAATGTCACACCTCTTTTCAAGAAGGGAGAGAGGCAGAAGTAAGGAAACTATAAGCCAGTTAGTCTGACCTCAATGGTTGGGAAGATGTTGGAGTGGATTATGAGGATGAGGTCTCAGGTACTTGGAGGCACATGATAAAATAGGTCGTAGTCAGCATGGTTTCCTCAAGGGAAAATCTTGCATGACAGATCTATTGGAATTCTTTGAAGAAATATCAAACAGGATAGACAGAGATGAATTGGTTGATGTTGTGTACTTGGATTTTCAGAAGGCCTTTGACAGGGTGCCACACATGAGGCTGCTTTACAAGCTATTAACACATGGTATTACGGGAAAGATTCTAGCATGGATAAAGCAATGGCTGATTGTCAGAAGACAAAGAGTGGGAATAAAGGGAGCCTTTTCTGGTTGGCTGCTGGTGACTTCTGAGGTTCCACAGGGGTCTGTGGGGGATCAGTTCTTTTTACATTATGTGTCAATGATTTGAATGATGGAATTGATGCCTTTGTTGCAAAATTGCAGATGATATGAAGATATGTGGAAGGGTAGGTAGTTTTGAGGAAGTAGAGAGGCTGCAGAAGAATTTAGATTAAGAGCATGGGCAAAGATGCAGATAGAATGCAGTCTGAAAATGTATGGTCATGCACTTTGGCAGAAGAAATGAAAGGGTTGACTATTTCCTAGATGGAGGAAAATACAGAATACTTGGGAGTCCTTGTGCAGGATTCCCTAAATGTTAATTCGCAGGTTAAGTCTGTGTTGAGGAAGGCAAATGCAATGTTCGCATTCATTTCAAAAGGACTAGAATATAAAAACAGGGATGTAATGTTGAGACTTTATAAAGCACTCGTGAGGCTCACTTGGAGTATTGTTAGCAGTTTTGGGCCACTTAGAAAGGATATGCTGAAACTGGTGAGTGTTCAATGGAGGTTCACGAAAATGATTCCAGGATTGAATGGCTTGTCATATGAAGAGTATTTGACGGCTCTGGGTCTGTATTCACTAGTAATCAGAAGAATCAGGGATGACCTCATTGAAACCTATCGAATGGTGAATGGCCTTGATAGAGTGGATGTAGAGAAGGTGTTTCTCATGGTGGGAGAGTCTAAGACCAGAGGACGCAGCCTCAGAATATAGAGGCATCCTTTTAGAATGGAGATGAGGAGGAATTTCTTCAGCCAGGGAGTGGTGAATCTGTGGAATTCATTGTCACATGCAGCTGTGGAGGCTAAGTCTTTATGTGTTTTTAAGGCAGAGGTTGATAGATTCTTGATTGGTCAGGGCATGAAGTGATACATGGAGAAGGCAGGAGATTGGGGCTGAGTGGTAAATTGGATCAGCCATGATGAAATGGTGTAGCAGACTCAATAGACCAAATGGCCTAATTCTGCTCCTATATCGTATGGTCTTATCAGTACTGAGAGGAACATTGTTTTGTTTGGTGGTATACATGTAAATAGTTGAATGGTAATATATAAAGAAATATTACAGAAATATAAAAAGACCAGTGGTGTTAATGATGTTATTTTCTGAAATGTTTGTGTTTATCAATTTATTTTCCAGGTCCATTATAAATGATCACTTAAACCTTTAATTGCATTGTTCATTATTTTTAATCTCCAAGAATCAATATCTTTGTAATTCAACTATCTAAAAGAGCTAAAACATCACTATCAGTCATAACGAAGATTAAATATTTGAAAATAAAGTGAAACCATGTATTGTCTGCTTGATAGAAGTTGCACATGCAAACTGAGAATAAATTAATCGGCAATGCACTCATCAAAGGCTTCAGAGAATGGTTATAATAACTTGCGATTTGCAATGTCATTTGAGCCCTTTTATGAGATTCCTTCTTTAGCATCCTTTATTATTTGTTCATTATCAGCTTGCCACATGTGTGCATCAAGAAAATGACTGATGATGGAAGCAATTCAACAGGCAATTTTTCCACAACAGGACATCACACAGAGTATAGAACATAATTTCAACTATTCACAATACTTGTAATCCAGTGTGAAATTACATATTTAGGAGAATAATCTGAGGTTAATTTGATGTACAAAATATGTTAAGATTGTTACCTGTTGGTCATTTAATTGTGCACACGTTGTGGTGAATATTTGTTATGATGTGTACAGATTTCTGTGCTTTAAATTCTGAATGCCAGCTTTGTGTAAGCTCACAATTATGTTATATCATATTTCTAAATTATTTTTGCATTAAGTTGTTGTTTTCTGAGCCTTTTTTCCCCTTCTTCCTGTCAGAATGCCTCAATCCCCTACTGGAAAACTGTTTCATAATTTGCTGGAATCAGAAGAAATTTCCCCAACTGGAGATACTTTTCTACCTTCTCCTGAACACCCTCTAAAGGAATATTATCCTAACACAGAGGCCACAGCCATCAAGTTGCTCCTTGGGAGGTAAATCCAGGCTTTACTTTATTTGAACCTTGCATTGGTTTCCATGTATTTTTCAAGTGGGTAACAATCTATGTCAAGGATTGAAAGGATTGGTGCACAAGAAAATGGATTCATAATAAATTCAAACTTTGCTTTTATCATTCCATGAAGATTAATTATATTTTATTACAGATTGTTCAGCACCAAAAGGGGTATCTGTAGTTAGATAATGTTAATTTTGTAGGAAGGACAGTTAGGTTGAAATTCTGATTAAGTTAATCAGGTGGTCTTCCCTTGGTTATCCGTCATGTTTGACAATGACAGGAAACTTGTGCAATAGCGTTTATAAAGTGGAAAAGTCATTGTGGTGGGATAGTTCCTCTCTCTTGACCTCAGAAGTCCAAGTCCAGTGGTACGAGCAAGTGTCACAAACTGGGGTCTTCTTTGTTTACAGTGGATGACCATGATGTCTTCTGTGCTTTGTCATGCCCTTTGCTCTTCTCAGAGTGTTGCATTACCATCTTCCTAGCTGTTAGATCTCACTGTAGATCTCATCCGCTCATGTTAGGACAGTTCCTAACTGCCGATTACCCTCTCCTGGTTTAGCAAGCCTGTCGAAGAGGTGTACAGGGGTGTGGCCACTGTCACATGCAAACAGCTACTTGAGTCACAAGTGAGAGCTAGGTGTCTGGTAGGCACCAAAAGTGAGTGAGCTGCCTTTTCACCAGAGATGCTACCCCTCCCTGGACATCCCGTAAACCCCAATCAGATGGTACTGATAAGTATTAAGTGAAATTTAGGCTTCCATTATGATTGGTTGATCAGAATTTTCCAAAGCTGCCTAAACGGATTTTTAACATGATTATTTGTTTACAGTAGCAAATTAACTTGTCAGCCAGCAGATCGTTGGGATGTGGGCGGAAAGAAGCAAATCCAGGGGAAACTCCTGTACACTAAGGTTGTTATAGAAAGAACATGCAAACTCCATTCAGATAGCACTCTAGGTTAAAATTGGATGAGTCACAGGAGATTAACTCCTGCACCTCTATGCTTCTTAGGTATGAAATCTTAAAAGAGGGATGCTGCATTGCAAACCTTTAAAGAAGATTCACAAACTATAGCTTTACTGCAGCATGATGTCCTAATGATTTTCCCAGAAGTTTTAAACTAAGAGACTTGACTTGGGACCTGAAATCCAGCAGTCTAAATTTATCTTGTTTCGTGAAATATACTGTTTCTTGAAAAGAGGGGAGTGTAATGTATTGTGTGAGTATTCGTAGTGTCAGAGTGCGTAAGATGTCAGGACGTGGAAAAAGGGTTTAAAAAAATGGAAGTCTGGTGAATAGACGTTGGTTGTTCAATCTACACCGATGTCCGAGTCACATCAATATTACATGGGTGTCAGAAGAAAACGCGAAAAATAAAAAGGAAGAGAAGACAGGTAAAAGATGTCACAGTTACAGCCACCGTCAAGTTTAAGCCTACAAGGTAATCTTGCTGAAAACTGGAAAATATGGATCCAGAAGTTTGAGCTGTTTTGCACTGCTAGCGGCCTAGCTGAAAAGACGGAGAAAGTGCAATGTGCTACGTTTCTGCACGAAGCGGGAGAAGAGGCAATAAAGGTTTGCAACACGTTTGTCCTCCAAGATGATGAGCAAGAAAAAATTGAAGTGTTGAAAAAAAAGTTTCAAGATTACTGAGAACCGAGAAAAAAACTACCGTTCATCCAACACCGGTTTTTCACGAGGGCTCAAGGACCAATGGAGGCCATAGACGCCTACGTAACAGGTTTGAAGAGCAAGGCAAAAGACTGTGAGTTTGGACAACTGCATGATTCTTTAATACATGACAGGATTGTATGCGGCATACGAGATGATCAAGTGAGAGGCAGATCTTACATTAGAAAAGGCGATTGATGTTTGCCATGCCAGCGAGATCACGTCAAGTCAGATTAAAGTGCTCAATGAAGAGATTGAAGTGCATAAAATAAAAACTGTGAAAACTAACAAGAGTAGGACAAAGCCAGCTCCAAAGGATGATCAAAAGGAAGTTAATTGCAACAGGTGTGGTTATAAACATGGATACAGAAAATGTCCAGCCTTTGGTCAGACGTGCAAGTTATGCCAGAAGAGAAATCACTTTGCAAAGATGTGCAAATCGAAGGAGCACGCAAGGAAAATGCATGCTGTGGAGCAGAGTGAGGGCAACAGTGACATGTTCATTGGCACAGTTGAAGTGGAACAGGAGGTATGCATCAAGAATATTGACAATGCAGAGATGGAGAATGAAGATGATTGGACCCAAGATTGATAATAAACAGGAGGAAAGTGACATTTAAGCTTGACACTGCGGCAAAGTGCAATGTAATGTCGGCAGAAACATTCAACTCACTGGACATCAGAGGAAGGCTGGAAAAATCCACCTGCAAGCTTGTTGCATATTTTGGCCACAAGACGGCGCCACTGGACAAAAAAGCACTCGCCTGTGTGTACAAAGGTCAAAAATGCAAGATCGAGTTTGAAATAGTGCAGCAACATGTTTCAGCAATACTGGGCAAAGCAACTTGCACAAAGCTAGGCCTCGTGAAGCGAATCTATGGTGTTGAAAAAGAAAATGACATTCTCAAAGACTTTGATGACTTGTTTTCTGGATTAGGATGTTTACCAGGGAAACACCATTTCAAGATTGATGCAACTATTGCACCAGTCGTGCATGCCCCGAGAAAGATTCCAGTAGCTCTCGGGGATCGAGTAGTGGAGGAGCTACACAGAATGGAATAGATGGGAGTCATAACAAGACAAATAGAACCAACTGACTGGGTGAATAGTATGGTGACAGTGGTCACAGAAAAAAAGACGAGGATTTGCATGGATCCACAAGATCTCAACCAAGCCATCAAAAGAGAGCACTATCCGCTGCTCACGGTTGAAGAGATTGTCTCCCGCATGCCTAATGCAAAATACTTTGCAGTATTAGACGCAAATCAAGGCTTCTGGCAGATTGAGCTGGATGAAGAAAGTTCCAAATTATGCACTTTCAACACGCCCATAGGGAGATATCGTTTCCTGCGTCTACCCTTTGGGATTTCTTCTGCATCAGAGGTATCCCAGAGATCCATGGCACAAATGATTGAAGACCTGGACGGGGTGGTCAACATCATTAATGATTTGCTGATATGGGGTGATACAATTGAGGAACATGATCAGAGACTGAGGAAGCTCCTGGAGAGAGCACGTGAGTACAACCTAAAACTGAACAAAAGTAAATGTAAGATCAGAACTACAGAGATCAAATACATAGGTCATGTGCTCAGTGCTGATGGGGTAAAACCAGATGATGAAAAGGTCAGAGCTGCGGTACAGCTACCACCACCCAAAGACAAGCAAGAACTATTGAGGTTCATGGGCATGATACAGTATCTTGCCAAATTCATTCCCAACATCAGAGGTCAGCGCTCCACTCCAAAAGCTACTAGAGAGCAACACTGAATGGCATTGGGAAGACAAACAAAAGAAAAGTTTTGACACATTGAAGCAGTTGGTTACCAATGCACCAGTACTCAAGTTCTATGATATCAATAAACCAGTGACGATGTCTGTGGATGCCAGTTCGGAAGGAATAGGAGCTGTTATACTGCAGGATGGGAGGCCTGTGGCGTATGGATCACGAGCACTTACGGACTGCCAACGCCGATATGCTCAAATCGAGAAAGAATTACTCGCCATAGTTTATGGGTATGAGAAGTTCCACCAATATGTATATGGCAAGGAAATCCAGGTTGAGAGTGATCACAAGCCACTTGAGAGCATCTTCAAAAAGCCACTCCACCAAGCTCCTATGAGGCTGCAAAGGTTGCTTCTCAGGCTGCAGAGGTATACTCTCACAGTCATCCATAAGCCAGGAAAAGAACTGTACATCGCTGATGCTTTGAGCCGTGCTTACCTCAAAGAGCAAAAGGAAGAGTTGCTAGGAAGAGAGCTGGAGGTCGGCTGGGTTATACCTCAGCTACCCATCTCTGAGGAGAAGTTGAACATGTTCTGGAAAGCAACTGCAGATGATCCTGAAATGCAAATGCTAAGAGACGTTACAATGAATGGATGGCCAACAGAAAGAAAAGATGTTCCAAAGGAAATGCAGAAATGCTGGACATTTAAAGAGGAAATCAGCTATGCATCAGGACTAATGTCCAAAACGGCAAAGCTCATTGTACCAATCCAAATGAGACAGGAAATACTCAACAGAATTCATGAGTCACACCTGGGTATAGTGAAATGTAAAGAAAGAGCAAGAGACATTCTCTATTGGCCAGGCATGTCAACTCAGATAGAGGACATTGTGTCTCAGTGTGCTGTCTGTAATGAAAACAAAAACAGCAATGCAAGAGAGCCTCTGCTTCCCCACCCACTACCAGGAAGACCATAGGAGAAGATTGGCACAGATCTCTTTCACTACAGTGGTATAGAATATCTGCTTTGTGTGGACTACTATTCAAAATATCCGGAGATCACCAAGTTAAGTGACATGTCCAGTCGAGGTGTCATTACCGCAATGAAGTGGACATTCGCAAGACATGGTATTCCAGATATTGTCGTTGGTGACAATGGTCCACAATATGCCAGTGGTGAGTTCAGAGGGTTCTCAGAAAGCTGGGAATTTCAGCATGTTACTTCCAGTCCAGGGCACGCTCAATCTAATGGACAAGCAGAGAGAACTGTACAAACTGTCAAGAACATGCTCAAGAAGGCACATAGCAGCAACGGTGACCCTTACGTTGCTCTGCTTGAATACAGCAACACACCGACTGAGGGTGTGGGGTTCTCTCCTGCGCAGCTGTTGATGGGACGTCGTCTGAAGTCCAAACTGCCAACATCCACAACTCTACTGACTCCTGAAGGTAATGCTCAAGTACATGACAAGCAAAAGTACAAGCAAATAAAGCAAAAGAGCTACTATGACAGACATACAAGACAGTTGCCAGATCTGCATACAGGTGAAAATGTCAGAATACAGAGAGGGGACACTTGGCAACCAGCTGTGGTTTGCCGAACAGACATCAGCAACCAAGATCCTTCATAGTTCGCACACCGGATGGTAGAGTCTACAGGAGGAACAGGAAGCATCTGCTGAAGACAGGCGAGAGTGAGTTTCCACGTACAGATGCACAGGACATTTCCACAGATACAGACATGGAAACAAGCGACACCAAGAATGATACAGACCCCAAAAACACAGAGGTCACTCGAGAGACTGACACGGATGAAGGTCAAGCACAGTCACAGTTGTATCACACACGGTCTGGGAGACAAGTCAAACTTCCAGCTAGATACAGAGACTAGACATACAGTTTGAGGCAAAGTCACATATGTCGTAAGTTCCAAGGTGTGAAATAAAAGGTTTATTAGTCTATGATAGTAAAAGAAAATACACTGCTGTTAGTATTGTAAAATACAATGCAGAATACAGTACAAGAAGGTAAGATTTTTTTAGTTTATGTCATGGTTGTTGCACTGTAAGAAGGGCATACCTAGAGGCATTGTTTTGGTAATTCACAGTGTTGTAAAAAAAAATCTTGAGAAGGGGGATGTAATGTATTGTGTGAGTATTCGTAGCGTCAGAGTGCGTATGACGTCAGGACGTGGAAAAAGGGTTAAAAAAATGGAAGTTTGGTGAATAAACGTTGGTTGTTCAATCTACAGCGGTGTCCCGAGTCACATCAATATTACAGGGAGGTCTCTTGATAAATGTAGTTAACTTTTATATCAATTCACCATTGTACAAGTATAATGTAAGGAAATTTTATGGTAGAGTCCTCAATATACAGTCACTGGCCACTTTATTATATATCTTGTGTACCTAATAAAGTGACCACTGAGTGTATGTTCATGGTCTTCTGTTCAAGGTGTGCATTCAGAGATGCTCTTTTGCACATCGCTATTGTAACACATGGTTATTTGAATTGCAGTCATCTTCCTGTCAATTTGAACCATGTCATCCTCCTCTTACCTCCTTCATTAATAAGCCGTTTTCCCCCCAAAGAACTGGTGCTCAATAGATATCTTTTGTTTTTCACACTTTTCTCTGTAAATTCTACAGACTGTTGTGTGTGAAAATCCAAGGAGATCAACCTTTTCTGAGATACTTAAACCACCCCGTATGGCACCAACAATTATTCCACAGTCAATGTCACTTAGGTCACATTTCTTCCCTAGTCTGATGTTTGGATTTCTTGACCATGCCTGCATGCGTTTATGCATTGAGTTGCTGCCATATGATTGACTGATTAGATATTTGCATTAACAAGCGAGTATATCTAATAAAGTAGCCACCGACTGTATGTTCAAAATATTTTTAAGCATAAAAACAGTTAACCAAGAGACTTTTACGTTTCTTGGATTCACCAGCTTTAATTTGAACTTCAAAAACAATGGGACATTAGCATTGTGGATTTACCATCCATTTCAGAATATGCTGATTTTTCAATGATGTTGAAGTCATTGAAGCAGTTTACATAAGAGATAATCAATGCACAACATAGGTGTTGCATCTGAACAACAAAATCAAAATTAACTTCACCATGATAATAAAAAATATTCAAAACTTACGAATGAAATGTAGTAAACTCTTGTCATTTTGGCAAAACCCCAATAACTAAAACACCTTTCTTTCATATTCTGTCTGGCATTTTTATCTACAGTACTGACTCCATCCCTCACAATTACTGGCGTGGTATACATTCCCCTCCAGAGTCTTTATCTGGTGGAAGTAGTATTCTTGATGCAAGCGAATTGAACGATCCTCATTATGATAAGAGTCTGCTGGAAAACCTCTTCTACAAGGATCCTGTAAGTTATAAAGCTGAAAAGGTTCCAAGATTTACCACAGCCTAACTAGTGTTAGCATGTTTTGATTTTGAGATTGCTAATATTGATCACATCACATATCATGAATCTGAGTTTTGTATTAACATGAGAAATAGTTGGAATACTTAAAATTGATTTGCTCCCATTTTTATGTTATTGCCCATGTACTAATCAAGCAACTGTGGTTTGGTACCTTTCATAAAGCAGAAAGATGTTGGTGCACTGAGATTAATTGTTTTGCATAATGGGTAATGCTAATATGTGGAAGACATTTTGCTCTAGTACTCACAAATAATTCCTTCAAGCGATGTAAAGGAAATGCATTCTTGAAAACATTGCTAAGGAATATTGGTTATCAATTGGAAGTTCAGAGGGGATCTTCTGAATGATGTTAGAGCAACTAAAATGTGACATGTCAAAAGTGAAAAAGGAACTCTTGATAGATATGATCTGTTTCAAGAAGACTAGAATATAAAAGCAAGGATGTAATGCCAAGGCTTTATAAGGCATTGGTCAGACCTCATTTGTAGTATCCTAAGCAGTTTTGGATCCCATATCTAAGGAAGGATGTAATGGCATTAAACCTCCAGAGGAGGTTTACAGGAATGATCTGGGAATGAAAGTGCTAATGTACGTGGAATATTTGACCATAAGACCAAAAGATATAGGAGCAGAAGTGGGCCATTCAGCCCATCGAGTCTGTTCCACCATTCAACAGTGGGCTGATCCAATTCTTCCAGTCATCCCCCCCTCCCCTGCCTTAACCCCATACCCTTAAATGCCCTGGCTAATCAAGAACCTATCTATCTCTGCCTTAAATACACCCAATCATTTGGTTTCCACAGCCACTCGTGGCAACAGATTCCACAGATTACCACCCTCTGACTAAAGTGATTTCTCTGCATCTCAGTTCTAAATGGACGCTTTTCAATCCTGAAGTCGTGCCCTCTTGTCCTAGAATCCCCTACCATGGGAAATAACTTAGCAATATCTAATCTATTCTGGCCTTTTAACGTTGGGAATGTTTCTATGAGATCCCCCCTCATTCTCCTGAACTCCAGGGAATACAGGCCAAGAGCTGCCAGGTGTTCCTCATACGGTAACTCTTTCATTCCTGGAATTATTCTCGTGAATCTTTGAATCCTCTCCAATGTCAGTATATCCTTTCTAGAATAAGGAGCCCAAAACTGCACACAATACTCTAAATGTGGTCTCACGAGTGCCTCAACATCACATCCCTGCTCTTATATTCTGTACCTCTAGAAATGAATGCCAACATTGCATTCACCTTCTTCATAACCGACTCAACCTGGAGGTTAACCTTTAGGGTATCTTGCACAAGGACCCCCAAATCCCTTTGCACCTCCGCACTTTGAATTCACTCTCCATCTAAATAATAGTCTGCCCGTTTATTTCTTCCACCAAAGTGCATGACCATACACTTTCCAACATTGCATTTCATTTGCCACTTCTTTGCCCATTCCCCTAAACTATCTAAGTCTCTCTGTTTCCTCAGCACTACCTGCTCCTCCACCTATATTTGTATTATCGGCAAATTTAGCTACAAAGCCATTAATACCGTAGTCCAAATCATTGACATAAATTGTAAAAAGCAGCAGCCCCAACACCAACCCCCATGGAACTCCACTGGTAACCGGCAGCCAGCCAGAATAGGATCCCTTTATTCCCACTTTCTGTTTTCTGCTGACCAGCCAATGCTCCATCTACACTATTTAGTTCCCTGTAATTCCAGGGTCTCTTATCTTGCTAAGCAGCCTCATGTGTGGCACCTTGTCAAAGGCCTTCTGAAAATCCAAGTACACTACGTCTACTGCATCTCCTTTGTCTACCCTGTTTGTAATTTCCCAAAGAATTGCAGTAGGTTTGTCAGGCAGGATTTTCCTTTCAGGAAACCATGCTGGCCTTGGCCTATCTTGTCATGTGCCTCCAGGTACTCTGTAATTTCATCCCTAACAATCGATTCCAACAACTTCCCAACCACTGATGTCAGGCTAACAGGTCTATAGTTTCCTTTCTGCAGCCTCCCACCCTTCTTAAATAGCTTAGTAACATATGCAATTTTCCAGTCATCCAGTACAATGCCAGAATCTATCGATTCTTGAAAAATCATTGTTAATGCCTCCACAATCTCTCCAGCTACTTCCTTCAGAACTCGAGGGTGCATTCCATCAGGTCCAGGAGATTTATCCACCCTCAGACCATTAAGCTTCCTGAGCACCTTCTCAGTCGTAACTTTCACTGCACGAACTTCACTTCCCTGACACTCTTGAATGTCCGGTATACTGCAGATGTCTTCTGCTGTGAAGACTGATGCAAGATACGCATTCAGTTCCTCTGCCATCTCTGTGTCTCTCATTATGATATCTCCAGCGTCATTTTGTATTGGTCCTATATCTACCCTCGGCTCTTTTTTACCCTTTATATACTTAAAAAAGCTTTTAGTATCTTCTTTGATATTAGTTGCCAGCTTCCTTTCATAATTCATCTTTTCCTTCCTAATGACCTTCTTAGTTTCCTTCTGTAAGTTTCTAAAAGCTTCTCAATCCTCTTTCTTCTCACTAGGTCTGGCTTCCTTGTATGCCCTCTCTTTTGCTTTCACTTTGGCTCTGACTTCACTTGTCAGCCATGGTAGGATCCTTCTTCCCTTTGAAAATTTCTTCTTATTTGGAATATATTTGTCTTACACTTCCCTCATTTTCTTGCAGAAACTCCAGCCATTGCTGCTCTGCTGTCCTTCCTGCAAATGTCCCTTTCCAGTCAACTTCAGCCAGTTCCCCTGTCATGCCATTGTAATTTCCTTTATTCCACTGAAGTACCGACACATTGGATTTTGTTTTTTCCCTCTCAAATTTCAATGTGAACCCGATCATGTAGTGATCATCGTTCCCTAAGTGTTCCTTAATCTTAAACTGTCTTATCACCTCTGGATCATTGCACAACACCCAATCCAGCACAGCCAATCCCCTTGTGGGCTCATCAACAATCTGTTCTAAAAAGCCATCCCTTAGACATTCTACAAATCCAACCAGTCATCCTGATCGCCAATGAAGTCTTTGAAGTTTTCATGTGACTGCACAAGTTTCCTCCGACATCCCAAAAATATAGTAGGTTAATTGGCCTTATAAATTACTTTGCATGTAGGTGAATGATAGAACCATGGAGGGAGCTGATGGCTCTGGGATTTTACTCACTGGAGTTTAGAAAGATAAAGGGGGATCTCATTGAAACCTACTGAATATTGAGAGGCCTTGATAAA
The DNA here is from genome assembly GCF_030028105.1 of Mobula birostris. Classification (NCBI taxonomy): domain Eukaryota; kingdom Metazoa; phylum Chordata; class Chondrichthyes; order Myliobatiformes; family Myliobatidae; genus Mobula; species Mobula birostris. Next base: position 27,297,378 of record NC_092376.1, read on the forward strand.
GAGGATATGCAGAGGATGTTTCCAATAGTGGAAAAGTCCAGACCAGAGGGCGCAACCTCAGAATAAAAAAAGATCCCTATAGGACAGAGATGAGGAGGAATTTCTTTATCCTGGGGGTGATGAATTCATTGCCACAGACGGGCGTGCAGGCCAAGTCCTTGGGTTTTTTAAAATGGAGATTGATAAGTTTATTTATTGAGATACAGCTTGGAATAAGCCCCTTCAGCCCCTTCTGTCGCGCTACCCAGCAATCACCGATTTAACCCTAGCCTAATCATGGGACATTTTACAATGACCAATTAACCTATCAGCCTATTAACCTTTGGACAGTAGGAGGAAACTCACACAGTCACGGGAAGAATGTACGAACTCCTTACACACAGCAGTGGGAATTAAACCCTGGTCGCTGGTACTGTAAAGTGTTGTGCTAAGCACTATGCTACCAGGGTGTCAAAGGTTATGGGCAGAAGACAAGAGAATAAGGTTCAGAGGGAAAATAAATCAACCATGATCAACTGGCAAAGCAGTCATAATGGGCCAAATAGTCTAATTCTGCTCCAAGGTCTTATGAGAAATTCTGGCTGTTTAGGAGTGGAAGTGATGTGAAATAAAAATTATGTGTTTGCATTGGCCAATGTGTGTTGATATGCATGATATTTAATTTGTAGTACTTTTACTTGCATAATAAAACTAAATTCAAGAGTATTAACAATTGTACTGTCTGGCTATGTAGCTAGGCTTTTTTTTGCATAACTGGCAATGACATTTTAAATACTTTGAAGAATTTGAGGCAGCTGAACTTGCAAGTAGTCAATTGCAGCACAACATACTATGGACTAATGAACCACAACACTAAAATTAGTTAGATTTTTAAACTAAACATTCCTTGTAACTAATTTGTTTGAAATAATACAGTAAAATTAATATAGAACTGAAATATTAGTGAATTGAATTGTTTCATGTTTCCATTATTATTTCAGATTTTATATAGAATGCAAAATGGCTGTTCATGCTGTATGCTTTACAAGTCTAAATTGTGAAGCTTTGTTATCAGTATTAATACAGTGAAATTTAGTTCTTCATGTGCGCACTAATTTCTTATCCGTTTATCGTTCCTTGTACATAGAATTATGAAAGTAGTGTAAGTGATTTTACAAGTGAAGATGAGGAATTAGTTACTTCAGAGAAAAAACTGGGGACTCAAGCCCTCTGCAAATCTGATGCCCTTAACCAGAACAGATTATCCGATGCACCAGATTTGAATCAAAATAAAATGCAAATGTCATTCAGGTAAGCTAGTGCTTCAGAGGCATATTTAATATAGTTACTTGTATGTTTAATGTATGTAATGTGATTTTCTACAGTTGTTCTTAACTCCCACTGCCAGAATCATTTAACCAGTGATTGGAATTGCTTTTGTTTGTTTGTATGTGAGCATTCCTTGAGGATGATCTTTGCACTGACAATAAAGCTGTTCAGCTACCTGTTCCCCTTCCACATTGTTCAAGTTCCTTTCTTGTCTGACCTTGACAATTAACCACTCTATTATTTATTGAATTTTACTAGCTTTTACATTACAATTTTATCCATGTACTCCTATGAAAAGGAATTGGATAACTAAGTAAAAAATGAAAAGGATATGTGTTATTAGACTTCTTCAATTAATAAAGATCTAATGTGCCAAACTTTAGAGTCCATTGATGAATCTTTATCATTCAATTGATATACCCTATAATGGGTTAAGGAACTGCAGCTTCTCTCATACAGATCCTCCCCCGGTTATGTCAGGGTTCTGTCCCGTTCATTATCCAAATAGTTCCTAGGTTGAAAATGAACAGTTCAGCTGGCCTCACTGCCTCAGTTAGTCTGCTCGGCTCATTAGGTTGAGGGAGCAAAGGCAAGCAGAAATCCCCTGTTTCTACCCAACACAAGATACCTGTAACTTTGCAGCTGGCGGCAAATCCATTCCACCTGTCTCCCAAACGTTCAGTTGTATGTTCTTGGCTGTGCTTAGTTCAGGCATGTGTAACCTGCTGAAGACCTGTATACAGAAAAGCAGTTCCTTTTGAATTTTCCAAGCTAATGTATTAGGGCTGAATGTGATTTTTTTTTTTTTACTAGATGTAGAACTTCAATGGAAACTACCACAGATAATATGGATGAAAACCAACAAACATTTTAAAAATTAAAAAAATTTATATTACGGGAAATACTCAACAGTTTAGAATCTATCTCTGAAGAGAGACACACACAGTTAATATTTAGCTAAGACCATCTATCTTTCATTGATTTTTTTTTATAGTTATTCTATAGATTTATTGAGTATGCTCGCAAGAAGGTGCATCTCAGGATTGTTTATGGTGACGTATACTTTGATAATAAATTTACTTCGAACTTTATCAAAACTGAGGAAGATGATGAGTTCTAAGATGCAGAGAAAGTGAGAAATGAAGAGTCTGTTACAGGAAAGATGGTACAAAGATTAAATGTGAAAAGAAATAATAGATGTGGAACAAATAAGGGAATAAAATATCAATCAAGGTGCATGTTTTTTGCATTTAATTTTTGTCTATTTCTGTGAGGAAATACCTTGATATTTCTATTGATTTAATTAAGTTACTGTACATTTATAAGTTCTTTAGAATGAAAATGTTTTTTCTCCTTTTCTAGCAATCATCATCTACATGTCATACTGTCCTTGTGTAAATAGTATGAGTTTGGTGGGGAGGATGAATCAAAATGCTGTACCTTACTGATGTTATAATAATGTAACTGTTGGATTATAATAACTCACCAGGGGTTGTATACAAGCAAGTTGCTACTGACATTTAAAATTAGGAATTCTGTTTTCCTTTCATTTCTGGAGATTGGTGTAATTGTAAAGGTCTCTATTGAATTTAGTTAATTGTTACACAAAGGATATTCTTTACACGTTCTTCTTCATCCATTTAGTGTATTGTTACATCATGCTTTTATTCACTGATCCTGCATTTGAGAATCACCCTTTGTAGAGACAGAGAAGAATTGCACATGTTTAACTTTTTAAGCTGCATATATTTAACACTTAACTAATTTCTTAACGCCTACAGTTGCCATCGACAACATCCTGTATTGGACAAAGAACAGGAGATACCTACTGTTGAGTTGAGTGTAGATAGACTTGCTCTGCTGGGGCGCATTCATTTGGCTCGTGTTATGATTGAAACATTAAAGCTTCCTTCAGAGAGCACTCATACAACTCCAAAAGAAAAGGGCAGCAGAGGAAAGCCACCTCGACCTGTTTCAGGAAGGAAATGGTAATTTATTTTTTTTTTAAGTGCATTAATTCAAGGGATGTGGGCTTCACAGGATGAGCCAACATTTAGTTGCCTATCTCTAGTTGCTCATGAAATATCACAGTTCATATGATTTTTATCTTCACTTCTAAGATATGTTGCTGGCTTGGTATTTTTGAGTGTTATTGCAGTCATTAGTATTTTGCTTGAATTATGTGCTAACTTCAGTGTATAATTTAAAACAGTAGGAGGATGCTGCATTATCACAACAGCAGATGGTGCTGAACAAACAGACTGCTTTCTCAGATTTCTCTAGTGCTATTACAACTGGCCTCATTGTAGAGTCATAGCATGAAACCGGCCTTATGGCCCAACTTGACCATGCTGACCAAGGTGCCATCTAGAGCAAGTCCCATTTGCCTGCGTTTGGCCCATATCCATCTAAACCTTCTTTAACCATGAACCACCTTCTGTGTGAAAGATTTTCCCCTCAAGTCCCCTTTACTCCTTTCCTCTCTTGCCTTAAAGCTAATATCCTAATTTAGACTCTCCTATCCCAGAAAAAAAGACTTTGATCATCCACCTTAATCAATGACACTCATGATTTTATAAGTATCGATATGGTCACTCCTCAGCCTCCTTCACTGCAGGGAAAACAGTCCCAACCTATCCAGTCTTTCCTTCTAACTCAAGTCCTTCAGTGCCAGCAAAATCCTTATCACTCTTTTCTACACCTTCTCTAGACTGTTCGCATCCTTCCTACAGTGGTGCTAGAAAGTTTATGAACCCTGTAGAATTTTCTCTATTTCTGCATAAATATGAACTAAAATGTGATCAGATCTTCACATAAGTCCTAAAAGAGAACCCAATTAAACAAATAACACAAAACATTATACTTGTTCATTAATTTATTGAGAAAAATTATCTAATATTACATGTATTAGTTGGAAAAAATATGTGAACCTCTACAAAAGCTATTTGGAGTCAAGATATTCCAATTAATGCAATGAGATCGGAGGTGTGGGTTGTAGAGGTGCCCTGCCCTATAAAAAAAGACACACAAAATCAGGTTACTGACAGAGCCAGCTCTTCTCAAGAAAGATCTGTTTTATGTGCAGCATGCCTCGATCAAAACAATTTTCAGAGGACCTTAGAAGAAGAATTGTAGAGGTACATGAAGCTGGAAAAGTCTGCAAAAGCATTTCTGAAGATCTGATGAGTGTCCATCAGTCCACAGTAAGAGAAATTGTCTGCAAATGGAGGAAATTCAGTACTGTTGCTACTCTCAATACGGATGGGCATACTACAAAGACTACACAAAGAGCACAACATCCATTCCCATGTGGAATTTAAAATGCCAGAAATTCCACATGGAATTTCCAAGTGGTCACCCATTTTAATTCCACTTCCCATTCCCATTCCAACATGTCAGTCAGTCCATGGCCTCCTCTATTGTTGTGATGAGGCCACACACAGGTTGGAGGAGCAACACCTTATGTTCTGTCTGGCTAGCTTCCAACCTGATGGCAAGAACATCAATTTCTTAAACTTCTGGTTACGCTCCCCCAACCCCTTTCACCAATCAACTTCCCAGCTCTTTACTTCACCCCTCCCCCCTTCCTGGTTTCACCTATCACCTTGTGTTTCTTTCTCCCCTCCCCCACATTCTAACTCTGATGCTGCATCTTTTTTTTCTCCAATCCCAATGAGGGGTCTCAGCCCGAAACATCAACCATATTCTTTTTCATAGATGCTGCCTGGCATGCTGAGTTCCCCCAGCATTTTATGTGTGTTACTTGTATCCTGAGGTCTACTATCTATTCTACAACACTTCCCTGGGGCTCCTGTCTATGTTCTCCCTTGGATTAACTTCCCAAAGTGCATCACATCATGCTTGTCTGAATTAAATTCCATCTGCCATTTGTTCACCCACTTAACCAGTTGATCTAGATTCTGATGTAACTTTAGACAGTCCATTCTCACTGTCCAACATACTTTTATTGTGGAAGCAGTCAAGAATGTGAAAGATAGAATGTATTCAATTTATAATTTGGCAGTTGTGAACAAAATGTATTTTATATCTTCTGTTGTCAAACACATTTCCCCAATCCATGTATTTATGATATTTTGCAACCTAGTCCAGATATTAAAAAATATTTCTTGTTTCTGCCCACCTATGGCTCACACAAACACCGATAGTAAACTTGATTGTGCAGCGGATTGCAATCCAGGTAGAGATGCAGCACCTATGGCTTTTGAATTCCTGTAAAAAGTGTAGTGTCCACAGTTTGTTGCAGGTCCATTGTTGACGCACTAATTCCACACCAGGCAAATAAGTGGTGCCCATAGTACTGTGGAGTTCATAAAATGAGGCAGATAGAGGTTTGGTTGGCAGAACATGCAGGACTACCCACCACAGACTATTCCGGCAGAGACCCAGCACCCAGACTGAAGTTCAGGTAAAGTAGCAATACCCAAAGAAGACTGGAGGACAGGCAAGGGAAGAAACAGCAGTCGTTGCAGACTCCATGCCAGGCAGAGATGAATCAAGTGGAAGATTCCTTAATGTGTCTGACTTGTTTCAGTAATGAAGATGCTTTGGAGAGAGTTAGGAAGAGGAACCCAAAATTATCTTTTCAGTTACAACTGGCCATTTCTTCTTCCTAGAAAGTTGGCAATAGCAGTAGTTGATGCTCTCCTACTGTTATTCATTGCTTGACATTTAGAAAATTATCTGAAAATATCAAAGTTCTTGCATAAATATAAGTGTCTCTTTCAAAATAATTTGTATTTTTTTTCTGCCAGCAACAGCACAAATGCACTAGATTCTTATCTAAGCCACATACACAAAGTGCCAGAGGAGCTCCACAGGCCTGGCAGCATCTATGGAAAAGAGTAAAGTTGACATTTCAGGCCGACACCCTTCAGCTGGAATCTTCTACTTGTCTAATCTGTGTTGAGTGTGGAATGGCCACTGTTTCTTCTCTTACCTATTCTCCAGTCTTCTTTGGGTCTTGGCCTGAAATGTCGACTGTACGCTTTTCCTTAGATGCTGCTTGGCCTGCTGAGTTCCTCCAGCATTTTGTGTGTATTGCTTGGATTTCCAGCATCTTCAGATTTTCTCTTGTTTGTAATTAGATTCTTATCCAAGCAACACACATCAAAGTTGCTGGTGAACGCAGCAGGCCAGGCAGCATCTCTAAGAAGAGGTACAGTTGACGTTTCAGGCTGAGACCCTTCGTCAGAACACACCAGCAACTTTGATGTGTGTTGCTTGAATTTCCAGCATCTGCAGAATTCCTGTTGTTTGAGATTCTTATCCAGTAGTTTCATGTCTTTACGTCTTTGACTTAGTACTATTTCTGGATTTATAGCAGTGTCTCTTGCATTGTTGCTGGATGGCTGAAACAATGACGGACGGTGCACCGTTAGATTAATTCTCTTGGTAGGTTATGTCCCAGGATTTCTGGCTGTAGAATAACTTTGAGGTAGATAATGTGATCATCTGGGATGAAGTGAGTAAAATGTTATGTAGTGATAATGTTTGGATGTTTCTGTAGAGAAGACATTGACCACAATCAATACAAGTAAGTATTAGCATTAAAGACTCAAAGCATTCTTTGAGAAGCCTAAGCTACTTTGATTTGTAGAAACAAATTTTTTTGTAGATGATATTCTATTTCTTATTTTTGAAACCAGGAAACAAAACTTTTGTTAGTTTCAGAAAATGTGTTTTTTCTGATGCAAGGTCTGTTATCCAGACAACTTGAATTCACTTGACAAGAAATAATTGTTTTATTTCTATTTTCTTTTTATTTACTTGTCTTCAGCACGTATATTGTTGAGTATAATTTTCCCATGGCCACAACTTCAAAGAGTGGAACGCAAGAGCTTTCCAGGGGATCTGAAATTACAAGAGTAGCTTCCAGCAAAGTTACAAAGGAAGGTAGGATGAATGGACAAAAACCTCTGTGCCATTTAATTAAAAAGAGAAATCAAGTAAGTTAACATTGTTCTACAGATTGATTGTCTTCCATCTGTTTCCTGAACTTATCTATGTCACTTGAAGCTTTCGATTTATTCTGATAAATTCTCAGTGTAAAAATATGAAGACCCTATGTTCCTTTGTTCTGCATTCATTCTGTCAGTGAGGTCTACGATTAGATGAAGTATACAGAGTACTCTGGCTCTAGTCTAGCTATTGTTTAATACAAGCACAATGCAACTTCCCTGTGCTGTTATTCTTTGCTCATCCAAAAAAGCATAATTATCTAAAAGGCCATTTTTTTCACCCAACTAATCATTTAGATTTCTAATTATATAGAAAATTGGTTGAAATTTACGTTTGTACATGTACTTCCTAACGTAGTTGTAGTTTGTTGGGGGTATGAAGAGGAGAAAAAGCTGTCCTGTGGGAAAAAAAATCACTCTTGGAATCCTCCAGCCAGGTTAAATCAAGGTAATCTTGTTACATATTGGATAGCATACCTTATAGTAATAATGAAAGAAACAAAATTTTGTAGACAACCTGGTGTTATCTGGAAGGGAGTAAAATGAAAATTACTGCTAAACTATCATGAATTGAGTGAAAGAGTAGTAATGCAGAAGGTAACAGTGAGAATTTATGAAAATAAATTTATTTGGATAAACAAACACTGATATTTTAAAAATTATTTAATGATTTTCCATTTTCTGTAGTTGTAAATTTCCAGCAACGGTTTGTTTTTCCCATCTCTCTTGATGGATTGATGATAAAGCATTGGTGGAACTCCAGTCTTGTGTTCAACATTTACTCTAAGAAGATGACACAGAAAAAGGTTAGAGTTTAATTATTTTAGTTTGCTTTCAAAGTAAATCTTTTCATCGTATTTCTTTGAGTAGGGGAATGACCTAATCTGAATTTAGACCCTATTATTTAAAAAGATAAATCATTTGACAGCTGGTGGGCAGAAGGGCCCATTTTCTTGACTCCATGACACTAACAGCTCGGACTGGTGAGGTTTTTATATTGAACATCACCAACTCCGACCATTAAGGTTGTTGCCACTGTCACTTCTGAACTATCTCAAAAATGAAATGTTAATCTTTCAAACAAGTTTGGAAGCTATCTGAAGGAAAAATATGTGGAAAATTTTGTTTAACTGCTTCCATTTCCTCAGTCTATTTCAGAGAAAAATACAGCACAGGGACAGGCTCTTGGGCCCACAATGTTATGCCGAACCAACTAAATTAGTAATCAACTGGCTAACTGAACCAATATCTTCTACCTACACAATGTTCAAGTCCTTCAATTTTCCTCGCACTCATGTGCCTATGTAAATGTCTGTTAAAAGTCCCTAACGTTTCTGTCTCTGTGACCACCCGGGCACATATTCCAGGCACATATTCTCTGTGTACAACAAAAAAACTTGCCTGTCACATCTCCTTTGAAATTACCTCCTCTCACTTTAAATGCATGCTTTCTGCATTTAAAGCTATATAAGCCCTGGGAAAAAGGTACTGTCTGTCTTCTCTATCTATACCTCTCATAATCTTACAAAACCGCTATCATTCACTCCCAACCCTTCGGCACTCCAGAAAAAATAACCCAAGTTTGTCCATCCTCCCATTTCAGCAGGTGCCCTCTCATCCAGGCAATCTCTGGTAAACCTTTTCTGCATCCTCTCCAAAGTCTTGACATCCTTCCAGAACTGTATGGAATACTCCAGATTCGGCTTAAGTAGAGTTTTATAAAGCTGCAACATAACTTCCCGACTTTCGAACTCTAGGCCTCAACTAACAAAGGCAAGCATTTCGACCTGCTGTTACTACTGGAAGGGAATACACATCTCAGCTTGGTCTACAGCTGTAATGAGTTGCTTAGAATTCAACATGCCTGATTTAATCAAAATTATTAATAAACCTTTATTTTGAAGCAGATTATTTTCTTTTGTTGATCTAATAAAGCTTGGTATGGCACACGAGATATTCTTTTGTCATTTTATGTGTATGTTGTTGCTATCCTGATCACTTTTGGCCATGCAAATTCAAATACCTGAACAGCAAGTCTGAATTTCACTTGGGTCTCTACTGTGTTCTTTTATCTAGCCACAAGGAGGCACCAGTAGGTAAACCAAAAAACAGAATTTTTTCTGATTTCCTCCTTTTCCCTTTTAAAATGTATATATTTTAACAATGTATTATACTGCTGTAGAAATATTTTAAAGTATGTAAAACTATTTGTATGGGTAATTCTAAACTCTTTTTCTTCACTGAAGCCACTTTTGATCGGTTCAGCTAGTCTTGCCCTTCGGACCATCATTCAATCAGATTTATTAAGTATAACTAGCGAATTACCTGTGAACATGTGTGACAATAAGGAAAAGCAAGAACAGATTGGTCCTTTAAAGGTAAACTTTAGTACGAATTGTGCAGTAATTGATAGGAAAAATTGAAGGTCATATCTGTTGGCTCTCATAGTTGCTGGACAAAATATGATGCAGACTGTTAAAAGGTTTATAAGTTCTGGTGATTAACAACATCTAGCACACTATTTATAATTTCAGTAATATTGGCATATCATAAATAATTTTGTTATTATTTGGAAATGTTTTCAATGTGTAAGAGCTCATAGTAAATTAGTTAATACGACTTTTGTAAGCTTAGTTAATAGATTAACTGATGTATGATGTGAGTACAGAATATGAAGGGTTTGATTTGCATAATTTGCATTGCGTTAGTTGATTTCTGAAGGGTGGCTATGTGAAAACTGTCACGGTTCATGCTGTTAGATTAGGGAAAGACAAATTAACCAATGTTCCTGAACCAGACATGGTTGAGGAGCCCTGCTTTGAAATGCAATTCTTCAGTCATTAATCAGCAATGGGATTGACTGTGTTGCCTTGTTGATTAAAATTACTCGCTTGAGCATTTTCTCTTCTCTGGAAGACAAATAGTATTCCAGCAGAGTGTCAGTTTCAGAAGATACTAAATTAAATATACTAGAATATCTGAAATATTAACACAGGAATCTCAGAAAGTCTCTTGATTTAGGTTGAATTTATTGTGATCTAATTTCATTTTTCCTTGTATTAACATTTGGTAGGTATCCATGGAGCTGGCTGCTGACAACAAAGATTTCACCAGTGCTAATGCCAGATCAGCTGCTTCTCCAAAGGCTGTTTATACTGTTTCTAGCCCAGGATCAAAACTCCTGTCAGCTCACAATGTTGTTGATGTATGTCCAATCGATCTGCAGGCTCGTGAATTAGTCAGCAAAGGAAATACTGAACCTCAGTTGAAGCAAAGTCATACAAAGAATGCTTCCCGAATTTACAATGCAGACCATCACCATCTTCCCTCTGTACCTGCAGCACCAATTTCAATAGGACAGTTTAATTCTTCATTAGAGGAAGAAGAAGGTTTTTTACTCCATGTTCTTCTGATGGTACCTGATGGAAAGGACTTTGTCATGGGAGATGCCTCTGTCCAGAAACAGTGCAATATTTACCTAAAATGTAAGCTTTTCAGCACAGATGAAGCAACCAGGTCCCCGGTTAGTTGGAACACAGTTCACCCCATTTTTAATTTTTCACTGGTAAGTTTTTAAGAAATTCAGCAAGTAATAATGAAGTGCATATATTGACTTTTTAAACAAGAGAAGGCCATGGATTATGATAACCTTGAATGCAGACTGAATTACACTTTTAAACGACAGCTCAAAACCTATTTATTTAACCTTGCATTTAATTACCATCACTTTTAATTTTTATTTTCATGTTTATTTTTATATTACTTTCATGTTTGTACCTTCCTCATTGTAAAGCACTTTGGACGACATTATCTGTATGAAAAGTGCTTCATAAATAAGTTGCTGTTGTTATTATTGTTATTAAAATATAAATACCTAGAAGACAAAGGGAGATGTTTGTTGTGCATAGGAAAGAGGAAGTTTACTGGTGAACACTAGCAGCATTATTAATTCGACTATTTCATGGTATACCTATTGTAATTTAACAGAAGTTTAATTGCATCTCTTATAGTATATCATTACCATTTAAAAGCTTAACTATAAGACACATTAATTGGCCATGCAAATTAATTGCAATGTCTAGCCTTTGATATAAACTGTACTTCATTAATGAAAAGCAGTATTTAATTTTCAATACCAATTTAATGTTAGATATGCTAAGTTTTTTTTCAATTCTTTTTACTAGGTAGCTCCAATCACACTGACTTCCACACTGCTTGAGAGGATGAAAAATAATATGATGATTATAGAAATCTGGAACAAAGCTATTACCTCAGGGCAAGAAAATCTGCTAGGCCTTGTGAAGCTTCCACTTCATCAATTTTATTTATCTTTTAGGTAAAAAAAGCATTGATAAAGTGAAATGGTATTTTTGTTTAAATGTTCCACATTGTGATAAAATTTGGATATATTGATCCAGAAATTTTCCACATACCTCACTTCCTTTTCTCAGCTATTAAATAACCTCTAGTAAGGGCAGATCTTTGTGGCTCATCAAGTCATTATTTGTGACTTGTGAAGTAGGCTTCATCAGACTTTAGGGACATTAATGGTCTGTTTAATCTACTTTGCATAGGACCACGATAAAACAGAAGTGAGTGACAATTCAAGTAAAGTAATTACCATTTTCCTGAGAAACTGAAATTTTGTACTGGGCAATCCAAAATCTGAATATTGTGATCATCACAATATTCAGACCATTGTGAGAATGTGTTGTTGCAATAGTAATCATACTAGTACAAGAGAAACCGCAGGTTCAGACACTTGGTGTATGTGCATGTCTGAGGAGTCAGTTGTGCAAAGTTACCATCCATGGGATTATGACTGAATGCCTCTAAGTCAGAATCCCACCTTAACACAGTGATAATCTAGCACCAGGGATCACAGGTTGACCAGGGGTAACTGGCTGTGTAGTGGTCAGTGAGAAATACTGTTGCTGCTGGCCTGGAGTTGGGATGGACTTGTTTAGCACATTGAATGTTTATAGGAAACCCAGTGCAAAAATATTTTCAGACAACCTATTTTGGGTTTAGGGTTTTGTAAGTAGCAAAACAGCTACCTTACTGTGATCTACTGAAAGTCATCCCTCAAGCAAATATATCCAATTTATGAATTGAATTATTATTGACGAACTTAAAATCACCTTTATGGTGCTGATCTAAAAACAAAATAAAAGGAAAAGTGGATTCAGAAGGGAACTTTTTCATTTAACCATCTTCATTGATTTTTTTTTTAAAATATTGTCTGTCAAAAGCCCTATAGTGAAGTGTTTATAAACTTCAAAAATACAAGGCATATATTAACCACAAAGGGTGGATTTGGAATGAAACTTAAGTAACAGAATGATTTTAAGATGGGAAGTATAACTGATCCAATTCTGCAAAACCGGTATTGATGAACTGAGTTTGCTGGAGTTAAAGACTTGTATTTTTCTTGTGAGTGATTACTTCAGAGTCAGAATTAGGTTTATTATCACCGGAATGTGTTGTGAAATTTGTTAACTTAGCAGCAGCAGTTCAATGCAATACATAATATAGAAGAAGAAAAAAATAATATAATAACAACAATAAGTAAATAGTGTACGTATACTGAATAGATTAAAAATTGTGCAAAAACCAGAAATAATATATATTTTAAAAGTGAGGTAATGTTCACGGGTTCGATGTCTATTTAGGAATTGGTTGGCAGAGGGGAAGAAGCTATCTCTGAATCACTGAGTGTGTGCCTTCAGTCTTCTGTACCTCCTACCTGATGGTAACAGTAATAAAAGGACATGCCCTGGGTGCTGGAAGTCCTTAATAATGGACGCTGCCTTTCTGAGACACCACTCCTTGAAGATGTCCTGAGTACTTTGCCTTACTGACGTTGAGTGCAAGGTTGTTCCTGTGATACCACTCCACTAGTTGACATATCTCGTTCCTGTACACCCCTGAGGTGCACCAGTGTTGATCTGCATCCCAGGGTACTTAAGGAGGTGGCTCTGGAAATCATGGATGCATTGGTAATTATTTTCCAATGTTCTATAGATTCAGGATCAGTTCCTGTAGATTGGAGGGTAGCTAATATTATCCCACTTTTTAAAAAAGTAGGGAGAGAGAAAACAGGGAATTATAGACCAGTTAGCCAGACATCAGTGGTGGGGAAGATGTTGGAATCAATTATAAAAGATGAAATAGCGGCACATTTGGATAGCAGTAACAGGATTGGTCCGAGTCAGCATGGCTTTACGAAGGGGAAATCATGCTTGACTAATCTTCTGGAATTTTTTGAGGATGTAACTATGAAAATGGACAAGGGAGAGCCAGTGGATGTAGTGTACCTGCACTTTCAAATAAGGTCCCACATAGGAGATTAGTGGGCAAAATTGGAGCACATGGTATCGGGGGTAGGGTACTGAGATGAATAGAAAATTGGTTGGCAGACAGGAAACAGAGTAGGGATTAACGAGTCCCTTTCAGGATGGCAGGCAGTGACTAGTGGGGTACCGCAAGGCTCGGTGCTGGGACCACAGCTATTTACAATATATATTAATGATTTAAATGAAGGGATTAAATGTAACATTAGCAAATTTGCAGATGACACAAAGCTGGGTGGCAGTGTGAAATGTGAGGAGGATGTTATGAGAATGCAGGGTGACTTGGACAGATTGGGTGAGTGGGCAGATGCATGGCAGATGTAGTTTAATGTGGATAAATGTGAGGTTATCCACAGGAAGGCAGATTACTATCTGAATGGTGTCAAGTTAGGAAACAGCAGGTACAGCAGGCAGTGAAGAAAGCTAATGGCATGTTGGCCTTCATAACAAGGGGAGTTGAGTATAGGAGCAAAGAGGTCCTTCGGCAATTGTACAGGGCCCTGGTGAGACCACACCTGGAGTATTGTGTGCAGATTTGGTCTCCAGATTTGAGGAAGGACATTCTTGCTATTGAGAGAGTGCAGCGTAGGTTCACTAGGTTAATTCCTGGGATGGTGGGACTGTCATATGTTGACAGATTGGAGTGACTGGGCTTGTATACACTGGAATTTAGAAGGATGAGAGGGGATCTGATTGAAACATATAAGATTATTAAGGGATTGGACACGCTAGAAGCAGGAACCATGTTCCCGATGTTGGGGGAGTCCAGAACCAGGGGCCACAGTTTAAGAATAAGGGGTGGACCATTTGGAACGGAGTTGAGGAAAAACCTTTTCACCCAGAGAGTTGTGGATCTGTGGAATGCTCTGCCTCAGAAGGCAGTGGAGGCCAATTCTCTGGATGCTTTCAAGAAAGAGTTAGATAGAGCTCTTAAAGTTAGTGAAGTTAAGGGATATGGGGAGAAGACAGGAACGGGGTACTGATTGTGGATGATCAGCCATGATCACAGTGATTGTCGGTGCTGGCTTAAAGGGCCGAATGGCCTACTCCTGCAACTATTGTCTATTATTGTCAGCAAGGAGGAGATATCATTACCAATCTGCACAGGTTGAAGTCTTCCAGTTAAGAAGTCGAGGATCCAATTGCAGAGGGAGATACAGAGGCTCAGGTTCTTTAACTTCTCAATCAGGATTGTGGGAATGATGGTATTAAACACTGAGCTATAGTCGATGAATAGTATCCTGACGTAGGTGTTTGTCTTGTCCAGGGTCCAGGTGGTCTAAGGCCATGTGGAGAGCCATTGAGATTGTATCTGTCATTGACCTATTGTGGCAATAGGCAAATTGCAATGGGTCCAGGTGCTTACTGAGGCAGGAGTTCAGTCTAGTCATGACCAACCTCTTAACCTCTTGATGGATTATCAGATTACATGCGTGATCAAATGATTAATTTAGCTGTAGATGTTATGTTTTAAACCAAGTGATTTAAATAGCCAAGCTTGATATCAACCATTTTTCCAACTGAGTAGAAATAAGAGCAACACATACAAAATGCTGGAGGAACTCAGCAGTCCTGCCAAAGGGTCTCGGCCCGAAATGTCATGTGTGCTTTTTTCCATAGATGCTGCCTGGTCTGCTGAGTTCCTCCAGCATTTTGTGTCTGTTGCTTGGATTTCCAGCATCTGCAGATTTTCCCTTGTTTGTGAGTAGAAATAAAGACCAAGTTTGTTCAGGATATACCTTTAAAAACTGAAAATTATCTATTTTTATTGCTTAGCTAAAGCAATAATCATGTTTACAAAACATTAAAAGTTTTGATTTTTAATCATAGGGATCAATAAAGTATGACTATGACTATTTTCATATTAGATGTTCTCACCATGCAAGTGCACCATTTTTTCATCTGGCAGGGGGAATGTTTCCAGAATTCTTTTGTTATCTTCTGTCAATTTCTTATCCTGTTGCACCAAGAAATAATAAATATGTTAAAAACCTGGGTCCAGTGTGATGGCAGCTGCAACCAGTGATTCCAGTGGATCTGCGTTGGAGTGTCCTCAGAAACAGTTGAAAAGGAGGACTATATCTGCATCAGCTGTACTGTAAAAGACCAGGTCAATAGGAATCAGATCAGCCAAGGCTAGCCTTTGGCAGAATGGTGGCAATTCCAAAGGTCCACCAGAAGCAGCAGATTTGATAGCTCTACAACACACATGGTGCTATAATCTCTATTCATGGGATCATCTGTGAGGACTCCCAAACTTTTCCACCTTTGTATCTTCTCATTCTTGTATGAACTTTTTGTCTGTTGTGAAAATGTATGATGCTGACTACACCCCAGGCATTTCTACCCATTGCAAAAACAATTGGTTCTTTTTGTATAATACCCTTAATTCAGTTTGCAATTTCGCTCTGTCTCATCTCAGTCTCATTGGGTCTTAACTCACAGTCACCAAATATAAGTATTTTTTACATAGGGCCCTCTGTTTAGTTCAGGCATCTTTACCTTAAAGAGAGATTCTGATTTGTTTTGAAGATTAGTTTTATTTATCTCAGCAATAACAATTTTTGTGAGTTAAAGGACCTGGTATGGTTAAGAGAGTGTTGGTTATTGTACAGAATGGAGGTGTTTAGGTTCCTAGTAGCATGGGATATTAGAGATAGACAATAGACAGAGGTCTGTAAACTTACTGCCTACGCTGTACTTTGGCTTTTTTTGGTAGCTTGTATCTAATGTTAAAGTCTCCTTTGTGAAATAAACCTTTGGTTACAAAAAAAACCTGTGGGGAAAAAACTATGTCCATAAAACTATAGAGCATCTACTTGAAAATATAACAAAAATCCTGGAGCAAAATTCAGGAATTAAGTAGAAGCTGAGAGGTAGCAACACTCACAACACGCTGGAGAAACTCAGCAGGTCGGGCACCATCCGTGGAAAAGATCGGTCGACCTTTCGGGCCAGAACCCTTCGTCAGGACTGTAGAGGGAAGAGGCAGAGGCCCTATAAAGAAGGTGGGGGGAGGGTGGGAAGGGGAAGGCTGGTAGGTTCCAGGTGAAAAACCAGTTAGGGGAAAGGTAAAGGGGTGGGGGAGGGGAAGCAGGGAGGTGACAGGCGGGGAAGGTGAAGAAAGAATAGGGGAAAACACAATGGGTAGTAGAAAGAAGCGGAACCATGAGGGAGGTGATAGGCAGCTGAGGGAGGGGGGCAGAGTGACATAGGGATAGGGGAAGGGAGGGGGAAGGGAATTACCGGAAGTTGGAGAATTCTATGTTCATACCAAGGGGCTGGAGACTACCTAGATGGTATATGAGGTGTTGCTCCTCCAACCTGAGTTTAGCCTCATCATGGCAGTAGAGGAGGCCATGTATGGACATACCTGAATGGGAGTGGGAAGCAGAGTTGAAGTGGGTGGCTACTGGGAGATCCTGTCTGTTGTGGCAGACGGAGCGGAGGTGCTCGACGAAGCGGTCCCCCAATCTGCATCGGGTTTCACCGATGTAGAGGAGGCCGCACCGGGAGCACTGGATGCAATAGATGACCCCAACAGACTCACAAGTGAAGTGTTACCTCACTTGGAAGGACTGTTTGGGGCCCTGAGTGGTGGCAAGGGAGGAGGTGTAGGGACAGGTGTAGCACTTGTACTTACAGGGATAAGTTCCGGGTGGGAGATCTGTGGAGAGGGACGTGTGGACCAGGGAGTCACTGAGGGACCGATCCGTGTGGAAAGCGGAGAGGGGTGGAGGGGGAAAAATGTGCTTAGTGGTGGGGTCCTGTTGAAGGTAGCGGAAGTTGCGGAGGATAATGTGCTGGATCCAGAGGCTGGTGGGGTGGTAGGTGAGAACAAGGAGAACTCTGTCCCTGTTGTGGTGGCGGGAGGATGGGGTGAGAGCCGAAGTGTGGGAAATGGAGGAGATGCGGGTGAGGGCATCGTTGATGACAGCAGAAGGGAAACCACGATCCTTAAAGAAAGAGGACATTTGAGATGTCCTGGAATGGAAAACCTCATCCTCGGAGCAGATGCAGCGAAGAGGGAGGAACTGAGAATAGGGAATGGCATTTTTGCATGTGGCGGGGTGGGAAGAGGTATAGTTGGGGTAGTTATGAGAGTCAGTGGGCTTGTAGAAGATGTCAGTGGACAGTCTGTCTCCAGAGATGGAGACTGAGAGATCAGGAAAGGGGAGGGAAGTGTCTGAGATAGACCAAGTGAATTTGAGGGCTGGGTGGAAGTTAGAAGTAAAGAGGTAAACACCTGATAGAAGTTTATAAAAGTTTGAGAGGCCTAGAGTAAACAGCCAGTCTAATGCATATGGTGCATTGGGGGGGGGGTGTGGTTCAAAGGTGATGTGTAGGGCAGTTGTGCCTGGAATTGTGGTGGTGGTAGATGCCGTAGAAGCATTTAAGAAACTCTTAGATAGGCATATTAACATGTGTTGAATGGAAGGATATGGAGCATGTGTAGGGAGAAGGGATTAGATATCATTATTTTAATTAGTTCAGCATAATATCATGGGCAGAAGGGCCTGTTACTGTGCTGTACAGTTCTATGTAAATATTTAATTTACGCAAATCTACACTGCAGTCAAGCATAGAATTTATTTTAGACCAGTGAGATAAGATTCTTGCATTGTATTACTCATGCAATGTTACCAAGCTGCATAATGCTCTACTTTTCCTTGGGAGGGGAATAATATCTTTTCCTAAAATACTTCAAAATTTTTTAAAAATTATCAAAACTTTCTTGCTTGCTTCTGCAATATGACCATATTTTTCTGGACCAGACTGATCACTCATGTTCAAAAAGACATATCCTGAATATTAATTATCTATCCCTGCTGTACATAAAAACATAAATGGATATAGAGAAAAGAAGTCAGCAAGCTGGAGAGCCATCATTCATTTCACTTGATTATAGTCATAACTGTGTAAAATTTAGTTTAATTTAAACAGTAAGTTGTTTTTATAGATGGATATTTGTGTTAAAATCTCACCTGCTGAACATTTGATTAGCTGTCAGTTGGAACAGCTTTAGTGTGCACAACCCTCCCAAGGTTTTAATTATTAACTGAAGTGTGGCAACTCAAGGCAGAGGGCGGATCTGTATACAAAAGAAAAAAGCCCTGAGCACTTTACTTTTGAAATAAGATAATCTTTTTGTCTGTCATTAGAGACCCCAAGATTTCTCACTTATTGCTCCAAGCTCAATATCCTGTGGTTGGTGTGGACAGCTACATGCCAATGATGGACGTTTTCACAGGCAGTCAAAGAGGTAGCCTTCGAGTTCTATTAGCAATGGGTGGAGCAGACCAGATAACAGCACTTCAGAGACTAAAAAGTGATGAGGAGGTATCTATCTCCGGTTTCCAAAGGATGCCTCATTTCTTGGATGCAGTGCCATCGGTTATATCAAAGGTTTGTGATTGTTTTCTGCAAAATTATACTGTAATGCATTCAGATATGCTAGGGAATGCAAGACTAACACTTTCATGTTTGAATAAAAAGCCAGATAAGCAAGTGGTGCATGTCAATTTGTGGCCATCTCTAAAACTTTTCATTTTGTGCTTAAACTGAAATTATGTTGTAGTACCAATAATGGTCCAATAATTAGAGTGCTGATTCTATTTAACAACATCAAAGTTACATTTTGAGATAGAAATATCCCAGGAGAAGCATGTTCTGTATGAACTTTTGTTTATCCGCAGGACTCTGATTTAGTAATGACAGATCTTTAATGTTGGGATGGTTCAAGCGCATTTGTGTATCCTCTCATTACATGTAGAACATACTCAAAGTCAAGTTTATTGTTATATGCACAGGTGCAATGAAACACTATTGGCAGCATCTTAGGTACACAGCATCATAAAAGCAAAATTCACAAGAAAAACAAATTAAACTTAGATTATATGCATTTTTTTCCCCAAGAAAATCCAATTAGAGCCAAAAAAAACCCAGACAATTTTACTGCAAAGTGATCACAGTGTTGCTAAGCTGTGGTGATTAGAATTTTGCTGGTAGGTTCAGAAACCGAATGATTGAAGGAAAGTAGTTGTTCTTGAACCTAATGTAATAAGTGTATGAAAGATAGCAAACAAAAGCCTCTTCATATTTTAAATTGATTTCCATGCTAAATTATAGGAATAATACAAATCTAAGTCAAAACTTGCGCAGTCATGAAGAAGTTATGGAATTGTAGACTCTATCTACGCATAGCATCCTGGAGCAAAGAAGTCTTAATGAAACTTTATGAGAAATTGCTTCAATGCCAACAAGTGTAATGTGTCTAGCCCTGGATACTGCACCTCGGAAAAGAAGGTGATTAGATATTAGTGCAGAATAGATTCAGTAGAATGATTCCAAGGATGAAGGACTTCAGTTATATGGTTCATCTAGAGATGCTGAGGTTTTTATTTCCAACAGAGTTTAGAAAAGATAGGGGAATTTAAAATCATGAAGAGTCTAGACAATAGAAAAAGTGTTCCTATTGGCAGACATCAAAAACAAGGGGATGTGAGCAAATGTAAATGTATTGAGGTAAACATTTTTATATAGTCTAGCTAGGATCTGGAATTCACTGCTAAGGGACTATTTGTAGCAGATTCATCTGTGTTCTGAAGGGAACTGATTAAGTACTTGAAAATTAACAAAGTTGATGGTGGTGAATTAGTTGAACTACCATTTCATACATCCTGAGTGGACTTGGTGATTAGATGGTAGAATTTTTCTATAAAATTGCTGTACCATCAGTGCATTGAGGAATTAGATGGCCAATTTGTATGCTGTCATTTATTTGTCAGTATTAGATGAAGCTACTTAAAATGAATGAAGAAATGACACCATAACTCGAACTTTAAATTCACTCTGTATACTATTAGCGAGGTGATTTTCAGTAGATAAGAATTTTCTTTGAAGTCACTGAAGTAAGTCCTCCTAGAAAAATTGTTCTTGTCTGCATTGGTCCATCAAATATAATGAAAATGATTTTATAGATTTGTTTTCTAACTACTGTTCTAAGTTTCAATTTGGAGTTCCATTATTAAACAGTTCTGATGTAATATATAATACTTTAGTTCAACAGAGAGAAGACAGAACCACTGATGGAACACATTTTTGAAATTAGTGTGATAAAACTGAAAGGACTGACTCCCTTGCAGTCCACTGTTTGGGGAGAGGCAGACTGTTACATTCAATATTATTTTCCAACTCAAGATGCAAATGTCGTAACCGAGACCTTGCCAGATGTAACCGGTAAGTAAATTATATATTTCAGCACTGTTTTTCAGCCAGCATATGGCTTAGTAAAGTAACAGTAGGGTGATCTTAAAGATGAGCAAATACTGTAGTGGAATGAGTAAGTTCTATTGATGAAAAGAATTACACATTTCCAAAACCTTCAAAAGTGAAGGCAAGACTGAAGTATTTTCTTTACAGTGAGCATTAAGCACAGCAGAAAGAAACCTGTTAAAAGGAATTTATTTCATTTAGGAATCCAAATTTTAATGGAGCAGATAAAAATATTTATCCTATAGAATATTGAATAGTACAACACTGGACAGGCCAGTCAGCCCATGATGTTGATGCAATTTTGATGCTGATTTCTACTAAATGACCTCCTCTTGTGTATCATTCATTTCTCTCCATTCCCTTCATATTTATGTGTCTATCTAAAAGCCCCTTAAACTCCACCAAGCTGCCTGCTGCCACTACTACCTCTGATAATCCACCTACCACGCTCTGCATGAAACAAAAATAAAACTTGCCCCTCAAGTCGCCCTTTAACCTCCTCCCGCACAGAGATGTCTTCTAGTGTTTGACTTTTCTACCCTAGGAAAAAGATGCTGACTGTTTACCCTGACTTTACCTCTTATAATTTGAAAATATCCTTGGTATGGAAGCACCATTGCCTTAGTATGGAAGTACCAATGTCTTTGTATTTTCACAGTTTGTTATCTTCTGCACTATGATTCTGTGCCCTAGTTGGTTTGGTCTTTCATTGATTCTGTTATGGTTGTTATTCTGTAGATTTAATGACTTTACTTTGAACTTTGAACACCGGGGGAAAAACTCAAATTTGTCCGACCTTTCCTTATAGCTCATACCCTCGAATTCAGGCAGCATCTTAGTAAAACTCTTCTACTCCTTTTCCACAGTCTCCAGGTCCTGGACAACTAGAACTGCACACAGTACTCCATGGACTCTGAATAAAACTGCAGCATGGCATCCTTAATCTTATATTCAATGGCCTTTACTTCTTTACCCCCTTATCCACTTGTAGCCACTTTCAGTGAATAATTGATCTGAATCCCAAGATTCTTTTGTACCTCAGTGCTATTAAGAGGTCTATCATTAACTGGATACTCTCTCCTTTCATTTGATCTATCAACATATTGCACCTCATACTTGCCCGAATTAAACTCCATCCACTGTATTCTTTGGTATTCTTTACAGTGTCCGTAACTCCACCAATCTTAGTATCATTGGCGAACTTACTAATCCACCCATCTACATTTTCATCTAAATTACTGATTATATATTACAAACAATTGAGATCCCAACAGCAATCCTTGCAAGCCACCACTGGTCACGGACCTCTAGCCAGAATAACAACCTTCCAACTCTACTCTCCTTTTTCTATAGGCAAACTAATTCCAAATTCAAACTTGCAGTTCACTGTGGATGCAATGCATCTTTATTTTCTAAATCAACATGCCATGGGGGATCTTATCAAATGCCTTGCTAAAGTCCATGCAGCTAACATCCACTGTCTTGCTGTGAAGCACCTTTATCACCTCCTCAAACAAACTGATCTTTTGTAAAGTAAGACTTGCCCTGCACAAAGCATGCTGCTTTTCTTCTTCCAACATTTTCTTCATTTGCTGACTCAGTGGTTTTGTTCTGGTCTTTTTAATCATTATCATTAGCAGTAGATACATCCTATTGTAGGAAGCCACAATTTTAGTAATCCAGGCCCCTTTTAAATCTAGCTTCTTATACCCTGTTGCTTCTTCAGTTCCTTTCTTTACTATATTATGCTAAGATGGACTCTTGACCTCACAATCTACCCTTTATGATCTTGCACCTTATTGTCTATCTGCACAGCACTTTCTCTGTAGCTCTTGCACTTTATTCTGCATTCTGTTATTGTTTTACCTTGTACTACCTCAATGCACTATGTAATGATTTCAGAATCAGGCTTGTTATTACTGTCATAGTTGTGAAATTTGTTGTTTTGTGGCAGCAATTCCATGCAAGATAAAAAAAATTATAGATAGTGCAAAAGAGGAATAGTGAGAGGGTGTTCATGGCATGTTCAGAAATTTGATGGTGGAGGGGAAGAATGTTGACTGTGCATCTTCAGGCTCCTGATGGTAGTAATGGGTAGAGGGTATGTCCTGGATGGTGAAGCTCCTTAATGATTGATGGTGCCTTCTTGAGACACTGTCTTTTGAAGGTGTCCTCGATGGTGGGGAGACGCATGTTCAACATGGAGCTGGCTGAGTGCCCAGTATTGCGGTGTTCCAAAACACTCCTTGGGATTCTGTTGTCCTGGCCTGGTTTAATTTCTCAAAGTCTGTAACTTCACACTTGTCTGAGTTAAATTCAATCAAACATTCCCTTGCCCATTTTGCCAAAATATCTCGACCCTGTTCTAACCTTAGACCATCTTCTTCACTGTACTCTATACCACAATTTTTCAACTGCAAACTTCGAACCATGTTTACATTCTGTTCCAAGTCACTAATATTTATGACAAACGACAAAGGGCCCAGCATCGATTCTTGCAGCACTCCACTCGTTGCAGGTCTCCAAAATGCAAAGCAACTCACTACTACCACCCTCTGCCTCTTGCCCACCAAGATAATTTTGCGTTTAATTTGCTATCTCACACTCGATCTCATGTGCTGTAATCAGATGGACCAGCCTTGCATGTGGGAGATGGACAATGCCTACAAAGACTTCATCCAAAGGATGAAGTCTTTGTAGGCACTGTCCACCTCTCTGCCTTTATCAATCCTCTTGGTCTCCACAAAAAAATTCTTGATCAAATTTGTGAGACAAAATTTCCAATGAACAAAGTCATTCAGATATTCTAGGCACCTTCCAGATGCTCTGGAAAACTTGATTCTATTTAGTTCAACCCACTCTTACATTTTCTTATGTCTTTAAATATTATAAAGATTAATTACCACTGAGTTGTGTTAAATTATTTTGATACTTTTCTGTGTTGTAGGTATCATTTTGAAGTCTTTTCGCACAGCTACTACATTGTGCGTTCCAGATCCTGTATTTAATGATCGTCAGTGTCACTTGCTTCTGATCCCAGTGGACCTTCCTGTACAGAGAATACTTTTGGATGTTTGCTCAAAGCAAAGATCTGAAGGAGGTAGTGGCATCCAGTTTGAGGTTTGGTGTAGGTAAGTACAGTAGCCATAGAAACATGCAGGTTTTGGGGAGTAGAAAGTAGGAAACTTGAGTAGTCAGATGTTTAGTTTGAGATGTTAAATTAACTGTTTCAAACTTAGCTATTTTAAGTAGAAGAAATGAATTCTCCAGCCACCATTAGACCTTATCCAGTGTAAAATTTCAAAGATATGTAATTTATGTGATGTCATGGCAATAATTTAAAATGGTTTAGCCATTGCACATTTACTGGATAAGTATTTATTGAATAGATGGTTAGTAATAAGCCTCATTGTTATTTTATCTCTTTGATTATATTTTCTAATATTTGCTTAAAGAAATTTCACTTATCAGTCTGGCCATGTCAGAAACCATCCAAAAAGTAAATGTCAACAAGATGATCCACATGTTAGGTACCATAATACTCTTTAGTCTCTCAGCATCTGTTTATGAACTTGACTATGTATGTACTTAATCAATATTACTTAGAAACGTAGAAAACCTACAGCACAATATAGGCCCTTTGGCTCACAATGCTGTGCCAAACATGTACTTCCTTTAGAAATTACCTAGGGTTCCCCATAGCCCTCTATTTTTCTAAGCTCCATGTATCTATCCAGGAGTCTCTTAAAACAGTGTCCCCCAACCACCGGGCTGCAAAGCATGTGCTACCAGGTAGTGAGGAAACGATATGAGTCAACTACACCTTTCCTCATTCCCTGTCACGCCCACTGTTGAACTTGAACGCACGCGAGGTCGTTACCCATGCGAGGACATCAGTCGGTCATTAACCTACAACTATTCGATGAGTAAAGAACAAACGTCGCTTGAGAGTTTCTTTGGAAGAGATGGTAGGGGACATAAAAGGCCTAACGATGATAATAATGCAGAGACAGCTGAGGCCGAGACTGCTAAAAAAAGAAAGCTTCCTTCAACAGAAAATACAATGAGTCATACATAAAATATGGCTTTATTGCGACCGGTGACTTGCATGCTACAAACCTCCTGTTTGTGATATGTGGAGACAAGCTGTCTTATGAGGCAATGAAGCCCTCAAATCTGCTTCTGCGCCTTGATTCCAAGCACCCTGCACTTAAAGACAAACCCGTTGAGTTTTTTGAGCAGAAAAAACGTGGGCAAGTGAAACAGAAGCAAGTGCTGAGAGCCATCACCTCCACAAATGCCACTGCTCTGAGAGCGTCGTACTTAGTGGCTAGCCGTATTGCTAAGGCTAAGAAGCTTTTCACTGTTGGTGAAGAATTGATTCTGCCTGCTGCCAAGGACATGTACAGTGAACTGTTGGGAGAAGCTGCAGCTAACAAGATGGCACAGGTTTCTCTTTCAGCTACCACTGTTTCAAGCAGAATCGATGACAGCGGAGGACATCAAAGCACAGTTGTTGGAACAGCTTAAGGAGTCTGGTTTCACTACCCGAGTCAAAGAGGTTGCTCCTGAATGCCAGTCTACACACTGTGTCACACACAGGGAAATGTTGGCTGGGCGAAAAATATCACCTGATCTTAACAGCATATTGAGAAATGTTGTTGAAGTTATCAATCACATCAAAGCAAAAGCCCTTAACTCACATCTGTTTAAGCAGCTTTGCGAGGAAATGGATGCAGAGCACAAACGCCTTCTCTTACACACTGAAGTCAGGTGGCTATCAAGGGGGAGAGCCCTGGCCAGGGTTTTTGAGTTAAGAGAGCAGCTACAGAGATTTCTTTCAGGAAAAAAGTCACCACTGGCAGCACACTTCAGTGATAAGGAGTGGGTAGCAAAACTCGCTTATCTGTGTGACATCTTCAACCTGCTCAATGAACTCAATTTGTCACTTCAGGGGAGAATGACAACTGTCTTTAAGTTGGCAGATAAAGTGTCTGCTTTCAAAGCCAAACTGGAACTGTGGGGACGGCGAGTTGACAGGGGCATATTTGACATGCTCCCAACATTAGCTGGGAATTTGGAAGAGACTGAGGCTGCACCGACCTTCTCACAGCTGGTGCACGAACACCTATCTTCACTGTTGACAGAATTCGAGCGTTACTTCCCAACCGCAAATGACCCAAGATGTGCAAAGGAATGTGTCCGTGACCCATTTGTGAATGTCCCCGGTGAATCATCCATGTCAGCGCAGGAAGATCAACTCCTCGAGCTTGCAAATGATGGTGGGCTGAAAAGTATGTTTGACATAACATCTCTGCCGGCATTCTGGATCAAAGTCAAGGCTGAATGTCCTGAGGTAGCCACGAAAGCACTAAAAATGTTGCTTCCATTTCCAACATCATATCTCTGCAAAGCGGAGTTTTCTGCAATGAATGCAACGAAAACTAAATTGCGGAATAGACTGGACAAAAGGAACCCCCTTATGACTTATAATTGACTTATCACTATATTCATGCGAGGAAAATATGCGGTGTGTTTAATATTAAATTCGTTAGATAAACCCTTTTAGAAACAAAATTGAGTGTATTAGCTACTAAGTGACTTACAGTTGACTTATCACCTATATTCCAGTCGTGATTAACACCGCCCCACCCGGTCGGCCGGTCCACAAGAGTATTGTCAATATTAAGCTGGTCCACGGTGCAAAAAAAGATTGGGAACCCCTGTCTTAAAAGACCCTATCTTATCCACCTCTACCACCGTTGCTGGCAGCCTATTCTACGCACTTACCACTCTCAGGATAAGACAACTTTCCCTTGACATCTCCTCTGTACCTACTTCCAAGCATCTTAAAACTGTGCCTCTCATGTTAGCCATTTCAGCTCTGGGAAAAAGCCTCTGACTATCCACACGATCAATGCCTTTCATCATCTTATACACCTCTATCAGACCACCTCTCATCCTCTGTTGCTCCAAAGAGAAAAGGCTAAGTTCACTCAACCTATTCTCCTAAGGCATGCTCCCCAATCCAGGCAACATCCTTGTAAATCTCCTGTGCACCCTTTCTATAGTTTCCACTTCCTTAATGTAGTGAGGTGACCAGAACTGAGCACAGTACTCCAAGTAGGGTCTGACCAGGGTCCTGTATAGCTGTAACATTACCTCTTGGCTGTTGAACTCAATCCCACGGTTGATGAAGGCTGATGCATCGTATGCCTTCTTAACCACAGAGTCAACCTGCGCAGCAGCTTTGAGTGTCCTATGGACACAGACCCCAAGATCCCTTTGATCCTCCACACTGCCAAGAATCTTACCATGAATGCTATATTCTGCCATCATATTTAACCTACCAAAATGAACCACCTCACACTTATCTGGGTTGAACTCCATATGCCACTTCTCAGCCCAGATTTGCATCCTATAGATGTCCTGCTGTAACCTCTGACAACCCTCCACACTATCCACAACACCCTCAACCTTTGTGTCATCAGCAAATTTACTAACCCATCCCTCCACTTCCTCATCCAGGTCATTTATGCAGAATATGACCCGCCTACAACCACTCTTTGCCTTCTGTGGGCAAGCTAATTCTGGATCCACAAAGCAAGGTCTCCATGGATTCCGTGCCTCCTTACTTTCTCAATAAGCCTTGCGTGGGTTACCTTATCAAATGCCTTGCTGAAATCCATATACACTACATCTACTGCTCTACCTTCATCAATATGTTTAGTCAAATCCTCAGAAAATTCAATCAGACTTGTAAGGCACGACCTGCCTTTGACAAAGCCACGCTGACTATTCCTAATCATATTATGCTTCTCCAGATGTTCATAAATCCTGCCTCTCAGGATCTTCTCCATCAATTTACCAACCACTGAAGTAAGTCTATAATTTCCTGGGCTATCTCTACTCCCTTTCTTGAATAACGGAACAACATCTGTAACCCTCCAATCCTCCGGAGCCTCACCTGTCCCCATTGATGATGCAAAGATCATTGCCAGAGGCTCAGCAATCTCCTCAACAACAAAATATTACTTGCTAATATTTTTCTTACCCTGCTTTGATCAAAATTTTGAGCCCACTTCCAGCCAATCGTATTTAGTTGGTTGCTTAACATTTTCAATGATAAATATACAACTTCCATCGTTTACTAGTAGCTGCCCACAGACAGTCTCTGGGCTTGTGCATAGCAACATACTCTCTATTTCCATTGTGCAGCACCACATAACTTTTCACCTCAACGTATTCTACACTATTTGGCTCTTGCTTGATCATTAAAAGAGCCGATGTTTTAATATAAACACTTGTTTTAGGTTAAAAGGAGGTCCAGCAGTTACCTTTGTTCAAAGAATTGTGCTGCTTTGCATTGTAAACTAATAGGTTTAGCAATTTTCTTTTGTTAATTCAGTATAAGTATTAATCACAGTGGCTACAAAGAGCCTTGAATCAAGTTACATGTTATGAGCAGTCTCTCCTTGGATATTCACTCTCTTATCTTTTGCAACTTTATAAAGAATTGTAAAATTCAGTCAAAAGCAGAAAATAAGGGAAATGCTCAGCAGGTCACCATTATGTATATGGAGGGAAGCAGAATTAATTCTTCAGATTATTAGGTTTTCCATTATGTTATCTCACCTGCTGAACTTTCTGTTAATATTTCAGCTTTCCAGTATCTGCATATTTTGTTTATGTTTTAACAGTCGTTCTGATTATTACTAACCCGAGTAACATCAGTAAATCAATTAACAAATTTAGGTATATAACTGCAGTGGCTTTATTATTACAAATGTACACTAATATATAAATATTTATAAAAGTGAAAATAAAACATTTTTCTATTCTACCACTTTTTTTCATTCTTTAAGATGTAATACAATTTTTAGACTACTTGAGTAATATGGTCTACCATTTTAACCATATTTCCTGAGAAAGAACACTGTGTGTCAACTAATTTATAATTTTTGTTGAGAGGAATATGTATCTTTGTGAAAAGATACTGAATTAAACCAGTTTGCATTTAACCATGACCTCATTAAATTATGAAATAGGTTTGTGGTTTAAATGGCTCACTGCAGATACCATTTCATTTTGGGGACTCTGCCTCAGCAATAAAAAATACTGTAAAGAGTTCTTGAAACAACCAGTAGATGGCAGAAGATTTCATTAATAATAAAAAGTAATGTAGTTTAGTGAAGGGTATGATTGATTCAAAATTCATTCATTCAATAAATTTAGCTTTTTGTTTTGAAATATGTTGCACAACCAAATATTATACAGTATGTATTCATAATTTTATGCAATTCATATAACATAGCCGTTTCATATTATTTCTTCAGGTATTATTACCCTAATGTTAGAGATCAGGTTGTTGCCAGAGGTGTTCTCCCTTTGTCCAAGCTATGTGGTATGGTGACAATGCAACATCATAAGCAAGTTGGAGTTCAGACCTTTAGTGTTCGTCTTATTCCAAGGACAGAGAATATTGAAAAACATCTTCCACATTCCACTGGTAAGTAAATTTTCCCTCAATTTTTATTCTTGTTGGTGAGCATTGACAAAGTACTTGAGCAGAATCGTATTAAATTATTATTTTTGATGACATCATGAGGTAATAGCATGTCATCAAGAGAGTAAAAATTAAAGCAAAATACTTGCCTGCCCATAAAAAAAAAACAATCTGGACAATGATTTTCCAAATTATCACAGAACATAAAAATTCAGATATGGCTATGTTGCATGGTACTACATATGTTATTGTAAAATGTATTAAATGTTTCATATGTGATGGCGCAAATTCTCCAAAATAGGAATTTTCAATTGGCATTTTCAAAAATTAAAAGTTATCAAGTAATTTGTATCTGATAACCTTATTCTAGCATACAAAGATTCATTCTATCTTCCATGAAAGGCAATCAAATTAATATGATTTTCTTCACATATTACAGGCTTGTTGGATGTAAGTGTAAAATACAAATCTTCTGTAAAAGCAACTGAGGATGCCAGAGAAGGTATCATATCATCTAAAGCAGTGGTCCTTTCAGTACAGCTGCTTAGAGCTTCAGGTTTACAAGCTGCAGCAAGGTAGGGACAGTTGACTCATGTTTCATGGATCCTTTTTAAATATTATTTGTGTTAAAACTATTAGTGGAATTTTTGCTAGGTATATTCCATTCATAACATCACTGCAGAACTTGTATGTGTCCAGGACAAAGAAGCAGGCAGGAAAAATCACTGCAGACACTATCCATCTGGCAAGCTGCCTTTTCTAAAAACTCCCTTCTGGAAAGTGCTTATAGGGCTATTAAAACAAAAACTTCACACTTTTATAAAAGTTTCTTCCCTTGGCCATTAATTTGATCAACCATTCCAAGTAGATCCAAACCCCCCCCCCCCCGCCATCTGCTACTCCTGTCATTGCACTGCATTCTGAACATTTTAAACTACTTTTTATAATGTTGTTTACATTGTAAATACATGCTGGAATTTATGTATTTATGCACATTTTATTCCATATCTGTACTTTAACCTCTAACTTTTATTTTATATCATTCAAAGGTTTCAAAGGTACATCTAATGTCAAAGAAATGTATACAATATACATCCTGAGATGCTTTTTCTTCACAAACATTCAGGAAAACATAGGAGTGCCCAAAGAATGAACAACAGTTAAATGTTAGAACCCCAAAGTCACCCCCCGCCTAGCTCCCACATGTAAGCGGCAGCAAGCAACAATTCCCCCTCCCCCCACTGGCAAAAAAAAGCATGGATACCCACCACTGAGCACTCAAGGGTGAGCAAAGCAACAACAAAGACACAGACTTGCTGTTAAGCCCAAAGACTTCGCATTTCACCCGGTATACCACAGGCTCTCTCTTTCAAGATTTGAATAGATCAGCAGAAAGCCGTTGATTAGATAATCAAGATTTGAATAGCTCAGACTCAGCAGAAAGCAGCTGATTGGGCATTCGATGTCAGGTGACCAAACATTCTGAAAGCTCAAACAGATAAATAGAGGGATAGCTCAAGCGAAGCAGCCAGTGCGTGAGTGGGCCAGTGAAGGAGTGGAGCTTTGAGGCCTTGACTCGAGAGGCTTCAACGAGAAGAGGCGGAGGACAGGCTAGCTTGCAGTTAGTTTTTACCATGTCTCCTGAGACGGTGATGTGCCTCTCATGTGAGATGTGGCAGTCTTGGGGGAACGCCCCTCTCCCGCAGGGTCACATCTGCCAGAAGTGCATACGGCTGGGCGATCTGGAAGACCGTGTAAGGAATCTGGAGCAGCAGCTGGATGACCTTCGACTCATAAGGGAGAATGAGGCAGTCATAGATGAGAGCTACAGGGAGGTAGTCACACCTAGGCTGTCGGAAGCAGGTCGTTGGGTGACAGTCAGAGGGGGGAAGGCGAAGGTGAGCAGACAGGTAGTGCAGAGCACCCCTGTAGCCATTCCCCTGAATAATAAGTTTACCATTCTGGATGCTGTTGGCGGGGACGACCGACCAGGTTTGAGCCACGGTGGCAGGGCCTCCGGCACTGAGTCTGACCCTGTGGTGCAGAAGGGTGGGACGGAGAAAAGGAGAGCTGTCATCGTTGGAGACGGGGAGCAGACAGGAGATTTTGTGGACGTGAAAAGGACACCCGCATGGTTTGTTGCCTCCCGGGTGCCAGGGTCCGGGATGTCTCTGACCGGGTGCACAACATCCTGGTACGAGAGGGAAAGCAACCAGAAGTCGTGGTACATGTTGGGACCAACGACATAGGCAGGAAGAGGGATGAGGTCCTGAAGTGCGAGTTTCGGGAATTAGGCAGAAGGCTGAAGAACAGGACCTCAAGGGTGACGTTCTCAGGATTGCTGCCAGTGCTACGTGACAGAGATGGTAAGAATTGGAGGAGATGGCAGTTGAATGCGTGGCTGAGGAGTTGGTGCAGGGAGCAGGGTTTAGATTTTTAGATCATTGGGATCTCTTCTGGGGAAGGTGGGACCTGTACACATTGGATGGGTTGCACCTGAACTCGAGGGGGAGCAATATCCTTGCAGGTAGGTTTGCTAGCATGGTTCGGGAGGGTTTAAACTAATTTGCGAGGGGGATGGGACCCAGAACGATAGAGCAGTGAAAGAAGTGCATGGAGTAAAGCCAGATCTAACATACAGAGAGGCTTTGAGGAAAGAGAAGCAGAATAAACAGTGTAAAGGCAGTAAGGTAGAAGGGCTGAAATGTGTGTACCTCAATGCAAGAAGCATCAGGAACAAAGGTGATGAACTGAGATCTTGGATACATACATGGAGTTATGATATAGTGGCCATTACAGAGACGTGGCTGGCACCAGGGCAGGAATGGATTCTCAATATTCCTGGATTTCAGTGCTTTAAAAGGGATAGAGAGGGTGGAAAAAGGGGAGGAGGGGTGGCATTACTGGTCAGGGATACTATTACAGCTACAGAAAGGGTGGGTAATGTAGCAGGATCCTCTTTTGACTCAATATGGGTGGAAGTCGGGAACAGGAGGGAGCAGTTACTCTACTGGGGGTACTCTATAGGCCCCCTGGTAGCAGCAGAGATACAGAGGAGCAGATTGGGAGGCAGATTTTGGAAAGGTGCAAAAATAACAGGGTTGTTATCATGGGTGACTTTAACTTCCCTAATATTGATTGGCACCTGATTAGTTCCAAGGGTTTAGATGGGGCGGAATTTGTTAAGTGTGTCCAGGATGGATTCCTGTCACAGTATGTGGACAGGCCGACCAGGGGGAATGCGATACTAGATCTAGTACTAGTTAATGAACCGGGTCAGGTCACAGATCTCTCAGTGGGTGAGCATCTGGGGGACAGTGACCACCGCTCCCTGGCCTTTATAATTATCATGGAAAAGGATAGAATCAAAGAGGACAGGAAAATTTTTAATTGGTGAAAGACAAATTATAAGGCTATAAGGCTAGAACTTGCGGGGGTGAATTGGGATGATGTTTTTGCAGGGAAATGTACTATGGACATGTGGTCAATGTTTAGAGATCTCTTGCGGGATGTAAGGGATAAATTTGTCCCGGTGAGAAAGATAAAGAATGGTAGGGTGAAGGAACCATGGGTGACAAGTGAGGTGGAAAATCTAGTCAGGTGGAAGAAGGCAGCATACATGAGGTTTAGGAAGCAAGGATCAGATGGGTCTATTGGGGAATATAGGGAAGCAAGAAAGGAGCTTAAGAAGGGGCTGAGAAGAGCAAGAAGGGAGCATGAGAAGGCCTTGGTGAGTAGGGTAAAGGAAAACCCCAAGGCATTCTTCAATTATGTGAAGAAATAAGGATGACAGGAGTGAAGGTAGGACTGATTAGAGATAAAGGTGGGAAGGTGTGCCTGGAGGCTGTGGAAGTGAGCGAGGTCCTCAATGAATACTTCTCTTTGGTATTCACCAATGAGAGGGAACTTGATGATGGTGAGGACAATATGAGTGAGGTTGATGTTCTGGAGCATGTTGATATTAAGGGAGAGGAGGTGTTGGAGTTGTTAAAATACATTAGGACAGATAAGTCCCTGGGGCCTGACGGAATATCCCCCAGGCTGCTCCACGAGGTGAGAGAAGAGATTGCTGAGCCTCTGGCTAGGATTTTTATGTCCTCGTTGTCCACAGGAATGGTACTGGAGAATTGGAGGGAGGCGAGTGTTGTTCCCTCGTTCAAAAAAGGTAGTAGGGATAGTCCGGGTAATTATAGACCAGTGAGCCTTACGTCTGTGGTGGGAAAGCTGTTGGAAAAGATTCTTAGAGATAGGATCTATAGGCATTTAGAGAATCATGGTCTGATTAGGGACAGTCAGCATGGCTTTGTGAAGGGCAGATCGTGTCTAACAAGCCTGATAGAATTCTTTGAGGAGGTGACCAGGCATATAGATGAGGGTAGTGCAGTGGATGTGATCTATATGGATTTTAGTAAGGCATTTGACAAGGTTCCACATGGTAGGCTTATTCAGAAAGTTAGAAGGCATGGGATCCAGGGAAGTTTGGCCGGGTGGATTCAGAACTGGCTTGTCTGCAGAAGGCAGTGGATGGTGGTGGAGGGAGTACATTCAGATTGGAGGATTGTGACTAGTGGTGTCCCACAAGGATCTGTTTTGGGACCTCTACTTTTCGTGATTTTTATTAATGACCTGGATGTGGGAGTAGAGGGTGGGTTGGCAAGTTTGCAGACGACACAAAGGTTGGTGGTGTTGTATATAGTGTAGAGGATTGTCAAAGATTGCAGAGAGACATTGATAGGATGCAGAAGTGGGCTGAGAAGTGGCAGATGGAGTTCAAGCCGGAGAAGTGTGAGGTGGTACACTTTGGAAGGACGAACTCCAAGTACAAAGTAAATGGCAGGATACTTGGTAGTGTGGAGGAGCAGAGGGATCTCGGGGTACATGTCCACAGATCCCTGAAAGTTGCTTCACAGGTGGATAGGGTAGTTAAGAAAGCTTATGGGGTGTTAGCTTTCATAAGTCAAGGGATAGAGTTTAAGAGTCGCGATGTAATGATGCAGCTCTATAAAACTCTGGTTAGGCTTGGAGTACTGTGTCCAGTTCTGGTCACCTCACTATAGGAAGGATGTGGAAGCATTGGAAAGGGTACAGAGGAGATTTACCAGGATGCTGCCTGGTTTAGAAAGTATGCATTATCATCAGAGGTTAAGGGAGCTAGGGCTTTACTCTTTGGAGAGAAGGAGGATGAGAGGAGACATGATAGAGGTGTACAAGATAATAAGAGGAATAGATAGAGTGGATAGCCAGCGCCTCTTCCCCAGGGCACCACTGCTCAATACAAGAGGACATGTCTTTAAGGTAAGGGGTGGGAAGTTCAAGGGGGATATTAGAGGAAGATTTTTTACTCAGAGAGTGGTTGGTGTGTGGAATGCACCGCCTGAGTCAGTGGTGGAGGCAGATACACTAGTGAAGTTTAAGAGACTACTAGACAGGTATATGGAGGAATCTAAGGTGGAGGCTTATGTGGGAGGCAGGGCTTGAGGGTTGGCACAACATAGTGGGCTGAAGGGCCTGTACTGTGCTGTACTATTGTATGTTCTATGTTCCCTAATAAGGGAGAAAGAGGTGTCTCCGTTTTCACAGCAAGCAGGAAGACATAACAAACAACTCGCTGGTTTACAATGTTAGAAGTCCGTTATGTTGCTTTTTTTTCTGAGCTCTGTGCCCAAAAATCCGGGCACACAGCCATAGATATTCCAACTCCCCCAACGACACATGGGTCTCCTGCCATGACACCAACCTTCAATCTGCCCATCTCCAGAGCCCCGAGATCTTAGGCCTCCAAAGCCGAGCCAGACTCTTAGGCCAAGCCCTTGGCATACCGAACAACAATGGCAGCTTATGAAACCCTGAGAGCGGGTCCCATTTCTGCAAAGAACTGTAGTCAGTATCAGGGTCTTAAAAAGAACCCTGAAAGGGGAAAATAAAGATATTAAAGATGGAAATAGAGCTGTTTCCGAAGATGCAAGCAAAGGAGTCACCATTTAGCACCATCTTCACTCCGCTCTGCCTTCTGAAGTCTTCATTCTTTATAACCATTGAATGTTTTTGTTGCATTTCACGCGAACACACCACAGCAAATTGGCAATGCTTGCAAATTTCTATGGTCAATAAAGTTGATTCTTGATGCAATAAAAGAGCCCTGAAAATTAAACTTGAGACAAGTTATTGAAGATATGAGCAGATTGAATATAATAAATCTGATTATATTTAGGCCTACTAAATATAATTAATGAAGTGTCATTAAAGACACAAATTGAAAGACTGGTTAAAATTTGTAATAATCAAAATTAGACATAATCATAGGGGTGCCTGGAGGTTCGAAGTAGAGAGGATAAGCAGAAAAATGCCCCTGAAATTCCATGATGTGTGGTAATCAGAAACATGTAACCAATTTGCAGTTGGATTTAACAAGAACAATATCAGTATTTGTTGGTACCAAGTGAGAGTGGGAGAGTGATACATGACAAACTGAGCAAAGATGTACTGTATGAGACTGAAAAGTTGTTGACTTCTTAAGGATATCTGGTGAGAGATAAATCTACAAGTGTGTTTTTGTAAGGAATGAAGAATTGATAAATACTTTCAATGTTAGAAGTCCCAGTTGTGTATAGTTTATATACTCAACTATATTTTTGAATATAGGACCTTTTCAGAATCTTGTTTAACTTCAGGCAAAGTGCTTTGTTTTATCAGTAACAATCTACATTTAAATGAAAATGGTGTTGAACAGTGGTGTTCCTTTCCTCAATCAATCTGATCTGTTTCTGTAGGTTTTAGCAAAGTTTTAACCTACTTTGATTTAAAAAAAAAGTATCCATGCATACATTGCACACATTGAAATAGGACTGTGGTTAAGGTCCAATGAAAATTTTACGTGAATTGTTGACCCTTTTCAATGCTAACTGAGTTATTGGGGCAGGTGTCCTTACTATAACTGCTCAATGGACTTCCTGAAATACTACCTGCATCTCTGAACAAATTAATAACATGGAGCAATTTTATTCTGTAACCAATTTCTTAAAGTCAGTTGAAGAAACTGGACATTCCTAATTAATTTTCATGTTAAACTTTCCCATAACTTCAATGTTCCATATGTTTCAAATTACAGTAAGTTTGCTTGACTATTTGTCTAGTCCTCTGCAAAGGTAAGCTCTTTCTTTGCTTATTAGGGATTTATGGTAAGATTTTTATCTAATCAATTACCATTGGAGAGTAAACAACAGGAATTCTGCAGATGCTGGAAATTCAAGCAACACACATCAAAGTTGCTGGTGAACGCAGCAGGCCAGGCAGCATCTCTAGGATGAGGTACAGTCAACGTTTCAGGCCGAGACTCTTCGTCAGGACTAACTGAAGGAAGAGTTAGTAGGAGATTTGAAAGTGGGAGGGGGAGGGGTGATCCAAAATGATAGGAGAAGACAGGAGGGGGAGGGATGGAGCCAAGAGCTGGACAGGTGATTGGCAAAGGGGATATGAGAGGATCATGGGACAGGAGGTCCAGGGAGAAGGAAAAGTGGGGGGGGGAAACCCAGAGGATGGGCAAGGGGTATAGTCAGAGGGACAGAGGGAGAAAAAGGAGATTGAGAGAAAGAATGTGCGTATAAAAATAAATAATGGATGGGGTACAAGGGGGAGGTGGGGCATTAGCGGGTTAGAGAAGTCAATGTCCATTGGAGAGTAGTCACAATTGTATTACAGGAAACAGCACAGCCATTTTGTGCACAAAAATCTCTTACAAATAACACAATGATTATTTTGTTTTCAAATTTTACTTGAGGGATTGGGTAGGCACTGCTTTTGTTTTGAATAATATCCTGGAGTCTTTTTCCTAAGAGAGCAAACAGGGCTTGGTTTGATGTGTCATCAGAGAAATGGTACCTCTGAGAGAATAGCATTACCTTGGTACTATTCTGGAGCGTCGCCAAGATTTTTATGTTTAAATACAGTTGAACAGAAATCTAAAGTTAGAGTCAAAGTTAGAAGGCACGGCTAACATATCAATACTAATTCAAACTGTCATGTTCTTGAAAATACCAACAGAGTTCCATGACTTTGCATTTTTCTATGTTCGTTTTTTCTCGGCACATTATTTTATTAACTGTGAGACCAGCGCTGCAAATATCTATTTTTTATATCTTGGATCCCACCACCTTTTTATGTTGAGACACAAGAATGCCAGAGCCTCGTGTATTTAGTATTTTAAAGGTCAGCATTGTAGTTTTAACAAAATAAAGCAGCAAATCTATATGCATGTGATTCCACAAGCAGCATTTAGATTTAAAGCAGTTGTAATGTCTTATCCAAAGATAGGAGTTTGAATTTGCCAATTCTGATCTTCTAGGGTCCCGTTTAAGGGGAAAAATAGCCCTTGTTTTGATCTTAAAAATATGACCTATTCTGATTAATGTTAGTTTTTAAACTGTCTTTAATGTGTCGATCCCACCATTTTCATAGCATTAATCATAATCATAATAATCACATAATAAAACAGTGATAATAAAAGCTGAGTCTGAGATGGATGCTTTCATTTTCAGATAAGACATTTCAGCTTAAAACATATGTATGTGCACATGCACACACACACAAACATAAAGTGCTGGAGGAAGTCAGCAGATCAGGCAGTATCTATGGAGGGAAATAGACGGTCAATATTTTGTGCCAAGATTGTTCATCAGGACTGGAGAGGAAGGGGGCCGAAGCCAGAATAGAAGGAGGAGCTTAAGTTGGCAGAAAATGAATGAGTTCAGGTGAAAGGAAATGGGTAGATGGGTGGGGGAGTGGGATCAAAGGGAATAATGTGAGAAACTAGGAGGTGATAGGTGGAAAAGGGTTAAAGAAGGAGGAATCTGATAGGAGAAGAGAATGGACCATGGAATAGAGAGATGAGTTGATAGCAGACCATGAGGGCAGGGGAAGGGAAAAGTAGGGATGAGAAGCCTATCAAAATGAAGGAAATCAAAGGGGAGGGGGGAATCAAGGAAAACAAAGGGGAGTGGTTACTAGAAGTTAGAGAAAGCAATATTGATGTCATTAAGTTGGAGACTACCAAGACAGAATATGAGATATTGTTCCTCCAACTTGCATCTAGCCTCATCATGGCAGAAGAGGTCATGGGCCGACATGCCGGTATAAAAATGGAAGGTGAAATTAAAATGGGTGGCCACCTGAAGATCCTGGCTTTTGTGGTGGACAGAGCAAAAGTACTCAGTGAAGTAGATCCCAAAATGTGTCAGGTCTCACTAACATAGATGAGGTCTTAGCCAGAGCACCAAATGCAATAAATGACCTTAACAAGCTCAAAGGTGAAGTGCCACCCCACAAGGAAAGAATGTTTAGGACCTCAGTGGTGAGCAAGGTGATGTATGGGCAGGTTGCAGGGATAAATGCCAGGAGAGATATCAGTCAGGACAGCTGAGTAGACAAGGGAGTTGTGGAGGCACCACGAGTCTCCAAAACCAACATATCATTCTCCATAATTTCCGCCTTCTCCAATACCCTCCTGGAGGAGTAAGCTGAACACTGTTTCATCCTATGCCTTTGACCTCAACGCTTTAATCTTATTAATCTGGCAACCTCCATCAAGAGGAATAAAGAGTATATATTTTGGGGCAAGGTCTTTCATCGATACTGGAAAGAAAGAGGGAAGAAGCCAGAACAAGAAGATGGGGGAGGGAAAGGAGTATAAACTGGAAGGCTATAGGTGAAGCCAGGTGAGGAGAAAGATACGCTAGGTGGGACTTTTTTTATTCATTCACCTCAGATAACAATTATACTTAGCATGTGAAATTCATAGAATAATGAGTTTTGCAGAAACTATTACATAATAGCCTACAAAATCTTACCTGCATGGTGAATTAAGTGATAATCTGCACGCACGAATCTGATATAGAAAAAACATTTATGAATTAAGGTTGGTTTTAGTAAGTTAGTTGCAAAAGGTATAAAATAAGCCAGTTGTAATATCTGTAATTCTTTAATACTATGGCTTATAAATGACTTGCACTGTATTTCTGTAAATACAGGGCTGCTGCAGAAAGGAACAATTTCTTGCAATATCAGTC
The DNA here is from genome assembly GCF_030028105.1 of Mobula birostris. Classification (NCBI taxonomy): domain Eukaryota; kingdom Metazoa; phylum Chordata; class Chondrichthyes; order Myliobatiformes; family Myliobatidae; genus Mobula; species Mobula birostris. The sequence continues at coordinate 27,336,859 of NC_092376.1, forward strand.
TGAAGTTGGCGTGAACGCTTATGTGACAACTCATATCTCCTTTCTTCTGGAAAATGAAAAACGACGCACTAAAGTTGTAGCTCGTACATTCTGCCCAGAGTTTGACCATTATTCTGAGTTTCCATGTAACCTTATAATTCAGAAATCAAATGGGGAGAGCTTCAGTTTGGCTGAACTACTTGAATCATCAGAAGCTGTGTTTACCATTTATCATCAGTCCAATAAAACTGGTGGGCATTGATTTTTTTTACCTTTATGTCTGTCTTTTAAGTGCACATACTGCTGTTTAGCATTGTCTGTACACTTCGCATTATCCCTGAATTGCATCACACTTGAAATAGTAACAGCTGAGCAAATATTTAGGAGGCCTAAACAAAATCTAGATTGAATTCAGATATGGGTTAAATAAAAGATAATATTTGTACTAAATGAGTGTGAGACACTGATGATGTCCATGAAGAGGTCTTAACCACTTCATCTTTATGTCACTGCTGTTAGCCTTGGCAGCTCTGTCATTGTCTGTATCTTGTGGTTCACTGTTGACCGGACCCTTGACTGGGCTAGCTGTATAAGTAATGTGGCTTTGAAAGCAAGTCAGAAGCTTGGTATTTTTCAGTGATTGACTTGCATCCTGATCTGTCATTGTCTTTCTAAGCCTTCATTTAGAGGTGTGATGGAATTCTTTCTGTTACTTAGTTCTGTGTCACACCAACGCCAATCAATAAGCTGGACACAGGCAAAGGAATGACAACAGAACCCATTCGATTATCATCACCAATTCATCATCTCACACAGTCACTCACTCCCATCACGAGTGCATATTAATTGTAGTGAATGCCATTTACAAGATATGCTGCAGCGGCTAAAGTCTCTGTAATATCACTAATGAAATCCATGACCTTCAGCACTGGAAGGTGTAATCAGTAGATAGATAGCAAGCATGCCATCTTAACATGGAAAATGTTTCAATATCACTAGGCCAAGTTCTTGAACTAACTTATCTGCTGAGTTCCCTCTCAACTTGGATTCCAACATTTCTGTTTCAATATTTTTATTAATTTCCACATAGAAGAATACAGAGTACATGAAGATATATATTATGAATCAAAAAAAATAGAATAGTACCAAATACATTACATTTAAGTCACACTTAGAATCACAGCACCCCGTATTCATAATCAAACACATAAATTAAATTAAATTGTAATATTGAAATGTGATAGTTTTATTATAGAGAAAATCTAAACCCCCTACCAAGATCAAAGCTGTTTGGTAAAGAAAGAAAGTTGGAAAAAAAAATCCTTATCACGTAGTGATTTATGTTATTAGCCAACATCTGTACTTTTAACACCAATCAAAGATTTTGAAAACAGTTCAAAAATGGTCCCCACAATGTTTGAAAGTCTTGGTTAGAATCAGAAATTGAACAACAGATCTTCTCTAAATTTAAGCATGACATAACATCGCGTAACCATTGAGCGTGAGTAGGCGGAGCAACATCCTTCCATTTAAGCAACACCGCCCTCCCAGCCATAAAGAGAAATAAAGCCAAAATATGCAAATCGGATGTCTCCAAAGTTATGCCTTTTTCTTAAGGCAGTCAAAGGGTTAAGCTTAAAATTTACTTTAAAAAGTACAGAAAAAGTTTGGAATACTTTCTTCCAGTAATTTTCAAGACTCGGGCATATCCAAAACATATGAATTAGTGAAGCCTCTCCATTGTTACATCTATCACAATAGGGAGATACATCCGGATAAAAACGAGGTAGCTTGTCTTTGGACATGTGGGCCCATTTAAAGTGGGTTCCAACATTTCAAGATGATTTTTATCTTCCTGTGTAGAAATGTGACAATGAGGAACAGTAACATTAGATCAATTGATGAATTAGTCTCTTGCCACAACCAGTATTGTAGCCTCAGCACATGGATTCCATAGTTATGAACATATAAAATGCAGTTGTCCACTGTTTTTGTTTAGTTCTGAAATCTGAATTCTTGTACGAGTCAGAATGTGATTTTTTTTATGCACTGGAGGATTTTATTTGCATATCATTGCCAATTTTATGATTTCTTTTCTGTTTACAGCTAAGCCAAGTACAATTTTAATTGGTTCATCACGAGACATTGAATTGGGAAGTGTGCATATTCCACTGGCAAGCATGCTGATGAAGCGGACAGGTAATGGAGGACCTGGTACACTAATGTTGCACTATTATAACCAGAATTTGCAGCCTAGGAATACAATCTGAGAACTTGTAAAGTTTAATAGGAGCAACTTAATTATAATTTATAGATATAAAAAGTCAGTTTAATCTCTGCTACTTTAAAAAAATAATTATGTCAAAATAAGGCTTTCGATTGTAAAATAGGAAACATTTGATCAATACATGTATCACCTCTTGGCACAGCAAGTTGAGACAGAACAGATAGCAAAAAATCTGAAGTCAGAGAAAACAGAATGTAAATCCACCTGACTCTAACTTACTATCCCCCTCCCACTCTGATCTGAGTGTGCGGCTTCCAGATCTTTACAATGAGATCCAGTACAAATTTACTTCAGTCTGGGCACATTGCAGCTTTCCCAACTCAATATCAAATTGCCTGACTTTAGATGACATGCTATTTCTTCCTGTTTATATAAGAAACGTTTCTGCCTACCGTTCTATTTTCCTCTCTGTATATAATCTGGTCTTTTGGGCATGTCCAGGTGTGTCAGAAGCACATCATGAACAAATTACACAGCCATTATAACTTAACCTCACACCATGTCTTCACACAAAGAAATTCCCTTTGTTCCACCCACATTTCACTGCTACCCAGACTAACTCATCAGCTCTGATTGTTAAGATCCCTCTCTCAAGTCTGATGAAGAGACATTCATCTAAACATTAACTATTTTTCCACAGATGGTGCTTAGTTTTTCCAGCATTTTCTATCTTCTCATTTTGTATCGCTTTGGCTCAGCATTTCTTATTCTACATGTGGATGTCTACTCTGCTGGGCATGTCCCACTATATTACCCATAACAACTCAATCCATAAGCCTAATCACTATTCTGCTGCCCCGATCAAGCTATTTCGACTCATCCTGTCATAGACATTCCCTTTGTTCTACAGATCTCTACTCCACCCTCTCTTCTACTGAAAACTAACTTGCATTGCTTTTACAGTTCAGATAAAGGATTGCCAACCCAAAACATTGACTGTATCTCTTTTCACAGATGCTTCTTAATATGCTGAATTTTTTCTCAACATCTTCTCTATTTTTGTATCATATTCAAGTTTTTTTTTTCTATTTTCAGTTGCACTTCTATTTCTAATCTGAGGCTTTAGTCCAGTGCAATAATCACAATGGTGTTGTCCCAAGTGATGAATATATATTGCTTAAAAACATCAAGGAACTACAAAATATGTAGACTGAATATCTTCTGAATTATATATTGTGTTCTACATTAAGGTATCTCTGGCTGGTATGCAGTGAATCTTCCAGAAGTTGGTACTTCTGTTCAGTGTTGTGGCACTCCACCATATGTGGGTGGTGGTCTTGAACTTTCAATCTACTTTGCACATCCCAGCGATAGAGAGCGTGTCATAAAGGCTGCGGAGGCACTGGAGTGGAAGATTGGAATGAGTGGAGAAGATGATGAAAACTGGGAATGCACGGAGAGCAATATGTCGCTAACAATAGCTGTACCTCGCATATGGCTTCCCTTGCACTGTTTACTGCTGGCCGGTCAAGCACATCTGAACAAATATACTTTCTGTTATCTGCGTTATAAATTCTATGATAGAGATGCTATTTGTACAACTCTTCAAAAGCCTATTTTTACTGACATTCAGAGCCAGGTAACAGTGAGCTTTGACCAGGCAAAGACTGTAATTCTGAAAAGAACTCAATCCTTGGTCTGGTACTTAAAAGAAGAAAGATTAGAAGTACAGGTGTGGATGGCATATGGAAAAGACAAGGTTCAAAGACCTCACGATACTGATCGTCTGATTGGATATTCATTCATAGATCTATCGACACTGACAGAGAAAACATCAAGAAAACTTACAGTTAGTGGTATGTATATTGATTTTTAGAGCAAGTCTAAGTTGCAGTATATATTGAGACTATTATATTTTTCCAAAATTTCACCTTGCTGCTACTTTTAGGTTTGAAACCAAATGAGAGTATCCCTGCAGTTTCTTTTTTGTCCTAGACTTCTTTCATCTATTTTACTTAAACATTTTCGATCTGTATAGCCTCGCTCCTGATGGCATGGACATCAATTTCTTTAACTTCCAGTAGTTTCTACTCCCTCCCCATTCTCTCTCTTTCTGTTCCTCATTCTGGCTCGCTTCTTACCCCTTCTATTCACCTCACCTATTCATCACCTCCCTCTGGGGCCCCTCCTCCTTCCCTTCTCCCATGGTACAATGTCTTCTCCTATCAGATTCCTTCGTCAACCCGTTACCTCTTTCACTTGCCACCTCCCAGCTTTTCACTTCCCCCCCCTTACCTACTTTCACCTATCACCTGCCAGCTTGTACCCCTGCTTTCCCCCACCTTCTCATTTTGGTATCATTCTCTTTCCATTCCACTGCACATGAAGGGTCTTGGCTTAAAATATCAACTCCTCTCCATAGATGCTGCCTGACCTGCTGAGTTCCTCACACAAAATGTTGTAGGAACTCAGCAGGCCAGGCAGCATCTATGGAAAAAAGTTACAGTCGACGTCTCAGCCCAAAACGTCAACTGTGCTTTTTGTCCATAGGTGCTGCTGGCCTGCTGAGTTCCTCCAGCATTTTATGTGTGGTTTTGATTTCTAGCATCTTGCAGGTTTTCTCTTGTTTCTGCTGAGTTCCTCAAGCATTTTATGTGTGTTGCTCTGAATTTCCATCATCTGTTGGATCTCTTGAGTTTACTTACCTTTGGTCACATTTTCTATCCTACTCAGTTTTCAATCTGAAAAGAAACCTTAGAATCTTTCTGATATTTAAATTAATAGTTCTTTTTACATTGGGGAAAAGACAGTTTCTCCTTATTGGTCAGAGGACTGAGTCTAAGATATTCTCAGCAAGTGTTTCAAGCCTTCCTGATTCAAAGCAGGTTAAATGTGGGGCAATGGGGAAGCTGAGCAGCAAACCCCTTGGCAAAATCTGGCCTTTTTAAAGACAACTATGTCACTCCTAAAAGTTTTCCATCTATGTGAATAAGAACCACCATTTTGGAATGTTTAAAACCTGACTTCACAAAACATTCAAAAACAATTAAAATAAATTTCAAGCTATTTAAAATATGTTAAAACAATTAAAATGCTAATTATTAAAATTAACATAAAAGTTGTATCTTGGTTTTCCTGTTTGCAGTAAACATTTTGTCAAGTTACTGGATACTGAGCTCCTCAGTTGGCTTATTTTGGTGTAGGGCCTATGAACAGATTCCCACGGACAGGAACTAATTGGCAGAGTGAGCAGACAGAATTTTGTTCACTGAAATTTATCAGAAAATCTGAGATCTCTACGTTTAACTACCCATTTTGTGGTAAATGCTGACACTTTGCCCTGAAACTACAGCCTTTGTTAGCTGATATGAAAGGTCTCTCTAACAGGAATTGTGAATAAGCAGACTGTCCCCAGTAATAGTGGTGAAATTAAGGAGGGAAAAGGCAGACTGGAGGTAACAATGAAGCATGCAGAAGAATTGAAAATTAGAACAAAAATTAATTTAAACAAAATCATGCCAGGCAGCGCCAACACAGGATACAAGACACAATTTCTGTAAAAGTAAAGAAAGGTGAAGAAATCTGATAAAAACTGGAAAGTAGACTGCACAGCATATCCAAGAAAATGCAAACTCAAGTGGGCACATGTAGCTTCTCATGCTACCACGGTTTAGAGCAAATGACACGTCCTATGTGAAATTAACAGAGGAGAATGAGATGAATGTAGAGTGATTGTTTTATTGCTCGGGAAAGAGCGAAACTGGACAGTGATGTGGAAACACTGAATAGTGGGTAGAGATGTGGAAGCTCCAAACATCCACATTGAAAGGAGATTGAAGAAAATGGATGGAAATTTATTGAAATAATAGAGGTCTCTGATGTTAGTGGGTCAAGATGAGAAACGCTAGACAAAAGTAAATTCTCGAGGAAGCTGTAATAATGGTGCTTCTGGAGCATTCAGAGTTATTCACTAAACACCTCCTCTTCTCCTTTTTCACACAAGCCCTGTCTAAACTCCACTTTTAATGAATTGTGTGATCACCAGCCCTTTTTGTCCTGATGAAGGGCCTCGGCCCTAAGTGTCAACTGTTTACTTTTTTTCCATAGATGCTGCCTGGCCTGCTGAGTTCCTGCATTATTTTGTGTGTTGCTTTGGATTTCCAGCATCTGATTTTCTCGTCTTAGTCCTAATTGTTATTTAGCTAAGTTCTCATTTTCCTTCACTTCTCTAGGACTTATGGAATGGTTTTCTGTGTTAGAGGCAAATTGTTACTCATTTCCAAACGTAAACCTTTTGCAAAATCGAAAAAATCCAGAGAAGTTCCAAAATAATTATGCTTTTCCATTCAACTTTGTTTTTCTTGTACAGGTATTTACCCACTTTTTAAACGAGGTGCTTCGGACCTGTCAGGTGCAGCTCTGAGGTTCCATATCACACTTGCACCACATGATCTTCCATCTTCTACCACTGAATATTCTTCTCAGAGAAGAAACTGTTGCGATGATGATCATGATTATGAATGTAGTGCCAAGGAAGATATTCCGCTCATTAATGAAGCAGAGGAAATAACAGAAGTGCAAGTCGATGATGAATTGCCCACAGATTCTATCCTTGAATGCAACAATGTGGCTAATGAGAATCATGAGGTAGACCTGGCAACTACATTTGCAGTGAATGTTGTCGTGGAGAGAGCTATGCATCTAAGCTTAAAAGGTAAAAATTTAATTTTGTTACAAAGTGTAATGTTGCTATTTATTGAGTTGCCACTGATAATTATATTGATTTTCTTCACTTCAAAAGTAACTCATTAATTTTTCAAATAATTATAAAAGATTGCATTGCTTTATGTGAACAACATGCATCACATAGTATAAAGCAGTATGCCATGCAGCAGTTTTTGTTTTCTTTTGGCACTTCGCAATGTAAAGTTGTAATGCTACAGTAAGAAATGGAATGGTTCTTGGACAAGGCAAAATGAGCAGCAACCATTAACAACAGGTACAAAATTCTGTACTTAACAATGGAGGACAGTTGACAAGTAGCTTACAGCTTTTGGTTGCTGATGTCTGCTCTACACTGGTTATATTGTCTGCTGTCCTCTTTCCTGTAATTCCATGCAGCCTTTAAAGCTGTGTGAATCTTTCTTCCATGTGTTCAGCATTAATGCTCAACCAAAACCAAAGATCATTGTCAGTTAGCAGAAACGCCAGCACAAATAGGGTTGATGTATTGGCTACACATTTTTTAACCATTAACTTCCTCACGATTTTACAACTATTCACATATAAAAGTCTGGAAGGATTTATCCAATACTACCAAACTCAATTTGGGGTTGGTGTAATTTTCATAATGAATCCCTTCTGTTACACTGATATTAAATGTGATATCTGTAGATCATGGGTTCCTGATCCTATGTCACCATTGAGGTGCAATATTTTATATTTTGAGTACTAAATGGTATTCGATATCAACTTAAGACAATTCTCAGAATAATCTTTTCAAATAGAAAGTTTATCAGGCTAATGAGTACCAAGAGGTGTGTAGCTGCCAATCTGATCCATGGATTTTGCTCTATCTGTCTCATTGTCCTACCTTCCTGATGTGATTTCCTCCTTGATCACGGCACCATAAACATTGTTATTGCATTATACCATTACATAGAGTATACTATTACTTTGCTATTGCATAGAAGTAGTGGAGGAAACAAAGGGGATATCTATGATAGGGTGGAGACTTGAAGAGACTAAATAAGATGTTAGTGATGCTGGCTGAAGAAAAGTGGCAAAAGCTTGTAGTTGCAGCTGATATGTTTGGACGAGGTGTATATAGTAGAAAGTAAAGAAAAGAGAGGGAATATAAACTAATGCCTGACCTGATTTGTTGTAGTTGCTATAAACGTGAAATGGAGAATACTGAAAAATTATCAGCAGGTCAGGCAGTGTCTATTTCAAGGGTTCCCAACATTTCTTATGCTGTAGACCAATACCGTTAAGCAAGCGGTCCATGGACCCAAGATTGGAAACCCCTGATCTAGACAGGATAAAAAAAAAAATTAATGACTTCATAACTGGCAAAGATCTGACTGAGAGCTGGAAAGACTCCTTATCTGAAATTATAGACAATAGGTGCAGGAGTAGGCCATTCTGCCCTTCGAGCCAGCACCACCATTCACTGTGATCATGGCTGATCATCCACAATCAGTATCCAGTTCCTGCCTTATCCCCATTACCTTTGATTCCGCTATCTTTAAGAGCTCTAGCCATCTCTTTCTTGAAAGCATCCAGAGACTTGGCCTCCACAGCCTTGTGGGGCAGTGCATTCCATATATCCACCACTCTCTGGGTGAAAAAGTTTTTCCTCAACTCCGTTGTTGAATTCAAATTTGAATCTGGGTTTTCTTTTGTTAATATGTAGCTAGTCCAGATCTGGTGGTATGTTCCTTGTGTGAGGTTTGGGAATTCTGGGAGACATCCAGTCTGCCTAATAACTACATCTGCACAAAGTGCACTGAGCTGCAGCTCCTCAGAGAAGAGAACATGTTAAGGAAATGGAGCTGTAGCTGGATCACTTTCAGTTCATAGGGGAAAATGAGGAGGTGATAGGTAGGAGTTACCTGGAGGTAGTCACCCCTACGTTGCATGAGGCAGGTACCTGGGTGACTGTCAGGAGAGGGAAAGGAAATAGGCAGCCAGTGCAGAGTACTCCTGTGGCCATTCCTCTCAATAATAAGTATACTGCCTTATACTTATATGTATAAGGGGGAGGGGGGGGCTGCATTGACCTGATATCTGGCACTGAGTCTTTCTCTGGCTCAGAAGGGAAGTGGATCACGTCTGGAGAAAGTATGACCTGTACAAGAAGGACTATTTATACCTGAACCAGAGGGGCACTGATACCCTTGCGAGCAATTTGGCTACAGCTGTTGGGGTGCATTTAAACTAATTTGGCAAAGAGATGGGAACCAGAGTAATAGGGTTGAAGATGGAGCTGTTGCTATACAACTAGATGCAGTGTGTAGTGAGACTGTGAGGAAGGACAAGCAGATGATAGTGCAAAATTGAGGTCTGAATTGAATGTACTCAGGATACAGAATAAGTTAGACCTTGTAGTGTCGTTAGAGATTAGCAGGTATGCTGTTGTAAGAATCATTGAGTTGTGGTTGAAAGAAGATCATAGTTGGGAGCTTATTGAAAGGACAGGCAAGGAGGTGGCTCTGTTGGTAAAAAATGAAATCAAATCCTGAAAAAGAGGTGACATACTGTAGGACTGGAAGGTGCAGGAAAGATATGAAGGGCCTGTTTCCATGTTGTAAATAAATGAAAAATAAATGGCAGTTGAATTTAATAAGTATTTTGTGTCAGTCTTCACTGTGTGGAAGACACTTGCAGAATTCCAGAAATACAAGTTTTGGGGGGGGCGGGGGCGCAAAAGTGAGTGTCATTGCTATTACAGTACGAAGGAAAAGGTGCTTGGGAAGCAAGCTCTGGGCCTATACTCACTGGAATTTAGAAGAATGAGAGGGGTCCTCAATGAAACCTGTTGAATATTGAAAGCCTGGATAAATTGGATGTTGAGAGGATGTTCCCAATAGTGGGGAGTCTAGGACCAGAGAGTAAAGCCACAGAATAGAAGGATATCTGTTTAGAACAGAGATGAGGAAGAATTTCTTTAGCCAGAGGGTGGTGAACATGTGGAATTCATTGCCACAGATGGCTGTGCAGGCCCAGTCATTGGGTAGATTTAGGCACAGGCTGGTGGGTTCTTGATTAATCAGGGCATCAAAGGTTATGGGAAGAAGGCAAGAGAATAAGGTTGAGAGGGATAATAAATTCGCCCTGATGGAATAGCAGAGCAGATTTAATGGGCCGAATGGCCCGATTCTGCTCCTATGTCTTATGATCTCTTTTTTTTAATACTCCTAGCTTTCCTAGCAACATCTTACAACATCAAAAATTTACCAGTATGATTTATGTATAAAATATATCTAATCTGGTTAATTACCATTTATCGTTTTGAATGTGCCAAGACCTGGGCAACAGTAATTTTAAATAGCACTTGTCTTACACTGCAACCAGGCAATAACTTATCCAACAGAGTCTAATCCCCTTCACTCAAAGTTCAGTAGTTTGAGCCTCTTGGTGGTTACCATTAATCAGCCACATTAAATTAATGCAACTTCAAGTTATACCCCAAACACAACAGATGCATTAGAATTGAATTGAATTTATTTCTTACATCCTTCATATACACGAGTAGAAGTCTTTACATTACGTCTCCCTCTAAATGTGCAATGTGCAATTTATAGTAATTTATAATAAATAGTATGTACAACAGGACAGTCAATATAACATAAAAATACAATTGTATCAGCATGAATTAATCAGTTTGATTGCCTGGGGGAAGAAGCTATCCTGAAGCCTGTTGGTCCTGGCTTTTATGCTGCGGTACCGTTTCCCGAATGGTGGCAGCTGGAACAGTTTGTGGTTGGGGTGACTCGGGGCTCCAGTGATCCTTAGGGCCCTTTTTACACACTTGTCTTTGTAAACGTCCTGAATCATGGGAAGTTCACATCTACAGATGTGCTGGGGAGTCTGCATCACTCTCTGCAGAGTCCTGCGATGTGAGGGAAGTACAGTACCAAGTAGTAATGCAGCCAGTCAAGATGCTCTCAATTGTTCCCCTTTAGAAAGTTCTTAGGATTTGGGGGCTCATACCAAAACTTCTTCAACCATCTGAGGTAAAAGAGGCATTGCTGTGTATTTTTCATCACATAGCTGGTATGTACAGATCATGCAAGATTCTCGGTGATGTGTATGCCAAGAAACTTAAAGCTGTTCACCCTCTCAACCCTCAGATCCATTGATGTCAATAGGCGTTAGGCTGTCTTCATTTCTCCTGTAGTCCACAACCAGCTCCTTTGTTTTACGACATTGAGGGAGAGGTTGTTTTCTTGACACCACTGTGTCAGAGTGATGACTTCCTCTCTGTAAGTTGCCTCATTATTATTTGAGATTAGGCCAATGTGTAGTGTTGTCAGCAAATGTAATTAGCAGTTTGGAGCTATGGGTGACTACACAGTCATGGGTACACAGAGAGTAAAGGAGGGGACTTAGGACACAGCCCTGAGGGGCACCTGTGTTGAGGATCAGAGGGGCAGAGGTGAGGGAGCCCTCTCTTACCACCTGCTGGCAATCTGATGGGGAGTCCAGGATCCAGCTACACAAGGCAGGGTGAAGGCCGAGGTCTCTCAGCTTCTTGTCGAGCCTAGAAGGAATTATGGTGTTGAATGCTGAATTGTTGTCCAAGAACAGCATTCTCATATAAGCATCCCTCTTCTCCAGGTGTGTAAGGACGGTGTGAAGAGCTGTGGCTATTGCATCATCTGTCAATCAGTTGTGTAGGTAGGCGAATTGTAGGGGGTCCAGTGTGGGTGGTAGCATGCTGCAGATGTAGTCCTTGACCAGCCTCTCAAAGCATTTGTTTATTATTGAGGTGAGTGTGACAGGATGCCAGTTGTTCAGACAAGTTACCTTGGTCTTTTTAGATACAGGAGCAATGGTGAATGTTTTGAAGCAGGAGGGCACTCTACACTGGGAGAGGGAGAGATTGCCATCACTTGCAAATTCCCTTCCCTGGGCACATTTGTATTGTCCAGCCTTTCCTTCATTGTTTGCTGGGTCTCAGTACTGGAACCTGCTACCCAATAATACTGGGCAGAAATTCTTCATATTGACTGCTGTAGTTCAAGAAGGCATCCACCAGAGTCTGCCCAAGTGTAGTTGGCCATTGGCAATAAAATGCCAAAATTAACAGTGTCGATCAAATCCTACAAATGCTTTAAATGGGAACACAAATAAAATCAGATTACTCTAGAATTTTACTGGTGAATTAATGTACCTTGTTTCTGAGTATCATCAAATCTGTTGTCCTGAGTTCCAGGGCAACTTTAATGCCAGCCGGTGTTGAAGCTTTCAATAAGAATTGGTATAGGGATGGATAAAGTGCATAATGTCTATTTATTAATCAATCATTTATACAGTGGCATGCAAAAGTTTGGGCACCCCTGGTCAAAATTTCTACTAAGCGAGTAAAAGATGAACTGATTTCCAAAAGGCATAAAGTTAAAGATGACACATTTCTTTAATATTTTAATCAAGAAAACTTTTCTTATTTCCATCTTTTACAGTTTCAAAATAACAAAAAAGGAAAAGAGCCCAAAGCAAAAGTTTGGGCACCCTGCATGGCAGTACTTAGTAACACCCCCTTTGGCAGGTATCAAAGCTTGTAAACACTTTCTGTAGCCAGCTAAGAGTCTTTCAATTTTTGTTTGGCAGATTTTCGCCCATTCTTCCTTGCAAACAGCTTCTAGTTCTGTGAGATTCTTGGGCCGTCTTGCATGCACTGCTCTTTTGAGGTCTATCCACAGATTCTCAATGATGTTTAGGTCAGGGGACTGTGAGGGCCATGGCAAAACCTTAAGCTTGCGCCTCTTGAGGTAGTCCATTGTGGATTTTGAGGTGTGTTTATGATCATTATCCTGTTGTAGAAGCCATCCTCTTTTCATCTTCTGCTTTTTTACAGACAGTATGATGTTTGCTTCCAGAATTTGCTGGTATTTAATTGAATTCATTCTTCCCTCTACCAGTGAAATGTTCCCCATGCCACTGGCTGCAACACAAGCCCAAAGCATGATCGATCCACCCCCGTGCTTAACAGTTGGAGATGGGTTCTTTTCATGAAATTCTGCACCCTTTTTTCTCCAAACATACCTTTGCTCATTGTAGCCAAAAAGTTCTATTCAGAAAGTTCAAAGGAACATCTAAACAAGCCTGATGCATTTTGGAAACAAGTCCTGTGGACTGATGAAGTTAAAATAAAACTTTTTGGCCGCAATGAGCAAAAGTATGTTTGGAGAAAAAAAGGTGCAGAATGTTAAGCACGGGGGTGAGTCGATCATGCTTTGGGCTTGTGTTGCAGCCAGTGGCAAAAGAATGAATTCAATTAAATACCAGCAAATTCTGGAAGCAAACATCACACTGTCTGTCTATAACAGGATAATGAACCTAAACACACCTCAAAATCTACAATGGACTACCTCAAGAGGCGCAAGCTGAAGGTTTTGGCATGGCCCTCACAGTCCCCCGACCTAAACATCATCGAGAATCTATGGATAGAACTCAAAAAAGCAGTGCATGAAAGATGACCCAAGAATCTCACAGAACTAGAAGCCTTTTGCAAGGAAGAATGGGTGAAAATCCCCCAAACAAGAATTGAAAGACACTTAGCTGGCTACAAAAAGTGTTTCCAAGCTTTGATGCTTGCCAAAGGGGGTGTTACTAAGTACTGACCATGCAGCCTGCCCAAACTTTTGCTTCGGGCCCTTTCCCTTTTTTGTTATTTTGAAACTGTAAACGATGAAAATAAAAAAGTTTTCTTACTTAAAATATTAAAGAAATGTGTCATCTTTAACTTTATGCCTTTTGGAAATTAGTTCATCTTTTACTTGCTTAGCTATTCACAGTAACAGAAATTTTGACTGGGGTGCCCAAACTTTTGCATGCCACTGTAAATACAGCCAACCACAGTGTCCTGATGGTAATTGACCACTGCAAGTTTGTGACATGGTGGGTTTTTTCTCTATGACTAGTGCTAATATTATGGTCGACCAATTCCAGCCCTTCTGAATGCTTTGGAATACAACCTACAGGAGACATCTCAAAGCATTAAATAGGTACTACCATCACTACCCTTCTCTAAATCTGCTCCCAGGATAGTTGAACAGATGTCTGTATTTTCTCCAAAGCCAAAATACCCAACTTTGCAGCCACAATCACTGGATGAGCAGCATTGCCTGATACCAGTTTTCTGAAGTGAGCATTGTACTTGATTCATCACAAATGAATTCCAAAGTATGATATTCTTGAAGCCTCCTTTGAAAAAATTGAATATGCTCACTAACTTATGTGAATCCCTGATCCAGTACTGGTCAAACTAGCAAAGAAACATCTTGGAACACTTCAAGTCAATGCCCTGAGTGCATAGAGGTCATGTTCAAACAGTGAGAGGAACACTCGGTAATTAATTTATGCCTAAAACTCCATTTGTCCCACCGGTGATAATCTGCAGACCCAACATAGGACTGTTTAGTCAGCAAAGAATCAAAAGACCTATGTACGTCCTCCATTCCAATAAAGAATTACTGTCTTTTTATCATTAGCTAAGGTAGACTTTTGATGTATTTTAAAATGACAGCTTTCTGTTTTGTTATCCGAGATGTTTTAAGTTTAGGTATTGTTTTAGGGCGGATAATATTGTTGTTCTTACTGTTACACTATCAATTAATGTTTGAAAAGAACCTCCTAAATTATATGCTACAGCCTTTCGATAGATTTATCATACAATGTAATGGTGAAATCTTTCGTTTAACAATTTTTCAGATGTTGGTGTCCTCATTTGCTATTCTAGGGATTATTAATTGGAATGTTTTGTGCTTTTTGCCTTTCTTCTTCTTGAGTAATCCCTTAGGGTTGAAGATATTTTACACCTATTTCAATTCTTTGTGTTTTGAAGTGGTTGATGAAGTTAATATGCAACCAGTGGACTCGGGGAAAGTGGCAGGTGGGTGGTTTGGGAGGTAGTGTGCTATTTCCACCAGTTACGCTGGGCATTTTGTGCAATTCTCATGAATGGACTCAGGTTCTTAATGCCTTTCTAAACTCCTTCTCCACTTTGAGCAGTCATAAATCACGAGTTTCCTCTGTTCAGCTAGTAATCTTTTGCTTTGTGAAGTTTTGAGTTGAGTCTCTGCTTTGTGAGTCTGGTGTTGGCCAGGTAATGTGGCGGCCCAGCAATGCCATCTTAGGGTGTTTCTCTGTCTTTGCCATGACAGAGCTCTGAATATGGTGCCTGTTTCAGAAGCTTAGAATTGGGCATACGAGTAACATGCCTGCCTATGAGAGTGGACTGAATGTAATTACTGCCTTATTATTGTTTTCTCTCCTGGAAGAAAATGTTGGCATTGGTGCATTTATAATTTTAATAACTTGGAGAATTTTTTTTTGATACACAGTGGTATCTCTCCACTGTTACCAGGTGCTTGCTCTAAATAGACCTTGTACAGAGGCTTGCTTGAGGGCAGATATCATTGTTAACCAGAATATTATTAACTTATTTGTCAAATTGGAGAATTGGATTTTTTCCTCAAACTCAGAGACTGTGCTTGCATAAACTAAACACTGTCTACCTTTGCTGACAGGGCACGTAAAATAAAGGCATTTTCCAAAATCTCATTAGCGACTCTTAATTGTTGAAATCCAATGTCATATAACAGGGAAGTTTGGCAGAGGACCTGCACTTTCATCCGTTTCAATGACGAAGTTGACAATTTGGTGCTCAGCCTCCAAATATGCACGTGCACAAGCATCTTTTGTGTACTGCAATATGACTGATTCTGAGGTGACCTCAATTTGAGAGTGGAGGAATCACTCACTGAACAGAATTTCATTTGTCCTTTAGATTACTTCATAAAAGATTGATTAACTTTATTTGTCACATGTACATTAAAACAAACAGTAAAATGTGTTGTTTGCATCAATAACAAACATAGTCCAAGGATGTGCTGGGGGCAGCCTGCACGTGTTGTCATACTTCTGGCACTAACATAACATGCCCACTACTTACTAACCCTAATGTGTACGTCTTTGGAACGTGAGAGGAAATCAGAGCACTCAGAGGAAAGCCACGTGGTCACAGGGAGAATGTACAGGCTACTTACAGACAGCAACAGAATTGAACCTGGGTCACTGGTTCTGTAATAGTGTTACGCTAACCACTATACTACCATGCTGCCTAGATCTAGATAAACTGTATGTAGCCCCCCACTGGCCACCCTCAGGGTCGCTCGGCTCGCTGTCATCTAGGGAAATGGGCCCCGCCAAACTGGGTAATAGTTTGTGTGGATGCTGTGTGAGGTACCCCACCCCGCCCAAATAACAGACAATACACCAGATGCAATTAAATGATATACAGTTTATAGATATTACTGGAAATATATAATTAAGAGAGAATAAAATATAAAAGGAAAATAAAAGGCGCCACACTTATCAAAGTTCAATCCCTTCGTGCACAAAAACCGTTGGAGCTCAAGGACCTTCTTCTTCACCCTGCGACCCCTCGGACCACCTCGACCGGCCACCTGGGACCAACAACGGTGGCCGACCAGACGCTCCACACGAGTCAGTCTCCGTCTCCTCGCCGAACGTCCCGCTCGGGGTCCGACCCCGTTAGCGGACTCACAGCACCTTGTCCATCCTCTGTCTCGCTCTCCCGCCTTCTGCACCAAAACCCCGCGCATACAGTATCTTCAAATACACCAAAACCATAACAACTATCCCAATTGGTTAATAGCACTCTCTTATCAGACTAAAGCAAAAACAAGCTGCTAGCGCAAACTTTCTCAGTGTTTAACACAACAAAGCCGCATTCCCCAGATTGATATAACAAAGACGCCATTTTAATTAGCCTCCGCAGTAACATAAAAATCGAAACCCCCTTACATGTATGTTTGAGCTGAGGGGCAGCTTTGTGAGGAGAAGTATTTGGACATTGATACAGCTCTCTTGACTTTAGTTTGTACTGATTGCTAGATCCCAAACTTCATATTGAGGAGTGGATGGAAATTTCCTGTGATGAATTTTTAGGGTGAGTTGGATGTTACTCAGCAGTACCACAGGAGCCTGGCAGACCATGGTCTTGATGCAATGCAAGAGATTTGAAGACCATTGGAGACCATGCTCTGCTACATGGACTTCAACACATACTCAAGTGGGTATGTTTATAAGTGCCTGTTCGTATACAATAAGTCTTTCTTGAATGCATGCATGCACTACCTCTTCATCGATTTCCCCCCACAGCCTGTCCCTTGACAACACACTTTACTTTTCACCTTTGTCCATATCCAATGCTGAATCTTTACCCCCTTACTTCTATCGTCATATCTGAACAACCCCCAGTCACCATTCTCTCATTCTCCCCTACACCCTGATGCTCATCTGTGTCCATTGTTTCTGCATTGGATATCCATCCCCCTTCTTCTCCCTTACCCTCAGTTTTTAACCACTCTACCTTGCATCCTTTTTCCTTACTGATAACTTTCCTAAATGATCTCCATGCTCTCCTTTGCTCTCCACACTGAGGAAGGACACCCTACATCATCACCAAGAGATGGCTGAATGAATTTCAGGGTGGCAGATGTTGGTGGTCTGTGTTGGCAGCGAAATGTGCACTCTCACGGATTCTGGGGCATTGGGCTAGGGAAGCAAGCCAACAGAGGGAGGGCTAGCCCATGGGTGGAGGGTTCCCATCCCTGTAAGATTTCTCCCTCTTCACTTACCATTTCTCCTACCTTTCCTTTTGATTCTTCAGTTTTCTCAACCAGCATGGCCTTTCCCATTTTCCACCTGCCAGCCCTCCCAACCTGTGACCGAGCTCATACTCCTGAATCACTTCCAGAAAAAAATTCGGGGAAAACCTACCTGCCTCGTTTTGGCAGATTGTGATCACCTTGTGCTTGGATTAGCAAACCACGGATTGTAATTTCACTTACCACAGTGGCTGTCTTCAACCCATGAGGATTCTTTCTCCTGCACTGACATTTGTCTCCAGTGCTCTCCCTAAACCTCAGAGGCTGCTGCCTCCCATACAGCCTTTAAATTCACATTGTGGGTGATAGGTGCAGGTATCTCTGTCCCCCGAACACCTTCAAATCCACGGGAATTTGTTTCTTACATCTATGCTAAAATAAAATGGGGCCAATATCTCTTGCATTTAAACCACAGTGCAGAGAGAACTATTTAAAGTTCAGAGTTCAGCTTATCGTATATAAAGATATCTTATATATCTTATCTATAAAATGGAGGAGGAGGAGATGGCAGCGTGACGCAGTGCGCAGCGGCCACTCCGGTGAATGATATCTGTTATCTGTCAAGTAGGGTGCCGTGCACAATCCTGATTTGATGGAGACAGACGTGAGAGCACGGAGGAACATCTGGAGAAATTTCTGAAATGCCTTTTTTGCTGCCGCTGTTACTGTGTAATCCAGAATCTCCAGAGGAGAAGGCCCGGAGTACCTGGCTTTGCTTGTTGCTTGGCGGCTGGGGCAGGGTCGAAGCGCTAGGCAGAGGATGGTGCTCAGGAGGCTGTATCGGAGGGGCTGGTCGGAGGCTCGAAGTTTTCAGACGGACTCAGAGTCGGTTGTGGTCGGGTGCTTCTAGTGCATCGGCAGTTGTCAGCACCTGCAGGTTTATGGCAGGAAGAGTTTCTCCCTTTGGCCCCTGCTATTGGGACTATCGGGAGTCGATCGGAACTTTGAGACTTTTTTTTACCATGCCCATGGTCTGCTCTTTATCAAATTATGGTATTGCTTTGCACTGCTGTAACTATATGTTATAATTATGTGGTCTTGTCAGTATTAGTCTTTGGTTTGTCCTTTTTTTTGTGATATCACTCTGGAGGAACATTGTATCATTTTTTAATGCATGCATTTCTAAATGAAGATAAACGAGGACTGAGTGTCCTCATAATCTAAAAAAAAGATGCGCTTGCATTGGAGAGGGTACAGAGGAGGTTTACGAGAATCATTCTGGGAATGAAAGGGTTTACGTATGAGAAGGTTCTGATAATTCTGGGCCTATACTCACTGCAGTTTTGAAGAATAATGGGGAATCTTATTGAAGCCCTACATAGAGTGGATATGGAGAGGGTGTTTCCTATATTGTGGGAGTCTAGGACCAGAGGACACAGCCTCAAGAGTAGAGGGACATCCATTTAGAACAGAGATGAGGAGACATTTTTTAGTTAGGGGATAGTGAATCTGTCGAATTCATTTCTACAGCTGGCCAATTCATTGAATATATTTAAAGCAAAGGTTGACAGGTTCTTGATTAGTTAATGCATCAAAGGTTACAGGGAGAAGAATAGAGAATGGGGATGAGTGGGATAATACATCAGCCATGATGGAACGGCAGAACAGACTCAATAGGCTGATGGTCTTGAGGGCTATATGCCTAGAATATGAGTGTTGACTATTTTTATGTGCTTCATCCACATAGGAACTCTTTACGAAGAGCCAAATGGGGTAGCTCACTCAGGCCACAACATCAAAATTTCTTACTGGTAATTGAAACATTTGAATTATAGTTGACAGAATCACCCACAGACACCTTTAAACTCTTATTTAAGTTTGTTTTAGGAACGGTGTCTCCTAATATTTGCTGTTTCATTTTATTTCTGTAATATGGCATTAAAAACAAATCGAGAACAAGAGCCAAGGTTTAATTCATCTGTTGAAATTAACCATAGTTTCATTCAACCCTGGAACATCTGGACAGCAAAGATGCATACATCAGGATGTTCCTTAATGACTACAGCTCAGCATTCAATATCATCATCCCCTTAAAACTAATCAATAAGCTTCAAGACCTTGGCCTCAACACCTCATTGTGCAATTGGATCCTCAACTTCCTCACTTGCAGACCCCAGTGAGTTTAGGTTGGCAACAAAATATCCTCCACAATCTCCATCAGCACAGGTACACCACAGAATGTGTGCTTAGCCCCTTGCTCTACTTGCTTTACACTTATGACTGTATGGCTAAGCGCAGTTCCAGTGCTATATTTAAGTTTGTCGATGTCACCACTACCGAATCAACGGTGGTGACAAATCGGCATATTGGCATCTGTTAGTCTTGTGAGACCATGGATCTGTGCCTGGAAAGTCTTCACACTCCAGGGTGCAGGCCTGGGCAAGGTTGTTTGGAAGACAGGCAATTGCCCATGCTGCAAGTCTCCCCTCTCCACGCCATAGATGTTGTCCAAGGGAAGGGCATTGGGACCCATACAGCTTGGCACCAGTGTCGTCGCAAAGGATTGTGTGGTTAAATGCCTTGCTCAAAGACACAACACATTTCCTCAACTGGAGCTCGAACTCACGACCTTCAGGTCACTAGTCGAATGCCTTAACCACTTGGCCGTGTGTCCACGGCATATTGGAGGAAGATTGAAAATCTGGCCAAGTGGTACCGCAACAACAATCTCCCACTCAATGACAGCATAGAACATAGAACATTACAGGCCCTTCGGCCCACAATGTTGTGCCAACCATGTGACCTACTCTAGAAATTGCCTAGAGTTTCCCTAGCACATTGCCCTCTATTTTTCTAAGCTCCATGTGCCTATCTAAGAAGCTCTTAAAAGACCCTATTGTATCCACAAAGCAAGATCAGCAAGATCAAAGAGCTGATTATTAACCAGCAGGAGGACACTGGAGGTCCATGAGCCCGTCCTCATTGCTGAGCTGGATAGCATCATCAACTTTAAATTCCTCCGTGAAATCATTTCAAAGGATATGTCCTGGGCCCAGCACATAGGTGTAATTGTGGAGGAAGCACAGCAGTGCCTCTTCTTAAAAGTTTGTGAAGATTTGGCATGACATCTATAACTTTGACTGACTTCTGTAGTTGGTGTGGTGGAGAGTATACTGACTAGCTGTATCATAGCCTGGTATGAAAACACCAATGCCATTTAATGGAAAATCCAACAAAAATTAGTGGATATACCCCGGTCCATCACATGTAAAACCCTCCCAACCGTTGTGCACATTTACACAGAGCGCTGTCGCAGGAAAGCAGCATCCATCATCAGGGACCCCCATATCTACGTCATGTTTTCATTTTACTGCCGTCTGCCATCAATCAAGAAGAAGCTACAGGAGCCTCAGGACTCACACTACCATGTTCAGGAATACTTATTACCCCTCAACCATCAGGCTCCAGAACCAGAGTCTTCACAAAAAATTATTCTGCTCTAGTTAGAACAGGTTAACATCTTGGTTTTGTACTATAGTGGCAATAAATTTCTGTTGGCAGCTGAGCTTGATGAAAGGGTTCCACAGTCCTTCTTGACTGATGGAGTCAATAAGCTTTCAGAAAGATCAAGGAAGGCTCGATTTAGCTCTGGTGTTGTACCTTAGAACTTTTTTAGACATGTGCAATGAAGATGATGACCCTTGTGCCTCTGCATATACAAAACCCACACCATGATTTAATAAGAATTTTCCAGCAAGTGGCATGTCTTTGAGGTGGACCATGGTGTTAACTTTCCTTGTGGCAGACAGCAACTGGACCTCATTGTTACTGCAGTCATACCAAAGTATAGATGTGTATCTTCAAGCAAACAGGCTGCAGCAATTCCAGTAGATGGTCCATCCATTGGTTTCAAGGTAATAGAGTTATATAGTGAAGAAACAGACTCTTGAGCATTTCACTACCATTAATGTCTGTTCCAACCATCAAAGAACTTTCTATACTAATCCCATTTATCAGTCCTTAGTCTCTAACCCTCATTAACACCCACATCTATTTAATGTCAAAAACAAAACTGTAGCAGTGTTGATCAATTCCAAAAGACATGCCAGAGTGGGTGAGAAAAACTGTACAGTTCTAATCTAAAGTTGAATTTTGCCTTTTAAATGCTCATGTTCCCACAGTATAAAAGGATTGGCTTCACAAAGCACAAGATTGTGCTACAAAGTACACTCGTATTCTGCTTTTGTACCCAAGCATAAAAGCAGATTCAGATCTTTGCCAAAAATACCAGCCAGCCTTTAGCTATTGTAGATTTGTACAGGATCTTCAATAAGCTTTCCCAAAGTGACAAAGCCAAATCTGGAGTTGACATGGTGCACAACAGCACTCTACATTCTGCAAACAGAGTTAGCAGAAATTGATTCACATCATAATAGTTATAATTATGAGTTATAATTAACATTCTAATAGAGTTTATAAT
Organism: Mobula birostris; assembly: GCF_030028105.1. Taxonomy (NCBI): domain Eukaryota; kingdom Metazoa; phylum Chordata; class Chondrichthyes; order Myliobatiformes; family Myliobatidae; genus Mobula; species Mobula birostris. The sequence goes on from NC_092376.1 coordinate 27,358,907, forward strand.
TGAAAGCAGTGTACAAAAATCATTTAATTTGTGTTAGATTTATTTTAGTCAGCATATTAATGGGAAACTAGCTTTGGAAGTGTTCAAATTATTTTCTTAATTATTTTTGAAACAATAGAATGCAAAGCAGTATAACGCAATACATGACTTTCAGCCCACGATGTTGTACAGGTTCACAATCCCTTATCCGAAATTCTGAAATCCGAAAAGCTCCAAAAACCAAAGTTTTTTTCGCCAACAGCTGACGTCACTCAGGTGTGACATGGCAGCACTAGTAACAATGAGAAAAAGAGAAGGAAGCATCTATCATTATCAATAACGCAGAAAATGGAGTTATTGCAGAAGCTTGATCGTGGTGTGTGTATGTGCGGCGTCATACTGAAGAATATGGTGTCAGAACTACCGCTGTATATGATTTAAAGAAACAGAAAGACAAGTTCCTGAAGTTTTATAGTGACAGTGACGTTCTGCATTTATTCCAATAAGTCACTTACCATGTGTTTGATTTCGGTTCGTTTGAAGCTGTATATTTTTATGTTTTATTGAATGTTTTTTTCTTGTCATTATTCCCTAAACAATACAGTATAACAACTATTTACATAGCATTTACATTGTATTAGGTATTATAAGTAATCTAGAGATGATTTAAAGTATATGGGAGGATGTGCGTAGGTCTGGAGCTTCGCTGGGTCCTAAAGTCCACCTCACTAAGCCCGTTTAAGTAAGGGACTTGAGCATACGTGATTTTTGGTATCCGCGGGGAGTCCCGGAACCAAGAAGGAGGGATTCTGAAATCCGAAAAATTATGAATTCCAAAATGAAACTGGCCCCAAGGATTTCAGATAAGGGATTGTGGACCTGTACTTGTCTTTTAACCTACTCCAAAACCCTTCCCTTCCACAATATTTTTAAGTAGTTGAGGTATGAAAAAGGCAGAACATCTAGTTGAGAATTTCAGATATAAAGCATCAGTTTGAGTTAGTGGGAGGCAATTTCTAACTATTATTTAACAAAAAGCTTGGTGTACTGAGTGGAAGTAGTGAGAGAAAGGGAAGGGGAAGGTAAGGAGATAAGGTGAGAGAGGGAAATGGGAAAGGGGGAATGGTGAAAGGGGGCAATTTCTGGAAGGATATTACTTGCCCATCATCTCCCTCTGGTGCTCCTCCCCCTTCCATTTATTAGATGGTCTTCTGCCCTCTCCTATCACATTCTCCCTTCTGTAGCCCTTTATCTCCTTCACTAATCAATTTCCCAGCCCTTTACTTCAGCCCTTTCCCTCTCCCAGTTTCATCTATCACCTACAACCTTGTACTTCTTCCTCCCCTCCCCCCACTTTCTTGCTCTGACTTCTCATCATTTTTTCCAGTCCTGATGAAGGGTGTTGACCTGAAACATCAACTGTTTACTCTTTTCCACAGGTGCTGCATGACCTGCTGAGTTTCTCCAGTATATTGTGTAAGGTAGAGAAAATATTGATCACCATGGTTTTCAAATGATATCTTGTTTGATAAACTCAATAAATTATCTGAAAATGTAACAGAAGATGAACAGGAAAGTGAATTAATCCAGGCTTTAAAAAGCTTTTGATAACTTCTGCTGATTAAATCAATGAATATCAGAGAATGCAGTCTTGGCAGCAAAAGATTCCACCTAACAGTGACAGAGCGGAGAGTAGGGATAAAAGATAATTATTCTAAATAACTGAAATGGAAAATGTAGATGGATCAGGAGATGCAGATATAGTCCGAATTATTTCTGGCCTGTGTTTCCCACATCAGTTATAAGAATGTGGTTAATGGTCCTGAACCTTTAGAGCAACACCTAATTTAAAAGTGGCATTTGCTTATCCACAGAATGCTGAATTCCTCCAGCATTTTGTGTGTGTGTTGCTTTGGATTTCCAGCATCTGCAAATTATCTTGTGTTTGATCTACTTATCCACTTTAATTCATAATAAATAAACAATTCATACATGTACCTATAGTTCTAAAGTTGGCCAGTTTTTCTGTCAGCCAGCTGTCCTAGCAAAATGTAATGGAAATGCCAGATATTAATTGATTTCTTTATAAGTTTCATTTATTTCTCACAAATCCATTGCATGCATATTTCAATAATTGGTTCCTTCGCATCTCCCTGTTTGTATTTTTTAATGGTGATTCATAGTGTGGGTGCAGTTATGTCACTTGTTACAGAGCAATTCAACTTTTCATTCTGGTGCCTTCCTCCTTCCTTTCCAGTCCTGAAGAAGGGACTCTGCCCTCAACGTCACTTCCATAGATGCTATGTATCTGCTGAGTTCCTCCAGCATTTAGTGTATGTTGCTTTGGGTTTCGAGCATCTACAGGCTCTCTTGTGTTTTTAACTTTTGAAGGGCCTCTGTTTCATCCATGATTGCTTGTAAATTGGGTCCATGTTTTGATATGAAGCTACAGTATATATAGCCTAGCAACACACATCAAAGTTGCTGGTGAACGCAGCAGGCCAGGCAGTATCTCTAGGAATAGGTACAGTCGATGTTTCAGGCCAAGACCCTTCGTCAGGACTAACTGAAGGAAGAGCTAGTAAGGGATTTGAAAGTGGGAGGGGGAGGGATGGAGCCAAGAGCTGGACAGGTGATTGGCAAAAGGGATATGAGAGGATCATGGGACGGGAGGTCCAGGGAGAAGGAAAAGGGGGAGGGGGGGAAACCAGAGGATGGGCGAGGGGTATAGTCAGAGGGACAGAGGGAGAAAAAGGAGAGTGAGAGAAAGAATGTGTGTATATAAAAATAACAGATGGGATACGAGGGGGAGGTGGGGCATTAGCAAAAGTTAGAGAAGTCAATGTTCATGCCATCAGGTTAGAGGCTACCCAGACGGAATATAAGGTGTTGTTCCTCCAACTTGAGTGTGGCTTCATCTTTACAGTAGAGGAGGCAGTGGATAGACATGTCAGAATGGGAATGGGATGTGGAATTAAAATGTGTGGCCACTGGGAGATCCTGCTTTCTCTGGCAGACAGAGCATAGGTGTTCAGCAAAACGATCTCCCAGCCTGTGTCGGGTCTCGCCAACAGCACCATATATTCCGTCTGGGTAGCCTCCAACCTGATGGCATGAATATTGACTTCTCTAACTTCCGCTAATGCCCCACCTCCCCCTCATACCCCATCTGTTATTTATATACACACATTCTTTCTCTCTCTCTCTTTTTTCTCCCTCTGTCCCTCTGACTATACCCCTCGCCCATCCTCTGGGGGTTTTCCCCCCTCCCCCCTTGTCTTTCTTCCCGGACCTCCTGTCCCATGATCCTCTCATATCCCCTTTGCCAATCACCTGTCCAGCTCTTGGCTCCATCCCTCCCCCTTCTGTCATCTCCTATCATTTTGGATCTCCCCCTCCCCCTCCCACTTTCAAATCTCTTACTAGCTCTTCCTTCAGTTAGTCCTGATGAAGGGTCTCGGCCTGAAACGTCAACTGTACCTCTTCCTAGAGATGCTGCCTGGCCTGCTGCGTTCACCAGCAACTTTGATGTGCGTTGCTTGAATTTCCAGCATCTGCAGAATTCCTCGTGTTTGCATATATATAGCCTAATCTCCTATCTTTAGATTGTTACTGATTTGTCCGTAGCTTTGACCTTCATCAAGTTATGGAGTCGAGGCTAAAATGTTGCCCTGAAAAAGAAACCCTTTGCTTTTAGAATTAGAATCAGGTTTATTATCACCGGCATATGTCGTGAAATTTAACTTCCTTGCAAGATTTTTTCAAATTTTAAAACGGGCTTTAATAACATCAGTAGCTTGTTTACATAGTTGGGTGTGCATTTGGTGAGGTTGCTTCATCACGTATCACATTGCAATTTAATGGCGTTCAGCCATCATCAAAGACTTTCAAATAGTTGCTCAGTTTTCGATATCCAAAGCAAAATCACAAAATACTTGTCATGCCATATCTGTGGGAAGTGAAATAAGAGTTAATGTTTCAGGTCAAACACAAAATGTTCCAACAATCTGGTTTGTCCTGCTGAGAATTTTCAACTTTCGTTATGATTTAGAGGGAAAAAGGGATGAACAATGGTGAAGGCGGGGGCATTACCTTCCAGGTGAGGCAACATTTCACCTGTGAGTCTTTTGGGGTCATATACTCTGTCCAGTGTTCCCTGTGTGGCCTCCTGTATATCGGTGAGACCTGACGTAGATTGGGAGACGGCTTAGCCGAGCACCTACACTCTGTCCGCCAGAAGAAGGTGGATCTCAAGGTCACCACCAATTTTAATTCCACTTTCCATTCCCTTTCTGATATGTCAATCTATGGCCTCCTCTACTGTCGCAATGAGGTCACATTCAGGTTGGAGGAAACCCTTATAATCCATCTGGGTAGTCTCCAACCTGGTGCCATGAACGTTGATTTTTCGAACTTCCACTAATGCACCCCCCCCCCCATCGTTCCCCATCTCCTATTCCCTCTCTTGCCTCATTTCTTTGCCTGCCCATCGTCTCCCTGTGGTGCTCCTCCCTGCTTTTCATTCTTCCATGGCCTTCTGTCCTCTCCTATTAGATTCTCCCTTCTCCAGCCCTGTATCCCTTTCACCAACCAGCTTCCCAGCTCTTTATTTCACCTCTCCCCCTCCTGGTCTCACTTATCACCTTGTGTTTCTCCCTCCCCTGCCCATCGTTTTAAATATACTCCTCATCATTTTTCTCCAGTCCTACTCTCAGCCCAAAACATTGACTGTACTCTTTTCCATAGATGTTGCCTGGCCTGCTGAGTTCCTCCATCATTTTGTGTGTGTTGCTTGCATTTGATTATGAATTTCTTTTGGTTCAGCACAATATTGTGAGTTGATGGGCCTGTTTCTGTTCTGTACTGTTCTATGTACTATCTTGAAAATTGAGAATCTAAATGGAATAAAGGAGGAAAGGGACCTTTTAAGTACAAATACATAAATATTGAAAAGTAGCATCTCAGGCTATCAAAGTCACACAAAAGGTGGGGAAAGTATTGGTTTATTTTCTAGAGGGATGGAATTAAAATGGGCAAGTCATACAAGTAGATGATTGGTGTATTGTGAATGTAAGGAAGGACAAGCCAATGATTAGGTACGAATGCAGACAGTGCAAAGCATTAAGTTGTACCACAGTGGCAAAATTCAAAAGGGCAAAGAATGCAGGACTGGAAGTGCTGTATTTAAATGCACATAGTATTCAGAATGAGGTTGATGAACTCGTGGCACAATTAGACATTGGTCAGTATGACAGTGTGGGCATCACTGAGTCATGGCTGAAAGAAGGTCAGAGTTGGGAGCTTAATATCAAAGGATGTACTTTGTAACAAAATGACAGGAAGGCATAGAGGGTGGTGTGGCTCTTTTGGTAAGAGATTTGGTAAAAGATGGAATTACATCTTTAGAAAGAGGTAACATAGGGTCAGAGAATGTTGAATCTTTGTAGGTGAAGTTAAGAAATTGCAAGGGTAAAAGAACCATAATGGGAATCATATCTAAGCCTCCAAATGGTAACCAGAGTGTGGGGTTGAGATTGCAAAGGGAGCTGGAAAAGACATGTAATAAGGGTAATGTCGCAATTGTAATGGGGGACTTCAGCATGCAAGGGGATTGGGAAAATCAGGTTGGTTTCAGATCGCAAGAGAGGGAATTTGTTGAATGTCTACGAGATAGGTTTTTAGAGCAGCTTGTGCTTGAGCCTACTCGGGGAAAAGCCATCTTAGATGGGTTGTTGTGTAATAATCCAGATTTTATTAGGGAGCTTAAGATAAAGGAACCCTTAGGAGGCAGTGATCATAATATGAATGAATTTTGATTGCAATTTTAGAGGGAGAAGCATAAGTCAGATGTATCAGCATCACAATGGCATAAGGGGAATTACAAAGGCATGAGAGAGGAGCTTGCCCAGGTGGATTGGATAGTGATACTGGCAGGGATGGCAGCAGAGCAGAGGTGGCTGAAGTTTCTGGGAATAGTTCACAAGGCACGAGGTAGATATGTCCCACAAAAGAAGTAGTTTTCAAATGGCAGGGGTAGGCAACCGTGGCTGACAAGGGAAGTTAAGGACCGCTAAAAACCAAGGAAAGGGCATATAACGTAGTAAAACTGAGGGGAAGTTGGATGATTGGGAAGTTCTTAAAATCCAACAAAAAGCAACTAAAAGGCATAAGAAGGGAAGAGATGAAATATGAGGGCAAACTAGCCAATAATATAAAGCAGGGTATTGAAAGGTTTTTTCATTTATATAAAGAGCAAAAAGGAGGTGAGAGTTGATATTATACTACTGGAAAATTATGTCGCTGAGGTAGTACTGGGGGACAAAGAAATGGGGGATGAACTTAATAAGTACTTTGCATCACTGTGGAAGACTCTAGCAGTGTGCCAGTGGTTCGAAAGTGTTAGGGAGCAGGAGTGAGTGCCACTGCTATTACAAAGGAAAAAGTGCAAGGCAAACTAAAGGTCTTAAGGTGGATAAGTCACCTGGACCAGAAGGACTACATCCCAGAGTTCTGAAAGAGGTTGCTGAAGAGATAGCAGATGCATTGAGTTCAACTTGAAATTTGATAAGGAGAAAGTAAAGTCTGATGTAGCAGTATTTCAGTGGAGTACAGTGGTATGAAAGGGGAGTTGGCCAAATTAAATTGGAAGGAGCTGCTGTTAGGAATGTCAGCAGAGCAGCAATGGCATGCTGTTCTGGGAAAAATGAGGAAATGCAGGACATATGTATTCCAAAAATGAAGAAATACTCAAATCGTAAAATAGTACAACCATGGCTGACAAGGGAAGTCAAAGCTATTGTAAAAGCAAAAGAAAGGGCAAACAGCAAAGCAAACCTTAATGGGAAGATAGAGGATTGAGAAGTTTTTAAAAACCTACGGAGAACAATTTAAAAATCATTAGAAGGGAAAAGATGAAATATGAAAGCAAACTAGCAAATAATATCAAAGTAGATAGTAAAAGTTTTTTCAAATATATTAAAAATAAAAGAGAAATGAGAGTGGATATAGGACCACTAGAAAATGAGACAGGAGAAATAATAATGGGGGACAAAGAGATGGCTGATGAACTAAATGAGTATTTTGCATCAGTCTTCACTGTGGAAGACACTAGCAGTATGCCTGATGTTGTAGTGTGTGAAGGAAGAGAAGTGGGTGCAATTATTATTATAAGAGAGAAGGTGCTCCAAAAGCTGAAAGACCTAAAGGTACATAAGTCACCCGGACCAAATGAACTGCACCCTAGGGTTCTGAAAGAGTTTGCGTTAGAGATTGTGGTGGCATTAGAAATGATCTTTCAAAAATCAGTGGACTCTGGCATGTTGCCAGAGGACTGGAAAATTGCAAATGTCACTCCACTCTTTAAGAAAGGAGGAAGGCAGCAGAAAGGAAACTATAGACCAGTTAGCCTGACCTCAGTGGTTGGGAAGATGTTAGAGTCAGTTGTCAAGGATGAGGTGATGGAGTACTTGGTGACATAGGACAAGGTAATATAAAGTCAGCATGGTTTCCTTCAGGGAAAATCCTCCCTGTCGAACCTGTTGGAATTCTTTGAGGAGATTGCAAGTAGGTTAAATAAAGGGGATGCAGTGGATGTTATATATTTGGACTTTAAGAAGGCCTTTGACAAGGTGCTACACACGAGACTGCTTACCAAGTTAAGAGCCCATGGTTTAACAGGAAAGTTACTAACATGGTTAGAGCATTGGCTGATTGATCAGAGACAGCAAGTGGGAATAAAAAGGATCCTTTTCTGGTTGGTTGCCAGTGATTAGTAGTGACCCACAGGGGTCAGTGTTGGGACAACTTGTTTTTGTGCTATATATAAATGATTTAGAGATGGAATAGATAGGTGGCTTTGTTGCCAAATTTGCAGATGATACAAAGATTGGTGGAGGGGCAGGTAGTGTTGAGGAAACAGGTAGGTTGCAGAGGGACTTAGATAGATTAGGAGAATAGGCAGGAAAGTGGCAAATAAAATATGGAACTAAAAACCAGAGGACTGAAATGGTTGCCACAAGAGGACACAGGATTAAGGTGCTGGGGAGTAGGTACAGAGAAGATGTCAGGGGTAAGTTTTTTACTCAGAGAGTGGTGAGTGTGTGGAATAGGCTGCAGGCAACAGTGGTGGAGGCAGATACAATAGGATCTTTCAAGAGACTTTTGGATAGGTACATGGGGCTTAGAAAAATAGAAGGCTATGGGTAAGCCTAGTAATTTCTAAGGTAGGGACATGTTCGGCACAACTTTGTGGGCCAAAGGGCCTATTGTGCTGAGGTTTTCTATGTTTCTATACTGAATTTATGCAATGTGGCCAGTCTGAACTTTGGCTCTGTATTGATTAGTGTTTGATTCTTAAAGGCATAACTTATTTTATAGTTTTATTTTATACTTACTATTTTATAATTACATTTTAAAGGATGTCCTTTGACAGAACAAACTGGAGTTAAACCAAGTTCCTATGTATCATATTCTACATCAACCAATTCCACTCCTGTAAGAACTCCTCTGATAGAAAATTCATATTGTCCTATCTGGGAACACCAGTTGCAAACAAGGTAAGTGTTTACTGAAATTTTATGGCATAATTATGGAGCTTCCTTAGCTAATACAGTAAGCACCAGTTGGTGTGAATGATTACTAAACTGCAGAACCCTAAAAAGAAAATTGATGAACCCTGGGTCCCAACTGTTCAGTCATACCTGGGAACAATCTAATTTACTGTGGTTTCTCTTTGCACTTGCACAATATTACCTTTAGAATCCCATAAGCATCTATCCATGGACCTCAGTTTTATTTCTTGTCAACATGCAAACTCTCAGTGTAGGGTTGCTGCAGACTGTGTAGCTGCCTCAGTTCTAGCAAGCCAGGCTTCGTCCTGACCTCTGGTGCTGTCTATGTGGAGATTGCATTCTCTCCTTGGACTACCTACGCTCCAGTTTCCTTCCACATCCCAAAGGCTTGCTGGTTGTGTGGTTTATTGAAAGTGCCTCTGGTGTAGGCTGCTTAAAGGGAAGATGGGGGAGTGAGTATCAGAGAAAAGGATGTGTAGGAATAGAATTGCTCTGAGAGCCAGCAAAAAACTTGATTGGGCTGTGCTGGAAATACTGTACACTGCAAGTTCCACGTTCCTGCTGGTTCTAGCTGTTCACTATCACATTCTACCACAGGAGGTTGGACAAGATTTTTGAGAAAGATGGGTTTTCAGTCCTTGCCTCCATCCTAGCCATTCAGTCGTTCATTCCTTGGTTACTCTTTCAGATTTGAATTCTTATTTACCCCCCAGATTGCCTTTATGTTTCTGTTTAAGTTATAGAGGACTCAGAACAGTTTCACAAGGATGTTGCCTGGAGTGGATTGCTGCAGCTATAATGTGAGATTGGATAGACTGAGAACAAAAATGGCAAAGGGGTGACCTCATAGCAGATTATAGTGACAATCTTTTACCCATGGCAGAAGAGTCTAATACTAGAGGTTATGGGATTCAGGTAAGAGGGGAAAGATTTAATGTGGATCAGAGAGGCAATTTTGGAACACAGTGGGTACTAGAGTAAGCTGCCAGGGGTAGTGCTAGAGGTGGTTACAATTAGAATATTTAAAAGACATTTGGACAGGTACAAAGATTGGATGGTTTGGATTGATAGGTGACAAACCCAGGTAAATGCAGCTAACTTAAATAGGTCCTAAGGGAAAGAGGTTAAGGAGCCTGAAGACTACACTCAACATTTTAAGAACGTCTTCCCCTCCACCATCAGATTTCTTAACTGTCGATGAGCCCATGAACACGACCTCGCTGTTCATCTTTTACACAATTTATTTATTTTTGTGTCTTGTAATTTTTATGTCTTGCACTGTACTGATGCCGCAAAACAACAAATTTAATGATGTACGTCAGTGATAATATATATGTAATAAATATATATAATTTATAAATATAATATATCTGATTCTCATTCTAATCTAAGTCAGTTTGAATGAATTGGGCTTTTTGTGAAGGTAGCGTTCTTCGAGAGACATTCGATTTTGCTTTGGAGATGAAACACTATTTATATCATCTCAAACTAGTGATAATATTCCATCAGGAGTGCTCCATTCAATGTGAAAACCACATGTTATTTTGTTACATTCTTGTCTTCTTGAGCCAAGGGAAGCTATATAAATTAAGGTTCAAGCCCTAAAGTAGAATCTAGACGAGTCCTTAAAGATAATGTGGGTGCGATTTAGAAAATGAATAAATTTAACTGAAGATAAAGTTTGTTTTTTACCGTGGATTTTGTTTGTCTTATTCCAGGCTGCCCAAAGAGTTATTATTGGATCCACAGCAAACACTAGTTTTCAAAGTATGGCATAAAACAGGTAAATACTCAATATAGTTTTACGTTATTTATTTGATTCTGTTTTTGGACCAGCTGTTCCTGAATATATTTCGAAAGAGAACATTTGCTGAAACCCATTACTGATGGTATGTTATGGAATAGAAATTAAGCTAAAATGAATAAATAAGCTAATAGTAGTCTTCAGTTATTGAGGCATTTAACCAAATAGGTTAAAGTTTAGTCACTGCAGGAAGGTTGTGTGTTTGAAGAATGAAAGACAAATAGTGAATTCTGTTGGTGTATTCAATCTGTGAACACTAGTGAAAATAAAAAGGTAAGCACATACCAGAGTCATAGAGTTAGACATATGGAAACACACCTGTTGGATCAACTCGTCCAAGTCAAATATTTTGCCTACCAAGGTAGGCCCATTGGCCTGCATCGGTCCCTCTAAACCCCTCCTGTCCATATGCTTATATAAATGTTTTTTAAATGTTGTTATTGTACCTGCCTCAGCCAGTTTCTCTGGCAGCTTATTCTAAGTACATATCACCCCCTGTATAAAGATGTTGCCCTCCGTTCCCTTTCTACGTCCTTCATCCGTCAGTTTAAACTATGTCCTCTGGTTTTTAGCTCTCCTTCCCTGGGTATAGACTATGTGCATTCACCCTATCTATACTCATGATTTCACACACCTCTATATGATCACCGCTCAGTCTACTAGATTCCAAGGAATGAAGTCCTAGCCTTCCAAACCTCTCCCTATTACTCAGTCCCTTACATCTTAGCAGCATCCTTGTAAGTCTTCTCTGCTGTCTTTGTGACGTCCTTCCAATAACAGGGGGGATCAAAACTTTACATGATACTCCAGGTGCAGTCACACAACCATCTGGTATGACTGCAACATAACGTCCCAAGTTCCAAACTCAGTGCCCTGACTGATGAAGGCCAGCATGCCAGACATCCTTGCCACCCTGTCTCCTTTCAGTGAACCATATTCTTGTACTTCTTAGATCCCTTTGTTCCATAACACTCTCCAGGATGTTACCATTCACTGCGAAAGTTCTACCTGGATTTGATTTTCTGAAATGGAACACTTGGTGTTTATCCAAATGAATCTCCATTTGCCACTCCTCGGCCCACTTACTCAGTTGATCAAGATCCTCCTGAAATTTTTGATAACCTTTATAGTATGTGATGGAAAGAAAAGTCACTGGTTGAGTGACATTGAAGTCGATGAACTCAGATTTGAACCATAGCAATCAATGGTAAAGTTTCTTTGTAAGTTCAGATCTGTTAAGATCTATTTGGATTTGTTATATTTTACATACTCAGAAAACCTCTTTCATGGTACTATCATATTTATCAAAAGCATAAAAATGCTTTTTTTTTGTGTCCTAGATATTGACCGAGTTATAGGATTTGCATCTGTGGATCTTTCTCCTTTATTATCTGGATTTATGTCTATTTGTGGCTGGTATAATATCACTGACTTTAGTGGCCAGTGCCAAGGACAACTTAAGGTGGCAGTTACTCCAATGGAGAATATCTGTCACCTGAGAGAGAAGCGATGGACCCCAGCACAAAAACAGCCAGCAAATGTTGTAAGTTATTTTTAATGACAGACTAAAATGTACTGCTTTGACACTAAAGCTATAAAGGGATATGACTAAAGAGAAAGGTTTCATCAGTCTATTTGTGTGAATTCAATTTTGTGAAGTTCTCAGTGCTGTTCAGAGCAGTGTATCCCAACCTTTTTTAGCCCTTTCATACTTGCCAACACCCCTCTTGGGCACAATATACTTTCTAGCGCTACCATAGTGTAAAAACATGTCTACCATATACTAACATGAGTAAATAATTCTGCTTTAAATTTTTATTTATCTTTCAACCTAGCTTACACAGTACCTGTGTGCTGTACAGCAGCTTCAATATCACTATGACCCTTGAACTTGATGGTTTTCAGCAAGAGTTGAAATATCTGGTTCAAGTTGTGACAGCAAAAACCTTAAGTCCCTACATGTAACAATGTCAAAGTAGTTTCTGTTTCTTGTGAGTATGTGGATAACTGCACTGAAGCCTTTTTCAGCGAGGTAGGAGGATGAAAATGCAATGAAGAGCAGTTTGGATCTTCTCCAAAGACCAGGAAACTTTGTATGACAATGTAGCCACATACCACAAATGCTGACATTTTTGAAAAGCGTTTTTGCTTCTTCTTCATTCTGAATTTTGGTAATTTCTTCTTGCATCTATTCTTCCTGTTCTTCTTTGCAAAGAAATGGGTTAATTACCCAGTCTGGAATTTCTAGATCATTCAAATCCTTGAATCAATTCTGAAAATCCATCTTCAGTGACTGCAGATATAAGCAGTACTTTTCCAAATCACTGTCTGTGAAAGAGAGTGCCATACTTTCCATGCAGGGGTACTGTGAGAACATTCTTCTCCCAATGTTTTGCTTATATATTTCCAATTTTCCGTTAAAAGTGGAGACTGCACTTTTTGCCTGGATTAAATTGAAATTCTCACCCTACAGTTTCACATTTAGAATGTTCATCTTGTCTGAGTATGCCACATCTCCACATAGAAGTTCAGTCTTGTTTTCCAAGCTCTTTGTCAACTTTGAGAAAGATTAAACCACAGTGTCAAAAAGATCAAAGAAACATTTTAAGCAGTAGCCTTTTGACAGCTAACGCACTTCAGTGTGTAGAAGCAAACATTCAAACTTTTCATTATTATCTTGGCATAACTGATGAAATATTCTGCTATTTAATGGATGAGGTTTAATTTTGTTGATTGCAAATTTTACAAGAGTCATGCTTGAAAATTGTTGGCTGAGGTTTCTGGCTGCGAGGTGTTGACGTTGAATTACACAATGGATTGCAGACAGACTTGGAATGTTTTTTCCAATATGGTGCTTCATATGTTGCGCAAGGAATCATGTTCCTAATCTGAATACTTTTATCCTCAATATACATTTTGAGCTCATTGTAGATTGATTCTCTGGTAATATTTGTTTTTAACTTCTTACACCTTGAGGAATACTTGGGTTGGCAGGTTTACTGACTGCCACCCTCCCCCCCCAAAGAACCCTGAACATCCCCCGACGACTTCTGTTTCCCCTAATGGCCACTTGGGACACGTAACCACCCCCTTGGGGGGCAGTATTACCCCCATTGGGAATTACTGGTTTAGAAGTTTAGATTAAGTAATCTGCTTCTAAGAAAGATTATAACCATTATGCCAAAAAATTGATTTATTTTCCATTGTAAATAGATAATTTTTATTTATTAAATTTACTTATTCATGAAGCCCATTAAATGACAGAACTAGTCTTTTGAGATCTGAAACCCTTTCCACAACCTTAGTTGGAAATATCTGAGGAAGCATCCCGTTTACTCTCAGAAAAGCAAGGGAGCTTTATGTATATGGTTAGTTTCAGGAAGATCTCTTTGAGAATGTTAACATATGCTGCTTTTGGAATATCTGCTCAGTTCTGATGTATTGTTTGAAAAGCTTGAAAAAATTTCCTAGACTGAAACTAATATTTAGTCCTTGGCTACTTTCTGCTCTTCCTGCTCTAGATATTATTGTCAGTAAATGTTTATCATCATTGAAAATTGATCATCTACTTGTTTAAAATTATTCAAATCAAAGACGATCGCCTTTATAGTTCAAAGTTAAAGGAAGTGGAAATAAATCATTCTCACCTAACTTAATTTGTATTTTTATTTATCTTTTTCTTGTCTACCTTTAATCTTGACTATACTTAATATCCTTTAAAAGTGTTGTCTTCTATCTGGCATTATTTACTTTTCTGCCCTCCTGAAATGTACAATTTTCCTAATCTTTCAGTTTTATTTCTGTTTCGCAGTATTAGCCTGGCTAAAAACTTATTAGTTCTATCATCAAAGTTGCTGGTGAACGCAGCAGGCCAAGCAGCATCTGTAGGAAGAAGTGCCTACAGATCTTCCTACAGATGCTGCTTGGCCTGCTGCGTTCGCCAGCAACTTTGATGTGTGTTGCTTGAATTTCCAGCATCTGCAGAATTCCTGTTGTTTTAGTTCTATCATAATAGTTATTACTATACTTATACTTTATTGTCGCCAAACAAATGATAGTAGAACGTACAATCATCACAGCGATATTTGATTCTGCGCTTCCTGCTCCCTGGATTACAAATCAATAGTAAACATTAAATATTAAAAATTTAAATTATAAATTATAAACAGAAAATAGAAAAATGGAAAGTAAGGCAGTGCAAAAAAACCGAGAGGCAGGTCCGGATATTTGGAGGGTACGGCCCAGATCCGGGTCAGGATCCGTTCAGCAGTCTTATCACAGTTGGAAAGAAGCTGTTCCCAAATCTGGCCGTACCAGTCTTCAAGCTCCTGAGCCTTTTCCCGGAGGGAAGAGGGACGAAAAGTGTGTTGGTTGGGTGGGTCGTGTCCTTGATTATCCTGGCAGCACAGCTCCGACAGCGTGCGGTGTAAAGTGAGTCCAAGGACGGAAGATTGGTTTGTGTGATGTGCTGCGCCGTGTTCACGATCTTCTGCAGCTTCTTCCGGTCTTGGACAGGACAACTTCCATACCAGGTTGTGATGCACCCTAGAAGAATGCTTTCTGTGGTGCATCTATAAAAATTAGTGAGGGTTTTAGGGAACAGGCCAAATTTCTTCAGTTTCCTCAGGAAGTAAAGGTGCTGGTGGGCCTTCTTTGCAGGGGACTGTGCTTGGTTGGACCAAGTCAGGTCATTTGTGATATTGACCCCGAGGAACTTAAAGCTTTTGACTTGGTCCACTTGTGCACCACCGATGTAAATTGGGTTGTGCGTTCCACTACTCCTTCTGAAATCAACAACCAATTCCTTCGTCTTGCTGATGCTGAGGGATAGGTTATTGTCTTTGCACCATGCCACCAGGTTCTTAATTTCCTCTCTGTACTCAAACTCATCATTACCCAAGATACGGCCTACAATTACCCGAGATACTACCACAAATACAAGGGTGTTGTTAGGTTTTATCATTGAAATTGATTAAGACTTTTTTATAATTGTAGGAATCTGTAGCACAGAATAAGACTTAAACCCACTGTATCCATGCTAGTTATTCTGTCTAATCCCACCTTCTAGCTCTTAATTCATTGTTGTGGCACTTCGAACACTCATCAATACCTTTCATGCAGCTAACAAACCAACCACAAACGTTCCCCTGCCCCATCAACAACAGGTTAAAAAAAAAGCTTATTCTCCACTAATCATGTGACCATTTACTTCATAGTCCCCTATTCTTGCCTCTTGCCTAACTGCTAAGAAAAGTGGATCCTTCCTAGTTGCGCTCAGAATGTTAATACACTCGTGAAATCTTCGCACAATTTCCTCTGTCCCAAAGAAAACAATCTCAGCCTATTTAATCTTTCCTCATAGACAAATATGAGATCCATTCATGTATTCTGTAATGATCAGTACTGTAGCTGTGGTCTAACAGTACCAACATAATTTGCTTGAGTCCTGAAAAAGACGTATGCCAAGTGGACTTAAGTGTCCTTCTAGTCTTTTAGGAGGTCTGATTTCCTTTCCTTTATTGTGTGTCCAAATGCATTACTTCACAGTTCTTTAGATTGAATCCCACTTGACATCCCTTTGCCTGCCTGACTACTTTCTGCATTCAAATCAACACACACGAAATGTTGGAGGAACTCAGCAGCCCAGGCAGCATCTGTGGAAAAGAATAAACAGTTGTTGTTTTGGACCGAGTCCCTTCATCAGGACTGAGTTCCTCCAGTATTTTGTGTGTGTTGATTTAAATTTCCACTACTTGCAGATTTTTCCGTGTTGGTACTTTCTGCATTATGTAGCTTTCTTACTTACTACAAATTATAGATAAATTGTAGTTATGAAACTATACATTATATTTCATATTTTGCCAGTTTGTCATAATTACTTTGAAAAATGAATTGTGGGAACCGATATGGCATTAATATGTTTAGATTGTAGCATTGATAAAATTATGCAACTTTAAAATGTGTTTTACTACTGCATGATACACAATTTATTATTGGATTTTACATGCTGATAATATGTCAGCCTGAGTTTAGCAGTAACTTCTCTGTCAGAAAGCTCAAATACAACTCACAAGCATGCCTGATCTGGGTTGATGTTCCATGGAGTGTTGAAGAAATGCCATTCTGCTGAAGTTGGTGTATTTTAGGGGAAGATTAAGTGGAGTGTAGGTGGATGAAAAGATTTCGTGGCTTTATTTTAAAGGAAGACAGAGAAGTCCTCCATGATTTAGTACCCAATATATGTCTTTCAAGCATGGTCAGTAAACCATTATCTGCTCATTGCCTCTTTGATATTTGTGTGACTTTAGTGTCTGTAAGTTTGAACTCGTGCTTCCTGCTGTAAAGTGGTTATGGATTGAAATTTGTACCTTTGCTAGTCAGCTGTATTTTAAATTACAACTTATTCTAGAAGTATGGCTTTGAGTTAGTCATAGCTGATTGAGTCATAACATGTATTTCCTGCATATCTGCTCTGGACCCCACCCCAGCTAGATCAACAATAGAGTCCCTTTCTCCTTGCCTTTAATACCATCACCATCCACATCCAATGTATCATCCCCTGCTATTTCCACCACTTCCAAGACAATCCTAACCCCAACCCCATTCCCATCCACAGAGGCTGCTTCCTTCAGGATTCCCTGGTCTGCTTATCCCTTGCTACCCACTCCTCCCATTCCCTGACATTGTCCTCTGCAACGTAGGAGCTCTAACATCCAACTCTCCAACTCTCCACCTCATTCTTCACCACCATTGGGGACCTAAACAACCCTTGCAGATGAGGCAGAGGTTCACCTGGTCTACCTCATTTGGTGCTGACAATGTGGAGTGTTTGGCATTGCTGAGAAAAGGGATAGGCTAGGCAACTGTTTTGTGAAGCACTCAGTCTGCAATGACCATCCCGATCTTACACTTGCACGTCATTTTAAGTCTCCTTGCCATTTCCACACCAACCTGTCTGTCCTTAGCCTTCTCCATTTCTATGGAAAGGCCAAAAAAAAATTCAAAGAACGACATTACCCATTCTGCTTGGGTAGCTTGCAACCTGATGGTGTGAACATTGAATTTTACAATTTCATATAATCCACAGCCCCCCCCACCCCCCGAGTTCTACAATGCACACTCACCTGTCTACCTGTCTTCCGAATCAGAATCAGGTTTAATATCACTGGCATATGTTGTGAAATGTGTTGTTTTGTGATACATAACAAAAACTATAAATTACAATAAGAAGTGTATTTCTATATAAAAATTAAATAAATAGTGCAAAAAGGGAGAAAATAGTGAGGTAGTGTTCATTGGGTTCATTCTACTTTTGCTCATCTCTTCTACCTTCTGTTACTGGCTCTACCTTTCATCTATCAGCCTCTGTCCCACCCTCCTTCACACTGCCATGTACTAGCATTCTTTCCTGTTCCCCACAAGTCCTGATGTAGAATCTTGACCCCATTCATTGAATTACATCATTTGTCTCCAAATATGTTGCTTGACCTACTAATTTCTTCCAGTGTTCTGTTTTTTTTTTGTTTTAGATTCCAACATCTGCATCTCTTTTGTCTTCTTTAGTCTTATTATACCTGAGCTATTGATCTGAGGAAGTAAGCATACCTTCCATTCTAGTTCATTAAAAGGATGGATATGTTTAATGCCTGTCCCTAATTGCGCATGATAAGTTGGTAGTGTGCCATCACCTGCAACCGCTACAGTCATTCAGACTAAGGTGAACCCACAATGCAGTTAATAGGGAGTCTCAGGATGTGGACATAGAAAAACAGAAAGTATCAGTGATACACGTCCAAGTCAAAATGGTTTGAGACTTGGAAGGATAATTTATTGGGAGTGATCCGATGTGCCTGCTGTTCTTGACTGATAGTCAAGGTCATGTTTTGGGAAGTGCTGTCAGAATAGAATAGCTGCAGTATGATTTGTGGGAGATAAGTAAAGTTCCAGCTGTAATTTTTAATCATCAAATATAATACTTTCAAGTAATACTGTGTTTTGAGCATTATTCATTTACATCCTTGTATCCTATTCCATTCTGCATAGCTGCAAATATTTGTATTAACATCCAGATTCCCATCTATGTACATCTCTCTTCTGTTTGTTAAATGGTGATAAATATTCTGGCATGGCTATGAAAAGTGTTAAACTTTAAACAATTTAGGAATAGCATTATCTGCCGAGGACGTAAGAGAGGGACTAATGAATTGCACTTGTCTGACCCTGTTTCCAGTACTCCTTGACAAAACCTTAATTACTCAAGTTCATATCATCCAGAATAACTGCAAAAATTGACTGTGCTCTGTTGTGGTGAGAAATAAGCCATAAGGATGGAATACAAAGTCATTTTTAAAGCTATAGAAGCATCATCTTAGTTTTCCCAGTGTAACTGTGAGAAACAAAAAAAGCATTTAATATTATTTATTATAATATTTAACTTCATAGGCTCCTACCGTGGAACCATTGTTGTATAAGACCAGTGCCAAGTACAACTCATTCCCTAGTCACATCTCCAAATATTCAGAACAACTGATCAGTACATCTTGGAATCCTGATGCTTTCCCAGCCAGTGACAGGTTTGGAATAATGTTTTCACAGCTTTATAATTCTGGAAAATAACATTGAGACTCAACAATGCTGAGAAAATGTTGGCATGAGGGGTTAAAGGAATTAAAGAATAAACATTTCATCATGTATATACCTTTCAATGCCAATAGAAATGTGGTAACCTCTGAATTTCTTTATAGGTTAATGATTAAATTATTGACGGTATCAATATATATCCAAGATACTGTACTGTACTAGCTCATTAAGCTTATTTGTATATTGTCTTTTTTTCAGACAACTGTAATTTTGCAAGTGGAAAAATTCTTGATATATTAAATACAGGGACCAAACTGACTTTCATTGAGGGAATGCACAAGAGAAGGCAAAAAAGATTCTACTTCCCTCAGTAATCTGCTGAAGTTGTTAATATATATAAGGAGGTTCACCTGATTACATTAAAGATATCCACATTTGCCATAATATCATAAGGTACTGGAGCAGAATGAGACCATCACGGATTGGTAGGTCAACTGCTCTGCCTGTGATGCAAGGAATTACAGAACTGCATTACAGAAACCATCCTCCCCTCCACAGACTGTCTATATGTCTCGCAGCCTCAGTAAAACAGCCAGCATAATAAAAGACCCCATCTATCCCAGACATTCTCTCACCCCTCTCCCACCTGGCAGATTATACAAAAGCCTGAAAGTATGTACCACCAAGTTCAAAGACAACTTCTGCCCCGCTTTTACAAGACTATTGCATTATTTTCTGGATCAAAAAGATGTACTTTTGAACCTGACAATCAACAACGTTATGATCTTCCAACTAATTGTCTCCCTGCATTGCACTTTCTCTGTAGCTGCTACATTTAATTCTGTATTATCTTGCTTTACCTTGTACCTCCTCAGTGCACTGTGTAGTGTACTAATTTGTATGAATAGTATGCAAGACAAGCTTTTCACTTTACCTTGGTACCTATGACAATAATGAAACCAACCCCATTCAACCTCCTCTGCAGTTCAATCGTGATTTTTTTTCAATCTTATTCTCCTGCTTTCTCTCAGTAAAGTTTATACCTACTGAGAGAATCAGAGATTATCTAAAAATGGATTACTATTCTTTTTTCCACTCTTTGCATAGCTGAAGGTGAACTGGGGATTCATGTAGGCTGTGTTGTTTTTATAATAGAAATGCTGAATGAGACAGTTGATCTGGTTTTGTCCTTTTTTCCTATGTTTCATAAATTTGCTTGAAAGAGAAGTTTTTACTTTTTTGTCTCTTTTTATCTTTGTTATTAGAAATATTTTAGATTTTTTACCGTGCAAATTATGATTGAAATGCCCTTTCCTACATTTGAACAGGTCACTCAACATGGAAGTCGAAGGCTCACGCCATGGGGAGCATATGGAAAATGTCCGTAGGTTTCACCAGTCCTTGCAACAGATGGAGTACAACATGCAAAATGCTGGGAACACGGAATCTCTGCCACAAACTTCACGGGCTTTACTTTTTAGTGCTCTAAGGTAACAATTTATTAATATATATTGCATGTACAAATAATATATCATATGCATATTACATTTGTATTTATTTAAAGTGTAATGATGCCATGCTTTTACTAGTTACTCTCAAACTACAATTGAATCTTGCTGTTGACTGTGCAACATGTTCAGAGGATGAGCCTTCTTTAAATTACATTAAGTATTAAGTTAAATTTTATTCTTTATTCATTCTCTTGGTAGAACTATATAATTCAGTCCACTAGCCATTTACATTAACACAAAGACCACAATAAAGGTGCAATCCCATGTAGGAAACTATCATTCCAATTCTCTTCTAGTGATTCACTCTTGATGTTCCCAACAATAGCGTTAGCATAATGCTACTACAGCACTATGAGTCTGCGTTCAATTCCGTCACTGTCTGTAAGAAGTTTGTACGTTCTCCCCATGACCACATGGATTTCTTCCAGGTGTTACAGTTTCTTCCCACATTCCAAAGATGTGGTATCTAGTAGGTTAATTGGCCACATGATAAAAACAAGAGATTCTGCAGGTGTTGGAAATCCAGAGCAACAGACATAAAATGCTTGAGGAACTCAGCAGGTCAGGTAACATCTATGGAGAAGAAAAAACAGTCGATGTTTCAGGCCAAGACCCTTCATCAGGACTGACAAAGAGTCTTGGCCTGAAATGTTGACTGGTTATTTCTCTCCATAGATGCTGCTTGACCTGCTGAGTTCCTCAAGCATTTTATGTGTGTGTATTGGTCACTTAGGTATAATCAGGTAGCAGGGGCTTGTTGGGCCAGAAGGGCTTGTTACTGTAATGTATCTCTAAATAAAATAAAATGAAATAAAAATAAATAAAATTACCGAGGAATGTACCTCTGAATATTCAGTATGTTAATATGCTTGGCGATTGCCCTAGACTGATGGCACCTCTGTTAGAATTTCTTGTATTCAGAACTCAATGGGCCAAATGGCCTACTTCTGCTCCTATATCTTAAGAGAAACAGAGAAGGTGCATATTTACAAACTTTCATTTTGATGCTGATTTGCATCAAAATACTCATACAGGAAATGTAACCATCTCCATTTATGGACAGATGGAGGCAATTTGTTGTAACTAATATACTATATTGGTTTTTCCATATTGGAATCCAAAGCATCATTATCATTTGGTGCCATTTTGCCTCTGAACAGAGTTTATCCTTCAACCACCTGAAATGTCCTGTTAATTTTATTAGTATAGGTAAAAAAGTGTCAATCAAGACTGAAATAAAACATTTTGGCCTTTAATTACCATTTTACACCTGGAATTAAACTTTGAAATCTTTATTTAAAAACAGGCAAAGTGACCTAGAAATTCCAAACACAGGAATTGTGTTTTTAGGTAAATTACCATTGGATTGCAAGAATGCTTGTATAATATGTAGTGTTTCATTGGGTGTAATAGTAGGCTAACTCATGGGTTCTGGTGTATTTTAGTAGGAAAAGGATTATTTATTGGTTCCCCATTACATTGATCAGCATTTCAGAGGACAATTATTAAGCTCTATTACTATTTGGAAAAATGGTAAGCCTTTGTAATTGTTTTCTTTCCTCACTTATATTAAAAGTGACCAAAACAAATGGTTGCAGTGAGTAATTCAGTTATACAATGGCTGATTAGCAACCCCAACTTGACATTTCTGGCCAGTCCCTATTTCTCTCTATTGTTTTATTATCTGTTAAATTGAAACACAAGGGAAAGCGATTATAAGTACTTATAAATTATTAAGTGATGGCCTGATAATATCATGATCATTTAAAGCCATTTTTCATGACATTTGAAATAGTGTGTGTTCATATATTTTTATTTTGATGTGTAGGAGAAATCTCAATGAGTTGGATGATATTCAAAAATATTTCAGTCAGAAGCTGTCTCCAGCTTCATTTTCGCACATGACTAGTACCACCCCACGACAAAGGGCAAATGTTGCTGATATAAATTTTCACCATGGATCACCAAATAGCATTGAAAATGAACAGCATCTTTTGGAAATTTCAAATGAACGGGTCCACAAATATCACAATGTCATTAGTGGTGAGTAAAAGGCCATTTCTTTTGATTATTCTTTATTTTTCATTATTTGCGAACTAATTTCACAGATTTTAACTTTTAATCAGTTTCAACTTTCTGACTTAAATCTAAATTTACTGCAATTTCCTATGCACCTAAATGTTCTGAACAATAAAATAAACATGAGAATTATGAATAATATATCCTCATTAGACCTCTTACTCAAACATTATTATTTCACATAAGGCTAACAAATCTAGTCAATGAGATTTCACAATTAGCAACAGGTCTTTAGAGGACCAAACACCAATAAAAAAAATCTCGAATAGAAAATATTATTTTCTAACAAATGGAAATATACGTGCAGTGAAGAGGAACTAGCCTTTGTTTTGTAATCAAAGTTGATTTACATATCCTTATTCTAGGGTGATGGTAAAGTCATCAGTACACTTGTACACTAACTTAATGATGATAAGGCTAATGATAGGGCAAGATTGCAGTCAACAGGATGAGTTTCAATGTAAAAGGCAGATAAAATTGAGAAGGGTGAATGCAGGACTGAAGGTGTTATATTTGCATGCGCGCAGTATACAGAAGAAGGTTGATGAACTTGTAGCACAGTATGACATTGTGGGCATCATTGATTCATAGCTGAAAGAAAATTATAGCTGGGAGCTTAACGTCCAAGGATGCACATTGTATCAAAAGGACAGGCAGGTAGGCAGGGAGGGTGCGTGGCTCTGTTCGTAAAAAATGTAATCAGATCACTAGAAAGAGTTGACATAGGGTCGGAAGATATTGAATCATTGTGGGCAGAGCTAAGGAACTGCAAGGGTAAAAAGACCCTGGTGGCAGTTATGTAGAGACTGCCAAACGTGGTCTACAAATTACAACAGCAGATAAAAAATGCACAGCAAAAGGGCAATTTTACAATAGTTATGGGGGATTTCAATATGTAAATAGATCGGGGAAAATCAGGTTGGTGCTGGATCCCAAGAGAGGAATGTTGAAAGGCCTAGATAGACTGGATGTGGAGAAAGTGTTTCCTATAGCGGGGGAGGCTAGGACCAAAGAGTGCAGCCTCAGATTAGAGGGTGTCCATTTAGAGCAGAGATGAGGAGGAATTTTTTTTAGCCAGAGAGTGGTGAACCTGTGGTATTCATTGCCACAGGCAGTTGTGGATGCCAGGGCATTGGCTGTATTAGGGCAGAAGTTGATAGGTTCCTGATTAGTCAGGGTGTGAAAGGTTATGGAGAGAAGTCAGTGGAATGAGGTTGAGGGACAATTGATCAGGCATGAGGAAATGGTGAACCAGACTGGATGAGCTGAATGGCCTAATTCTGCTCCTATCTCTTAGGGTAATAAGGTCTTATATTCATCATTTCGCCAATCTGAAGCAATCCAATACAGATTCATCCAATACCATCTTTTAATGATTTAACTTTGATTTATCATTAAACTAAAAAAAAATTGCAGTGCCTGTGACTGTGTATGCTTGCCCTGATTTCTGTTATTAATTACAACACTACTATTTTTCTTCAGCACAATCAACCGTGTACATTTTTAACTCACGTGAACTTTCACAAGCTGATACCACTGCAAAGCACTTTAAAACAGTTTAAATGTCTCTCATTTCTTTCCCTATCATACGAGATTCTGTGAGGGCTCCAACATGAGAAATTCTATAAGGATGGTTCCCTTCATAGTGAAATTTACAGACCCCATTTCCAGAAAAGTTGGGATATTTTCCAAAATGCAATAAAAACAATAATCTGTGATACGTTAATTCACGTGAACCTTTATTTAACTGACAAAAGTACAAAGAAAAGATTTTCAATAGTTTTACTGACCAACTTATCACATGGATGAACTAAAGATCGCATGGATGAACTACAACAATTGTTCATCCCAGTTTGGCAAAAGAATAAATCAAGGAAGGTAGTGCACCTGTGGCTGACAAGGGAAATTAGGGATAGTATCAATTCCAAAGAAGAAGCATACAAATTAGCCAGAAAAAGTGGCTCACCTGAGGACTGGGAGAAATTCAGAGTCCAGCAGAGGAGGACAAAGGGCTTAATTAGGAAGGGGAAAAAAGATTATGAGAGAAAACTGGCAGGGAACATAAAAACTGACTGTAAAAGCTTTTATAGATATGTGAAAAAGAAAAGATTGGTTAAGACAAATGTAGATCCCCTACAGACAGAAACAGGTGAATTGATAATGGGGAGCCAGGACATGGCAGACCAATTGAATAACTACTTTGGTTCTGTCTTCACTAAGGAGGACATAAATAATCTTCCAGAAATAGTAGGGGACAGAGGGTCCAGTCAGATGGAGGAACTGAGGGAAATACATGTTAGTAGGGAAGTGGTGTGAGGTAAATTGAAGGGATTAAAGGCAGATAAATCCCCAGGGCCAGATGGCCTGCATCCCAGAGTGCTTAAGGAAGTAGCCCAAGAAATAGTGGATGCATTAGTGATAATTTTTCAAAACTCTTTAGATTCTGGACTAGTTCCTGAGGATTGGAGGGTGGCTAATGTAACCCCACTTTTTAAAAAAGGAGGGAGAGAGAAACAGGGGAATTATAGACCGGTTAGCCTAACGTCGGTGGTGGGGAAAATGCTAGAGTCAGTTATCAAAGATGTGATAACAGCACATTTGGAAAGCGGTGAAATCATCGGATAAAATCAGCATGGATTTGTGAAAGGAAAATCATATCTGACGAATCTCATAGAATTTTTTGAGAATATAACTTGTAGATTGGATAGGGGAAAACCAGTGGATGTGGTATATTTGGATTTTCAAAAGGCTTTTGACAAGGTCCCACACAGGAGATTAGTGTGCAAACTTAAAGCACACGGTATTGGGGGTAAGGTATTGATGTGGATAGAGAATTGGTTGGCAGACAGGAAGCAAAGAGTGGGAATAAACGAGACCTTTTCAGAATGGCAGGCAGTGACTAGTGGGGTACCGCAAGGCTCAGTGCTGGGACCCCAGTTGTTTACAATATATATTAATGACTTAGATGAGGGAATTAAATGCAGCATCTCCAAGTTTGCGGATGACACGAAGCTAGGTGGCAGTGTTAGCTGTGAGAAGGATGCTAAAAGGATGCAAGGTGACTTGGATAGGTTAGGTGAGTGGGCAAATTCATGGCAGATGCAATTTAATGTGGATAAATGTGAGGTTATCCACTTTGGTGGCAAGAACAGGAAAACAGATTATTATCTGAATGGTGGCCAATTAGGAAAAGGGGAGGTGCAACGAGACCTGGGTGTCTTTATACACCAGTCATTGAAAGTGGGCATGCAGGTACAGCAGGTGGTGAAAAAGGCGAATGGTATGCTGGCATTCAGAGCAAGAGGATTCGAGTACAGTAGCAGGGAGGTACTACTGCAGTTGTACAAGGCCTTGGTGAGACCACACCTGGAGTATTGTGTGCAGTTTTGGTCCCCTAATCTGAGGAAAGACATCCTTGCCATAGAGGGAGTACAAAGAAGGTTCACCAGATTGATTCCTGGGATGGCAGGACTTTCATATGATGAAAGACTGGATCAGCTAGGCTTATACTCGTTGGAATTTAGAAGACTGAGGGGGGATCTTATTGAAACGTATAAAATCCTAAAGGGATTGGACAGGCTAGATGCAGGAAGATTGTTCCCGATGTTGGGGAAGTCCAGAACGAGGGGTCACAGTTTGAGGATAAAAGGGAAGCCTTTTAGGACCGAGATTAGGAAAAACTTCTTCACACAGGGAGTGGTGAACCTGTGGAATTCTCTGCCACGGGAAACAGTTGAGGCCAGTTCATTGGCTATATTTAAGAGGGAGTTAGATATGGCCCTTGTGGCTAAAGGGATCAGGAGGTTTGGGAGGAAGGCTGGTACAGGGTTCTGAGTTGGATGATCAGCCATGATCATACTGAATGGTGGTGCAGGCTCGAAGGGCCGAATGGCCTACTCTTGCACCTATTTTCTATGTTTCTATGTATTTTGTAAATATACACAAAAGTAGAATTTGATGGCTGCAACACACTCAACAAAAGTTGGGACAGAGTTAAAATAAGATTGAAAAGTGCACAGAATATTCAAGTAACACCGGTTTGGAAGACTCCACATTAAGCAGGCTAATTGGTAGCAGGTGAGGTATCATGACTGGGTATAAAAGTAGCGTCCATTAAAGGCTCAGTCTTTGCAAGCAAGGATGGGTTGTGGCTCACCCCTTTGTGCCAAAATTCGTGAGAGAATTGTTAGTCAGTTCAAAAGGAACATTTCTCAACGCAAGATTGCAGAGAATTTAGGTCTTTCAACATCTACAGTACATAATATTGTGAAAAGATTCAGAGAATTCAGAGACATCTCAGTGCATAAAGAGCAAGGTCAGAAACCTCTATTGAATGCGTGTGATCTTCGAGCCCTCAGGCGGCACTGCCTAAGAAACCGTCATGCTACTGTGACAATTATAGCCACCTGGGCTCGGGAGTACTTCGGAAAACCATTGTCACTCAACACAGTCCGTCGCTGCATCCAGAAATACAACTTGAAACTGTATTACGCAAAGAGGAAGCCATACATCAACTCTATGCAGAAATGCCGGCGAGTTCTCTGGGCTTAAGCTCATCTCAGATGGACTGAAAGACTGTGGAACCATTTGCTGTGGTCAGATGAGTCCACATTTCAGCTAGTTATCGGAAAAAACGGGCGTTGAGTTCTCTGTGCCAGAGGTGAAAACGACCACCCAGATTGTTATCAGCGAAAGGTGCAAAAGCCAGCATCTGTGATGGTATGGGGGTGCATCAGTGCCCACGGCATGGATGAGTTGCATGTATGTGAAGGTACCATTGACTCTGAGGTGTATATTAGGATTTTAGAGAGAGATATGTTGCCATCAAGGCGACGTCTCTTCCCGGTACGTCCATGCTTATTTCAGCAGGACAATGCCAGACCACATTCTGCACGGGCTACAACAGCGTGGCTTTGTAGACACAGAGTGTGTGTGCTTGACTGGCCTCCTGCCAGTCTAGATCTATCTCCTATTGAAAATATATGGCACATCATGAAAAGGAGAATCAGACAACAGAGACCATGGACTGTTGAGCAGCTGAAGTCTTATATCAAGCAAGAATGGGCAAAATTTCCAATTGCAAATCTACTACAATTAGTATCCTCAGTTCCAAAACGATTAAAAAGTGTTAGTAAAAGGAAAGGTGATGTAACACAATGGTAAACATGCCTCTGTCCCAACTTTTGTTGAGTGTGTTGCAGAAAGATTGTTTAGTGCAGTGAGAGTGCCAGGCAGGATGTTGGAATGCTCCTCTTGCAGGATGTGGGAAGTCAGGGAGCCCTCCGGTGTCCCTGACAACGACACCTGCAAGAAGTGCATCCAGCTGCAGCTCCTGACAAACCGCGTTAGGGAACTGGAGCAGGAGCTGGATGACCTGCGGATCATTCGGGAGAATAAGGAGATTATAGATCGTAGCTACAGGGAGGTAGTTACGCCAAAGGAGCAGAGGACAGGAAATTGGGTCACTGTCAGGCGAGGGAAGAGGAAAGGGCAGGCAGAGCAGGGTTCCCCTGTGGCCATTCACCTCAACAACAAGTATATCGCATTGGATACTGTTGGGGGGGATGACTTACCTGGGACTAGCTGCAGTAGCCGGATCTCTGGCACTGAGTCTGGCTCTGCAGTGCAGAAGGGAGGGGGGAGAAAGAGGAGAGCGGTAGTGATAGGGGACTCGATAGTTAGAGGTGCAGATAGAAGGTTCTGTAGTCGTGACAGAGAATCCAGGATGGTTTGTTGCCTCCCAGGTACCAGGGTCAAGGATGTCTCTGATCGATTGCATGACATTCTGAAGTGGGAGGGTGACCAGCCAGATGTCGTGGTGCACATCGGTACCAATGACATAGCAAGGAAGAGTGAAGAGGTCCTGGACAGTGAGTATAGAGAGCTTGGTAGGAAGTTGAAAAGCAGGACCTCAAGGGTGGTAATCTCAGGATTGCTACCTGTGCTAGGTGCCAGTGAGGGTAGGAATAGGATGCTCTGGAGGAGGAACAAGTGGCTGAGGAACTGGTGTAGGGGGCAGGGTTTCAGATTTCAGGATCATTGGGACCTCTTCTGGGGCAGGTGGGACCTGTACAAGAGAGACGGGTTACACTTGAACCACAGGGGGACCAATATCCTTTCAGGGAGGTTTGTTAGTGCTATTGGGGAGGCTTTAAACTAGATTTGCAGGGGGATGGGAACCAGAGTGCCAGAGCTGACAGTGTGGCTGGGGTGAAAATAAATGATGTTGAAAGTTTAAGCAAATCCGCTGATAGAAAGGTTGTGAGTGGTGGTAAAAATCTTCTGAGGTGTATATATTTCAATGCTAGGAGTATTGCGGGGAAGGCGGATGAGTTGAGGGCGTGGATTGACACGTGGAATTATGATGTTGTAGCAATTAGTGAAACTTGGCTACAGGAGGGGCAGGACTGGCAGCTTAATATTCCAGGGTTCCGATGTTTCAGATGTGATCGAGGCAGAGGAATGAAAGGTGGGGGAGTAGCGTTGCTTGTTAGGGAAAATATTACAGCAGTGCTCAGGCAGGACAGATTAGAGGGCTTGTCTACTGAGTTCTTATGGGTGGAGCTGAGAAACAGGAAAGGTATGGCCACATTAGTGGGATTGTATTACAGACCACCCAATAGTCAACGAGACTTGGAAGAGCAAATCTGCAGAGAGATAGCAGGCAACTGCAGGAAACATAAAGTTGTGGTGGTAGGGGATTTTAATTTTCCATACATTGATTGGGACTCCCATACTGTTAGGGGTCTAGATGGTTTAGAGTTTGTAAAATGTATTCAGGAAAGTTTTCTAAATCAATATATAGAGGGACCAACTAGAGGGGATGCAATATTGGATCTCCTGTTAGGTAACGAATTAAGGCAAGTGACAGAAGTCTATGTAGGGGAGCACTTTGGTTCCAGTGATCATAACACCATTAGTTTCAATTTGATCATGGACAAGGATAGATCTGGTCCTAGGGTTGAGGTTCTGAACTGGAAGAAGGCCAAATTTGAAGAAATGAGAAAGGATCTAAAAAACGTGGATTGGGACAGGTTGTTCTCTGGCTGGCAAAGATGTGATTGGTAGGTGGGAAGCCTTCAAAGGGGAAATTTTGAGAGTGCAGAGTTTGTATGTTCCTGTCAGGATTAAAGGCAAATTGAATAGGAAATAAGGAACCTTGGTTCTCAAGGGATATTGCAACTCTGATAAAGAAGAAGAGGGAGTTGTATGAAATGTATAGGAAACAGGGGGTAAATCAGGTGCTTGAGGAGTATAAGAAGTGCAAGAAAATACTTAAGAAAGAAATCAGGAGGGCAAAAAGAAGACATGAGGTTGCCTTGGCAGTCAAAGTGGAGGATAATCCAAAGAGCTTTTACATGTATATTAAGAGCAAAAGGATTGTAAGGGATAAAATTGGTCCTCTTGAAGATCAGAGTGGTCGGCTTTGTGCGGAACCAAAGGTAATGGGGGAGATCTTAAATAGGTTTTTTGCGTCTGTATTTACTAAGGAAGCTGGCATGAAATATATGGAATTGAGGGAATCAAGTAGTGAGACCATGGAAACTGTACAGATTGAAAAGGAGGAGGTGCTTGCTGTCTTGAGGAAAATTAAAGTGGATAAATCCCCGGGACCTGACAGAGTGTTCCCTCGGACCTTGAAGGAGACTAGTGTTGAAATTGCGGGGGCCCTGGCAGAAATATTTAAAATGTCGCTGTCTACGGGTGAAGTGCCAGAGGATTAGAGAGTGGCTCATGTTGTTCCGTTGTTTAAAAAAGGATCGAAAAGTAATCCGGGAAATTATAGGCCGGTGAGTTTAACGTCAGTAGTAGGTAAATCATTGGAGGGAGTACTAAGAGACAGAATCTACAAGCATTTGGATAGACAGGGGCTTATTAGGGAGAGTCAACATGGCTTTGTGCGTGGTAGGTCATGTTTGACCAATCTGTTGGAATTTTTCGAGGAGGTTACCAGGAAAGTGGATGAAGGGAAGGCAGTGGATATTGTCTACATGGACTTCAGTAAGGCCTTTGACAAGGTCCCGCATGGGAGGTTAGTTAGGAAAATTCAGTCGCTAGGTATACACGGAGAGGTGGTAAATTGGATTAGACATTGGCTCGATGGAAGAAGCCAGAGAGTGGTGGTAGAGAATTGCTTCTCTGAGTGGAGGCCTGTGGCTAGTGGTGTGCCACAGGAATCGGTGCTGGGTCCATTGTTATTTGTCATCTATATCAATGATCTGGATGATAATGTGGTAAATTGGATCAGCAAATTTGCAGATGATACAAAGATTGGAGGTGTAGTAGACAGTGAGGAAGGTTTTCAGAGCCTGCAGAGGGACTTGGACCAGCTGGAAAAATGGGCTGAAAAATGGCAGATGGAGTTTAATACTGACAAGTGTGAGGTATTGCACGTTGGAAGGACAAACCAACGTAGAACATACAGGGTTAATGGTAAGGCACTGAGGAGTGCAGTGGAACAGAGGGATCTGGGAATACAGATACAAAATTCCCTAAAAGTGTCGTCACAGGTAGATAGGGTCGTAAAGAGAGCTTTTGGTACATTGGCCTTTATTAATCGAAATATTGAGTATAAGAGCTGGAATGTTATGATGAGGTTGTATAAGGCATTGGTGAGGCCGAATCTGGACTATTGTGTTCAGTTTTGGTCACCAAATTACAGGAAGGATATAAATAAGGTTGAAAGAGTGCAGAGAAGGTTTACAAGGATGTTGCCGGGACTCGAGAAACTCAGTTACAGAGAAAGGTTGAATAGGTTAGGACTTTATTCCCTGGAGCATAGAAGAATGAGGGGAGATTTGATAGAGGTATATAAAATTATGATGGGTATAGATAGAGTGAATACAAGTAGGCTTTTTCCACTGAGGCAAGGGGAGAAAAAAACCAGAGGACATGGGTTAAGGGTGAGGGGGGAAAAGTTTAAAGGGAACATTAGGGGGGGCTTCTTCACACAGAGAGTGGTGGGAGTATGGAATGAGCTGCCAGACGAGGTGGTAAATGCGGGTTCTTTTTTAACATTTAAGAATAAATTGGCCAGATACATGGATGGGAGGCGTATGGAGGGATATGGTCCATGTGCAGATCAGTGGGACTAGGCAGAAAATGGTTCGGCACAGCCAAGAAGGGCCAAAGGGCCTGTTTCTGTGCTGTAGTTTCTATGGTTCTATGGTTCTATAATGCATGTTTAAGACTGAGATGAGGAGGAATTTCTTGTTTATAGTGCATAAATCTTAGTTTTCACTACCATAGAGAGCTGTGAAGGATGAATTATTGAATATATTCATCGCTAGGATGATTTCATTTTTAGCCTTTTGGAGTTGAGCTTTACAAGGTGCAGGCAGGAAAGTGAAGCCTAAGCGAAGTTTAGATCATCCATTGCTGATGCAGACTTGAGTGTCCTAGGGCCTAATTCCTATATTTCTAATGGCATTCTATATTGATGCTGAGCAAAATATTTGGCCCTGAAAAGCTAAGTTTTGGTTGTGGTATGAAGACTACTGACATCAGTATTCCAAAATGCAAGGAATTTATTTTATGCGTACATCTATCTTTATCAGGCACTCTTCATAATGCTTAAAAGGTTAATTGAGGATACTCGTGAAAATAAGTTAGTATTTTAAATCTGATTCATGACATCACATCTGTATGTAAGCCTTGGCACTTATCTCTGACAGTAGCAGACAGTAAGTAAAAAGTGTCAGTCTACAAAGATCTTTTTGTGAAACTTCCATGGTTAGGGAGGTGCTGTAACTCTATTGCTAACTGCAGATTCTGGCCATTATGATATATTGACTATAAGGACTGCAGTTAAATCATTTGTAGTTTCCGAATAGCTTTTGTCAATATTTTTTATTAGCACATGTTCAAGTTACAATCAAAGAAATTAAGATAATTTTCAGACTTTGGATTCTTCATCCATCTCTTATGATATCAATAATACAAGTACATACTTTCAAAATTTAATATATAAACCTATTATTTGTACACACAATTATTTCAAAAATTGATCGTTTTAACTGGAAGAGCTTCCGTGTATACACTTACTTTTCTTTAATTTTTTTTCCTTCTCCCCCTTTTCTTGCACTCCTACTGCATTACACATCTGCAAAGAGAATTGGTCTCCAGTTATTAAGGGATGTCTGCAGCTGTTCCTTATTCATGGTGGTAGCATAATGTACGATGTCCTTCACTCTTATTTGTTTGACTTCTTTCCCTCTACTCCTAAAGAATTAGAAGTATTGCACCTTTTGGCCAACTTTTTACAGACCTGTGTTAATGTCTTAGATTTCCTTACTGAGCAAGATCCCATATCCTCAATGTAATGTCATCATATCTAAATTACCACATTACATCTGAAATATTGGTACTTACATTATTCAAAAACTGCTTTAAGTAGTTTCCTTTACTGAATACAGTAATTAAAGTTATGTTTGCATGCCATTTCTGTTTGAGAGTCAACTGGCCATATAGAGGAACCAACTCTATAATATTACTTATGGGCAAGGCATCTGTAATGTTATCTTCCTGTCTCTTCTCTGGGTGCCCAGTGTATGTATTCACGTTGCTAAGGGTAAGGTAAGTTTCTTGCTTTTTCACTTACTAGCTCTAGGTATAATCTAATTCTAGGCACCACTGATAATTCATTTATTTGATAAATACTAAATGATTCATGAAAATACTTAATTATTTCCATTTCATATCCATGCTTAAATTTCATAATCTAGCTGGTTTGCAGAGAAACAAAGCTGATATTACTGATCAGAACCTCTCTGCACGGGACATTGAAGATGAAGAAGAAGTAGCAGAAGATATACCACAGCAATCAGAAAATGGGAAACAACAAGATTTACTTAATACACAGCCACCAGAGAGAAAGAACATGAAGATCCACCTTCCTCATTTCTGTGCACCAGCAAATTTAGAATTGGGACAGAATAAACATAATGAAGTTTTTGATAAAGGCAACATTAATGACCAGAATAACGAGTACAATGTAGAAGCTGAACACCAGCAAAACCATTATGCAAGTGATGGGTTTAGTGAAGAAGAATATGAAGAAGATGTGATACAGCCAAAAACATTAAATGATGTGACTGTTATGACAGACAGAACTAGCCCTTGGTCTAGTATTTTATCAGATTTAGAAGAAGATAATAAGCATAAGTATGAAGCTAAAAGAGAAACATCAGAACCAATTGGAAATGGAAGTGTGGCTAATGAACAAGAAGTAGTTTCCATTCGTGTGGATGATGAGGTGTTTACTGAGGTACTGCAAAATGAAAATTACAAGTTACCTAGCAGTATCGCAGTTTCTGAGTCCCCTCATACAGAAAAGTCTTCAGTAAATGAAGTAACAGAACTTGATATGTTAAATGAGAATTTAATTCTCCAAAGTGAATGTGGCTTAGATGTAAAGTTACAAGAAAGACAATTCTCTGATGATCTCGACACATTTTTCTCAAACAGTGGTGAAGCAGACTTGACACGAGAAAATAAAGACTTTACAAGGTTTGATATTTCCTCCAGCAGAACATTTTCACCAATGGATGAGGACGAAACAGATCTTAGAATAAGAAGTATTCATGAAAACTATTGCCATGGTAATAAAACAAAAGAACTTGAAAATGAAGAGAACCAAGTATCCCATATCGAAGACAGCAATGAAGAGCAGGTTTTAGAAGCTGGTGGAGAGGATGTTCACAGAAAACACAAGGGAACTGCTGAAACAGATACTGAAGGAGATAAATTTTCAGACCGGTTGTATCCTTTGCATATTTGATGATGCATGTAAAGTCAACTTTTACTTAGAAATGTATTGATTCCTGATGTATTCCAGGGAAAGCCTTCTCTTCTGGTCTGCGATTATTTTAGGTCTTCAAAGCATTTAATTTGTTAAACAAAGCATTTTCTGAAATGTCTGTTTATTAAGTTGGCCATTGCTTAATACATTAGATTAATGTTGATTAAGTTTTCTTTGTGAAGTGATTTTTTTAATATAAAATAGGTAGTGTCGTAGAACAGAGAGAACTGGGGGCAGGGGCAGGTGCAAGTGCATAGTTCCTTGAAAGTTGCGATGATAAAGAAGATGGAGTCTGACAGATTTTCCTTTGTTGGTCAGAACATTGAGTACAGGAGTTGGGACATTACATTACAGCTGTACAAGGCATTGGTAAGGTCACTGTTGAAGATCTGTGTGCAGTTCTGGTTACCCTGCTGTATTGATCTATTAAACTGGAAGGAATGCAAAACAATATTTACAAGGATGTTACTGGGACTGAAGGGCTTGGATTGTAAGGAAAAACTGAATAGGCTAGGATTTTCTTTTCCCTGAAGCACAGGAAGTTGAGGAGTGACCTTAAAGAGGTTTATAAAGTTATGAAAGGCACAGATAAAGTGAATAGCCAAAATCCATTTCCCCAGGGTAGGGGAGTTCAAAACTAGAGACATAGGTTTAAAGTGGAAAGGGAAAGGGGTTGATGACTATATCAAACAAATCATATCTCATAGTCAGAGTTTGTCTGATAACACTCTTGTAAAATTCCTTTAGAAATTTTGCTATTTTATATGGTACAAGTCATTGAGAGTACTTTTGTAGTTGTGAAGGAAAAGTTTTACTGGATAAAATTACATGTGTCACATCTTTTTCTTCCCTGATTCATTGTAATTTATTCCCTGGATAAAAACTATTTTAACATATTTGCTTGTCACCTTTATATCTAATTTCTGATATGCATGAGTAACTTGAATTGTTGGAAATGGATGCAAAGGATAATGTTGCAAATCCAGTTCAGTCCCATTTGGTTATATAGCTTTGGGCAAACTGAAGGTGGCTGCTGTGAAGACATTATACTTACGAAGTCATTGATGTTAATAATCTTTAACAATTTTGTTCAGACCAGATCCAGTTATACTTCCAAACTTTTTTCTTCCACCGAGTCATTTAGAAGCTTCAATGAGAATGCTAAATGTTCCACGGTCGTTCCATACACCAGCAACAAATCCAGTAAGCTTTAATTTTTCCTTTGCATTAGTTATGCTGCTCAAAGGATGCTTTATAATATTTTAACAGCTCAGTTCTTTTAAGTATTTAAAACTTCATATGTAATCAAGGTGGGTTTCCCTGGTTTATACATTAGGTTGTATAAGAACAAGTTCATTTTAACATACCCAAGAACTATCATTGTCTCACATACCTGACTAATAATCAGAAGCACATCCTTTTGTTGAACCTGTTTTCAAATAGTAATAAGCAACATATATACTGTTATTCAAAATCCGAATTAAACAACTGCTGATTGTGCATTTCAGTCAACAGTAGAACATAACAGGCTGTCACAGAAGATAAGGAAAATGTCACTGGCTAGTTTGGAACTCTAGTCACGTACTCATGTAAACATACAATTTTTATTTCAGATGTCGAATGTCTGCAGTATTTTTGATAAATGTTAGCCCTATTATTTAACCCACCTGTATCCATCAAATATAGAAAAATATAAAATTGATGATATTGTTTTCAAATATGAATTAAAATTAGAATATTAATAAAAATAGCATCCAATAGTGCAGAAAATCTAGTCTGGCACCATCAAAATCATTAGCATGTCAGATTAATGGAGTTTTGCTATATATCTTAACCTTTACTGTTTTGCCATTGTGTTGCAGTAATCTTTGTTTTGTTCATGATGATATTGTTCTTTCAAGCGGGTTAAATGTATTTTGTCAAACATGTTGACAAAACAGAACAAAAGTGGTCTGTTGGGCTAGTTTTAATTAACTAAAGAGATCAGAGAGGAATTCTCCATATTTTTATTTATTTAATTGGCTCTCTCAGGAGATTGCATAGTTCTGTTTATAGTGACGATCAGATACAGTGGATTCTGGTTAATTGGAACACATTGGGAGTTGGACGTTTTGGCGCAATCAAGTAGCTGCTACAATTAGCTGAAGTTTTATGGAAATAGTTAAAAAGGTATAAAAGAATGCTATCATTTAACTGAGTAACAAATTATGTATTTAACTGAAATACAGAATTAGAACTCTATTACAGGTGTCCTCTGCTTTTCGAACTTTCGCTTTACGAAACCTCACTGTTACGAAAGACCTACATTAGTACCCTGTTTTCGCTTTCAGAAGGTGTTTTCACTATTACGAAAAAAACCAGCGTGCGATAAAAAGCCGTGCGCGCCCCGAGCAGCCGCTCTCCCCCGGATTCGGAACAGCATTGCTTTAACACGTGTCTGTGAGCAGCCGTTTGCAAGATGAATTCTGAGGTATTGGAAAAGCCTGAAAGAGCTCTTAAGGGTGTTACATTTAGCGTAAAACTAGACATAATTAAGCGTTTTGATCGTGGTGAACGAAGTAAGGACAAAGTGAGTTTGACTTGTGGAAGCTGACGAAGATGATGTTGAAGAGCTTTTGGCATCCCATGACCAAGAACTGATAGATGAAGAGCTGATGCAATTGGAAGAGGAAAGGATAACAATCGAAACCGAATGCAGTAGCAAAATCAGCGTGAAGCCACTGCGTGAGATTTTCACTGCAATGGTAAAGTACGACTTTAATTTTGAAAGGGTACATCGGTTTAGGGGATATTTGCAAGGTGGTTTCAGTCCTTACAAAGAACTGTATGATAGAAAAGTGCACGAGGCTCAGCAGTCAAACAAGCCTTTCACATCAGCCACAGCAGACGATGAACCTCGACCTTCCGACGTCAAGGCGGGCAGTCATAGGAGAAGATGAGTCGCCAGCTCTAATGGAAACAGACGATGAGATGACACCCAGTGTCCCACCACCGCAACACCCAGGCCGCGGACAGTTGCAGTACCAATTCGCGGAGAATGCAGCAGTAGCCAGGAGACACACAGCATATCTTTAAGAAAAAAGCCGAAATAAACATGCTAATTAATTAGGTGCCGCCCCACAGGTAATTGTCGGCCCCGATCAGAGGCGATGCAATCGGCAATCGGCACTGATCTGAGCTGACAATTACGTGTCGGGCAGCACCTAATTAATTAGCGTGTTTATTTCGGCTTCTTTCTTAAAGATGTGCTGTGTGCCTCCCGGCTACCGCTGGACTCCTGCGTGCCTCGCGGCAATGTATCGGTCGGCAGCCTGGAGGGTGGGGGTCACTGCACCACCCAACCTGCAACGACTCAGTCTAATACACCATCATCAGTGTGCTCGGCGCTGTCCCAATTCCGGTAAGTGATACTACACTGTACATACATTATTTCTACTTTATATCGGCTGTGTATTTTTATGTGTTATTTGGTATGATTTGGCAGCTTCATAGCTTAAAGGTTACTGGAGAGCGCTTGCACCGTGTCTCTGCGGAGAGCGCTTGTGTGAGATTTTCTGCTGAGAGTACTTGCGTGAGATTTTCGCTTCAGCGAACAGTGCCGGCAGTGATTGTGGAAAAGTATTTCTACTCTATATAGGCTGTGTATTAATCATATCATTCCTGCTTTTACTGTATGTTACTGTTATTTTAGGTTTTATGTGTTATTTGGCATGATTTGGTAGGTTATTTTTGGGTCTGCGAACGCTCACAAGATTTTCCCATATAAATAAATGGTAATTGCTTCTTCACTTTACAACATTTCGGCTTACGTACTGTTTCATAGGAACGCTCTACCTTCAGATGGCGGGGGAAACCTGTAGTGCTATTGCAGTACTATTAAACATTGTATTAGTTCCAAATAGTTATTAACGGAGCAATTCATCCAGTGTATGCTGTCATGTATGTAGTGTCCAACGAGGGGCAGCACCTCTGGTGAAGGAACATGTCATGTCCATTCTGAGGCAGCTCAATCACCTTTGGTTGCCACCAGACACTCAGCTCTCACTCGTAGCTCCAAGTAGCTTTTTGTACACATTTGTGGCCACACCCCAGTACACCACTTCAATAGGCAGGGTAAACCGGGTGATGAGAGCAGTGGGCCTTATACCCTGGTGAAATAGCGACGTACCTATCTTAGCATGCGAAGTCAATTCTGGCGGACTGGGCATTCCACAACGTTTTGTGGAGTGCGAAGGGCTGATAAAGCACAGAAGAAGTCATGGTTATCCACAGCAACCAAGGAAGACCCCTGTTTCTCCTCATACCACTGGACCCAGAGGTTGCAAGAGTGGACTGTACCATTGTAATGGCTTTTCCACTTTAAAATCTTCCTGCCCAGGCTTCATTGTTATCGTCAGATACAACAGACAACCAACGTGCTGCCATGTTCTTTTGATTGACTATAAATGAACAAAATTGGTGCAGATTGTAGACTGCCTTCATGGAATGTTTTCAACGACTGCATCCTCAAAATCCTCATTTTCTTCGTAGCATTCAAGATGATTCAAGCGGATACGTAGGGTCTTTTAGCGGATACAATAAGGTCTTTTAAGAGACTCCTAGACAGGTACATGGAGCTTAGAAAAATAGAGGGCTATGGGTAACCCTAGGTAATTTCTATGGTAAGGACATGTTCGGCACAGCTTCGTGGGCCAAAGGGCCTGTAGGTTTTCTATGTTTCTATGATTCTCGATACCTTCAAATTCTTCTTAGTTCCTAACTTGTTGAAGTAGTGAAATTGTTTCATTTTCACTCTCAGTTGTTTCTGGCATCTCCAAGCCAGAATGTTTGAAACTGCAGTGAGCAAAACAGTTCTGAATTGTCTTACTGCCATTTTCTCGCCAACTATCAGTGCCATAAATCACTGTTTTTTTTTAACACAAACACATGCAACTGACGCTATTGAAAAACTTCACTCTAAACACAGTGTAGAATCTACTAATGGCCACACAAGTTGATACAACTGATACTAGTTAGAAACTGTTCAGCAACAGTCTTCTGTCCCAATTAAGCATCATGGCATCCCAAATACATAAAAGGACTATTTTCTCAATTAGTTTTTGTTCTTTAAGAGTTGTTCCAATTAAGCAGCTGTTGCAATTAACCAGTGGACCAATTAACCAGAATCCAGGTCAGTTGTGTACATAACTGAATGACCTAAAGGTTCTTTCCCTTTACATTAATTTTCAGAAGTAGAGAAACAAGTTTCTCTTATTCCACCAATCTTACAAAGATTTGGGAAAATATTACTAAACTTAAACTGTTGTTCTCCAGCAAAGTATTTATTTTTAAATTTCCATTTGGATATTTCCTCTTGCAGAAATAAACATGAGAGTATAGAGGATTAGAAAACATGTTTTCAAGAGTAAACTAAAGAAGTGCTCAAAAATAACCTATCATTTTATGCCTCCTGGGCCTTCTTCTGTTACATAGAAAGATTATCAACTATCCTTACATAACTGGTTTTATATTACAATGTTCTGACACACAGTGTTCCATCAATCCTGTTTACTTCATTCTGGCTGCCCTGAAGGCTGCCTGTTGCAATCATCTCATTATGAGATCACTTGAACATGCAGAACATGTAGTTACAAATATGTTGTAAACACTTAGTCTTGTAGGGTTTCTTAAATTTTATACTTAATTGATTCGATATGTACCTGGCAAACTGAATTTAACTTACAATGCTAGGGATATTTCTGGGACAGGGAAGATATGATCATTTATTTCTGATTTATTAGCTGACCTGAGTCATCATTAGTGCTACAGTTGGTGTAAACAAACCTAAACTGTAAAAGAGTGTCTGTTTTATGGTAAAATCAGGTAACAGCATTTATGTGGGCTCCTCTCAACCGTTTGCAGGTGCAACTGTGAGTTCATTGGAGGCACGCAGCAGTAAAACAGCAAAACAACTGATTAAAAAATAGAACATATTAAAATTTTTAGATGGCAGCAAAGCCAGGAAAGAGTTGGCAGTGGTCAGTGTTTCTACTAATTTTTTGTACAATTGCACAGACCACCCATTGCTCTGAGCAGGAAATTTTTACAAGGAGCAAAAACTGTGTAGCACTTTAAATGTTTTTATTTGTAACGTGCATTCTGTAAATATTTAGAATGAAAACTGAAAGATCACATACTTTTGGTTTTATTTATTAATTGAAAGATATAATCAAATTCAATGCAACAAAGAAAATCTTAAACTTTTTCTTGTGTGTCTTTATTACAAATGTGACTGACTTCCACTTGTCAAACGAGAAAATCTGCATATGCTAGATATCCGAGCAACAGACACAAAATGCTGGAGGAACTCAGCAGGACTGGAGAAAAAAAGCTGAGAAGTAGATTTGAAAGGTGGGGGAGAGTGGAGAGAGAAATGCCAGGTGATAGGTGAAACTTGGAGGGAGAGGGATGAAGCAAAGAGCTAGGAAGTTGATTGGTGAAAGAGACAGAAGGCCATGGAAGAAAGAAGGGGGGAGCACAGGAAGACAGGCAAGGACATAACATGAGAAAGGGTTCAAGGGAATGGGAAATGGTGAAGGTGGGGGAGGGGGCGCAGAGGTATTACTAGTAGTTTGAGAAATCGATGTTCATGCCATCAGGTTGGAGGCTACTCAAATGGAATATAAGGTGTTGTTCCTCCAGTCTTAAGTGTGAAAGTGTTGCCTTATCCTGACAGTGGAAGAGGCCATGGATGGACATACCGGAATGGGAATGGGAAGTGGAATTATAATGGGTGGCTGCCGGGAGATCCCGCTTGTTCTGGCAGACGGACTGTAGATGTTTGGCGAAGCAGTCTCCCAATCCACGTCGGGTCTCACCAATATATAAGATGCCACACTGGGAGCACTGAGCACAGTATATGACCCCAACAGACTCACAGGTGAAGTATTACCTCACCTGAAAGGACTGTTTGGGGCCCTGAATGGTAGTGAGGGAGGAGGTGTAGGGGCAGGTGACGTGCCAGGAGGGAGGTCAGTGGGGAGGAACAAATGGACAAGGGAGTCGTGTAGGGAGCTTTCCCAGTGGAAAGCAGGAAGTGGGGA
Organism: Mobula birostris; assembly: GCF_030028105.1. Lineage (NCBI taxonomy): Eukaryota > Metazoa > Chordata > Chondrichthyes > Myliobatiformes > Myliobatidae > Mobula > Mobula birostris. Next base: position 27,400,312 of record NC_092376.1, read on the forward strand.
GAGGGAAAGGTGTGTTTGGTGGTGGGATCCAGTTGGAGCTGGTGGAAGTTTCGGAGAATTATGTGCTGGACGCGGAGGCTGGTGGGATGGTAGATGAGGACAAGAGGAACCCTATCCCTGGTAGCGTGACAGGAGGATGGAGTAAGAACAGACATGCGTGAAATGGAAGAGATGCTGCTGAGGGCAAAAAGAGTCCATTGGTTTATAATGGATATTGGTGGATAAACTGTCTCTGGAGATAGAGACAGTGAGATTGAGAAAGGGAAGGGAAGTGTCAGAAATGGACCCAGTGAATTTGAGGGCAGGTTGGAAGTTGGAGGCAAAGTGGATGAAATCGACGAGTTCAACACGGGTGCAGGAAGCAGCACCAATGCAGTCATCAGTGTGGTGTAAGAAAAGTGGGAGGTGGTCACCAGTGTAGACTTAGAACATAGACTTTTCCACTTAGCCGACAAAGAGGCATGCATAGCTGGGACCCATGTGAGTGCCCATGGCTACCCATTTTGTTTGAAGGAAGTGGGGGGACCTAATGGAGAAATTATTTAGAGTGAGGACAAGTTCTGCTAGGTGGAGAAGAGCGGTGGTGGAGGGGAACTGATTGGGAGTGAAACTTGGAGGAAGAGGGATGAAGCAAAGAGCTAGGAAGATGATTGGTGTTTATTATTACAACTTGTAACAGTGTTGTAACTGAAACACTGACAATATAAATACAGTACTTTGAAGCTCTAAAATAGCCTTTCTCAACCTTTTTGCCCTGAAGAAACCTTTGAAATAGTTTTCAGGTCTCAGGAAACACCTGCATAAAAATTATTAAATCTAGAGCTCACTGTTCATTAGCATGATCAGTAAGTTGTAGATATAATAATCCAAAATTAATTGTCAGTGCTCTTTTTGAGTGGAGAATGAGCTTTTAGCCAACCATTGGGGACCTGCAGTAGAAGATGTTGCATAGGGTAGTACCATGCAACAGGTCTATAAGCAGGTTCACTGACACCCCATCCACCTGTCCATTCTGTGGCTGGGAGGAGTCACTGTACAACGCTTATATGGAGTGTGAGAGGTTGAGCCCCTGTTTGAGTATCTGCAGGGGCTGCTGCTCAGGTTCTGGTTGCACTTCAGCCCTGCGCTCCTTATATACAGGCACTCAGTATGAAAGAGGAAGAGTTGATAGGAGGATTTACTGATGAGCTTGCTCCTAGGTCTGTCCAAGATGGCCATTCGCAGGTCTAGGTGGTTGAAGGTCGAAGGCTTTGCCAGGGCTGACTGCCTGCCCCTCTTGTTAGGATGCATTCATGCCCAGCTTTCCTTGGAGAGGTAGAGTGCTGTCACAATGGGTACAGTGGGGGATTTCCAGGAGCTGTGGGCCCTCGGGGAATTGACTGTTTTATAGACCGTGGTAATCTTATTTGAATTTGAATTTATTCACTGTCTTGTATATTGTACTTTGTACTTTGTGTAATTGTGCAAATAAACTTTTATAGTTTTGTTAAAAAAAAGACGGACATTTTTTGTGTCCGTTGTTGCACTAGCGCAGTAAATTACTCAGAAGATTGTAATTCTTCAGCATTAACCTTATCAGAATTGTCCGTAGCCCTAGGCCTCAAATCCTCCTCTTCCATCTCATTCCTCCCCTTCAAAAATTGCCACACTGTACTGTCTTTAGAATGAAAATTTCCCTCCAATTTTCTGCTACGCCAGTAGAGTTTGTTCACTCCTATAAGTCAGTCGGCAGCACATAGGGGAAGTTGGGGGGGTTGTAATTCAGGAGGGAGAGGCTGATATCACAGGACAAGTTGGGCAAGTCCATTCAATGCTCAGAAAACGCACTTCAGGCTCCTCATCAGCCTACCATCCTCCCCTCCGTGCAATACAGCGCTCACCAATTATCAGCCTACTATCCTCTCCTTTGTGCAGTACAGCAATCACAACTTATCAACAGTCTCCCCTACCTCGCGTCAAAAACAGAATGAACACGACCCTACTGTGTACTGCCAAACTGGGCTGAGAGACCTCTGACGAGATTACTAAGGGGTCTGCTCAGTCACTGCCCACTACTGCGAGCACCAGCATCAAATGTTGCACGAAGTTCAAAAAACAATGCTTGTTTTTTAATGACAATCTCTCAGGGAACCCCTAGTGAGCTCTCGTGGAACCCTGGTTGAGAAACCCTGCTGTAAAATGTTTCAAAGTAAAAGTTGTGGTATGTTTATTATTTAGAACAATTAACAGTTAATTGCAGGGTATTACACAATTATATTAACATAGATTTGAAAATTGTATTAGCACAATTTCTAAATTATATTAACGTTATATGAAACAAAATTGCAGCTGTGCAGCAACAAAGGCTGTGTGCATTTTCTTTGGATTCTTTGGCCTACTTCTCCCATACCAATGTTGCCCATTTCCGCTAATCCCATTTGTGCCCACTAGGAGAATATCCTGTCATGTGTGTAAGTATTATGTTTAAGTACCTCTTAAACATAGTAATTGTATCCGATTCCACCACTTCTTCTGGCAACAAATTCCAGATTATCAATATATTTTCAAAATTTTAATAATTTAGTTTGCAGTGACAAAAATGGCATGTGAGAATGTAAAATGGTAATTTGCAATGTAAACAGGCATTTCCTGTATTGTTAAAGGGGCTGAAAATCAAATTGAGGAATGAAAATATAGGTTCCTTCTACACCTTTTCAGATAATAGCTGCTAAATGAGTTTCCTTTGTTGACCCTTGTGCTCCAGCTCTACTCCCCACTTTTCAATGTTCTAACCCCTGTGGCCATCCACCTCCACAACAGGTAGATCACTTTGGATACTGTTGGGGACAGGGGGTGGGTTTGACCTAACAGAGAAAAGTCACAGTAGTCAGGTCTCTGGCACTGAGTCTATGACTCAGAAGGGAAGTAGGGCAAAGAAGCACACTGCAGTGATAGGGGATTCATTAGTTAGGGGAATGGAAAGGAAGTTCTGTGGGTGAGAACAAGATTCCCGAATAGTATGTTGCCTCCTGGGTGCCAGGGTCTGGGACATTTCAGATCCAATCCTCAGCATTCGTAAGTGGGTGGGTAAACAGCTAGAGGTCATGATTTATGTAGATACCAGTGACATGGGTAGGATGAATGACGAGGCTCTGCATAAAAATTTCAGGGAGTTAGGTGCTAAGTTAAAGCACAAGACCGCCAGGGTTGTGATCTCAGGATTTCTACCTGTGCCACATGCTAGAGAGGCCAGAAATAGGAAGATTATACATTTTAACAATCCTGTAAGGAGTTGGTGTAGGAGGAAGACATAAGATTTTTGAATCATTGGGCTCTCTTTCAGGGAAGGTGGGACCTGTACAGAAGGGACAGTTTGCACCTGGAGGGGGACTAACATCCTAGTGGGAAGGTTTGTTAATGCTGCACAGTGGGGTTTAAACTAGAATTGCAGGGGAATGGGAGCAGTTATTGGAGAGGTTGTGGAGCAAATGTTGGTAAGACCTCAGACAAGGTCTGGAATCAAAAAGTTGAGCATGGTGCAACTGGTGTCCTGAGCTGTATATATTTCAATGCAAGAACTATCATAGGAAAGACGGATAAGCCCAGGACATGGATAAACACCTGAAATTATAACATTGTAGCCATCAGTGAGACTTGGTTATAGGAGGGGCAGGACTGGCAGCTCAATGTTCTGAGTTTCCGCTGTTTTAAACGTGATAGAGCAGGAGGAAATAAAGGAGAAGTGGCATTACTAGTTAGGGAAAATGTCACGGCAGTTCTCCATCAGGACAGACTGGAGAATTCGACTAGGGAGGTATTATAGGTGGAAATGAAAAATAAGAAAGGTATGATCATGTTAATGGGCCTATATTACAGACCACCCAATAGTCTTAGGGATTTAGAGGAACAAATATGTCAAGAGATCACAGACTGTTTCAAGAAACAGAAGGTTGTTACAGTAGGTGATTTTAACTTTCCAAATATAACTATTTGGATACATAGACTAATTAAGAATAGTCAGCATGGCTTTGTGAGTGGTAGGTCATGTCTAACCAATATTATAGAGTTTTTCAAGGAAGTTAGCAGGAAGTGGATGAAGGCAAGGAATGGATGCTGCCTGCATGGAATTTAGTAAGGCATTTGACAAGGTTCCACATGGGAGGCTGGTCAAGAAGGCTCAGTGGCTTGGCATACAGGATGAAGTAGTAAATTGGATTGGACATTGACTTTGTGGGAGAAGCCGGAGAGTGGTAGTAAAGGGTAGCCTCTTGACTGGAGGCCTGTGGCTAGTAATGTGCCACAGGGATTGGGGCTGGGTCCTTTGTTGTTTGTCATCTGTATCAATAATGTGGTTAACTGATCAGCAAATTTGTGGATGGCACCAAGATTGGGGGCATAGCGGACAGTGAGGAAGGCTATTGTGGCTTGCAAAGGGATCTGCATCAGCTGGAAAAATGGACTGAAAAATGACAGATGGAATTTAATGCAGACAAGTGCGAGGTTTGAACTTTGGTAGGACTAACCAGTGTAGGTCTTACACAGGAGTGTGGTTGAACAAAGGGATCTGGGAATACAGGTCCATAATTCGTTGACAGTGGTGTTGCAGGTAGATAGGGTTGTTAAGAAAGCTTTTGGCATATTGGTATTCATAAATCAATGTATTGAGTACAGAAGATGAGATGTTATCTTGAAGTTCTATAAGACGTTGGTGAGGCCTAATTTGGAGTATTGTGTGCAGTTTTGGTCACCTACCTACAGGGAATGATGTAAACAGGGTTGAAAGAGTGCAGAGAAAGTTTACAAGGATGTTGCTGGGTCTGGAGGACCTGAGTTATAAGGAAATATTGAGTAGGACTGTATTCTTTAAAACATAGAAGATTCCGAGGAGATTTGATAGAGGTATACAAAGTTATGAGGAGTATAGATAGGATAAATGCAAGCAGGCTTTTTCCACTGAGTTTAGGTGGGACTGCAACCAGAGATCATGGGTTAAGGATGAAAGTTGGGAATTTTAAGGGGAACATGAGGGTAAACTTCTTCACTCAGAGTGTCGTGAGAGAGTGGAATGACCTGCCAGCACAAGTGGTGCATGCAAGTCGATTTCAGCATTTAAGAGAAGTTCGGATGGGTACAAGAATAGTGGCAATATGGAGCGCTATGGTCCTGATGCAGCTTGATGGGTGTAGGCAGTTTAAGTGGTTTGCCATGGACTAGATGGGCCAAGAGGCCTGTTTCTGTGCTGTACTTCTCTATGACTCTAACATTACTCACTTTTTCTTCCTAATTTGTTTTCTTTGCTGCCTCATCTCTTATCCTTCTCTGTTCCTGCTTGTAATTCTGTGTATTCACATTGGCAAAACTTGTCAGACCATTTTAAAATAAATATTTTAATCCAGTCTAACACAACACACACAAAATGCTGGAGGAACTCAGCAAGCTAGGCAGCATATTTGGAAAAGAGTTAACGATTCGGAATGAGACCCTTCATCAGGACTGGAAAGGAAGGGGGAAGGAGTCAAGTGTTTTCTTGTGTTTGTGTTTAATCCAGTCCTCTCCTCCACCTATAATCCTTTTCTTGCAAGAACTTCAATTTTCTCACACCAACCCATCTATCCACTGATACCTTTTGAACTTATCCTGAGCTACATTGAAGAAGACCTATTGCAGTGCAAAAATACTGAATTATATTAGATAAGCAACCAATGTGCCAAATACATTTTGATCAATGACTGAAGTATAAGATCCTGGTGTTATTGGAAGTTATGAGTGATCAGAGTACAATATTTCCATTATGTTTAAAGTTCTGTTTGTAACTTGATCATCCTTAAAACTGGTAAATTAAAAATGCATATGATACTCGTATTTAAATTGTTGCCATTTATAAACAATGCAAAAAATGCATTTCTGAACATTTTAATAAAAATGTTCAAATAAGCAATAAAGTGGCAATGCTGAACTCAATCAGCTGGTCTTTAAACAATTCTCATGTCAGACGTGGATTTGTCTGACAGTTGCTGCTCCCAGTCAACATCCCTTAGCTCTTCTTGTAATTTTCCCTCTCTCAGCTTAGTACCCTGTCTCTATCACATATATAGCAACAAAACCCCAGAACATTTAGTTACCAGTCCTGCCCCTCATACACCATGGTTTCTCTGATGGCAAACATCATAATTCCTAGTACTGATCCAGGTTGTAAGTTCATCCTCCTTACCCATAAGGCTTCTAACGTTGGAATGAACACATTACAGCCCATCAGTCCCACCATGTTTCTTAGCTTGCCCCTTGCTATTCTTCCTTCCTTGTGTGTCATTACATCTTTCTTGCCCTCAACCCAACCAGTTGTTGCTCTGCTGCTATGATTCCCATCCTGCACCATTCCAGTAGAAATCCTCCCATGTAGCACCAGCAAACCTCCCAGTGTGGATATCAGTTCACTTCCAATTCAAAGGCAAACCATCTTGTTTGTACAGGTCCCATCTGCCTGGAGGAGAGGTCAATAATCCATAAAACTGAACCCCTCCCTCCTTCACCAATTCCTCGGCCAAATATTTCTGATTTAGATCTTTAGTTCGCTATTGAGCAATTGTTTTCACCCAGGGAAGAAATTGTAGCACTGCATTCAGTGTCAGTGCCCTGAACTGGATGAGGAGGAGGGAGAATAGGGTAAAGTTCAGTTTAATTATGATGCCTTTTACAGTTGCATTATCTTTTGTCACCTTCAGTCTAATCTTATTCTTAAAGAATATCAAAGTGTGCCATCAAGGGCTGCAGGTGAAACTGAAACCCAGATTTCTACTTTGATACAAATCAGAGATGATGGAATAATTTTTATGTATTCACCCAGTATCAGCAGACAAATTCCACTCAATCCAATGCAAATGTTACACTTTTATTCAGTGACTGGTATCTCTTTTTATTCCATTCATAATTGAAATAATTTGTTACCAATCAAGCTTAGGTTGTCCATAATTTGGACAGGAGAATATCCCTTAATAATTTAGTTTCGTAGACTCTATAGGCAACACATAGATATACCCACAGTTAAAGCCAGTTCCAGCCAGATCTGTTGAAATGTCATTAGCTGTTATGATGGTACAAGACAAAAATTTAAGTGCAGTCAGCTGATTGTGAAGTATTAGAAGGGAACAAAATCCCAAGTGCTGACAACTTGCTAGTTTCTGTTCTCATTAATTGGAGGCGTCATTAATACTGTTCCTAAAACTAGTTGCATTTACAATAAACAGTTGCACCAAGATTTATTTTAAAATCCTTTAGAAGCTTCAGAAATTGATCAAACATCTTCAGCTGCAAGTTTGTTTTGGACCAAGCTCTACAAAAAGTACATTTTGAACACATCATATTTCATTGTGTACAGTCAATAATTTGAACATTTTGCTTTTTTAAGTGGGGTTTGGGTTAGGATTACATTTTTTCGTAAGTTTGCATTATAAATATCATTTAACCTCACAGTTTCCCTATTTTGTAACAGTTATGCTTCAATGTGCATTTGAACAAGGCGCGACTGCGCAAGCGCTTGTAGGTCGGACCGTAAGGTGAGGCTGGACTACACCTGACAAACCGAGTTAGGGAACTGGAGCTGGATGAATTTCGGATCATTCGGGAGGCAGAGGCAGAAATAGACAGGAGTTACAGGGAGATAGTCACCCCTAAGAGTCAGGAGACAGGTAGCTGGGTGACTGTCAGAAGAGGGAAGGGGAATAGACAGAATGAGCATAGCACCCCTGTGGCCGTTCCCACCAATAATAAATACATTGTTTTGGATACTGTTGATGGGGACGACCTACCAGGGACAAGTTGCAGTGGTTGCGTCTCTGGCACCGAGATGGGACCCTCAACTCAGAAGGGAAGGAGGGAAAAGAGGAGAGCAGTAGTGATAGGGGATTTGATAGTTAGGGGGACAGATAAGAGGTTCTATGGAAGAGATCGAGAATCCCGGATGGTCTATTGCCTCCCTGGTGCCAAGGTCCGCGATATCTCGCATCGAGTTCACGGTATTCTCAAGAGGGAGGGTGAGCAGCCAGATGTCGTGGTCCATGTAGGGACCAATGACATGGGTAGGAAGTGTGAGGAGATCCTGAAAGGTGAGTTTAGGGAGTTAGGTGCCAAGTTAAAGGACAGGACCTCCAGGATAGCAATCTCAGGATTGCTGCCAGTGCCACATGCAGGCGGGTTTAGAAATAGTAAGATAGCGCAGATCAACACGTGGCTGAAGATATGGTGCAGGAGGGAGAGCTTCAGATTTATAGATAATTGGGCAGTTTTCCAGGGAGGGTGGGACCTGTTCCAGCGGGACGGTTTACATCTGAACTGGAGGGGAACAAATATTCTTGCAGGTAGGTTTGCTAGAGAGGCTCCGGTGGATTTAAACTAGATACGGCGGGGGGGGGGGGGGGGGGGGGCGGAGAGGAAACAGAGTGTAGGAACAGATGCAGGGGAGAAGGAAGATAAAGAAAATAGTAAAGTTGTTTGCACCGTTAGTGATAAACAGAGAGTAAGAGGTGGAAAGTTTCTTAAATGCATTTATTTTAATGCTAGGAGCATTATAAGAAAGGTGGATGAGCTTAAGGCATGGATTGATACCTGGAAGTATGATGTGGTAGCTATTAGTGAAACATGGTTACAGGAGGGGTGTGGTTGGCAACTAAATATTCCTGGATTTAATTGCTTCAGGTGTGATAGAATCGGAGGGACAAGAGGGAGAAGTGTTGCATTGTTTGTCAGAGAAAATATTACAGCAGTGCTCTGGCAGGATAGATTAGAGGGCTCATCTAGGGAGGCTATTTGGGTGGAATTGAGGAATGGGAAAGGTGTAGTAACACTTTTGGGGGTGTATTATAGACCACCAAATGGGGAGCGAGAATTGGAGGAACAAATTTGTAAGGAGATAGCAGGTATTTGTAGTAAGCACAAGGTTGTGATTGTGGGAGATTTTAATTTTCCACACGTAGACTGGGAAGCCCATACTGTAAAAGGGCTGGATGGTTTGGAGTTTGTAAAATGTGTGCAGGATAATTTCTTGCAGCAATACATAGAGATACCAACTAGAGAAGGGGCAGTGTTGTATCTCCTGTTAGGGAATGAGATAGGTCAGGTGACAGAGGTTTGTGTTGGGGAGCACTTTGGGTCCAGTGATCACAATGCCATTAGTTTCAATATAATTATGAAGAAGGATAGGTCTGGACCCAGGGTTAAGATTTTTGATTGGAGAAAGGCTAACTTTGAGGTGATGCGAAAGGATTTAGAAGGAGTGGATTGGGACAATTTGTTTTATGGGAAGAATGTAATAGAGAAATGGAGGTCATTTAAAGGTGAAATTTTGAGGGTACAAAATCTTTATGTTCTTGTTAGGTTGAAAGGAAAGGTTAAAAGTTTGAGAGAGCCATGGTTTTCAAGGGATATTGGAAACTTGGTTTGGAAAAAGAGAGATATCTACAATAAATATAGGAAGCATGGAGTAAATGAGGTGCTTGAGGAATATAAAGAATGTAAAAAGAATCTTAAGAAAGAAATTAGAAAAGCTAGAAGAAGATATGAGGTTGCTTTGGCAAGTAAGGTAAAAATGAATCCCAAGGGTTTCTACAGTTATATTAATGGCAAAAAGATAGTGAGGGATAAAATTGGTCCCTTAGAGAATCAGAGTGGACAGCTATGTGTGGAGCCAAAAGAGATGGGGGAGATTCTGAACAATTTCTTTTCTTCGGTATTCACTAAGGAGAAGGATATTGAATTGTGTAAGATAAGGCTAACAGGTAGGGTTGTTATGGAAACTATGATGATTAAAGAAGAGGAAGTACTGGCGCTTTTAAGGAATATAAAAGTGGGTAAGTCTCCGGGTCCTGACAGGATATTCCCTAGGACCTTGAGGGAAATTAGTGTGGAAATAGCAGGGGCTCTGACAGAAATCTTTCAAATGTCATTAGAAACGGGGATGGTGCTGGAGGATTGGCATATTGCTCATGTGGTTCCATTGTTTAAAAAGGGTTCTAAGAGTGAACCTAGCAATCATCGGCCTGTGAGTTTGACGTCAGTGGTGGGTAAATTGATGGTAAGTATTCTTAGAGATGGTATATATAATTATCTGGATAGACAGGGTCTGATTAGGAACAGTCAACATGGATTTGTGCATAAAAGGTCATGTTTGACAAATCTTATTAAATTTTTTGAAGAGGTTACTGGGAAAGTTGACGAGGGTAAAGCAGTGGATGTTGTCTATATGGACTTCAGTAAGGCCTTTGACAAGGTTCCACACGGAAAGTTAGTCAGGAAGGTTCAATCGTTAGGTATTAATATTGAAGTAGTAAAATGGATTCAGCAGTGGCTGGATGGGAGACGCCAGAGAGTAGTGGTGGATAACTGTTTGTCAGATTGGAGGCCGGTGACTAGTGGTGTGCCTCAGAGATCTGTACTGGGTCCAATGTTGTTTGTCATATACATTAATGATCTTGTTGAAGGGGTAGTAAATTGGATGAATAAGTATGCAGATGATACTAAGATAGGTGGAGTTGTGGATAATGAAGTAGGTTTTCAAAGCTTGTAGAAACATTTAGGCCAGTTAGAAGAGTGGGCTGAAAGATGGCAGGTGGAGTTTAATGCTGATAAATGTGAGGTGCTACATTTTGGTAGGACTAATCAAAATAGGACATATGTGGTAAATGGTAGGGCATTGAAGAATGCAGTAGAACAGAGGGATCTAGGAATAATGGTGCATAGTTCCCTGAAAGTGGAATCTCATGTGGATAGGGTGGTGAAGAAAGCTTTTGGTATGCTGGCCTTTACTAATCAGAGCATTGAGTATAGGAGTTGGGATGTAATGTTGAAATTGTACAAGGCATTAGTAAGGCCAGATTTGGAGTATTGTGTACAGTTTTGGTCACCAAATTATAGGAAAGATGTCAACAAAATAGAGAGAGTACAGAGAAGATTTACTAGAATGTTACCTGGGTTTCATCACCTAAGTTACAGAGAAAGGTTGAACAAGTTGGGTCTTTATTCCTTGGAACGTAGAAGGTTGAGGGGGGACTTGATAGAGGTATTTAAAATTATGAGGGGGATAGATAGAGTTGACGTGAATAGGCTTTTTCCATTGAGAGTGGGGGAGATTCAAACAAGAGGACATGAGTTGAGAGTTAAAGGGCAAAAGTTTAGGGGTAACATGAGGAGGAAATGTCTTTACTCAGAGAGTGGTAGCTGTGTGGAACGAGCTTCCAGCAGAAGTGGTTGAGGCAGGTTTGATGTTGTCATTTAAAGTAATTTAGGACAGCTATATGGACAGGAAAGGAATGGAGTGTTATGGGCTGAGTGCAGGTCGGTGGGAATAGGTGTGAGTAAGAGTTTGGCATGGACTAGAAGGGCCGAAATGGCCTGTTTTCATGCTGTAATTGTTATATGGTCATATGGTTCTGTAGATGTGTAATGGAGACTATATTGACTGATTGCATCGCAGCCTGGTATGGAAACACCAATGCCCTTGAACAGAAACTCCCAACAAAAAGTAGTGGATGTGGCCGAGTCCATCACGGGTAAAGCCTTACCTACTATTGAGCATACCTACACGAAGCATTGTTGCAGGAAAGCAGCATCCATCATCGGGGATCCCCATCATCTAGGGCATGCTCCTTTCTTGCTGGTGCCATCAGGAAGAAGGTACAGGAGCCTCAGGTTTTACACTACCAGGTCCAGGAACAGTTATTACCCCTCAGTCATCAGGCTCTCAAAGGGGATAACTTCACTCAACTTCACTTGCCCCATTGTTGAAATGTTCCCACAACCTATGGACTCACTTTAAAGGGCTCTTCATCTCATGTTCTCGATATTTATTTATTTATTGTTTGTTTGTTTTCTTCATGTATTTGCATAGTTTGTTGTCTTTTGCACACTGGTTGAACGTCCAAGTTGGTACAGTGTTTTATTGATTCTATTATGGATTTATTAAGTATGCCTGCAAGAAAATGAATCTCAGGATTGTATCTGGTGATAGACATGTAATTTAATAATAAATTTACTTTGAACTTTGAACCTGCCCAAGTACCTTTGACTTAATTTCATCTCAGATGATTTCCTCTCATCATTTCCTCTTTATTGTCAAAGAGCAATGATATCATTAATTTTTCCCACCCTGATTCCTACCCAAACTCCACACAATATCTGTGTTTTTTTGTCTCTTCTTGATTTCAAGTATAAAGTCTGTTTCTTTCTCAGCAGATACTGTTTGACCTGCTTAGTATTTCCCGCTTTTCTTTTTTTGGAATTGGAATTGGTTTATCATTGTCACAAGTACTGAGATACAGTGAAAAGCTTAACTGTTCCTATAGATAGGATATGCGGTGGCATGGTAGCGTGGCAGTTTGCAAAATGCATTAAAGTACCGGCTATAAAATTGGGGTTCTATTCCGAATAAGTCAGGAATGTGTACATTCTTCCTGTGACTGCGTAGGTTTCCTTCAGGTGCTCCAGTTTCCTCCCTCATTCCAAACATGTGCATTTAGGGTTAGTGAGTTGTGGGCATGTTGTGTTGATGCCGGAAGCATGCTGACACTTGCAGCCTGCTCAGCACAGTCCCAGCTGATTTGATTTGATGCAAACAATGCATTTACATGTGACAAATAAAGCACATCTAAAATTGTGTTAATCTTAAAATCATTACGCAGTACTTTGAGGTAGAACAGCAGGGTAGAAGTTGTCCTTAAGCCTAGTAGTATGTATCTTCAGGGTTTTGTGTCTTCTGCCTGATGGAAGAGGGGAGAAGAGAGAACAGCCAGGATGGGTGAGGTCTTTGATTATGTTGGCAGCTTTACTGATGCTGTGAAAAATAAAGACAGAGTGCATAGAGGGGAGGCTGCATTCCATGAGGCGTTGAGCTATGTCCACAACACTCTGTAGTTTATATTTTGTTTATATTTCAGAATTACTTCAAACATGCCACTGCCACCCTATGTGTCCAAGGGGAACTGGCTAATTGGAAAAAGGATCTAGTGCTTTCCTGGCATATATGATGGATGAACTCTTTGCAGCTTTCAGCTGGGTACAGGTATCAATTTTAACCGACTTTTCAAAGACAAATTCTGCCATCTTCATCGGGGATAATAGTTGGGCATGTCTAGTCCAGTGGTATTTATACCTCCGTTGTCCATCCCTCCTGATCCAATCATGTTTCTGCAGCATATATTGGCCAGATGGGACGCATGGTGGAAACCTGCATCAAGGAGTGCGGAATGTGTATCCATTTGGGTTTGCTGCAGAAATCGGCAGTAACAGAACATTGCATTGGATGGTACAAAGCGCCAACGGCTTTTGGAGCTACCTGGTGAAGGAAGCCATTGAAATAAAAATAGAGAAAAATAACTTTTAACAGACAAAAGTCTCACTCTTGTGTAAGAACTGGAATTTGATTGTAAACAAGATGGGAAAGTGGAAACCTGAATGGACGAGAACTAACCAATCAGGAGGGACAGACGACAGGGGTATAAATACCACTGGAATAGACATGCCCAGTCAACGTCCCTGATGAACATGGCAAGAGTTGTAATTGATGTGTCAGTTAAAATTGATACTAGTTCCCAGCTAGAAGCCTGAAAAGAGTTTTTCATGGTTAATTGTATCTAAAATTGGCATAGTGATAGGAGGCAGAGGGTAGTGGTGGAAGGATTTTTTTTAAATTAGTGGTCTTTTTTGTTAGAAGTTTGACAGAATTCATGTATATGGTTGAATGACAATGAACATGAAGTTGAATTTGTAGCTAGTCATATACCGCAGGGACTTCTTATGTTTGTGACATATATTAATGAATTGAATGTGCATGTAATAGTTATGATTAGGAATTTAGTGGAATATGTAAAAAATGGGGTTCTGGGTAGCAAGGATCATTGTCTAAGGGGACATAGAACATTACAACACTGTACAGACCTTTTGGCCCACAATTTTATGCCAACCTTTCAACCTGCTCTAAGATCAATCTAACCCTTACCTCCCACATAGCCCTCCATTTTTCTTTCATCTGCGTGCCTGTCTAAGGGTCTCTTAAATGTCCCTAATGTATCTGCCGCCACTTCAACAGCTGGCAGTGTGTTCCATGCAGCCACTAATCTGTTTGTAAAAATAAAAACTCACCTCTGACATCCTCCCTACACTGTGCTCCAGTCACCTTAAATTCTGCCTCCTTGTCTTAGCCATTTCTGCCCTGATAAAGTGGGATGTACATCAGATGGAAAGTTAGGGGAGCATTCGATTTTGGAATTTAACCCCAGGGTTTGACGTTATGCATTTTGAGAAATCAAATGAGGGAATGGAAAGGCATGAAGGAAAGTAGATGGACGCATCCGCAGGTCTCAGTCTTCAAGTCTACAGATGAATGAAAGTGACAACAAAGATAGATGGAGTGGTGAAGAAGGTATGTGGCATGCTTGTGTTCATAGGTTGGGGTATAGAATATGAGCATTGGGACTTCATGTTGCAACTGTACATAACTCTGGTTAGACTATATTTGGCATATTGTGTGCAATTCTGTGTTCCACACTAAAGGAGAGATGTGACGATGCTGGAGAAAGTGCAGAGGAGATTCACCAGGATGTTACCTGGATTAGAGGACGATAGTTATGGAGTCATAGAGTGGTACAGCTCAGAAACAGTCCCTTAAGCCCATCTAGTCCATGCTGAACTTATTCTGCCTTGTCCTATCAACCCGCACCTGGACCATAGCCCTTCATATTCCTCTTGTCCATATACTTATCCAAACTTATCTTAAATATTAACATCTAACCTGCATCCACCACTTCCACTGGCAGCACATTCCACACTCACACCACCCTCTGAGTGAAAAAGTTCCCTTTCAGTTCCTGCTTAAATATTTCACCCTTAGTAGTAGTGCCTCCAGTACTAGTATGACCTCAGTGGAAAAAAAACGTGCTTTCCCTAACCATATCTATACTGCTTGTAACTTGGTATAACCTCTATCAAGTCTCCTCTCAGTCCCCTACACTCAAGGGAATAAAGTTCTAACCTTTCCCTGTAACTCAGATCTTCCAGTTCCAAAAACATCCTTGTAAATTTCTCTGCACTCTTTCAGTCTTATTGATGTCTTTCCTGTAGGTAGGTGACCAGAACTGCACACAATACTCCAAATTTGGTCTCATCAACACTGTATACAACTTCAACATAACATCCCATCTCCTGTACCCCGTACTTTGATTTATGAAGGCCAACGTCCAAAAGCTCTCCATACAGCTCAGTTCACTTTGGGTAAAACCCTCCCCACTATTGAGCACATCTCAATGGAGCATTGTCTCAGGAAAGCAGCAACAATCATCAGGGACTCACACCACCAGCTTCAGGAACAGTTATTGCCCCACAACCATTAGGCTCTTGAACCAGAGGAGATAACTTCACTCGTCCCATATCTGAACTGTTCCCACAAGCTATGGACTGACTTTCAAGGACTTTTCATCTTATGTTCTTGTTATTTATTATTATTATTCTTTCTTTTTCTTTTGTATTTGCACAGTTTGTTGTCTTTTGCACACTGATTGTCCTTTTGGGTGCAGTTTTCATTGATTCTATTATGGTTATTGTATTACTGAGTATGCCCACAAGAAAACAAATCTCAGAGTTGTATATGGTGACATATACTGTATATACTTTGATAATAAGTTTACTTTGAATTTATCTACCTGTCGCATAGTTATGGGAAAAGATTGAATAGACTAGGCTTGTTTTCACTGGAATGAAGGAGACTGAATGACATAAGTATTATGATTATGATTGCAGTTGTCAGGGCATAAGGTGAGAAGAAAGTTTAAAGAGGATCTGATGGATAAGGGTTTTTTTGAGAACTGGAACACACTCTCAAAGAAGGTGGTGGCATCAGATACACTTACAATTTTTAAGAGATCTTCAGACAGGCTCTTAATTAGGAAATATATAGAAGGATATACCCTAAGTAGATTAATATAGATAGGCATGGACATGATTAAACATGAGGACAGTTGTGCTTTTTGACTTTCAGCATATTTCAAAGGATAAATCAAGGTATCTGTCTCATTAGAGATTCTGTAGAAGCTGGAAATCCAGATTAACACGGAATGCTGGAGGAACCCGGCAGGTCAGTAGCATCTAAGGTGAAGAAGGATCTCAGCGTGAAACGCAGCTGTTTATTTCTCTCCATTGATGCCGACTGACCTGCTGAGTTCTTCCAGCATTTGTGTATGTTACTCATAGTATCTATCCCTGTTTTCAAATAAGCAATAATGTTTGCTGTTTGACCAACCTGTGACCAGTTCCCTGTTCCTATATCCATACTTTACCAGCTCTCAGGTCCCAGGGTTTCAGTTGGGCACTAATATTCTATCCTAAATGTACATTTGTGGCGCCCATCCTAATTACTGTCACTAGAACAGTGAGTTCTGTTCTAATCCACATTTTCAACCAAAATATCCCAGTTCTACGTGACTAAGATTTTTGACGTGCATCAACTTTATGTAAAAATCGCGGCAGTATTTAAAAATTTGCCCCACAGTCAAATTATACTATTTAACAAAGCCTCTCCAATGTTTATACTTCCCTCTTTCCACCCCGCCACTAACTCATCACAAATCTTGTTGGAACAGTAAGATTTTTATTCCCACTTGATAAAAATGGTTCCAGTTCTCAAGGCATCTCAAACTAAAAGGTCATATTATTGTATTTTAGTCTCTCCATTGCCACCTTAGCCAATCTACAAAGTCTTATCCCTGCAGCTGTTTTGTGTACTATGCCCCGGCAGAATTCTTCTCAGCCCTTCCCTTAATTCAAATGAGTTGGTTTAATTAAAATAAGAATTGGAAAGGTGGTAGGCACCCATTGGTAATACAGTATTGCCTAGTTCATCAGTAGAAAAAGCCCTCCCCAACATTGAGCACAGCTACAAACAACACGGACCGGCTGGTGGTGTTGTGGGATCAGCACTGGACTTCAAGATAGATGGTACTGAGTTCAAACCCAGCCAGTTTCCAACCTGGGCAGCAGCAGTATCTGTGTGGAAGAAAGGCCTGGCAATCTACTTCCGTATCTTGCCAGAAAACCCCATGGTCCATGAGGTCACAGAGTCAGCTTTGACTTAACAACTGAACAACAAAACAAACAACACTGCCACAAGAAAACAGCATCCAAAAATCAAAGACCACCACCACCCCCCCCCCCCCCGCCCCCTCCAGGCCATGCTGCCTTCTCAGCGCTGTCATTGGGAAGGAGTTACAGGAGCCTTACGTCCCACACCACCAGGTTCGGGAACAGTTGAACCAGCATGAATAACAACATTCACAACCTGTGGACTCACTTTTAAGGACTCTACAATAATCTTCTCAGTAATATGTATTTACTTTTTTTTGTATTTGCAGTTTGTCTGTTGCACATTGGTTTAGTTTTTCATTGACTCTACTGTATTTCTTCGTTGAATGCCTGCAAGCAAATTCATTCTAATGTAATTTATGGTGATGTATACCAGCGTATTTTGATAATAAATGCACTTTTAATTTTGCTTGAGCTACTACCTTATTTGCTCATGAGTATGTGTGAAATAGACCATGAAAATGATTTCCCCTTTGACTGAATTCAGAATAGCATCTGCATTGCAAACAGCATTGACCTGTTTTTCTTGAAACTATTAGCCACATACCAGATATTACTTTGTCCAGTGGCCAAATCAGAGGAGGATAGCCAACCCCTAATCATGCTGTAAAACAGTAATTCTTGCCTTCCAGAACACTGGGGATTGAGTATGTGGAACTTTCACAAGAATCTATCTGCATTTGAAGCTAAGATACACAACTTTAAAATTAAAATGTAAGGGATCCCACTGCATAGTTATGGCTTGTCATCAAGATTATTTACTAGAGGTCATAATACAGTGTACTAGAATGCTTAGAACATGGATTGTGTAGTGCTTTCTTCTCAGTACCATGTATTGAATTGAATGAATTGACTTTGTTTCTTACATCCTTCATGTACATGAGGAGTAAAAATCTTTACATTACATCTTTGTCTAAATGTGCAATGTGCAATTTATAGTAATTTATATTAAATAATATGTGCAACCGGACAGTCGATATAGCTTAGAAATACAGTTGTATCAGCGTGAATTAATCAGTCTGATGGCCTGGCTGAAGAAGCTGTCCCAGAGCCTGTTGGTCCTGGCTTTTATGCTGAGGTACCGTTTCCCAGATAGTAGCAGCTGTAACAGTTTGTGGTTGGGGTGACTTGGGTCCCCAATAATCCTTCGGGCCCTTTTTACGCACCTGTCTCTGTAAATGTCCTGAATATTTGGAAGTTCACATCTACAGGTGCACTGGGCTGTCCACACTACTCTCTGCAGAGTCCTGCGATTGAGGGAAGTACAGTTCCCATACCAGGCAATGATGCAGCCAGTCAGGATGCTGTCGATTGTGCCCTGTAGGAAGTCCTTAGGATTTAGGGACTCATGCCAAACTTCTTCAACCATCTGTGGTGAAAGAGATGAGACTGTTGTGCTTTTTTTCACCACACAGCTGGTATGTACAGACCATTTGAGATCCTTGGTGATGTGTATGGCAGGAACTTAAAGCTGTTCACCCTCTCAACCCTAGATCCAATGATCCAAATAGATCTTAGCAGTAAATTTTACAATTGCGCAAGTGATTGTTTCCAGCTGAAATTACAGCAGGTACTTCCAGTTGTGAAATATGTTTATACTATTAATATCTTCCTAGCATAAATACACATCTTATGAAATGAATTGGAGATCCCAGCTCCCAGAAGTAAAAACATACTTTAACAGGCCAAGAAAAACGCATTTATCATTGAAGTAGCGTGTAAGACATCATCTGACGTGGGGATCTTCCACAAGGGAGCACAAAGCTTATGCGCATATTCATTGCACATTGCTCTTGCACATACCAAGGTACTCAGACTTCTCTGATTAATATGTAGTTTTTGGAGAATGTAATGATAAAACAATGTTATGTAATGATCATCCCACAGATAGCTGTGTGTGGCTCAGTGCGGCATGTGATTCAGGGTGGGTGCCTGACCTTGATCTATGTTGCACTGAAGTGTACCCCCCCCCCCCATGGAACTACAGGTGCCATGGGGATTGCAGGCAACAGTCTTTTTGTTTGAGTGCAGTGCAGCAAAGTGGCAGAAGTTGGGACCCAAGAAGATCCGGATATACACTTTATGAGCCAGAAAAGATGCTAAAACTCTTGCTTAGATGTTTATAAACCAATTTCTTGATCTCTTTGTTGGGATGTGATATGGTACTTGTACTATATGCAGTAATATTTGAGTGTATCAAAGGAAGATGCAATCTAATTTCTGGTCAAGTATTCCAGGTTTTTTCTTTCTATATTCTGTACCTTCAGTTTTTTTTCCCCCAATAGATGGACATATTCTTGCTTGTAAGAATGGAATTAGATAGCATTATTCTGATCTGATTGTAATAGCAATTTAACAAATAATTTTGTCTTTGGGAAGATATTTGAAAGATAAAAAAACAGATTGGCTTTGTCACATGTACATCAAAATATACAGTGAAATGTGTCGGTTGTGTCAAGGATGTGCTGGGGGCAGCTTGCAACTGTAAATTGCCTCTGTTGGTTTTGTATTCACCTTTCAAATATGTTTCCTAACTTACTTTTTTCCAGAATGAATTTCCAAATCTGACAAGAGCTTCTCGACAGAGCAATCGACAAAAGTTAACTTCAAAGGTGTTATCTAAAGAAGAAACTGAAAGAATTGCAAAGATTTTTGCAGGGCACTTTACAGAAAAAAGCTGAGATGATCTTTTTAATCAATAATGCTTTAAAAGCCTGTGTACTTCACACCCAAAAATCAGTGAGTCTCCAAGTAAATTCATCTAGTAGTTAATGGTTTATGTGACTATTAAGCTGTATAGTATCTGGACCTGAACGGTGAGAACTGTAAGACTGATTACCCTACTCTTCAGTTCCTTTGCTGCTGGGAAAAAAACATAGTTCATTCATGTCTATAGTTATCAGATACTGTTCCTTATTTATTCAGAACATTTAGTGCATTCAGTCCTTTCTTCAAAATACACAAAGCAGAAATTAAAGTTTTGAGTTTGCTTCCAAGCCTTGGCATTATCCACTGACATTTACACTGTTTGCTTCACAGCAGTATAAGTCCTATGCACAGCATCCAAAATGGGAGGTTATAGGGCATTGAAGAACACTCAGTATACATTTGCAAGATGGTATCTTTTCCATATTCTGTACGACATAAAATATTGAAGTGATACACCGGCAACATGCTTCATTACAATGTTTTCATTGCTCATTTATAAGAAAATTATTTTTCAAATAGACCAGTTCACATGATCCATTTAAATGACACAAATTACTGAAGCAGTTTATTGTCACCTAACAACTGAAGGTTAATGAATATTCTTCTCAAGTCAGAACAATGTTGGCTATAGGGGTTTCTGATACTTGAGCTAGGAGTGATCCCATTCTTCGATTACGGTATATGTAATTGTAGCTGAACACTCAGCATAGGAGGATTTTGTTACAAATCTGATACCATTCAGTTAATCTGGTGTGAAGCAAAGAGAAGAGACTGTTTTTGAGAATAATGCTGTATGCTGGTCAGAGGTGTGTAGTGAAGAAATGTCATAATCCAATACCCAGTCTTGGTTCTTAGATATGCAGCGCAGTCAGGTCATGTGAACCAATGAGGTAGATCTTAAATGGGAGCAGTTTCTTCAAACTACTTACTTGCTTGCATATTACTTTGGAACTACACTATCTTTGGTAATATGGTTATGTTGGGCCAATAACACACAAAAATTGGACCAGTGGTAAACTGTCAGTGTTTTTTTTTAATATAACAAGATTCACTGTGATGATGTGAGAATCTAAAAGTACTGCAGACAGGAAATACCGTAGGGCAGGGTATACATGTGGTTAAAGGGTTGCATTAGTTATAATGCCGTTGAATGTATTTTTGTATTGGTATGAAATAAGTTAAATCTTGTATTTTAATATTTGTATCAGACAGAATTATGTTTATCAAAACAAAATTGCCATTTGATAATAAATTATTTTTAATGTATTACAATAGTTTTCATTTGTGATGGGTTTGGGGCTATACATAATTCTGGTGAATTTTCTCTCCTATCAGGGGAAAAACAGTTGGAATATCTTGCTGCAGCAAATTGTGATATGTTAATAATATAACAGCTTGTATTGCAGTAGCCACGATCTAATATGTTTTCATAGGTCCTTTCTACTGCTGTTATATAACACTAGTTAACAGTTTTATTGATATATTAAGGAATGTATTTAAACCTGTTGAAAATTAGCCTTGAGAAAATGGTAGTAAATTGCCATCTTGAATAACAGCAATCTTCCCATTGAAGGTGCCCCACAGTTCAAGATTTAAAACTGAATTGTTCCCAAGAACTCCAGCCATTGCTGCTCCTCCGTCATCCCTACCCTACTAATGTCCCCTTCCAATCAGCTTTGGCCAACTTCTCTCTCTTGCCTCCTTAATTCCCTTTACCCCACTGTAATATTGATACATTTGACTTTAGCTTCTCCCTTTCAAATTGCATGGTGAATTCTATCATATTATGATCACTGTCTCCTAAACATTCCTTTACCTTGAGCTCCCTAATCAAATCCAGTTTGTTACACAACACCCAATCCAGAATAGCTGATCCTCAAGTGGGATCAACCACAAGCTGCTCTTAAAATACCAACTCGCAGGCATTCTACAAATTCACTCTCTTGGGATCCAACACCAACCTGAGTTTCCCAGTCTGCCTGATTATTGAAATCCCCCATGACCATCATAACATTGCCATTTTGACATGCATTTTGTATCCCACATCCCGGCTACTGTTGTGATTTGTATCACATTTCCTGGCTACTGTTCGGAGACCTGTATATAATTCTCATCGGGGTCTTTTTGCCCTTGCAGTTCCTTAATTCTATCCACAACGATTCTACGTCTTCCAATTCTATGTCAGAATCAGGTGTACTATCACCAGCATATGATGTGAAATTTGTTAACTTAGCAACAGCAATACAATGCAATACATAATATAGAAATAAAACAAAATTAAATAACAATAATAATTAAATATCTAAATCAATTACAGTATACGTATATTGAATAGATTAAAAATTGTGCAAAAAACAGAAATAATATATTAAAAAAGCGAGGTAGTGTCCAAGGGTTCAATGTCTTTAGGAATCGGGTGGCAGAGGGGAAGAAGCTGTTCCTGACTGTGTGCCTTCAGACTTCTGTACCTCCTACCTGATGGCAACAGCAAGAAAAAGGCATGCCCTGGGTGCTGGAGGTCCTCAATAATGGACGCTGCCTTTCTGAGACACTGCTCCTTGAAGATGTCCTGGGTACATTGTAGGCTAGTACCCAAGATAGAGCCGATTAAATTTACACTCCTCTGCAGCTTCTTTAGGTTCGGTGCAGTAGTTCCTCTCCCCCATACCAGACAGTGATGCAACCTGTCAGAATGCTCTCCACTGTACCACAGAGCCACCCCACACCTTCTGACTACCTACCTGTCCTTTTGATATAATGTGTATCCTTGGATGTTAAGCTTTCAGCTGTAATCATCTTTCAGTCATGACTCAGTGATGCTGTCAATGTCATACTTGCCTATTTCTTAACTGTGCTACAAGATCATCTACTTTATACCCCAGCAGTTTTAGCAACATGCCTGCAAGGATATTGGTCCCCCTCCAGTTCAGATGTAACATGTCCCTTTTGTGATTCAGAGATCTGAAACCCTGCCCATGCATGCATTTATCTGTCAAATATTCCCCTTGTTATCCTCACTGGCATGTGGACAGATTACTACCCTGGAGGTCCTGCTTTTTAGTTCTTTACCTAGCTCCCTAAATTCTCTTTCTTTTTCTTTTTAAATCTTTTTATTAATTTTTCAAAATTATAAACTCAATAACAAAGTTGGTACAAAGAGATTGGAATAATGTTCATCAGCATATATAAAATGAATTTTAGGTAACATAGATATAAAAGACTTCCAAACTCATAATGAGATTAATCATTAAAAAAGAAATAAAAAGAAAAAATATATATAAACAAAAAAAAAACCCCAAAAAAAAAGCAAAACAGGGCTAGACCAACAGCTTGTATCAGACACGTTCAATAATGTCGTTAACTCCGCTCCTATCATCATGTAATTTAAGTTTAGAAAAAAGATTAGGAAAGATCAAATTACATCATATGAAAATGTTGCATAAAAGGTTTCCAAGTTTCTTCAAATTTAACCGAAGGGTCAAAAATATCACTTCTAATTTTTTCTAAATTTAAACTTAATATGGTTTGAGAAAACCATTGGAATGTAGTTGGAGGATTAGTTTCCTTCCAGTTCAACAAAATGGACCTTCTCGCCATTAAAGTAACAAAAGCTATCATTCGACAGGCTGAAGAAGACAAAGATCTATGTTCTACCATTGGCAATCCAAAGATTGCCATAATAGGATGGGGTTTTAAATCAAAGCATAGAACTGTTGAAATAATATCAAAAATGTCTTTCCAATATTTTTCCAAAAGAGGACAGGACCAAAACAAATGAGTTAAAGAAGCCACTTCAGAGTGACATCTATCACAAGTAGGGTTTATATGGGAATAAAAATGAGCTAGTTTATCTTTGGACATATAAGCTCTGTGTACTACTTTAAATTGTATTAATGTATAGAAGAAGTACTAACTAATTGAAAAATATTTTCCCATTTCTCTATAGGTAGGAAAGTACTAACTAATTGAAAAATATTTTCCCATTTCTCTATAGGTAGAGAAGTTGAAGTTCCCTTTCCCATTCATTTTTGATTTTATCAGATATATCTGGCTGTAATTTGATAATTACATCATAAATTATTGCTATTAATCCCTTCTGCAGAGGATTAAAACCTAAAATTTTATCAAGAATGCCAGAAGGATTTGAAGTCGGAAAGGTAGGCAACGTAGTATTTAAAAAATTTCTTATTTGTAGGTATCTAAAAAAATGGGATCTAGGCAAATCAGATTTCTCAGATAACTGCTCAAAAGACATAAAGCAGTTATCCAGAAATAGATCACAAAAACATATTATACCTTTCATTTTCCATATCAAAAAGGCTTGGTCCATTACCGAGGGTTGGAAAAAAAAATTAGATATAATAGGGCTTGATAACATAAGTTCATTCAGGCCAAAAAATTTACGAAATTGAAACCATATTCGCAATGTATGTTTAACTATAGGGTTGAAAATTTGTTTATTCAATTTAGATAGTGCAAAAGGCAGTGAAGTTCCTAAAATGGAGGCTAAAGAAAACCCTTGTACAGAGTGGCCTTCAGGGTTTACCCAATATGAGCTTGGAGTTATATTCCAATCTTGTGTCCAAAATATTAAATATCGGATATTAATTGCCAGTAGTAAAATCTTAGGATAGGCAATGCCAAACCACCGTCTTTCTTAGATTTCTGTAAGAATTTTTTACTTAATCTGGGATTTCTATTTTGCCATATATAAGAGGAACTTTTAGAGTCAGTAGTATCAAAAAAAGATTTAGGAATAAAAATCGGTATTGCTTAAAATTTGGGTAAAATAATCATTTTAATAGCATTAATACAGCCAATTAGTGATAGAGACAAAGGGGACCATTTAGTAATCAGTTGTTTAACCTGATTTGATTAATGGTAAAAGGTTGAAATTGAATAGATCCTTATATCGCTTAGTAATTTTAACTCCCAAATAAGTAACATAGTAATCACTCTAAATGGAGGGTTTCTATAAATGGGAACCTGCATATTTAATGGAAAGAGTTCACTCTTACCTAGGTTCAGTTTATAACCAGAAAAACTACTAAACTGAGCAAGCAAAGTTAATACTGCCGGAATAGGTTTTCCTGGGTTAGAAATATATAATAGTAGATCATCTGCATATAGTGATAATTTATGAGTCTCATTTCCACGGGTAATGCCAAATATATTAGGGGATTCACGAATGGCAATAGCAAGTGGTTCCAAGTCAATATCAAATAGTAGTGGACTAAGAGGGCAACCCTGCCTAGTACCACAGAATAAATGAAAAAAGGGGATCTTTGATTGTTAGTAATTACCAAGGCCAAAGGGGTAAAATATATCAGTTTAATCCAGGAAATGAATATCAGACTAAAATTAAATTTCTCAAGGGTATTGAATAAATATATCCATTCAACTCTATCAGAAGCTTTCTCAGCATCCAATGAAATAACACATTCTGGAATTTTGGGTGAAGGCATATAAACAATATTCATTAATCTCCTAATATTAAAAAAAGAGTAACGGTTTTTAATAAATCCAGTTTGATCAGCAGAAATAATTTGGGGTAATACATTCTCCAATCTCATTGCCAATATTTTAGAAAAAACTTAGAATCGACATTCAGCAGAGATATAGGCCTATAAGATGCACGTTCAGTAGGATTCTTATCTTTTTTAAGAATTAGGGAAATAGAAGCTCGATAAAAAGATTGTGGTAATTTATCTATTGACACTGCATCCCTAAAAACACTACATAGCCAAGGAGTTAGTGTAGTTAAGAAAAATTTTAAAAATTCTACTGTAAATCCATCTGGACCAGGTGCTTTACCTGAGTTCATTGAAAAAATAGCATTCTTTATTTCCTCTACTGTAATAGGTACATCTAGTTTTGAACGTTCATTAGATGATAATTCTGGAATATTCAGTTCCTTAAAAAAATCATGCATTATAGTGGAGTCATCAGGAAATTCTGATTGATATAGGGAGGTATAAAATTCTTGAAAGGATTTATTAATCTCGTCGTGGTCAACTGTCAAAGTGCCATCTTGTTTACGAATCTTAAGAACCTGTTGTTTAACCGAGGCCGATTTCAGTTGATTAGCTAAAAGTGTCCCAGTTTTATCACCATGTATATAAAATTGACTCTTAGTTTTGGTTAATTGACTTTCAATCGAAGATGATAATAAGAGATTATGTTCCATTTGAAGTTCAACTCTCTGTTTATAAAGTTTTATAAGATTAGGAGCTATAGAATATTTCTTATCAACTTCTTTAATCTTGTCGACCAGTTTAAGTATTTCCTTATTAGTTCACTTTTTTAGTCCAGCAGTGTATGAAATAATTTGTCCACGAATATATGCTTTAAAAGTATCCCAGAGTGTCCCACTGGAAATATCATCCGTGGGATTTGTTGTAAAGAAAAACTTAATCTGTTCATCAATAAACCTAACAAAATCTGAATCTTGAAGCAAAGTGGTATTAAATCGCCATTGTCTAGAATTAGTAGATGTATCCCTTGTTAATAAATAATTTCAATGGTGCATGGTCAGAAACAGCAATAGAGTCATATTCGCAACCCGTAACAAAAGAAATTAATTGAGAGTAATAAGAAAGTAGTCAATTCTTGAACAGTGCTGATGTACATGTGAAAAAAAAATGAGAACTCTTTGTCATTCGAATGTAAGAGTCTCCAAATTTCTGAGATTCCAGAGTCGGTCATAAAAGAGTTAATAAGGGTAGCCGATTTATTCGGAAGTGCTTGATTAAACTTGGATCTATCTGTCAAAGGATTTAACCAACAATTAAAATCACCACCCATAATCAGCATATAGTCATTTAAGTTAGGAAGAGATGTGAGGAGATTCTTAAAAAATCAGGACAGTCAACATTTGGGGCATAAACATTGAGCATAGCAACTTTTTTGTTAAATAGCAAGCCAGTAATCAACAAAAATCTGCCATTAGAATCTGAAATCGTCTCATAGTGCATAAATGAAATTGACGGATCTATAAATATAGAAACGCCTTTTATTTTAGCCTGTGAATTCGCATGGTACTGTTAGCCCTTCCAGAATCTAAAGAAACGTTGATTATCCTCTTTCCGGACATGAGTTTCTTGTACAAAAATAATATGAGCATTCATCCTATGGAATACTTTAAAAATTTTCTTCCGTTTAATCGGGTGGTCCTAAATTCTCACTACAGAACCTCCTCCCATTTACTACCTATATCATTGGTGCCAATATGTACCAAAACTTCTGGCTGCTCACCCTTCCCCTTTAGAATGCAGTGGACCTGATCTGAGATGCCCCTGACTTTGGCACCTGGGAGGCAACATTTCATCTGGGTGTCTTTATCGCATCCACAGAATCTTGTGTCTAGTCCACTAACAATAGAATCCTTTATCACTATTGTGGTCCTCTCCCCGCTTTCCTTCTGAGCCACCATGCCAGAGACCTGGCTGTTGCGGCTTCCCTCTGGTAGGTACCCACCCCCCCACCGCCCCAGCAGTAACCAAGCGCTATACTTATTGTTGAGGAGAATGGGCACAAGGATACTCTTCACTAACAGCACACTTCTTTTTCCTCTCCTGACGGTCACCCAGGTACCTTCCTCCTGCAACTTAGGTGTGATCACCCCCCCCCCCGTACCTCCTATCTGTAACCTTCTGTATGAGCGGAAGGTCATCAAGCTGCAGATGTGCTTATCTGGCAGGCTGGAGGCCTCCCACATCTCACATTGTGTTTTTTTATGCGGAGCCATCTTCACTGCACTAGCTATGTACTAGCAGACGAGAAATGAAGACGATAAAGAAGAAGCAACTTTCCAGACACCTACCTCCCCAAGCCAGTTTTCGCCAAAGCCTCCCATTCTTGTGGTGGTCCACACACACAATGGCTGCTCCGCTTGTTTTTATTTTTATTTTTCCTTGCTAATGAATTACTATTTGATTGGGCCACTGGAAACGCCAGAAGTCCACAAACACACCTTTTTAAAATCTCACTCACAGACTTGTGAGTTGCCTCTTCTCTTGCTCCTGATTCAATTGGGCCACCAGAAAAACAGTGAAAGCCCACGAACGCTCTTTTTTAAAATCTCGCTGATAGACCTGTGAGTTGCCTCCCTGTTTCTGATTCGATTGGGCCACCAAGCGAGGAGAGACTGGCACTTTCTGCAAACTATTCCAAAGATTGGAAGAGCAATGTACTGCCAAGCAATCATTTGTTTATGTGCATATTTTAAATGCAAAAGCATATATGACATTATACAGCACATATCTAGTGAAATACATACATCAATCTAAATCTGACTTTCTTGAATTAAAGAGATCTGATTTTTTTTAATGTTTAATTAAGACCATACGATATAATATAGGAGCAGAAGTAGGCCATTCGGCCTGTTGAGTCTGCTCCGCCATTCAATCATGGGCTGATCCAATGGTTCCAGTCATCCACACTCCCCTGCCTTCTCCCCATACCCTTTGATGCTCTGGCTAATCAAGAACCTATCTATCTCTGCCTTTAAATGCACCCAATGATTTGGCCTCCACAGCCGCTCATGGCAACAAATTCTACAGATTTACCACCCTCTGACTAAAGTAATTTCTCTGCATCTCTGTTCCAATTGGACATACTTCAATCCTGAATCCTGAAGTTGTGCCCTCTTGTTCTAGACTCCCCTACCATGGGAAATAACTTTGCCATATCTAATCTGTTCAGGCCTTTTAACATTCGGAATGTTTCTATGAGATCTCCTCTCATTCTCCTGAACTCCAGGGAATACAGCCCAAGAGCTGCCAGACATTCCTCATACGGTAACTCTTTCATTCCTGGAAGGGTTAACATCTGCTACTTAATGCAGAATTTTTGTAGTCAATATATTAATCAGGTTGCACAATTTTTTAGTCTGGTTTATTTCTCTATCCCATTATGTCATTTTTCAGAAGCAACTCACGATATGCTGGAGGAAATCAACAAGGGGAAGAGGAGGGAATTTTTTTTACTGGAAGGAGAAATTGATATTCATAAGGCCAGTGATGTTGTGGGGATGGAACTGGACTCTCTGACGATGGTGTCTGAAAAGAGGATGCTGTCCAAGTTGCATGCCATCTCGGACAATGTCCCCCATCCACTACATAATGGACTGGTTGGGCACAGGAGTACATTCAGCCAGAGACTCATTCCACTGAGATGCAGCACAGAGCGTCATAGGAGGTCATTCCTGCCTGTGGCCATCAAACTTTACAACTCCTCCCTTGGAGGGTCAGACACCCTGAGCCAATAGGCTGGTCCTGGACTTATTTCCTGGCGTAATTTACATATTACTATTTAATTATGTATGGTTTTATTACTATTTAATTATTTATGGTGCAACTGTAACGAAAACCAATTTCCCTCAGGATCAATAAAGTATGACCATGACTATATTCATGCCATCAGGTTGGACACTACTGAGACGGAATATAGAGTGTTGCTCCTCCACCCTGAGAGTTGTCTCATTGTGGCACCAGAGGAGGCCATGGACTGACATGTCGGAACAGGAGTGGGAATCGGAATTAAAATGTTTGAGCACTGGGAAGTTCTGCTTTTAGCAGATGGAGCACATGTGCTTAACAAAGCAGTTCCCCAGATTACGACAGTTGTCACCAGTGTGGAGGAGGCTGCATCGAGAACACCAGACTCAATAGATGACCCCAGCGGGTTTGCAGGTGAAGTGTTGCCTCACCTGGAAGGACTGTTTGGGGCCCTGAATGGAGGCGAGGGAGAGGTGAATGGGCAGGTGTTGTACTTTGGCTGCTTACAGGGTGCCAGGAGAGAGGTCACTTAAAAACACTTGTCATACAAGCCATGTAGTTCAAAATACTTTGCAATGGGATAAAGTGCAAACATAAAACTAAAAGACAACATTATATTGGTTAAAAGCAAGGTTAAATAAGTAGATTTGAGCTACTATTTAAAAGTCTGCAAGGTACTGTATTGAGTTCCACAGATTAGAATCATAGTTAAAAAGGAAAGCTGACCTGCAAATTTTCTTTTGAGGAAGATCATTTAAATTTAAGAGACCAGCAAAAGACCTGAGAGCTTGAGCAGGATCATGGAATGAAAATGATTCAATAATGTACTTCGGTCCCACACCATTCTGAGCTTAAACATATCTATCCTAAAGGTTTTCAAAAGTTCCAGTATATTCCCTTTATAGGCCTGATCAGAATAAAGAGGGAGCCATATGTCAAGTATAGGCAACTGGCATCAAGTGAATATCTTGGGTACATGGATACAGGAGTACACATAAGAATGAAATTAAGAGGGCAAAAATGGCCATGAGATACCTCTAGCAGACATGATAAGGGGAATTCTAAAGATTCCATAAATATATTAGGAACAAAAAGGGAGCCAGGCAGAGAATAGGTCCCCTTAAGGATCAGTGTGGTGACATCCCCATTTCTGAACTCTCCCTCCCCCTCCCGCTCAGACAATATGTCAACGGACATCTTTTATAAACCTGCCAGCTCCCACAGTTATCTTAACTATAGCATTTCCCACCCTGTCTCCTATAAAATTGCTATTCCCTTTTCTCAGTTCCTTTGCCTCCACTGCTTCTGTTCCCAGGATGAGGCTTTCCTTTCCGGAACATCAGAGATGTCCTCCTTCTTCAAGGAACGGGTTCCCCTTACTCCACTATTGATGCTGCCCTCGCCCACATCCCTTCCCTTTTCCCGAAGATCCGTGTTCATCCCAATTTCCCGCTGCCTTAAGAGTGATACTTCCCCTGGTCCTTCCCTCACACCCCATGAGCCTTCGTATTCAGCACATCATCCTCCGCAACTTCCGCCATCTCCAAAGGGATCCTACCACGAAACCTGTCTTTACCATCTCCCCCCCCCACCGCCGCTCTCTACAGAGATCGATCCCTCCATGATTCCCTTGGCCCCTCTCCACTAATCTCCGTCCCAGCAGTTATCCCTGAAAGCAGCCTAAGTGCTACACCTGCCTATTCACCTCCCTCACCTCCATTCAAGGCCTAAAACAGTCCTTCCTGGTGAGGGGGTCATCTATCGTGTCCAGTGCTCCTGATGCAGCCTCCTCTACAGTAGTGAGACCCGTTGTAAATCATGGGACCACTTCGACAAACATCTCTGCACTATCCGCTAAAAGTGCAACTTCCTGTTGGCCAAACATTTTAATTCCCATTTCCTTCCTAGCGTGTCAGTCCATGGCCTCCTCTTGGCACAAGAGGAGGTCACCACCAAGTGGAGGAGCATCACCTTATATTCTGCTTGGTGACCTGATGGCATGGATGTCGATTTCTCCTTCCAGTTAAAAATATACTTCCCCTCCCTCACTCTGTCCTTTTACCTCTTCTCACCTGCCCATCACTTCCCCCGGGTCCCCTCCTCCTTCCTATTCTCCTATGGTCCACTCTCCTCTATCAGATTCCTTCTTCTCCAGCCCCTGATCTTTCCCACCCACCCGGCTTCACCTATCACCTTCTACCAGCCCCCTTCACCTCCCCCCAGCTTTTTACTCTGGCATCATCCCCCTTCCTTTCCAGTCCTGAGGAAGGGTCTCAGCAGAAATGTCAACTGCTTATTCATTTCCATACATGCAACCTGACCTGCTGAGTTCCTCCAGCTTTGTGTGGATTGCTTTTGATTTCCAGCTTCTCAGACTTCGTGTTTCAGTGTGCTGATTAATGTGTAGAGCCACAGGAAATGGCTACATCTTAAATGAATGAATCTCATCTGTATTTGCCATGGAGAAGGACATGGAAGAGGGATACAATACATAGGAGCATCCCAATATTACAGGGAGGAGGCGCTGAAATGCGTGTGGATAAATCCCTTTGGTCTATCCAGGTGCATACTAGGGCATTGTAGGAAGCAATAGGCTATTTCTGGGAACTGGCAGGATTTTTATATCATCGCTAGCCATAGGTAAAATACTGGAAGTCTTAAAGATAGCTAATGATGTTAATGAAGGACTGTAGGGATAATCCCTTGCAACAATGATAAGAACATTATCAGAAATGATACTTTTGGCAAGGCAATGAAGTGTGAGAAATTGATTTTTTTTAAAAAGTGATGGCCAAGAGGATTGATGAGGGAAGTGCATTAGATGTTGTCTACCTGGACTTTAGCAAGGTGTCTGACAAGATCCCACATCGTAGGGTGGTTCAGAAGGTTAGAACACATGGGATCCAGGATGAACTAGCCAACTGGATACAAAGTAGACATGGTGATAGGAGGCAGAGGGTGGTAGTGGAGGCCTGAAACCAATGGTGTACCAGACTGATCACTAGGTGTTTTGTGTGTCATGTATATCAATGGTTTGGATAAAACAGCAAGTAGTATGATTAGTAGGTTTTCAGATGACTTCAAAATTGGTGGTATAATGGACAGTGAAGCAGGACCAAGGTTACAATTGTATAAAGGTCAACTGGGAAAGTGGACAAGTGAATGGCAGGCGGAATTTATCTCAGACAAATGTGAAGTGATGCTTTTAGCAAAGTTAAACCAGGGCAGGACTTGCATCGTGTGTGGCAAGGCCTGGGTGAGTGTTGTTGAACAAAGAGACCTTGGGGTACAAATACCTAGTTCTCTGAAAATGGGAACACACAGACGGGGTGATGAGGAAATCGTATGGCCCAAATATTCTTTCCAGGTGAGGCAACACTTCACCTGCAAATCTGCTGGGGTTGCCTATTGTGTGCAGTGCACCCGATGCAGCCTCCTCTGCATCAGTGAAATCCAGCATAAATTAGGGGACCGCTTTGTTGAGCACCTCCACTCCATCCACCAAAAGCAGAACTTCCCAGTGGCCAAACATTTTAATTCCAATTCCCATTCCAACATGCCTCCACCAGTAAAAATAATTTTTCTTCCCCCTCCACTTTTCTATTCTTCACTCTAGTCTCTTACCTTTTCTCACCTGCCTATCACCTCCTCTTGGGTCCCCTCCTCCTTCACTTTCTCCTATGGTCCACTGCCCTCCCCTATCAGATTCCTTCTCCAGTCCTTTAATCTTTCCTGCCCACCTGGTTTCTCCCATCACCTTCCAGCTATCCTTCTTCCCCTCCCCCTATTTTTTTATTCTGGTGTCTTCCCCCCACTTCCTTTTCAGTCCTGAACAGTCTCTGCCCAAAACATCCATAGATGCTGCATTACCTGCTGAGTTCCTCCAGTATTGTGTTGCTTTGGATTTCCAGCATCTGCAGACTTTGTTTCTGTATGGCATTCTTGCTTTCATCAATCAAGGCAGTGTGTACAACTATTGGATAGGCTGCACCTGGAATATTGGAAGGTTGTGATTGAAATAAACAAGATGCAGAAAAGGTTCTCAAGGGTGTCGCCGAATTGAAGGACTTTAGTTATGATCAGAAAATTGGATAGGCAAGGTCTACTTTACTTGGAGCAATGGAGTTTGACAGGTGATATGATAAAACTATATTAAAATTATGAGAGACAGTAGATAGCCATTGTCTGTTTCCCATGGTAGGAGTGTCTAATAAAACTAGAGGGGAATATGTTTAAGGCAAGAGGAAGGAGGTTTAAAGGGATCCGATGAGTAATTCACCCACTCGACAAAGACAAGGTAGTTGTACCTGGAAAAAAGCTGCCAGAGGAGATGGTAGAGGTAAGAGCAGTCACAACATTTAAGAGCATCTGGCCAGGTTGTTGAATGAGCAGGGCATAGACATGGGTCAAAGAGGCCCTAGAACTATGCTGTACATCTGAGATTAATCATTAATTTTGCTTCACTATTCCATAATAGATACTAGAAATCATCTTTATTCACCATATACAGTATATTTTAAAAAATCACAAGCTCTTGGTTCAAAGAATTTATAAGTTACATGATTATGGTACATTACTATTGACCTGCAACAGCATCATATCACAAATCCTTTAAAAGATCCATATCCACAAAATTCATACACTATTTAAAGGAATTCAGTATGTATACTATCTGTCATCATGTGTAGAAAGTATCAAAGAGATTCCCAGGACTGCTTGGCCAACATCATTGCACGTTTCAGCTGTTCATAGGAGACGAACATCACCACATTCCATGAGCCCAGCCTCAGGAAGGAGGGCATGAACCTGTCAAAAATGAAATAATAAATTTAGAATTGTCTTAAGTGATTGAGAATAGTCTCCCTTATAAACAAGCACCTGTAAAATTAAATTGTCAGTAGTTATGGAAATTACAATTGTCTACATTTCTCCCTGCCTTACCCCCATGCACGGATTAAACTTGTTACGACATAATAGATTTGCTATCAAGCCTCACTATTCACTTATGTTAAATCCTCAAATTTAGTTTGTTTGCTTTTGTGATACTAAATCAGACAATTCAGTGCATTGAAGAAGCAGCTAGCAAGAAAATTATGGGCAGAGCCAATGCAAGGCACAACGGAGATGAACAAGCAGAGCAGAATGTATCTGCAAACAAGAGGAAATCTGCAGATGCTGGAATTTCAAGCAACACACATAAAAGTTGCTGGTGAACGCAGCAGGCCAGGCAGCATCTCTAGGAAGAGGTACAGTTGATGTTTCGGGCCGAGACCCTTCGTCAGGACTAACTGAAGGGTCTGGGCCCGAAACGTCGACTGTAGCTCTTCCTAGAGATGCTGCCTGGCCTGCTGCGTTCACCAGCAACTTTCATGTGTGTTGCCAGAATGTATCAGTGCAGTGATACTGCAGTTTATGGATTGGGTGGGACTGGTAGGGGAAGGAGGAAGGATGAGAGGTCAGTGTGAAGGAGTAGCAGAAACCCAGGACTAGCAAGCGCAGAAATGGGGTAGTAAGCATCAAAAAAATGGCACAAAAATCATCATTAGGCCATTAGCCTATTTCAGGTTTCAAGAGAAGATCTGATTCAACCCAAACAGGAAGATAAATTTAATTGATGGCAACTTTGTCAGGTAATCCAATATCACAAAGGGGTTCTAATTACCTGGTAACACACACAAAAAAATGCTGGTGAACACAGCAGGCCAGGCAGCATCTATAGGAAGAGGTACAGTTGACATTTCAGGCCGGGACCCTTTGTCAGGAACCGCTTCGTCGAGCACCTCCACTCCATCTGCCACAACAGACAGGATCTCCCAGTTGCCACCCACTTCAACTCTGCTTCACATTCCCATTTGGATATGTCCATACATGGCCTCCTCTACTGCCATGATGAGGCTAAACTCAGGTTAGAGGAGCAACACCTCATATGCTGTCTGGGTAGTCTCCAGCCCCTTGGCATGAACATTGAATTCTCCAACTTCCGGTAATTCCCTCCCCCTCCTTTCCTCCATCCCAGTTTCACTCTACCCCCTCCCCCAGCTGCCTATCACCTCCCTCATGGTTCTGCCTCCTTCTACTACCCATTGTGTTTTTCCCTATCCTTCACCTTTCCTGCCTATCACCTCCCTGCCTCCCCTCCCCCACCCCTTCATCTTCCCCCTTACTGGTTTTTCACCTGGAACCTACCAGCCTTCTCCTTCCCACCCTCCCCCCACCTTCTTTATAGGGCCTCTGCCCCTTCCCTCTTCAGTCCTAACGAAGGGTTCCGGCCCGAAACGTCGACTGATCGTTTCCACGGATGCTGCCCGACCTGCTGAGTTCCTCCAACGTGTTGTGAGTGTTGCTTTGACTCCAGCATCTGCAGAGTATTTTGTGCTTATGGAATAGAATGGTTACCCTTTATAAAAGGCTGTCAAGCCCTCCTTTCGCAGCATGGTAAAGGAACAATTAATAGCGCTGCTGTACTGGCCAGGAGTAGAGTTCATGTATCGTGTCTTCACAACATCAACAGGTGAAGCAACAATGGTCGTGCAGAATCCAGCAGCAAAACCAGCAGAAAAGTGGCAAGGAAGGTTATCTGGAAATAAAATATCAAATTACTACTTTGCCTCAATTAAAAATAATTGAGTCTTTTAGAATCACTAATGGTGCATCGCTTACCAGTCATGAGATTATATCTTAAAATTGCATCCTTGAACAAGTCATAAGTGACCAGTTCTGCACAATTCACAATGGAATTACGAGCAATATTTGGCAAAGCACCTGTAAAAAAAATATGCACTTTAAAGACAGTGGAAAATCCCTTTGAAGCACCTCTTTCAATATAGATAGAAAGTCCTTATTGTCAAGTCTAGTCAATGTACACTCAATGGCCACTTTATTAGGTACACCTGTTTGTTAATGCAAATATCCAATCGGCCAATTATGTGGGAGCAACTCAATGCATGAAAGCACACAGACATGGTCAAGATGTTCAGACCAAACATTGGAATGGGGAAGGAAGTACAAGAGTGTATATTGAATTGTACTCTTTGTTTTGTGTATTGAATTAAATAATGGTCCTGCAAAACTATTAAAGAGATCAACACAGGCTTTACAAGGAAATGTGTCCACTTCTGGATGAGGATCTAAAAGCCTTGTATTAAGCAGTAAACTATAAATTAGAAGATTTTGTATTCAATCCATGACATGTCCTAACATCTTCATCAGCCTAGATATTTTATAGTCATAGAATGCTACAGCACAGAAACAAGCCTTTTGGCCCATTTAGTACATGCAGACCTGGTCCTCTGCTTAGTCTTATACACCTGCACCAGACCATAGCCCTCTGCACCTCTCTTGTCCATGTACTTATTCAAACTTCTCTTAAGCATTACAGTTGAACCCAGGTCACTCCATACTCTTACCACTCTGAGTGAAGAAGTTCCCCCTCAGATTCCACTTAACTATTTTACCTTTTGCATACACCCTCTAGTTCTAGTCTCACCCAACCTCAGGGAAAAAGCCTGCATGTATTCACCCTGTACACACCTCAATTTTGAATGCATTTATCAAATCTCACCCATTTCTCTTACACTCTAGGAAATAAAGTCCTAACCTATCCAACCTTTCCCTACAACTCAAGTTCTCAAGTCCCAGCAAAATCCTTGTACATTTTTTCTGTACTCTTTCAAGCTTATTAGTACCCTTCCTGTAGGTAGGCAACTGGAACAGCACACAATACTCTAAATTTGGCCTCTCCAACATCTTATACAACTTCTTTCTTTTTCTTTTTCCAATATTTTTTATTGATTTCTATATAGAAGAATACAGAGTTCGAGAGAATACATAGTATAAAACAAAAAAAAATAATACCAGATACAGTATATTGAATCGCATTAACGAACTCCTTACTCTATATTCATATGGATTAGATTAATTGGTACATTAGAATACAAACAATTTTATTTAAAAAACGGATTTACACCCACTACCAAAGTCGAAGCTGTTTGGGAAAAAAAAACTTATCAGATAAGAAAATATACTATTAACCAACTTTTATACTTTAACAAGAAGTCAAAGATTATGAAAATAATTTAAAAACGGCCCCCACAAATTTTGAAAATCTTGGTTAGATTCAGAAATTGAACAACGAATCTTTTCTAAATTTAGGTATGCCATAACATCCCGTAACCACTGAGCATGGTTAGGCGGAACAGCATCCTCCCATTTAAACAAAAGCACCCTTCTAGTCATAAGAGAGATAAAGGCCAGAATGTGCAAATCAGATGTCTTGAAAATAATATCTTTGCTTCCAACAATACCAAATAGGGCAGTCAAAGGATTAGGCCTAAAATTTACTTTAAAGAGTACAGAAAAAGTTTGGAATACTTCCTTCCAATATTTTCCAAGACTTGGGCACGTCCAAAACATATGAATAAGTGAAGCTTGTCCATTGTCACACCTATCACAGTAGGGAGATATATCCATATAAAAATGAGATAACTTATCCTTGGTCACATAAGCCCTATGAACCACTTTAAATTTTAGGCGGGAATGATGAGCACATATCGAAGAAGTATTAACCAATTTAAAAATCTCATTCCAAATTTCTTCAGAAATTGAGGTCTGTAAATCTTGATCCCAAATATTTTTGATCTTGTCTAAAGAATCATTTCCCATTCCCAACAACATATCATAAATATTGGATATTGAACCATTATAGAATGGTTTCATATTAAGAATTTCATCTAATATGTTCTTATCAGGTCTATTAGGAAATGTATATAATTGAGATCGCAGAAAATCTCTAATTTGTAAGTACCGAAAAAAATAGGCTTTTGATAAACTATATTTAGTTGACAATTGTTCAAACAAAGAAAGACTTCCTCTCACAAACAGATCCCGGAAGCATGTAATGCCCAATCTTTCCCATTGTTTAAAGACTACATCAGTCATAGAGGGCTTAAAAAAATAATTTTAAAAAATGGGACTAGAAAGGGAGAATCTCAATAAACCAAAGTGTTTTCTAAATTGTATCCAAATCCTTAAAGTATGTTTGACTACCACATTTTCAGTTATCTTACTTAAAGATAAAGGAAGTGAAGATCCCAATAGGGATATAATAGAAAATTTATTAACCGAGTTAGCTTCTAAAGAAACCCACCCGGACAGTCCTCGTGGTTAATATAGTATAACCAAAACGTGAGATTCCATATATTAGCTGTCCAGTAATAAGACCTAAAAGTTGGTAAAACTAAACCTCCATTCTTTTTAACTTTCTAGAGATGGACTTTATTCAATCGAGGATGTTCATTTTTCCATATGTAGGAGGATAAAATAGAGTCCAGAGAGTCAAAAAAGGATTTAGGAATATACAACTTCATATAACATCCCAACTCCTGTACTCAGTGCCCTGATTAAGACCAATGTGCCAAAAGCTCTTTCCAACCCTGTTTACCTATGATGCAACTTTAAAGGAATTATGGACCTGTATTCCCAGATTCCCCTGTTCTACCATGTTCCTCAATGCCCTACCACTCACTGTGCAAGACCTACCTTGGTTTGTCCTTCCAAAATGCAACACCTCACACTTGTCCACATGTAAGTTCCTTCTGCCATTTTTCAGCCCATTTTCCCAGGTAGTTTCCCAGGTAGAGATCACACTGCAAACTTTGATAGCCATCCTCTGTCCGCTGCTCCCTCAATTTTAGTGTCATCGACAAATATACTGATCCATTTTACTGCCTTATCTAAATCAGTAATAAACATCTCATCTACATTTGTGTTTTCTTCTGGGAGAGGGCACACCAAAATTTTATTTCAAAAAGGGGAGTATTGTTCACTTTGAGGACCACATTGATAATCCTTTTCTGCACCAGTAATGGGCCCCAGGAGTTCTCACTTTTCTACATGCCATTGATAGCTGTCAAATGTGAACTGATTAGTTGATTAAAACATCTCATTGCTACAGAATGAGAATTTCACAGACCTTTCCATAATCCTTTAACTCCTTCTTCTTTGGCAATTGTTCTGTAAGCATTCAATGTCCCGCTGTAGCGTTTAGTCACACCAGTTAGGTTTGCTTGCGCTTGAAACCTTACTTTCACCACATCGGTAGGCTGTGCCAAGGTGACTGCCATGGCTCCTGTCGTACATCCAGCAAGCAGGCGGCATCCAATGGAGATAGCTGGATGAAAAATTTACAAATTCTCAATACCAGCTTTATCATAGTAGAGTTGAGTCAAGGAACCAGCCCTTCAGCACATCTGGTCCACGCCATCCAAGATGCCCATCCAAGCTATCCCTCTTTGCCCATATTTGCCCCACGTCCTTCTCAACCTTTCCTATTCATATATTTGGCCAAGTGTCTTTTAAATGTTAATTACCTGTCAACTCCTTCCTCTGGCAGCTCATTCCATATACTGATCACCCTTTAGGTGAAACAATTGCCCCTCAGGTTCCTATTAAGACTCTCCCTTACACCTATGCCCTCCAGTTCCTTATTCCAACCCTGACGAGAAAACTGTACATTGCCCCCCATGATTTGATATATTTCTATCAGATGATTCCTCATTCTATGCTCAAAGGTTGTGGCTGAAGTTATTGGAACCAATATCAACTAGATCGATTATGAGAAAAGGGAAAGAGTGCTCTAGAGTGACATAGAATTTCTGAGTCCTATGCAACAACACCCATTTTCAACTGATAGAAACAAATAAACCTACTTCTCTGTAGCCCTGTTTATTTTTCCCTTTTCACTTTAATTTTAATTCTATTTTGTATGAGAGTGATCTGTGTTTGCATTTCAGAAAGCAGATGCACAAATAGCTGAATAAAAATGTAGCTCATCTTTCTTCTAAATTCTTATCAGTCATCTCAGATCTGCATATGCCTGTTTATTCAAATATTAGAAAATTCCATTATTGGTTCATCTGCTATAATTGTCTTATTCCCATCAGAGGTACCATATTACTACAGATCTACTTCTACCAAAATTTCAATATCTTTCCTCACATGTAATCCTCCCAGAACTGGACTGAACAGTGGATGTGATTTACAAACTTTAACCGTGATGCTGTTGCTTTTGAATTCAAAATTGTAAACTTCAGCCCAGCTTGTCCATACCAACCAAACTGCCTACCCAAGCTAGTTCCATTTGTCTGCACTTAGCCCATGTCCCACTGAAGCTTTCCTGTCCATAAACCTGTCCAAAATCTTTTAAACATTCTAATTGTGCCCACTTCTTCCATTTCCTCCGGCCACTTGTTCGACATATTGACCACCCTCCATGTGTAAAGACTTGCCTCACAGGCCCCCTTTAAATCTATGTCTTCTAGTCTAGTCTACACCCTCACGATTTTGTACGGTCTTTCTGCAAGGTCACCCCTCAGTCTTTGATTCCCAATGGAAAATAGTCCCAGCCTATCCACTATCATCCTCATGGGAGCTTTCCTATGCCCTTTCCGGCCTATGGACATCCTTCCCACAGCTGGGCAATCGGTACGGCCTATAATGCTCCAACTGAATCTCCATCATTGTTATGTAGAAAACATTTGTCTAGCTGCCCCTCCAAATTTCCTTCCCTCCCCAGAAAATGTCCGTGTAGCCCCAGATCTCTTCCTTTAAAATTGCACTATTGCAAAATTGCAGTATACGTTTTTATATACAATTTTATATATTTTTTCCTTCATTTTTCTCACCCCAGCAACTGAGCAACTTCCCAAATGTCCGGCTATTTATTCACTGGGTCTTCCTGAAATCTACTACTATTATTCATGCACTGATTTTGTTTTACAACAGAAATCTAGACACTATAGATGGCAGGCAAAGCAATCCTTTTCACTGTACCCCAGTACTTGATATTAATACACTAATTTACCAGTTCAGTACATACTTACTGTCAGATCCATTGGAGTAGAAGAGTTTAACAGAATCATAAAGCCCAATGCGAACAGAAGAGAAACTCATCTGACGATGAAGACCAGCCACTAAGCCATTGTAGAGACTTCTCACCCCTTCAGTCCTCACAATTGTAGCTATGGTACCAAAGACCCCCCTATACTTCACAGGAGTCACACTGTGCACAGATTTGGATTCTCCTTGAATCTGTGGATTATAAAAATTATTTCACTTTGACTGGATAATTTTTCATGTTATTTATTAGCATCTTGTACAATCACTTAATCCGTTACAAATTTAGCTGCAAACTACTCATCACTCTTGGCATACATTTCGGTCTACCAAGATTAAAAAAAAACAATTATTATTAGAAAAATTATAACGTGCAGTATTTATTCATAACCTGATAGTTAGTTGTAAATGAATTCAAGCTTCCAGTTTGGAGCCATGGTGTATGTGATATTATGAGGAGAGGGCCAGATTTCAAATTACATTTCAGGGCCTTTCACATGAAACTTGCTTGAAGCCAGATCCTGATATTTTCAATGATGCACCAGTGTTGGACTTTAAAAATGGGATCATTTGTTCACATTGGTACAAGAGCTTTTATACATGGACAAGTACATGGATAAGAGGGTCTAGAGGGATATGGGCCACACTGGGCAAATGGAACTAGCTCGGTGGCCACCATGATCGGCATGGATGAGTTAGCTTGCTTCCATTGCTCCCTTACTCTACGAGCAAACAACAATGGCAATTCTTTTTCAAAATTCATAGACTAAGGTACAAGAGAACAAGTTACAGGCAAATAGGAATGGCCAAGAATCAGTACAAATTCGATGGGCGATGGGAAAACAAGTCTTTTCTCTAATGTTTGACTGGATTGAAATTATTTTTGCTCATTAGCTCCAGACAATTTTCTAACACCCAGTCAATATCTAAAACATCTCTTTATCACTTTTAAAACATTAATTAACCTCCTGCCAGCTCAAATACAATTTGGGCACTCTGCTCTAAACACTAATACACCATTAACATCATTAAGAAGTTCCAAATTGAGCCTCTGAAGAGGCAGAAGTTTCTAATATCCTGGATGTATCATGTGCTCCTCCCTTGAAGCATTGGTCCTGCGAAGTTACCATTGGTGTTTTCTGAACTTGATTCAACAAGTTTACAAATAGGTTGATAAAAGAATTAAGAACCACCAAATATGAAGGAGATGCATAAAGTAAAATTAGACACCATAGCCTAGCAGAACAATAGTAAACCCAGGTCTAAAAGAGAAAAATCAGGCATTTCCCGTGGAAACTATTAGAGCTGTGTTACACAAAGTAAAGGCCCCAAGTTTCCAAAGGCATTTCTATGGTGGCAACACACAACTGGTACTTTTCTGTTGCAGAGGCTGTAGAGAAATGTTTTCCCCACCTATTCCAATTCCCCTGCAGATCACAGCCAAGCTGCCAACAACAGCTTTCGTACCACGTTGGAAAAGAAGAGTGGATATTCTCCAGTCTAGCCAGCCCCAAGCCAAGTTCATTGCTCAATTTGGAGAGCATTGTAATTCCTTTCCTCTGCAGTTCACACGGTTTTCCTTCGATTTGTTCAGCTCTTGCAGATCCAAAGTCAGTGATCCATAAACATCGCTAATATCTTTTGTTACAAGGCAAATGCAGTAGAAATGTTCTAACCTCAGTAGAAACAGATCTCACACAGCACATACTGCCATTTCTTCAATGTTTCCTTGCTGGAGCAATGCTGGGCAAATGCTTGACAATAGATGGGTTCACATTTTAACACATTATGCTGGCATCAGATGCAGAGAAGGCTGCAGTCAGTCACTGCAAAGTTGAATGACCTGCAATGATCCAAGTGTCACCAAAATGCACCAATTATAAACTGCTCGCCGGCAGATTTAACACATTTTAAATTTGCTGCGGATAGATCTTGTAGAGAGTTTGCAGGTTACATGGAAGAGTAGATTCATTTTGGGTAATTAGTTCGGAGTATGAAAAATTCAAAGTTCAAAAGTAAACTTATTATCAAAATACGAGTGGTGATTGATAAGTTTGTGGCCTAAGGTAGAAGGAGTCAATTTTAGAAAACCTAGCATATTTATTTTTTCTACATTTACACACTTAGTCCAGCGGTCATGGAGCATACGGATCCCTTCTTTGTAGAAGTCGGCGTCTTGGGCCTCCAGAAAGTGGTCCACAGCAGAGGTGATTGATAAGTTTGTGGCCCAAGGTAGAAGGAGATGAGTTATTAACTTCAAACTTTCTGCATAATCACTCAAAGTGTTGAACTGCACGTGCATGTAACGAGAGCTGTATAACTCATCTCCTTCTACCTTAGGCTACGAACTTATCAGTCACCCCTGCTGTGGACCACCTGGAGGTCCAAGACACTCTCGTTACATGCACGTGCAGTTCAACTCTTAGTGTGGTAATGCAGAAAGTTTGAAGTTAATAACTCACCTCCTTCTACCTTAGGCCACAAACTTATCAATCACCTGTGCTGAGGACCACTTTGACAAAGAAGGGATCCGTCTGCTCCACGACCGCTGGACTAAGTGTGTACATGTAGGAGGGGACTATGTTGAAAAATAAATGCACTAGGTTTTCTAAAATTGATCCGTTCTACCTTAGGCCACGAACTTATCAATCACCCCTCGTACATATGATGTATATCACCATATACAACCCTGAGATTCATTGTCTTGCAGGCATTCACAGGAAACAAGAAATACAATAGAATGAATGATATACTACACACAAAGACTGACAAACAACCAACGTGCAAAAGGCACACTGCAAATACAACAACAAATAATAATAAACAAGTAAATAAATACTGAGAACGTGAGCTGTAGAGTTCTTGAAAGTGAGTCCATAGGTTGTGGAATCAGTCAAGTGTTGAAGTGAGTGAAGAAATCCGTGCTGCTTCAGGAGCCTGATGGCTGTCGGTAGCCAACTGTTCCTGAACCTGCTGGTGTGGGACTTAAAGCTCCTATACCTCCTTCCTGATGGTAGCAGCCAGAAGAGAGCATGTCCAGGATGGAGATAAATGATGATAGATCTGCTTTCTTGTAGATGTGCTCAATGGTGGGGAGGGCTTTTCCTGCGATGGACCAGGCCGTACGCACTGCTTTTTGTAGGCTTCTCCACTCCTGGGCTTTGGTGTTTCCATACCGGACCCAGCACACAGAGGAGCAAGTCAATTCAGCCAGTTAGGATCTCCTACTGACAGACCCTGCTGGTTTGTAGTTCTGGAGCTGGCTGGGAAAAATAGATCATGTAAGTAGAGCGCCAAAATAGAGTCTGTTCTCGACAGAAGGGTTAGCTGTGATACACAGACAGGTTGCTTTCTCTTGTAGAAAGGAAATGCTGGAAATCCCAACCCAACTTCACACAGTGGGCCGCACACACAAACATAAAACATCTATCTGTTACACAGAATAAAGCCCAGCTGTAACTAAACATGCCAGCTTTAGGAGGATAGGAGCTGACTGTTAACCAGATACAAAACCATGTCTGCCATCTTAAAATCAAGTAGTAATCATGGGTTAAAATGTCATGACCATTCAAAAGGAGATAATTTTGGCCAAAGTCAGTTAAATGAGGTAACCTTGTTAGTTCCAACAGACAATTCAGAAAAGGGTGTAAATTCAAATCTATTATTAGTCATGTGTGTCCTGTGCAGGCAGCAGCAATTAGAACACCAAATTAGATAAACATATTGTGGTTAACCCTGTCTAGCAGTT
Organism: Mobula birostris; assembly: GCF_030028105.1. Lineage (NCBI taxonomy): Eukaryota > Metazoa > Chordata > Chondrichthyes > Myliobatiformes > Myliobatidae > Mobula > Mobula birostris. The sequence continues at coordinate 27,445,036 of NC_092376.1, forward strand.
TTATACGAACCCAATGACCTGATTGGAACTGAAGGGAAGCAAGGAAAATACCCACAGTCTCAGTTAAAACAATTTTTTAAATTACAATTGACATGAAGGGATTTACAGATAATATGTTTAAAATCTAATATAGTATTGTACGAGTTACTTCCTATATACCTTCTATATTAAAATGAATTGCTAATGTTAATCTCTCATTAGGGTATTATACAGTTTAGTCCTCGGAGGTCGCTAGTTATTCTTAGGCAAAATAGATACAAAAATGTTTTACTTTCACAAGGTTTCTATACGCAGACATTAGGGGAAAATTCTTCCACTTTCTAGGCAGTTTTAGCATTCGTCGACTCTCCATAAACTGGATGCAGATTGCAAACACAATCAACTCTTGCTTCATGCAACTGTTCCATTGAGGGCATCCTCCCCAACACCCCCCCACCCCCCCACAATTCTCCTTCTGTGAAATAAATTAATCTGCATGGTACAAGGTTTAATTCCAATTTGATGTGGATGCAGTGATGGCAATTTTAAAAAAATATTACCATCCTATCAATGAGAATTCCGGATTGTATTGGCCCAGTTTCCAGGCTAAGCGTCACTGGAGAGAAAGATAAAGTTAAACTTTTTGTACATTGAAACATAGTGAAGTGCATCATTTTGCGTCAAAACAAATAGTCGACGATTGTGCTGGGCAGTCTGCAAGTGTCATCTCACTTCCGGCACCAAAATAGATGCCCACTTTTCTGCAAGCTGTGCCTAGGAATTCCATTCACTCACTAGGTCTACCCTGGTATTCTGGTCAAGAGCATGTGCTGTGATGCTTTTCTGAAGGGTCACAAATATTAGCCACAATATGATGATCCAGTATTAGCTGTTGACAGCAGAAATAGGAACCAAAATACTCCCATACTTGGCTTTTCTTCAGCCCTCAAAACAATGATTATTCTGTGTCAGCAAAGGGCAGTGACCATCTCAATTTCAACATGATTGGGGACAGGAGTAGACAGCAAATGGCGCCCAGACTGGTGGCTGAGACAGGCCAGTTTTTCCTCAGTCTCCCATGGAAATGCACACACAGCAAAGTACAAAACTGCTTGCAGATCAACAATCATCCAACAACTTCAATCTTCATGGGAAACAAAAGAGAAAAAAAATCCCCACTTAAGCAAACAAATCCTTGTCATAGCAACACACTAAACACTAGAATCTTACCAAAAGACTGCAGATAAATAGACAGACCACTTCCTTGTTCAGACAAATTCTGGTTAATTTATGTATCACATGCATATTGAAACATTGAGGATGAGATTGACTGCGTGAAGAGAGAATTTACAAGATGTAAGGACCCAAGTTATAGGGAAACGTTGAATAGGTCAGGGCTCTATACCCTGGAGCATAGGAGAACAAGGGGAAATTTGATAGTTTTATACAAAATTATGAGTATAGATAGGGTAAATGCAAGCAGGATTTTACCACTGAGGTTGGATGAGACTAGAACTAGAAGTCATGAGTTAAGGGTGAAAGATTAAATGTTTAAGGGGAACGCGAGGGGAAACTTCTTCACTCATCGAAGAGTGTGGAACAAGCTGCCAGCAGCAATGGTGAATACGGGTTCAATTTCAACAGTTAAGAGAAGTTTGGATAAGTACATGGATGGGAGGGGTATGGAGGACTAAGGTCTGGGTGCATGTTGATGGGACTATGTTTGCAAACGTTTCACTACCCAGCTAGGCAACACCATCAGTGCAACTTCGAATGAAATGTTGGTGATCTATAGCAGGGGTCCCCAACCTTTTGCACACCGCGGACCGGTTTAATATTGACGACATTCTTGCGGACCAGCCGACCAGCAGGGGTGAGGTGTTCAAGTTCAACAGTGGGCGTGACAGGGAATGAGGAAAGGTGCAGCCGACTCGTATCATTTCATATCGCCAAATCATATCGCTTCCGCGCGGCCCGGTAGCACAGGCTCGCAGCCCGGTGGTTGGGGACCACTGGGACACAAAAGACGAACAATGTAGATCACCAACATTTCATTCGAAGCTGCAGCTCGGCGAGCCACTCAACAACAACATCCTCAGCCCAAGTTACAAATCTTTCCCAACATCTTAAAGGGTGCAAAACTGTCCTTCTGGAAAGGGAAGTATTATACTACTTGCACAAAATGCTGGAGGAATTCAGCAGATCAGTGGAAATGAATAAAGAGTCAACGTTTCGGGCAGAGACCCTAATGATCAAACATAGACTATTCCTCTCCATGGATGCTGCCTGATCTGCTGAGTTCCTCCAGCTTTGCTCTGGATTTCCAGCATCTGCAGTATCTCTTGTGTTTATACTATACTGTGTGGATTTTTCTCATGTTAGGGAACAACCAAAACTAAGTTTACCAAATGCTGAATTTAGGAACATACCAAACTGAGGCATCTACCAAAGGAAACTGCAATTAAAATTAGTCAGAACTGAGATACAAGCTTGGACACTGCAGATGCTGGAATCTGGAGCAACAAGCAATCTGCTGAAGGAATTCAGCAGGTCGAACAGCATTTGTGGAAGAAAGGAAGTGAGGGAGTTAGATATGGCCCTTGTGGCTAAAGGGATCAGGGGGTATGGAGGGAAGGCTGGTATAGGGTTCTGAGTTGGATGATCAGCCATGATCATACTGAATGGCGGTGCAGGCTCGAAGGGCCGAATGGCCTACTCCTGCACCTATTTTCTGTGTTTCTATGTTTCAACATTGAGTTTCAACCAAAGCCAGATACTGCTCAACCCACTGAATTCTTTCAACAGATTAGACGAGGTAGCTCGTTTAGTGTTGGTTCATTCTGCTCGCAGGATGTCCCATGCTCCCAGTTATGTTTTCCTTTGCACAATACTTACAGGCAGAAGAGTACAACTAAGCAATTTAAGATCCTTCAGCCCATTGTGTCTATGCTAACTATCATACAGTATCTGTCTACACTAATCCCACATAATGCACACAAGATACTGGAGGAACTCAGCAGATCAATGGAGGGCAATAAATGGTTGATGTTTCAGGCTGATACCCTTCATCAGTACTGATGAACGGTCTCAGGCAAAGCCATTGACTGATTATTTCTCTCCATAGTTACTGCCTTACCTGCCGAGATCCTCCAGCATTTTATATGTGTTACTCTGGATTTCCAGCATCTGCAGAATCTCTTGTGCAGAACGCCTGCATTAAATCCATGCCTCTCACGCTTACTCATTCAAGTACCTGTTTGGGTGCATCTTAAATGTGGATAAAAACAGCTTTTAATAGATGTAACACATAAAATACTGGAGGAACTCAGCCGGCCAGGCAGCATCTGTGGAAAAAAAGTATAGTTGATGCTTCAGGCTGAGACCCTTCAGCAGGACTGGAGAGAAAAAAGATGGCCATCAATACCTATTTTAATTTTCTAGCAATTCAAAGATAAATAAAAATGATGCATCATGTGGCTAAATTATTCCAATATACCCAATTTGCTCAAACATTAGTGTATTTTCAGGTTTTAAATTACAGTGAACTGAAAAGAAAACCAAACATTCAAACTCCTAAAATTTGAACCATCAGCAGATACACCCTCCACATCAGACTGACTTGGCGTCTCCTTCAATTTCCCTTCTCTCCACATCCCACCAAACTTCCACATATCCTCTCCCAATGAAATGCACGTAGTTGACTTTGCCAAAGCATCTAGTTTCCCTATGCTTATTGCATCAATAATATAGAGAGCAGCCAGCCACCCACTGTAGCAAAACACACAAAATGCTGGAGGAACTCTGGTCCGGCAGCATCCATAGAAATGAACAAACAGTTGACATCTCGGACCGAGACTCTTCTTCAGAAGTGGAAGCTTTGTATCTCTACACACCTTCAGCACTCTTTCATCCAGCATCACCTCCATTTATGTCATTCAGTCTCTCCTGCCTGTCACTCACAGGCCTTTGGCTGTAACCTCATTCAAAATTCACTGCCTCCGATGAAAGGTCATTGACCAGAAACCTTTAGATTAGCTTTACTTGTCACATGTACATCAAAACATCCAGTGAAGTATGCCATTTGCGTCAGCGATCACAGTCCGAATACGTGCTTGGGGCAGTTCACAAGTGTCACTGTTCTTCAGCGCCAACATAGCATGCCCAAAACATACTAACCAACATAGCATGCCCAAAATATACTAACCAACATAGCATGCCCAAAACATACTAACCAACATAGCATGCCCAAAATATACTAACCAACATAGCATGCCCAAAACATACTAACCAACATACCATGCCCAAAATATACTAACCAACATACCATGCCCAAAACTTACTAACCAACATACCATGCCCAGAACTTACTAACCAACATACCATGCCCAAAACATACTAACCAACATACCATGCCCAAAACTTACTAACCAACATACCATGCCCAAAATATACTAACCAACATAGCATGCCCAAAACTTACTAACCAACATAGCATGCCCAAAATATACTAACCAACATAGCATGCCCAAAATATACTAACCAACATACCATGCCCAAAACTTACTAACCAACATAGCATGCCCAAAACATACTAACCAACATACCATGCCCAAAACTTACTAACCCTAACCCATACAGCTTTGTAATGTGGGATGAAACTAGAGGACCCAAATGAAACCCACATATTCATGGAATGACAGCAAGAGGGATTGAACCCGGGTCACTGGGCAGTGAAATGGTGGGATTGAACCCGGGTCACTGGGCAGTAAAATGGTGGGATTGAACCCGGGTCACTGGGCAGTAAAATGGTGGGATTGAACCCGGGATCACTGGGCAGTAAAATGGTGAGACTGAACCGGGGTCACTGGGCAGTGAAATGGTGGGATTGAACCCGGGTCACTGGGCAGTGAAATGGTGGGATTGAACCCGGGTCACTGGGCAGTGAAATGGTGGGATTGAACCCGGGTCACTGGGCAGTGAAATGGTGGGATTGAACCCGGGTCACTGGGCAGTGAAATGGTGCGATTGAACCCGGGTCACTGGGCAGTAAAATGGTGAGATTGAACCCGGGTCACTGGGCAGTGAAATGGTGAGACTGAACCGGGATCACTGGGCAGTAAAATGGTGGGATTGAACCCGGGTCACTGGGCAGTAAAATGCTGAGATTGAACCCGGGTCACTGGGCAGTAAAATGGTGGGATTGAACCCGGGTCACTGGGCAGTGAAATGGTGGGATTGAACCCGGGTCACTGGGCAGTGAAATGGTGGGATTGAACCCAGGTCACTGGGCAGTGAAATGGTGGGATTGAACCCGGGTCACTGGGCAGTGAAATGGTGGGATTGAATCCAGGTCACTGGGCAGTGAAATGGTGAGACTGAACCGGGATCACTGGGCAGTGAAATGGTGAGACTGAACCGGGATCACTGGACAGTGAAATGGTGAGACTGAACCGGGATCACTGGGCAGTGAAATGGTGAGATTGAACCCGGGTCACTGGGCAGTGAAATGGTGGGATTGAACCCGGGTCACTGGGCAGTGAAATGGTGGGATTGAACCCAGGTCACTGGGCAGTGAAATGGTGGGATTGAACCCGGGTCACTGGGCAGTGAAATGGTGAGACTGAACCGGGATCACTGGGCAGTGAAATGGTGGGATTGAACCCGGGTCACTGGGCAGTAAAATGGTGAGACTGAATCCGGGATCACTGGGCAGTGAAATGGTGGGATTGAACCCGGGTCACTGGGCAGTAAAATGGTGGGATTGAACCCGGGTCACTGGGCAGTGAAATGGTGGGATTGAACCCGGGTCACTGGGCAGTGAAATGGTGAGACTGAACCGGGATCACTGGGCAGTGAAATGGTGGGATTGAACCCGGGTCACTGGGCAGTAAAATGGTGAGACTGAACCCGGGTCACTGGGCAGTAAAATGGTGAGACTGAATCCGGGATCACTGGGCAGTGAAATGGTGGGATTGAACCCGGGTCACTGGGCAGTAAAATGGTGGGATTGAACCCGGGTCACTGGGCAGTGAAATGGTGGGATTGAACCCGGGTCACTGGGCAGTGAAATGGTGAGACTGAATCCGGGATCACTGGGCAGTAAAATGGTGAGATTGAACCCGGGTCACTGGGCAGTGAAATGGTGAGACTGAACCGGGATCACTGGGCAGTGAAATGGTGGGATTGAACCCGGGCCACTGGGCAGTGAAATGGTGGGATTGAACCCGGGTCACTGGGCAGTGAAATGGTGGGATTGAACCCAGGTCACTGGGCAGTGAAATGGTGAGATTGAACCGGGATCACTGGGCAGTGAAATGGTGAGACTGAACCCGGGTCACTGGGCAGTAAAATGGTGAGATTGAACCCGGGTCACTGGGCAGTGAAATGGTGGGATTGAATCCGGGATCACTGGGCAGTGAAATGGTGGGATTGAACCCGGGTCACTGGGCAGTGAAATGGTGGGATTGAACCCGGGTCACTGGGCAGTGAAATGGTGAGATTGAACCCGGGTCACTGGGCAGTGAAATGGTGGGATTGAACCCGGGTCACTGGGCAGTGAAATGGTGGGATTGAACCCAGGTCACTGGGCAGTGAAATGGTGGGATTGAACCCAGGTCACTGGGCAGTGAAATGGTGAGACTGAACCCGGGTCACTGGGCAGTGAAATGGTGGGATTGAATCCGGGATCACTGGGCAGTGAAATGGTGGGATTGAACCCGGGTCACTGGGCAGTGAAATGGTGGGATTGAACCCGGGTCACTGGGCAGTGAAATGGTGAGATTGAACCCGGGTCACTGGGCAGTGAAATGGTGGGATTGAACCCGGGTCACTGGGCAGTGAAATGGTGGGATTGAACCCAGGTCACTGGGCAGTGAAATGGTGGGATTGAACCCAGGTCACTGGGCAGTGAAATGGTGAGACTGAACCCGGGTCACTGGGCAGTGAAATGGTGAGATTGAACCCGGGTCACTGGGCAGTGAAATGGTGGGATTGAACCCAGGTCACTGGGCAGTGAAATGGTGAGATTGAACCCGGGTCACTGGGCAGTGAAATGGTGGGATTGAACCCGGGTCACTGGGCAGTGAAATGGTGGGATTGAACCCAGGTCACTGGGCAGTGAAATGGTGGGATTGAACCCAGGTCACTGGGCAGTGAAATGGTGAGACTGAACCCGGGTCACTGGGCAGTGAAATGGTGAGATTGAACCCGGGTCACTGGGCAGTGAAATGGTGGGATTGAACCCAGGTCACTGGGCAGTGAAATGGTGAGACTGAACCCGGGTCACTGGGCAGTGAAATGGTGGGATTGAATCCGGGTCACTGGGCAGTGAAATGGTGGGATTGAATCCAGGTCACTGGGCAGTGATGAACTTTCATCATGCTGCCTGTGGCTTTGAGCACAAGACCACAAGACATAGGAGCAGAATTAGGCCATTCAGCCCATCGTGTCTGCTCTGCCACTCCTTCATAATTGATTTATTATCCCTCTCATCGCGTTCTCCTGCCTTCTCCCCATAACCTGTGATGTCCTTACCAATCAAGAAACCATGAACCTCCACTTTAAATATACCCAATGACATAGCCTCAACAAAGTGGTAAAGAATTTCCTTCACATCTGTTCTAAAGGGACATTCTTCTACTCTGAGGCAGAGCACTCTGGTCCTAGATTCTCCCACTATAGGAAACATCCTCTCCACACCCAATTGGTTTCAATGAGATTCCTCGCTCATTCTTCTAAACCCCAGAGAGTACAGGCCCAGAGCCATCAACCACTCCCTATAGAGTAACCCTTTCATTCCCAGGATTATTCTTGTGAACCTCCACTGGAGCCTCTCATCCTTTCTTAGATAAGGTGCCCAAAATTGTTCACAATACTCCTACTTTGGCTAGTTGTTAGTTAAATGAGCAGCTTGGCACATTCCACGTTCATACTACGCTAATGAAAGTTGTTGCTGGAAAAGCTAAAGAAATGACTGACTAAGCCTTACTTGAATAGATACCAATAGAAATGTAGAACAAGAAAGGATAGGTTAGAATAAATGATTGTCCATTAGAGAGGGGCCGGAGTTTCATTTCTCAGAAGGTTGAGAAACTTCAAAATGTTTTGCCCAAAATGTCACTTCAGTGAATATGTTGTGGGGCAGATTTTGAGTAATTGGGAAGCAGGCAAATCAGATTAGTCATGATTTTTTTGAATGGCAAAACAGACTGAAATCTTTCCTGCTCCTATTCTTAGGTAGGAAGGTGCTTACTAAGGAAGCTTCCTATCCAGTCACACCACTCCACCAAACTCAAAGTCACCATCTTACATCAACAGCAGAGGTGTTGATTCCAAATCAATTTAGATTCTTACATGCAGCGTCTTTGTCCATCTCTGTGAACTGTCTACACTTCTCACTATCTCAGTAAAGCACCCAGCAGAAACAAAGACCCTACCCATCCCAAACATTCTCTACTCCCCCCTTCCATCAGGCAGAAGATAAAAAAGCTTGAAAGCCTGTACCACCAGGGCTCAAGGATAGCTTCTATCCCATTGATGTCAGACTCCTGAATGAACCCCCTTTTATAACAAGATAGATCCTTGGCCTCACAATCTACCATGTTATGATCTTGCACTTTATCATTTACCTGCACTGCACACGCTAAAAAGACAGAGTACATGGCGTTTAACTGTGACGATGGTACTCTCAAGATCGTAAAGAATGATACCATTAAGAAAGTCCTTGACTACAAGTACCTCGGGTCAAGAATGATGAGTTCGGAGAAGGACATAAAGATACGGAAGGCACTGGCGTGGAGGGCTATGAACGACATGAAGGAAATCTGGAAGTCGAACCTGACCAGAGGGCTTAAAAAGAGGATTTTCATAACAGTCATAGAGTCCATTCTCACGTACAGATGCAAGAGGTAGACATTCACCAAGACTATGCAAAAGTCTCTAGATGGTTGCTATACACGAATGCTCCGGATGGCTCTTGACGTGGGTTGGCAACAGCACATGACGAACGTCGAGCTCTATAACGACCTACCGATGCTCACCACTAAAATCGAGGTGAGAAGACTGCAACTAGTGGGGCACTGTCTACGCCGCCCCGAGCTACCTGCCAGCCTAGCCATCATATGGGAGCCCAAGCACAGGAGGATGAGCCCTGGGCACCCTCCCAAGACTATGGTCAACACGCTCCTAGAATACAGCGGCGCGGCTAGTGTAGATGAACTGAACACACTGATGAGGGAGAGGGAGAAGTGGAGAGTCCGTCATCGTGCCTGATGCCAGCCTCCTAGGCCTGAGTCAACGTCGTCGTAGTAGTAGTGCACTGCACTCTTTTGATAGCTTTTCCACCTTATTCTGCGTTGTTAATGTATTACTTGATTCTAGCTTAATGCACAGTGTAATGATTTTTCTGAATAAACAGCTGATACAAGAGGGTATATTTTTAAGGTGATTGGAGGAAAGTATGGGGGAAAATAAGAGAGGCAAGCTTTTTATTTAGAAGGATAAACAGACTGGTGGGTGCATGGATTGCACTGGCAGAGACATTAGGGACACTTAAAAGACTTAGATGGGCATATGGATGACAAAGATAGAGGACTATGTAGGAGGGAAGGGTTAGATTGATCTTCAAGTAGGTTGAAGGATTGGCACAACATCATGGGCTGGAGTGCCTGTACTGTTCCTCAGTGTTCTATGTTCAAGATTCAAATGATTTCAAGATTCAAAGGTTCAAGATTCAAGATTCAAGATTCAAGATTCAAAAAACTTTATTGTCATTCTAACCGTACATCAGCTCTGCAGGGCAGAATGAGACAGCGTTTCTCAGGGGCAGTGCAATCATAACATAACAAACGCAACACTAAATAATAAACATAACAATAAATAGTAAAACACAACAGCCACATGTCAGTTAAAATCAAGTTATAAGTGTCCAGTGCAAGTTAAAAGTGTCCAAAGCAGGGTCAGGTGGAGCAGCTATTTAGCAGTCTGACTGCCTGTGGGAGGAAGCTGTTTAGTAGCCTTGTGGTTTTAGTTTTGATGCTCCTGTAACGTTTGCCTGATGGCAGAAGAACAAACAGTTCATGGAGAGGGTGTGAGGGGTCTTTAATGATGTACCGTGTCTTCAGGAGGCATTGACTCTGAAAGAGGTCTCGGACAGAAGGTAGGGAGACCCCAATAACCTTCTCTGCTCCCATAACCACCCTCTGCAAGGCTTTTTTGTCGACAGCACTGCAGCTGGAGTACCAGGTTGTGATGCAAAAGGTCAGCACACTCTCAACCACGCCTCTGTAGAATGTAGTTAAGATGTTGGTGGGGAGTGATGCTTGTTTAAGCTTCCTCAGAAAGTGCAATCTCTGCTGGGCCCGTTTCACAATCCCAGTGGTGTTCCTGGACCAGGTGAGATTGTCTGAGATCTGCACCCCAAGGAACTTGATGTTTTCCACTCTCTCCACTGTGGAGACACTGATGCTGAGGGGTGTGTGCTCAGGCTGAGACCGTCTGAAATCGACGATCATCTCCTTGGTTTTGGTGACATTAAGCATCAAGTTGTTATCCCTGCACCAGCTCTCTAGGTGTTGGACCTCCTCCCTGTACATTGTTTCATCATTTTTTCATCATTATGTAAGACAAGCTTTTCATTGTATCTTGGTACACAAGACAATAATAAACCAATATATCCAGTGATAACACAGCAGTAGTCTAGAGAAAGAATGAGCTTTGACAAGAGATATTTATCGGTACTCGCACAGTATGTCACTTTACCTGCAATCTCACTTTGGTCGTATCAAGAGGGAATGTGACAAGATCGGCAATACATGCTGCTGCTCCAGCTCCGATTATTTTTATACTGTTTGTTGGAGGTTTTTCCAAGGGCTTGAATCCAACCATGTTCAAGTGCGGTCCTCCTACAGGTGTGCGGGAAGTAAACAATCTTGCAAATTCACCATTCTCCAACCAAACCTTCAAAGAAGTAATAGAAGATGGTGAAAACCGTGTTTCCTTTTCAAAGTATGATTAAAAAACAAGCAGAATTTTTAAAATGTTAGTTTGTAGGGACCAGTAATTACCAAGTTCATTATCATTGATGTCCTCACATTGGTTCCTCAGGTTGTCATAGCCATGGTGGTAGTGGGGATAAGCTCCCACTACCTATAAAGCTCTCCAAATGGCGTGCGACTCTAACAGCCTCGGACAACCAAGTCCAGCTCCTGGCCTTCTCATGAGGCTTAGTTACTAGGCCCGGCAGAACTGTTTCTACTGACAAGCGAAGGGGCAAAGGCGGACCACTGGCGCCTCAAAACCAGTTGTTTTGGGCAGATGGTTCTCGTCAGCCTCGGACGGCAGCCCGCCTAGGAGAAGGAAGACTCTGATTTTAAACCTCCACTGCCTTGCGGCCACACCCACCCATGGGAGAGGCTTCGGGAGTAAAACCCCGAGGAAGAAACCCGGAGCCGGGGTCCCTGAGGCAGTTTGATGTTGTTTACAGCTTCACTCTGGCAACCTCTGTGACAACACAGGTGCCAAGCTGTATCAGCGCTTGCCCTTCCCTTGGACTACATCAGTGACGTGGAGAAGGGGAGCCCATTGCATGGGCAACAACCAGTTCCTTAAATCTTCCCACCCAGGCTTGCGCCCTGGAGAGGACACAGTCCACCAGAGGCGCAAACCCATGATCCCCTGGGATCTACAGCTACCTCCCCCATCACATTTTGTTTTCCAACTAATCTTGCAGAAGCACTAAAGGAAGCCCAAGTTATTAACTGGCAAATGCCATCTGTCCCACCAACCTGCCCGGGACTTATGCGTTACAGTATGAGTTGTGAAGATATTCCCAACCCATCCAGAACCAATTTTCTCTCCTGTGAGATGATTAGCTATAAAAATATGCACGTGGAGGTTCCTTGATTCCCTACACCATTGTAACTGGTCCAGGCAATTATCTGGTCTGAATAACTTCCAGCTAAATGTGGTGAGAAACAGTTCTAATTCCTGCTTAAAACATCGAGAGAGGCCTGAAGTCCAACTTCATAGGTTTAAGAATGTCTACTTTCCTTCTTGAAAGAATCAGCAAAACCCCAATCACTACAATTTAGCAACTTTCTGACCACACCGTCCACTTTCCACTAAAATCGAAGTCTTCTTCTTTTAATTACGTTTTCTTGCAAAAATTGTGTACAATTTACCTTTTACTTGCGAGTGCTGCTTTTAAGATACTATGTGGAGATGCTGCTATAAGTAAAGGTTTCATTGTGCCTGTGTATACATGCGTTTAAAATAAATCAACCTCAACTTTTGAGAGTTATTACCTTTTTAGAGGCTGGCATGTTCCAGAGGTTCACTATCCCCTGGGAAAAGAGGAACTTGACATCTATAACTTACCTCCAAATGAATTTGGAGCAGGGTTTGCCTGGAGACCTCTGAGATTCTGCAGTCGTGACCAGCTGCAAGGAGAAATCAGATTGTAATCAGAGGACTCTCACTACTGCCTGCTTAAGGCAAAAATCACTGCCAGGGTCCTCTGCAACCCCATGGAAGAAGAACAACTTCCCAAGTCAGTGTGGATTCAGTCCCTCAAAAGCTGCAACAAACACGATTTCCATTATGCAACATTACCAAGAGGAATCCAGAGGCAATTAAATATGGTCTTTATGAACCTTAAAAGAATTAATGCTGTCTAAAAGAGGAGATAAAGAATCCTGCTAAATATCAACTCCCCTTAGAAACCTAGCTCCATTTTGTCCCCACCACACCATTACATGCAAGCCACAATTCCCACCAACTGCTACCACCACAGTGCATCCAAGATCAAGGCAGTATGACATTGTTCTAATCCATATCTCCATCAGGCTCTTTTTAAGTTGTTTTTATTTACATCTGCAAGGATGGATTTGGGGGACAGAGAGGGGAATTGGGGTCAGGTTAGGGTTTAGAGACAGGGTTGTGAGGGTATTAGAGGTCAGACAGGAGGCCAAGTCTCCAGTCTGTGTTCAAAGGCCAGTGACGCAGGCGTGGGATATCTGTCATCAGCGGCTGGATGTCAGGCCAACAGATAGTGGATGAGGGCCCCTCCAGAGTCAGCGAGGTCTGGGAACCTCTGCAAACCTGCAGGGGAAATCAAGGTCCAATGTCTGCAGGTCTGAGTCAGCTGGGGGCTGGGGGCTGAGAAGACCGCCTGTCCTGGGGTTAAAGGACCATATGTGCATGGACCGGGGGGGGGGGGGGGGGGGAGTTTCACTTTGCTGTTATTTTGTTGCTTGTTGGGTTCTGTGTTATTTTGCCGAGCATTGTGGGCATATTGTGCTGCTGCTGAAGTGTGTGGTAACACTTGCTTGCTGTCCCCAGCACACCCTTCACTGTGCACAAATGACACATTTCACTCGGCTGGATTAAACTAGTGCGGGGCCTGCAGCCCATGTTATAAAGGGGTCCTAAATTTAAAAATGCACATAAGCATTAAAACATAAATTATTTGCTTGCAAAGTAAAGTAATTCAATTTTTACATTTGCTATACAGCCAGATAATACGACAAATGCCAGACACTTCAGTAATAGTATTACTTACATGTAGGTGTCAATTTCAAATGTCAAAAGTAACAAAACTACAATTTAAAAGTTAGAGTTTCTAGATTTAGCATCAGCGAATTTGTTGATGATACTGGAAATGTCTATTTCACGCAGAAGTTCATGTTCAATGCTCATTAGAGTGAGATTGTTCACTCTGTTTTGACCCATGGTGCTCCTTAGTTCATTTTTAATCCCTTTCAGTTTTGAAAATGAGCATTCTCCACTGCAGTTGGTAACCACGAGTGACAAATAGATGCACAAGACATTTTCTACATTTGGAAAACATTGTCAGTTATCAAATGGTACAAATGTAACTCTGTAAGGTCTTGTTTGGTGCCAATATGAGAAGCAAGATCTGTTTTCAACAGTTCAGTAAACTGCACAAATTCTTCATTAAGACTTTCTTCCAGATCTTCCAGATATGATTTAATAAGATTTGATGATCTCTTCACAATCTCTTCAGGTGTAAATGACTGTAACTGATGAAGGAATCCAAAAACACCATTCACCTTTAGATAAGCTTTCTGCCTTTTTGACAGAGCAGAAAGCAAGATGTCAATAATGGCAAGAAATGTTCGGCTTTTAAACTTGTGAGAAGGCGTTTGAGATTCAACAAGTGTATCAAGAGCACTGGAACCACTGAAATCATCATACACTCAATATTGCTTGTGCTTTCTTCGAGTTTGCTGTTGATAATCTCCACACTTAGTCAGATCCTTGGCTTTTTGCTCAATGTCTGAAAAAGTAGACTGCATAACTTGAATATATCCGTGCAAGGATTCATAGAGTGCACACGCTGTGTTCGAGTCTTGGCCAGAAGATTGCAAAGAAGCACTGGTCATTTGAAAACGCTGTAATACTTGATCCCACAATATGACCATTATTCCTGTTTCCAACTTCATCATGGTTGAAAATAGTCCACGAGCCTATTGTCGACATGCTGCCTTCTGATCATTGTTATTTGAAATGTCATTCAAGACTTGTTTTATTGCAGAAAAGCTGTGTGAAAGTGCTTTTGTTGGCATCTGCACGAGCTGACCACCTGGTATCTGACATTCTTTTCACAATGGGCAAATGAGCACCACCATCAGATAATGCAGCAGAAAGGAGATCCCACCAATAAGTAGAAGCAGAAAAAAAATGTGTACAGGCTTTCTACAAATTGAAAGAAAATTAATGCTTCTTGACAACATTCAGCAGCACATTTTCCAACCAAATTTAGTGAATGTGCAAAACATGGAATGTAATCCGCAAACTCATTCAGCTCTTTAGTTCGTGCTTGTAAGCCACGATACTTGCCACTCATGTTGCTGGCATTGTCACAACTTTGACCATGGCAGTCTTTTATATCAATGTCATTTTCCTTTAAAAAGTCAAGTAAACTTTGATCAAGCTGTTCAGCACTATGACCTTCCATATCCAAAAACTTCACGAATCTTTCAACTGGTCCAGACGGCAAAACATAGCGCACAGTCAAAGTCAGCTGGTCCACAGTAGATATATCTGGAGTGGAATCCAATGAAACAGAATAATACTTGTATTTCTTCACTTCACCGATAATGTGATCCAGTATGCTGGATCCAATCAGATTGATGAATTCCTCACATGTTGTTTTAGATAGGTATGATTTATGTCCCCTTCCTTGGTTTGCATGAGCATTTATACCACGACACAGCAAGGAGCCAACACACGCCTGTCCACACATACTGTACCATGCAGCATGCAGCTCCCCTGACATGAAAATAACAGTGTTGCCAGATCATCGTTATTGTGGCATGGATGAAATCACAGAGTGTTGCGTTACCGGTAGGTACAAGGCAGTTTCTTTATTTGACAAAACAAGGTTACAGCAGGCAGAGACCCCTGGCAGAACAGGTCTAACCGCCTTGTGATTGAGGCTCAATATTTATTTGCTAAACACAGAAGACAGTTCATAGTTACAAGTATAGACAATTCTTTGAAGTTTTCACATCTTTTGATTAAATTCATTCTACCGGCGCCAGTATGCCTAAACTGGCATTCTTGGCCTTTAGGAATGCAAGTTAAAATCCATAATACATTATTTGGTATGTTACGTGCTAACATAGAGGACAATTCATATTCAAAAAACATAGATATGGTGTCTTCACAACTACCTGTAAATCAGCATTCTTGTCTCAGAGGCGCCAGAGACGCATTGTTATAAATGAAACTGGGTTCACAGCTTTTAGGAAATGCATTGTTATGAACTCAATCCACAGTACTTTGTCAAAGAACAGAAGACTGATGGCTGAAGTCATTTATTTAAGTGTAAATGAATCGTCTACCCAAAGCTGGCTCTAACAGTCGTGAGAATACAGTGAGATGCCGATTTCACCAGACTGCAGCTTGCAAGCACTTAGTGCGGGCAGGGCCCTCGAAAATGTGGGGCCCATAGCATATGCTACTTTTGCTACTAGATTAATCCGGCCCTGATTTCACTGTATGTTTCAGTGTACACATGATAAATAAACTGGAATCTTGATGCTCCCCAGTGGAGTGGAGCAATGCACAGACAAAGGAAACCATTCAACCTTCGCTGAACCAAGTTCATGCGCAAGTCTATAGAGAACAATCTCCAAGTCATCATTAACCAGTTTACTGGCGTGTACAAACCAGGCTTTACACCAAAGTACTGAAAAACAAAGGGCCACCTGAGAATTAAACTCCAAAGTTCAAATTCAGAACCTCCACAGTGCTCCATCAGCAAAGAGTTTTCAAAAAGGTGAATACATCACATCCAGAGTTAAACCCATGCTTCCCATCAGAGTTATCCCTGCCTCCTGTATGAAGCCTACCTCCAGCAAGCTTGAAGAAATACCACCAAAATCCTCTAAGTCCATTGGCAGGTTGAGTGGATCAAAGTCACACTCCCTCACAGAACAATGCCCCCACTTCGAGGCCCCAACTGAGCCCAACAATTCCGTGGGGCAGATCCCATCATGAGACTCCTCAAACAGCACCATCACAAGGACAGCTGCACCAAGACGTTCTTAAAGCCTCCTGGGGGAATCCAATACCCTCGTCCACTCTTTGCAACTGGATCCTCAACTTCTTGATTAACCGACTGCAACCAGCAAGAATAGGCAGCAACACCTCTACTACAATTATCCTCATCCTTGGTGCTCCTCCATCCTTCCCTACTCCCTATACACTGATAATTGCTAGGCCAGATTCTGCTCTAACTCAAAAGTTTTGCAGGTGACACCATGGTAGCAAGCCATATCTCAAACACTAGTCAGAGTGCAGGAAGGAGATAGAGAGCCCAGTGGCATGGTGTCAATACAGCAACCTTTAGTCAGCAAACAAAAGAGTTGGTCATTGACTTCAAGCAAGGAGTGGTGTACATGCTCATGTTTACATTGATGGTGCTGAGGTCAGAGGGTTGAGAGCTTCAAGTTCCTAGGAGTGAAACTCACCAACATCCTGGTCCAACCACAGCCAAGGAAGCTCAACAGCGCTTCCACCTCCTCAGAGGCTAAAGAAATTTGGCATGTCTGCTTTAACCAATTTTTACTAATGTATCCTACCTGGATGGATCACAGCTGCTTTGGCAACTGCTTTGTCTGAGACTGCAAGAAACCGCTGAGAGATGTGGATTCACAGCACATCACAGTAAAAAGCCTACACTCCATGGTCCCTGTCTACATTTTGCCCTTCTTCAGTAAAACAGTCAACATAATCAAAGACCACACCCACTCTGGACATTATCTTTTCTCCACCGTTCCATCAGGCAGAACATAAGTAAGAATGTATCACCAGGCCCAAGGACAGTTTCTGTCCTGCTGTTACAAGACTCTCGAAGTACAATAAGATTGACACGACCTCACAATCTATCTCATTATGGTTTCACACCTTACTGTCTACCTGTACTGCAATTTCATAACTGCAACACTTCATTCTGTTCAACTTCAAGTCAAGCTTATTGTCATCAACCCAGACTTCTAAAAGAGGTAGCTGAAGAGAATGTGGAGACATTAGTAATGTTGTTTCAAGAATCACTGGAATGGGTCCAGAGGACTGGAAAATTGCAAATGTCACTCCACTCTTTAAGAAGCGAGCAAGGTACAAGAAAGGAAATCATAAGCCAGTTCGCCTGGCTTCAGTAGTTGGGAAGATATTGGTTGTCCATTAAGGATGAGGTTTCAAGGTACTTTCGGGAGGCATATGATAAAATAAGCCAACGTTGGCATGGTTTCCTTAAGGGGAAATCTTACAGGACAAATTTGTTGGAATTATCTGAGGAAATAACAGGCAAGATAGACAAAGGAGAGTCAGTGGGTGTTGCTTACTTGGATTTTTAGAAGGCCTTTGATAAAGTGACACACATAGGGCTGCCTAACAAGATAAGAGCCCATGGTATTACAGGAAAGATTAGCATGGTTAGAAGATTGGTTGACTGCTAGGAGGCAAAGGGTGGGAATAAAGGGAGTCATTTCTGGTTGGCTGTCAGTGATTAGTATTGTTCTGCAAGAGTCAGTGTTGGGAAATGCTTCTATTCATGTTGAATGTCAATAATTTGAATGATGGAGTTGATGGCTTTGTGTCCAAGTTTGCAGATGATATGAAGATAGATGAGGGGCAAGTAATGTTGAGGAAGCAGGAAGTCCGCAGAAAGACTGAGACAGATTAGGACAATGGGCAAAAAACTGGCAGGTGAAATATAGAGTAGGAAGTGTATGGTCACGCACTTTGGTAGAAGAAATAAGGCATCGACTGTTTTCTAAATGGAGAGAAAACTCAAAAATCAGAGGTGCAAAGGGACTTGGGAGTACTTGTGCAAGATTCCCTAAATGTTACCTTGCAGGTTGAGTCAGTGGTAAGGAAGGCAAATGCAAAGTTGGCAATCATTTTGAGAGAACCAGAGTACAAGAGCAAGAAGGTCATGTTGAGGCTTTATAAGGCATTGGTGAGACCGCACTTGGAGTGTTGTGAGCAATTTTGGACCCCTTATCTAAGAAAGGAAGTGCTAGGATTGGACAGGGTCAAGATGAGGCTCACAAGAATTATTTGGGGAACGAAAAGGTTAACATAGGTAGAGAGTTTGATTGCTCTGGGTCTGTACTCACTGGATTTAAAGAAAAATGAGAGGGGGGATGGTCTCAATGAAACCTATTGAATATTGAGAAATCTAGATAGAGTGGTTATACGAAGGATGTTTCCTAAAATGGGTTAGCCTAGGACCAGAGAGCACAACCGCAGAACTATACGGACATGCATTTAGAACAGATGAAGAATTCTTTAGCCAGAAGGTAGTGAACCTGCAAAATTTGTTGACACAGGTGGGTGTGGAAGCCAAGTCATTGAGTATATTTAAAGCAGAGGTTGATAGGCTCTTGATTAATTAGGGATCAAAGGTTACTGGTAGAGGGCAGGAGAATGGGGTTTAGAGGGATAATAAATCAGCCATGATAGAATGGCAGAGCAGATGATGGGTCAAATAGTCTAATTCTCCTCCTATGTCTAATGGACTTATCGTATACTTGTATGTTGCACAAAACAGTACGTACAACTCACACCGCAGCACAAAGTAACATTTCCACAAATAAATTAACAAATAGCAAGACGCATTTACAACACAAGTTTAAAAACATAACAGCACAACACTACAGGCACTTCACTCTTGGCGAGACCCAGGTGGTGGCAGGGAGTTCGGTAGTCTCATTGCTTGGGGGAAGAAGCTGTTTCCTACTCTGTCCCTGTCCCATGGTACGGTACCTCCAGCCCAATGGTGGGGGCCAGGGGGGCGGGGGGGGGGGGTCAAGCAGATTGCTGACCAGAGACAGGGATTATCAACAATGCTAAGGGCCATGCAGAGACTTTATTTTCTAAGGAAGCTGAGATCCTTTAATGTGCGCAGCAGGATATTGGAGATATTTTACCCACCTGCTGTAGCGGGGTAGTCTTCTTAACTGCTTTATGTTAGGGGAGCAGCATTGGTGCTGGTTATGCTAAAAGGCTAAATAAACTCATTGTACGTATAGCCTACATTATAATAGAAACATAGAAAATAGGTGCAGGAGTAGGCCATTCGGCCCTTCGAGCCTGCACCGCCATTTATTATGATCATGGCTGATCATCCAACTCAGAACCCTGCCCCAGCCTTCCCTCCATACCCCCTGACCCCCGTAGCCACAAGGGCCATATCTAACTCCCTCTTAAATATAGCCAATGAACTGGCCTCAACTGTTTCCTGTGGCAGAGAATTCCACAGATTCAACACTCTGTGTGAAGAAGTTTTTCCTAATCTCGGTCCTAAAAGGCTTCCCCTCTATCCTCAAACTGTGGCCCCTCGTTCTGGACTTCCCCAACATCGGGAACAATCTTCCTGCATCTAGCCTGTCCAATCCCTTTAGGATCTTATACGTTTCAATCAGATCCCCCCTCAATCTTCTAAATTCCAACGAGTACAAGCCCAGTTCATCCAGTCTTTCTTCATATGAAAGTCCTGCCATCCCAGGAATCAATCTGGTGAACCTTCTTTGTACTCCCTCTATGGCAAGGATGTCTTTCCTCAGATTAGGGGACCAAAACTGCACACAATACTCCAGGTGTGGTCTCACCAAGGCCTTGTACAACTGCAGTAGTACCTCCCTGCTCCTGTACTCGAATCCTCTCGCTATAAATGCCAGCATACCATTCGCCTTTTTCACCGCCTGCTGTACCTGCATGCCCACTTTCAATGACTGGTGTATAATGACACCCAGGTCTCGTTGCACCTCCCCTTTTCCTAATCGGCCACCATTCAGATAATAATCTGTTTTCCTATTTTTACCACCAAAGTGGACAACTTCACATTTATCCACATTAAATTGCATCTGCCATGAATTTGCCCACTCACCCAACCTCTCCAAGTCACCCTGCATCCTCTTAGCATCCTCCTCACAGCTAACACTGCCACCCAGCTTCGTGTCATCCGCAAACTTGGAGATGCTGCATTTAATTCCCTCATCCAAGTCATTAATATATATTGTAAACAACTGGGGTCCCAGCACTGAGCCTTGCGGTACCCCACTAGTCACCGCCTGCCATTCTGAAAAGGTCCCGTTTATTCCCACTCTTTGCTTCCTATCTGCTAACCAATTCTCCACCCACACCAATACCTTACCCCCAATACCGTGTGCTTTAAGTTTGCACACTAATCTCCTGTGTGGGACCTTGTCAAAAGCCTTCTGAAAATCTAAATATACCACATCCACTGGTTCTCCCCTATCCACTCTACTAGTTACATCCTCAAAAAATTCTATGAGATTCGTCAGACATGATTTTCCTTTCACAAATCCATGCTGACTTTGTCCGATCATTTCACCGCTTTCCAAATGTGCTGTTATCACATCCTTGATAACTGACTCCAGCAGTTTCCCCACCACTGACGTTAGGCTAACCGGTCTAATAAGGGACTACTTTATGTTTTAGTAAAACATCATTACGTGCGCTATTAGGCATGTATTGATCTGTCTGTGTGTGCCGAGTTCGGTTCCTGCCAGTAAAGAACCATGAACCTTAGCTCCCATCTCCAGCGTTTTTATTAATAGCATTGTGTAACCAGGCCACATACACAACAAATTGGCGACGAGGTTAACGAACCTACATCTTATCGGAATGCCGAGTTTTAGTTGGTAACGACACTCGGAGGAAGAGCACAAGGAACGAGTCAAGGAGCAGGAGAAGGAGGCACAGCAAGGCCGCGAGTCCGAAAGGAAGCGGGAGCACAGCCGCAGGTCGACAACATCAGGAGACCAAGAGACACAGTCGGAGCCGCAGCACGTCCAGCCGAGACCACAGCCAGTGCTGACCCCAGGGACTGAGGGTCTGCCTGCCCCAGAAGGGAGATAAAAAGGAGCAACACACACATCTAGACGGAGTGCGCTCATGGCGCTAGCAAAAAGGACACGTGAGTCAAAAAGAAAACGGGGGAAAACGGGGCTTAATTGACATTAAAAAAATGGCGAAGATTGGACCCATTACAGCATTTGATAGTGGCATTGAAGACTGGGCAACTTACATTGAGAGAGTGGAGTTATATTGTGAGGCTAATGGTGTTTATGATGAAAAGAAAGCCAGCGTCTTACTCAGTATTATGGGAGCAAAAACATACGGGCTGCTATGGAGCTTGTTAACCCCTGAAAAGCCAGCTGACAAAATGTTCAAGCAAATAGTAGACATTCTCCAACAGCATTTAAACCCCAAACCACTGGTCATTGCTGAAAGATTTAAATTTCACAATCTGAATCAGAGCAAAATGTGAAAGCATTTCTGAATATTGTACTGAATTGTGCAAATTACCAGAACATTGTCAATTTGGAGCTGGTCTATTGGACGCATTGAGGGATAGGTTAGTGTGTGGCATGCACTGTGAAAACACCCAGAAGAAGCTCCTGGGTGAAGAAGACCTTACATTTGAGAAGATGCTGAACATTGCAATATCAATGGAAACAGCTGCACGAGGTGCTTCCGAGATACTACAAAAATCTCTGGAATATTGCCACAAATAAAATGTCACTGAACAAAAATGAAGGAAAGAAATGTTACTGTTGTGGGAACATGTCACATGACCCTGATGACTGTTGGTTTAAAGACAAAGAATGCAGAAACTGTGGCAAACAGGGCCACACTGGCAGAGTCTGCAAAGCTAGTAAACAGCAGGAAAAGGACAAAATACAGAGAAACAAGAAACCCCAGAAAGGAAAACACAACAATGTACACAAAATGGAAGAAAGTAGTTCTGATGAAAATGACTCAGACGAAAGTGAATTGTCTTGTCTGTAGCTTCACAGCGTGAAAGAGACAGATGATCGAAGAGTAATATGGATCACTCCACAAGTGGCAGGTGTGAGACAGAAAGTGGAGTTGGATACAGGCTCAGCTTTAACAATGATCTCTGTACACGACTACAAATAACTGTTTTCTCACATACCTCTGAAACAAACTAAACTACCGCTAAAGACTTACACAGGACAGAAAGTGCGTTCCAAAGGTAAAATTAAAGTGACAGTGACCTACGGAGACAAAACACAGCAGCTGAACCTCTATGTACTGAAAAATGGAGGACCACTGTTGCTGGGACGTGAATGGCTCAGGCAAATCCAGTTGGATTGGTACACCATCAAGGCACTAGATGTGTCAACAAAGGAGGGCAGCTCGGCAGGGAAGATGTCCACAGCTCTCCTCTCACACATTGTTGACTATTACAACGACGAGGAGGAGCTAGACAGTGTCAACAATGAGGATGAACACAGTATCCGTGGCCACGACTCGGATGAAGATACAGAGGATGCAAGGGAGACAGATATTTCCAATAAGCACAATGATGAAGACTACCTGGAAGTCAAAGAGCAGATGTACCAGGAGAAATTGACATCTCTCAAAAGAGAGCTACAATAGTTACAGGAAGGCACTTTGCAGGAGTATCAGAAAAGGATGAAGAAACTAGATCAACAATACGAGGAAAGAATACGAAATACAGAGCCTTTTCTGCAAATGGAGACAGAACAAGTGGAACGGAATTATATTAAAGAGAAGAAAGCAGCAGTGAAGGAATTTGAAGATAAAAAGCTTGAGTTAGAAGAAAAGAAAAAGATGACTGAGAATGAGAGGCTGACAATGGAACTCACAGGAGATTCTATGGAGGTAAAGCCAATAATGATTAGGAAACTAAGGAGGAGACCTAATGACTCTGTTCCAATTACAGACAAAAGACGAAAACCTGTACCTGTGCAGTTGTTACTTGTTAACAGATGAACAGATAATGGAAGATCTGCGAACACTCAATAAATCACCAAAAAGACCAGCATCTCCGTCTTCTCCTCAGCATCTTCCCAGCACTCCTGCTGAATCACCAGCACAAAGATATGAAGCACGAATAGAAGATGGGAAGTTATAATACGATAAGAGATTGTATCATAACGGTCAGGCGATCTACTTTACACTGTATTGTCGCCAAACAATTGATACTAGAACGTACAATCATCACAGCGATATTTGATTCTGCGCTTCCCGCTCCCTGGATTACAAATATTAAATATTAAAAATAGTATAAATTCGTAAATATTAAAGATTTAAATTATAAATAGAAAATAAAAAATGGAAAGTAAGGTAGTGCAAAAAAACTGAGAGGCAGGTCCAGATATTTGGAGGGTACGGCCCAGATCCGGGTCAGGAACTGTTCAGCAGTCTTATCACAGTTGGAAAGAAGCTGTTCCCAAATCTGGCCGTATGAGTCTTCAAGCTCCTGAGCCTTCTCCTGGAGAAACTAATGATGATGAAGAAATGAAAGCAGGCAAGTCAACATTATCTAAGGAGAATACGAAGATTAGCTCTGTAATTAGCTCAGTTGGAACAAATGAGATATGGGTAAGGAAGACAAGTGATAGCACAAAGATGCGTATATATCTTGGACAGCTGCACAGAGGAGTCTTTATTATACAGAGGTGATCTGCTGCCTAGAACTCTTAGCAAGTTGAAGGCGCACATCTTCTTAACTCCCTATGCTCAGAGGTCAACTGTTCATGACTTTTATATGGAAATCTGTATTAAAACAAACAAGTTTCTTGACAGACTGAAGAACACACTACTTAAAGACACTTTCCAAAGCCATCTCAGTTTTGATGATTGTACATATTTTTAAGAACAACATTCACCTTTTCACGGATTTCACTTTGCTTTTGTCTTCTTTGCAAGATGGAGGTGACTACTCTTTATGGCTGGAACCTGCCAATTTGTGGATTGTTTAATTTGTTCCAGACAATAGAGTGAAGACCTATTTGCTTCAGTGCCGGACAATCTAGAGAAGACCCGTGCCCCCCCCCAGAGACCTGAGTTATATATGGGTCTTAGACCAAAAGTAAAAAAAAGGCTTGTTATAATTCGATATTATTAAGTTACTTTGTTATAATTTGATATTATTAAGTTACTAAGTGAACAAATGGTAGGCGTTTGTATGCTAAGGGTAAATGTATTTGTTTAGCATAGTGCCCCATTTAAAAAAAACAAACAAACAGTTCATATACTATTAAAATAAAAGGGGAGGAGTGTGCCATATAGCGCTTATTGATCTGTACGTGTGTGCGGAGTTCGGTTTCTGCCAGTAAAGAACCATGAACCTTAGCTCCCATCCCCAGCGTTTTTATTAATAACATTGTTGGGTAACCAGGCCACATACACAACACTCATCAAAAAGGCTGGATCAGTGCTTGGCTACAACCGGACTCTTGAGTTAGTGGTGGAGAAGTCACTAAACAAACTGTTGTTCATTATGCACAATCAGGCACATCCTCCCCATGACCTACTGAATAAGCAGCGGAGCACCCTTTCAAACAGACTCATTCAGCTCCGCTGTCACAAGGATTGTTACAGAAAATCTTTCCTACCAAATACAACAAGCATATACAACAACAGGAGAACACACATCATAGTACAATAGTCTCTGCTTTATTGCTTCATACATTATTATTGCACATTGGTACATTTTGTGTATACTATTATTCCGTATCTATTATTAGTTAAGTCCGCACACAGCCAAGTGCATTTTTCAATGTTGCTGCTGTAACGGAAGAATTTCCTAAGTGGGATCAGTAAAGTATTATTAATAATATTATTACACAGCAACCCAGCTGGTGGCGTGGTGGCATCATTACTGGACTTCGGGACGAAAGGTCCCAAGTTCGAATCCAGCCGGCTCCCCTGCACGCTTTCCATCCGTGCTGGGTTACGAGCTGGTGATCTCTTTGGAAACTCAGCCAGCAGAAGGCAATGGCAAACCACTCCTGCAACTTGCCTCCTGCGTGGTTCCCCACTGCATCAGAGAGGCAGCGTGGAGGGAAATCGTCCACTAACCGGAGAAACTCCGGATGCGACGTACCTTACCTTTCCATTACACAGCACATCTGCATTGTTATTGTTTTCTCTTGCACTACTTCATTGCACAGTTGTAATGAAATTATCTGTATGGATGCCACAGAAAATAAAGTTTATTTGTACCTGTGACAATAATCGGCCAACTGCACTCGAGGGAATCTCTGGTCCTTACTGCAAATTAGCAAAGAAGTATCCAGGATGGCAATAAGAACCTTGAACAGCTCCAACATGGGCCGGCAAGTGAAAACAGCTGAAAGAATCCTCCAAATGCCTTGCCTGCCTGCTGTCAAGCACCTCCTGCCCAGCTTCTGCAGAATACATATTTCACTGATAAGTAGTATCAGCCAAGCTCAGAGTTACAACGACAGAAACTCACCCTGGATCTTCAGGGACTGCAAAGGTCTGATCTTTTGCTTGCCGGTTCTTGTTGAGATATAGCTGAGGTGCCTGGCTTCAGGACACACTTATCCTGTAATACTTCCACAGATATCGTAGCAGCAGATTTCACAAGATAAGTGCAAGGGCTTGCAGCAAGAAATTGCAATTCCAGGAAATGAGAGTCATACAGTCGGAGTCAGAATCATACAGTATGAAACAAGCCGTTCAACTCAGCACGTCCACTCAGACCAGTGGCATCTATTTGTATTAATTCCATCTTCCAGCCCTGAGCTTTCAAAGTCTTCATGATTTGTGCTCATGTAGATGGCTCTTAAACCTTATTAGCACCTCTGCTTCCACCACAATTTACTCCAAGTACTTACCATCTCTAGGTAAAAAAGAGTTCCCCTCAAAATCTCTTACCCCTTAGTGGAATCTATGTCCCCTAATTTCATTCCCTTCTAGCAAGAGGCAAGGATTCCTGCAGTATTGTTATCTATAACCCTCAATTTTACATATTTCTATCATGTCTCCTCTTAATCTCTTCCACTCCAGTGGAAAAAAGACTTTGCTTCTCCTGTAACAAAATCCCTATTCCAGGTAACATCCTGGAGAACCTCCTCTACACCTTCTCCAGTGCCATGTTGTTATTGTATGTAGGACCAGAAACACCAGCAGTACTCCAGCCAAAGTTGACCTTTGTTTTATAAAGATGGAGCATAACCTCCCTGCTCTTGTGTGCAGTGCCTTAACTGATTAAGGTCAGCATTCCATATGTGTTATTATCACAGAACTTCGAACCTATGCACAAAGTTCGTCAATGCTTGCATGGAGGATCACCACCTTTGTCATGGTGGAGGGGCTTGTGGGTTCCTGAGATCGCAAGAGTGATACAGTCTGGAGTTTAGCCATCTGGCGCTTAGCTCCTGGTAGCGTCAAGGCCTGTGCATTAACCTCACCACTTTAAATAAAGCCACGTACAGGCGTACTGCATTAAGGGAAGTCCACCCCAACATCTTGGATTAAGTCCCGTGGTGATCAGCAAGCGACAAAAGGATTTGGATGGTGAGGTCTGAAAGCCCCTAGTCACAAGCTGGCCAGAATACATGAATCCCAGGTCTGCCTGTATACCCACCCAAATAGACAGCCCCTCATATACGACCGAAAAGATTGCAGTCCTCCTATTCATGGTGAAGATCCTGGACTCACTAGTACTCCCAAATGCATCACCTCAATTCCTACTGCAATTGCTCAGGTCATTTAACTATCACATCAAGGTAATCTTGTCATGCAAGATTGCCTTCCATAGGGACAACAACTTTACCAATCTTAGTGTCAACTGTGAACTTGCTGTCCATGGCACCTAAATCACATGTATGGATGTTCCCTCCATGACACTGTAGACTTCCACTGGTTACTCTAGTTTCCTCCCTCCGCACAGAGGTATGCGAGTAGGTTATCAGAATCAGGTTTAATATCACTGACGATATGTCATGAAATTTGTTGTTTTGCAGCAGCAGTACAGTGAAACACAAACTATAAATTGCAGTAAGAAATAGATACATAATTAAATACGTAGTGCAAAAAGAGGAAAAACAGTAAAAATTCATTGTCTGTTCAGAAATAAGACCATAAGATATAAGAGCAGTATGAGGCCATTTGGGCTATTAAGTCTACTCTGCTATTCCAGCATGGCTGATTTATTATTCCCCTCAGCCCCATTCTCCGGCCTTCTCTCTGATCTGATGGCAGATACATCCAGAATGTGCAGGGGTGCAGTGCCAATTTTTTAGGTGCCAGACTGACAAAATATCACACCCAATTTGTGCACCTGCTCATTTCATGTACTGGGCAACTTCCTTGACCCGTTCATGTAATGAGCAGGTACACAAATTGGGTGTGACATATATAGATGAATAGGGCTTCTTATAATGTCAAGCACTAAACCAAGATGAAAGAAATATATGAATTCCAGAGCTGCACAGAAATATAGTGATAGTTAAGACATTAACAAGATTATAGCCTATCACTACATTTCAGTGTATAACTGGTACAATAAAACATAGAATACTTAATTTAATAATATGACAAAGTATTGCACGGTTGCACTCACTAATTATCATAAAATATAATTACCAAGCAGGTAAAGAAAAAGACAGTAATCAGGTATTTTACCAATTTAAAAGTAATTACCTACTTACCAAATGCCACCAATGAGAAGTTTCACAATAATTTCTACAAAAGGTCAGGCATAATATGTGTTCGGGGGTCTGAAGCAACTCTTATAACCATATAACAATTACAGCATGGAAACAGGCCATCTCAGCCCTTCTAGTCCATGCCAAACTCTTACTCTCACCTAGTCCCACCGATCTGCACTCAGCCCATAACCCCCCATTCCTTTCCTGTCCATATATCTATCCAACTTAACTTCAAACGACAACATTGAATCTGCCTCAACCACTTCTGCTGGAAGCTCGTTCCACACAGCTACCACTCTCTGAGTAAAGAAGTTCCCCCTCATCACCTCTAAACTTTTGCCCTTTAACTCTTGTCCTGGTGTCATCTGCTGATCTGTGGTACTGCAGCCATGATGTGACGTGCGGCTCAGGATTCCACTGAACTAGAGGTGGTCCGTGTAGTTTAACAAACATAAGTGATGATACATGATATGAGAATTCTTGTTGTTGTTATTATCAAGTTCATGTGACTGAATCCTCTCTCACACATGGCAATACTAATAGGAATAACTTGTGAACAGCTCAGTAATGGGCGTAAATCTTGGGGGATGCGGTGTCCACAATCCTCCACATAATCTCTGAAGGCATTTATTACAGAGGAAGAAGAAAGCTTAAACCTCTTACAGAGAGATGATATTGCAGCTTCTCCATAATTAGGCTGTATTTCAGCAGGCCAGTTATCTTTATCAAGGACACACATTTCATTTAGCAGGGATTTATACATACTTTGAGGTTTAGAAGTTTGAGAACCTTTCAAGGATGTTGCCGTGAACATACATTGCTGCAAATTGTTTATAAGACTAGTAAGAAACTGTAAATAATTAATGGAGACAATTTTGTTGCTGCTTGTTAAGGTAATTTCTCCAAACTTCCCCTTTTCAACTGCCCCTTGAGCTTCTAGAGTTTTTGTTGCTCTTTCAGTCCATTCAGTGATCTTATGCTCTGTTGGATCAGTTTGTCTACATAAACAATCGTAGTAGTGCGTTTCTGTAAACATTCTGACAGTAAACCAAGTTCATGACATGTGTCATACATTGGAGCTAAGTCCAATAGAAACTGTTCTGAAGAGATTCTTTTCAACAGACATTCATAGGTTTTTCTGTCACTCCCGGATCTTGTTTCATCCTTCATTGCTTTTTCAAAATGAAAACACAGTGCTTCATAATTTTGCCACACTGCTGGAACTCTTCGAAATGAGCTAGCTACCCACCTGGTGCCCAGAACATGGCCTATTTCACAAATTTGTTGTTCTAGTTGAGAGGCACATTCAGACAGTTCCTTTTGATTTCGAGGTGATCTACTGTAAACAGAGTACAATTTGTCCATAAATGATTGAAAATGATTTATTCCATGAACTTCTCTCACCAAATCACCTACTGCAAGTTCTAATCTGTGATTAAGACAGTGCCAAATTATCACATCAGGGTAATGTTCCTTGAAAATTGCAGCAACACCAGATTTGACACCAAGCATTATGCTCGCCCCATCACTAGCAAATGCAACAAGGTTCTTTTTCAAGTAAGAGTCATCAAACCCATGGTTATTGAGACAGTTCAACAGATGCTTAGCAATAGTTGCAGCTTTCTGATCAGGCAGTTCAATTAGATCTAAAAACATAAAATGGAGATCACCTTCCTTATCACTTTCACATTTCAAATAAGCTATTAGGGCGGTCTTAATGCTCAGGCTTGTTGATTCATCAATGAGAACAGAAAATTTGCCACTTATCTGCTTGATATGCTGGCAAATTTTCTTTTTCATATTAATAGCTATGTGATTAATGTCCTCTGTAGCACTAGTGCGGGAATGCAGTCCAATTCCAATGCCAATACCATTTTTTTTGAAGTTCCAATAAGCCAAAGTGGTCTGTCATTCTGAGCTAAATAATATGCAGAACCAGAAATTGAACAAGTTGCCTTTAGATGCGGAGCATTCATGGTCTCACATAATTTTCCAAGATCATCTTCACTTGCTATATTTTCAACACTTAGAGCATCAGTGTGAGCTTTTGATAGATTGTGATCAACAATTTTTTTCTGAGAGACTTCAAGCGTGTACTTCGATCGGCTCCATAATAGGATACGGTGCATCTGCCATGCTGATTCTCTCATGATCTTCAAGTTCTTGAGGCTGTAGTGCTTTACATAGCTAGCCAGCCATCCCTTACTAGCCTTAAGCTCCTTCCTTACGCTCTCCTCAACCCCCTCACAGTACTGCTCACAGAGGCTAAGTGCTTTTTCACGCATAATTTTGCCATTGACAGGGATACGCTTCTGTGACATGTCCTCTAGCCACACACTTAATGGTTTCCCAGTCTTTGCAAGCACTTTATCACGAACCAGAGAGACCATTTTTGCCGTTGTAGGGGTAGCACTAACACTTCCACAAATTTCAGCTTCTTTCTGCTTTATTGTGCGAATGCTCGATTCGTTCTTACCGACCTTACAGCCCACTTCGGCAAGCGACATGCCACTTTTCAAAAGATCTAAGATTTTTATTTTCTCGGTGAACAATGCTCAAACAACGAGTGCTGGAGAGAGACTGAGGATCTGTGAAATAGCGGGAGGCTACGGCAAGGTACGCTGGTTCAACGGGTCGAGCGAGAAGGAATTTTACAAAACAGTCACCGCTCCAGGATTTCACCAAAAACGATCAAATATCCTAATGTTATTAGTGGTATTTTCCCCACCAGTCATCACCCCCTCTCCCCAGCCCCCATTTCAGTAAAATTCCCTCTATTTAATATACGGCCACTGTTAAATTCCCCGCTTGTTTATTTTGACTTTCTTTTACAGAGGTGCCGGAACAGCGCTCCGGCAGCACGGCACCCCGGCACCCCCGAGTATGTGTCTTTGGGCTCTTGTACCTCCTCCCCGATAGTAGCAATAAGAAGAGGGTGTATCCATGGTGATGGGGGTCCTTAATGATGGACGCCACCTTTTGAACATGTCCTCACTGCTGGGGAGGGCAGTGTCCATGCTGAAACTGGCTGAGTTTGCAACTTTCTGTCATTTTTTCTGATCCTGTGCAGTGGCCCCTCCAAGCCAGGCAGTGAAACAACTAGTTACTGGCAACAGTAAATCTACTTTTAATCAGTTTAATGGCAAAGAAGATTGGGGGGGGGGGGTGCGGAATTGATAGCCATGTGTGAGAGAAATTAAAACAGGCAAATAAGGGAGAAGAAGTGGGATTGCTTGACCGAGCACTGGTGTGGACCCAATGGATGAATAGCTCCTTTCACCGTCGTTGCAAGTACAAGAGGGGAGGGCACCTACAGACAGCCACACTCTTTGGATGATACAAGATTTGCAAACGTCTTTTCCAAGGCATGCACAACAACATCAACAAGCTAGTAGTAAGTCACATTGGAATTATAAATATCACAGTGAGGAGCTCAAATCTTACTTGGTTCAAAATTGGATTTCAAAAGACTGGATTCACTAGCCTACCAATAAGTATTGCAACACATTACAAATGAGGCAATTATG
The DNA here is from genome assembly GCF_030028105.1 of Mobula birostris. Classification (NCBI taxonomy): domain Eukaryota; kingdom Metazoa; phylum Chordata; class Chondrichthyes; order Myliobatiformes; family Myliobatidae; genus Mobula; species Mobula birostris. The sequence goes on from NC_092376.1 coordinate 27,476,555, forward strand.
ATAGGACTTCAGTTTTATGTACGTGGGAGTTCTCCAGAGCACTAAGAGACGATCACGGAGGGAGAGAAGAGGAACAAAGAGTCAACTGAATAATAGCAAGCATCTGGTTTGGATAGGCATGGTATTATGCATTATAAATTCAAATTAACTAACTTAAATCCTCCTCCAGCCTGACCATCATTTTGATCTCCTGCCATGCTCCAGAAGAACCTAATGTGAATTCGTGGAAGAATATCTGGTTGTCCAACTTGGCACATTACAGCCCTCGGAACTGTAACTAGAGGGATATGTAGGAGGGAAGGGTTAGAAACATAGAAAACCTACAGCACAATACAGGCCCTTCAGCTCACAAAGTTGTGCTGAACATGTCCCTACCTTAGAAATTACCTAGGGTTACCCATAGCCCTCTATTTTTCTAAGCTCCTTGTACCTATCCAAAAGTCTCTTAAAAGACTCAATCGTATCCGCCTCCACCACTGTTGCCGGCAGCCCATTCCACGCACTCACCACTCTCTGCATAAAAAATTTACCCCTGACATCTCCTATGTACCTTCTCCAAAGTACCTTAAACCTCTGCCCTCTTGTGACAGCCATATCAGCCCTGGGAAAAAGCCTCTGATGATCCACATGATCAATGCCTCTCATCATCTTGTACACCTCTATCAGGTCACCTCTCATCCTCCATCGCTCCAAGGAGAAAAGGCTGAGTTCACTCAACCTGTTTTCATAAGGCATGCTCCCCAATCCAGGCAACATCCTTGTAAATCCCTTCTGCACCCTTTCTATGGTTTCCACATCCTTCCTGTAGTGAGGCGACCAGAACTAAGCACAGTACTCCAAGTGGAGTCTGACCAGGGTCCTAATTAGCTGCAACATTACCTCTCAGCTCCTAAATTCAATTCCACTTATGCCTTCTTAACCACAGAGTCAACCTGCGCAGCTGCTTTGGGCATTCTATGGACTTGGACCCCAAGACCCCTCTGATCATCCACACTGCCAAGAGTCTTACCATTAATACTACTGTATATTCTGTCATCATATTTGACCTACCAAAATGAACCACTCACACTTATCTGGGTTGAACTCCATCTGCCACTTCTCAGCCCAGTTTTGCATCCTATCAATATCCTGCTGTAACCTCTGACAGCCCTCTACCCTATCCACAACACCCCCAACTTTTGTGTCATCAGCAAACTTACTAACCCATCCCTCCACTTCCTCATCCAGGTCACCTATAAAAATCATGACGAAGGGTAAGGGTCCCAGAACAGATCCCTGAGGCACACCACTGGTCACCAACCTCAATGCAGAATTTGTCCCATCCACAACCACTCTTTGCCTTCTGTGGGCAAGCCCGTTCTGGATTCACAAGGTAATGACCCCTTGGATTCCATGCCTCCTTCCTTTCTCGGTAAGCCTTGCATGGGGTACCTTATCAAATGCCTTGCTGAAATCCATATACACTACATCTATTGCTCTTCCTTCATCAATGTGTTTAGTCACATCCTCAAAAAATTCAATCAGGCTCATAAGGCACGATCTGCCCTCGACAAAGCCATGCTGATTCTTCATAATCATATTATACCTCTCCAAATGTTCATAAATCCTGCCTCTCAGGATCTTCTCCATCAACTTACTGAAGTAAGACTCACTGGTTAGGTTGATCTTAGAGTACAAGTTCAGCACAAATGAAATGGGCCAAAGGGCCTTTTCATTGGGTTAAACCACAGAACATAGAACACTACATGTCAAACAACATGTAGTTCATTAACTAGCTCATTAAGCAGAATTTCAAAGGATAGAGATTTTTTTCTTTAGTGGACTTCTCCAAGAGAGTTGTACACCTGATTTACATTTGAACCAGCTCTGATGAAAAGTCATTAGCAAATAATAGCTACCGGTTCTCTCTAATTCCCCACATATTTCCATTGTTTGATATTTCACAGTCCCAGCTTTATTTCTCTTTTCCTCTCCATCCACTGATACACCCCCTCCCCCTCCACCCTCCAGCATCACTTGCGGACTGAACCTCCGCAAGGAACAAGCCTCGACAACCGTCTCTCATCCAGGACCACAACTTGGGGCATTCTAATGGGGCGTCTCTGTATTAACGGGACGAAGTCGTTACTGTTCCTGCCACCTTCCCCTCTCTCTACGCATTGCAGAGATGAACTCCATCTCCACGGACTTTCAATGCTTTCCCTTTGTTGGTTTCGATTATTGTGACTGGCTTACTGTAAAATAAAGGATTAGTTGTTATTTTATGTCATACTCACGCGCTTTATGGTAAATTCATGCAAAAATGTTAAGGTTTATGCAATTCAGCAAAAGAAATTGGGAAAGCAGAGTCAATCAATGTACTTACCTCACGACAGAGGGGAAAAAATAACAAACGATGCACCAAAACTATTGCATTCTCCTCAACGTCTGACCCAGCTCACTTCAAATAGTTGGAATGACTATCCCGATCTCTATTTATACAGGGAGCCAATTGCTCATTGGTTGAAGGGATGTTCCCTTCTCGACCACTCGTGTCCGTGATGGGAGTCCCGCGCACTTCAACACAGGAAATCCGACCATCTGATCAACAAGTTACCCCAAATCAAAAAAGCAAGGGAACACCAAACCTGGCCAGAGGTCCGGCAAGAGAAGATTGTTTATGGCAGCGTTATTCCCGACCATCCAGATGTATCGCCTTTAAACTACCTGTAGTCATGGAAAGTTTCATCGATTTTGCATAGGGTGAAATATATTAGTCCCAGTTTCGAAGAATTTCTATGTGTTGATTCGGGTTATAAACCCGACGGAGTGATAATCTTCATTTTCCACATGCCTGTACAGGATGTGTATTTTGTTTGCGTGTATGTCGGGTTGCGAAAATGCTAGAAGCGTTTTAAACTTCATAATATATAAAATGATTGCACATCAACTTCAGTCCTTAGGATATATTTATACAAAATTAAGGTTAATTCCTGCTGAGTGGCTTCAGAATTAGCTGCATTCTGCAGATGACAGATGAGGCCGCGCCGACCCCTCGCAAACACTGCCGGGCGGACCCGAATTACGGCTGCTTCACACGTTCGTTGCTGGAATGTACGACTCGCCCGTCATTTTCATACGGAGTCTGTGTGAGCTTAATAACAAGTTGTGAGTTTAAAACTTTTATTCCACGAGCTTACTTTCCTTAATAATTTATAGTGTGTTCTCAATATATAGTGGTGATCCAACTGTTGTTTGTTGTATTACATTTCTGTTGACAGGCAGAGTTTTTTTAAAATATCAGCTGATGGGGGTGAGGCTTGAACCTTCAGCAATTGGATTGGACACGTTCACCTCCCCCTCCCTAATCAACCAATAGTCAAACGCAAATGGTGGCACTTGCCTCTCTCCCCTTTGATATTCCAAATATATATCCCTATAATGAATACAAATAATTCCAGTGTTAGGATGATACCCGGATGCTTGGATGGGAATAACTTTAACCAAAACACCCCTGTAAGATCACACCACCCTGCCTGGTTCTGAGACCAATGCAGCTTGATGAGTTCTTGGCCCTCATTTTGATTAGATGTGACATATTCAATTACACACTCTGTTCAGGTCCCCAGGCTCCGAATGTAGAAAGGGTCAGAGTTCAGGGAAAGTGCATTGCTTTTACCTGGAAACAACAGGAATTCTGCAGATGCTGGAAATTCAAGCAACACACATCAAAGTTGCTGGTGAATGCAGCAGGCCAGGCAGCATCTGTAGGAAGAGGTACAGTCGACGTTTCAGGCCGAGACCCTTCGTCAGGACTAACTGAAGGAAGAGTGAGTAAGGGATTTGAAAGTTGGAGGGGGAGGGGGAGATCCAAAATGATAGGAGAAGACAGGAGGGGGAGGGATGGAGCCAAGAGCTGGACAGGTGATAGGCAAAAGGGGATACAAGAGGATCATGGGACAGGAGGTCCGGGAAGAAAGACAAGGTGGGGGGGGACCCAGAGGATGGGCAAGAGGTATATTCAGAGGGACAGAGGGAGAAAAAGGAGAGTGAGAGAAAGAATGTGTGTATAAAAATAAGTAACAGATGGGGTACGAGGGGGAGGTGGGGCCTTAGCGGAAGTTAGAGAAGTCGATGTTCATGCCATCAGGTTGGAGGCTACCCAGACGGAATATAAGGTGTTGTTCCTCCAACCTGAGTGTGGCTTCATCTTTACAGTACAGGAGGCCATGGATGGACATGTCAGAATGGGAACAGGATCTCCCAGTGGCCACACATTTTAATTCCACATTCTCACAGCTATCTGGACTATTCCTCTTCTCACCCTGTCTCTTGCAAAAACGCCATCCCCTTCTCGCAATTCCTCCGTCTCCGCCGCATCTGCTCTCAGGATGAGGCTTTTCATTCTAGGACGAGGGAGATGTCTTCCTTTTTTAAAGAAAGGGGCTTCCCTTCCTCCACTATCAACTCTGCTCTTAAACGCATCTCCCCCATTTCACGTACATCTGCTCTCACTCCATCCTCCCGCCACCCCACTAGGAATAGGGTTCCCCTGGTCCTCACCTACCACCCCACCAGCCTCCGGGTCCAACATATTATTCTCCGTAACTTCCGCCACCTCCAACGGGATCCCACCACTAGGCACATCTTTCCCTCCCCCCCCCCCGCATTCCGCAGAGATCGCTCCCTACACAACTCCCTTGTCCATTCGTCCCCCCCATCCCTCCCCACTGATCTCCCTCCTGACACTTATCCGTGTAAGCGGAATAAGTGTTACACGTGCCCTTACACTTCCTCCCCTACCACCATTCAGGGCCCCAAACAGTCCTTCCAGGTGAGGCAACACTTCACCTGCGAGTCGGCTGGGGTGATATACTGCATCCGGTGCTCCCGATGTGGCCTTCTATATATTGGCGAGACCCGACGCAGACTGGGAGACTGCTTTGCTGAACACCTACGCTCTGTCCGCCAGAGAAAGCAGGATCTCCCAGTGGCCACACATTTTAATTCTACATCCCATTCCCATTCTGACATGTCTATCCACGGCCTCTTCTACTGTAAAGATGAAGCCACACTCAGGTTGGAGGAACAACACCTCATATTCCGTCTGGGTAGCCTCCAACCTGATGGCATGAACATCGACTTCTCTAACTTCCGCTAATGCCCCACCTCCCCCTTGTACCCCATCCGTTATTTATTTATATACACACATTCTTTCTCTCACTCTCCTTTTTCTCCCTCTGTCCCTCTGACTATACCCCTTGCCCATCCTCTGGGTTCCCCCCCCTTGTCCTTTTCCCTGGGCCTCCTGTCCCATGATCCTCTCATATCCCTTTTGCCAATCACCTGTCCAGCTCTTGGCTCCATCCCTCCCCCTCCTGTCTTCTCCTATCATTTTGGATCTCCCCCTCCCCCACCCACTTTCAAATCTCTTACTAGCTCTTCCTTCAGTTAGTCCTGACGAAGGGTCTCGGCCTGAAACGTCGACTGTACCTCTTCCTAGAGATGCTGCCTGGCCTGCTGCGTTCACCAGCAACTTTGATATGGTGATATATATGTATTTTGATAACAAACTTACTTTGCACTTTGAATTTTTGAACTCTCCGGAGATGCTGTGCGGACTCCTGAGTATTTTCTGGCCACTTTCTGTTTTTATTTCAGATTTTCCTGCCTTTACTATTTGTTTTTTATCTGGGTGGACATAGCAACAGTCAGCAGTACTAATTTCCATTAAATCTCATCGTCTTTGTCTGCATTGCACCAGTTAATTCCTGTAAAGACATTGCCATGTCTGCATTATTCAAAGGGAGGTATGAAAATACAGTGTAGAACTCACTTCAGTTTGTGACATTAATACTGGTCTGGCATGTGCTTTATGAATCTGGCGGACATAACTGTGAGAAGCACAGACAGGTCTTGAGGAAGCATTGGTGAAATGTCAAGGAGCAAAGGTCAGGTTTAGTACTTCTTAGCCAGGCTTGCATTATAATTTAAAAGACAGTTATGATCTAATTTGTATGAACAGTATCAGAGTTCATTCCTTCTTTGTAGTGAGTCGCATACCCAGCAGGTAAAATATTTATTTATTCATTATAACTCTGCCACAGACAGTCCCAAGCCCAGCTGTGAAAGGAGAGGGGATGGGTATGGGACTCACAGCCCCAACCCGTAAAAATCCAGGGCTACAGAAACCCAAATGGAAGCTCCAAAGACCTCATCCCCGGGAGAGGAAGGATCGAGGAGATAGTCTATACCTGGGGACAGCCTGAAAGACTGGCGCAGGACAGAGGGCTCTAGCGAGACACTGACGGCGGCCTCTGCCCCAGTAGGAGAGATGGGCTAAAGCAAGTTTTTATTCATTATGACGAAGAAAGCAATTCCTCCTCTGGAGTTCATGCTGACACCATGCAGGACAATCCCACCAGGCCCACCTTCCCCTCTGGGTCACCTTCCCATTCACCTACACCAACGCAATTTACAGAACCAGTTCAACAAGCAGCAGGTCTTCGGGATTTGCGAGGAAACCAGAGCATGGGGAGGAAATGCAAGCCCCACTTAACCAAGGTCAGGGTCAATCTGAGCCTCTGAAGCTGTGAAACAAACATTACGTCACTGTACTGCCCTTTACAGTAGCCAATTAACCTTTGGAACGTGGGTGGAAACAGTCATTTGCTGTCTCTGTGCCCTGGTCCAGATCGCTGCTCTTGGTCAGTATCGAGTGTCTAGAGACCTATTCCTGGAATGAGCCGGCTATTTTCAGTGGCATTATTTACATAACGATTCAGATTCTGATTCATTGATTTATCACATGTACATTGAAACAAACAGTGAAATGTGTCATTTGCATTAGTAATCAACACAACACAAAGGGGTGTCCTGCTGGGGGCAGCCCGTGAGGGTCACCACACATTCTGGCACCAACAATGCTCGCCCACAATGATCAGCAGAACAACACAAACAACAACAGCAAAACAACCCCTTTCCTCCTTCCCATCCACCCACTCACACACACACAGAAAGTCCTCCAACCCCAGGGTAGGCCTCTAGGCCTCCAGCCTCCAGACTCCAATGGACTAGTGGGACCACAAACATCGAGCCTCTGACTTCCTCAGTGGACTCACAGACCTACAGACCCAGGGCTTTGGCATTGGGCCTCAACTTCAGGTCTTCCAATCGACCTTTGGGGCTTGATCTTTGACATCAGCCCCAGAATTCGCCAATGACAGGACCCCAAACTCCAGGCCTGGATCTCTAAAATGTCGAATGATTCCAGAAGTAATAACTATTCATGAACCTGTAATCACGTTGAATCTCCACCTTCAAGTTAAATAAAGTCTAGTTCATTTATTCCAGATGGGACAACAGTGGCGGAATATCAGACCTTACATCCCACTCTGGCAGTGGTATATAAATTTTACTATATAAATCTGCTGTATGAAAAAGATGGTGTTGGTGACAATGAAACTACCAGGTTATTACATTACTTTACTTTATTGTTGCCAAACAGTTGATACTAGAGCGTACAATCATCACATCGATATTTGATTCTACGCTTCGCGCTCCCTGGATTACAAATCAATAGTAAATATTAAAAATTTAAATTATAAATCATAAATAGAAAATAGAAAAGGGAAAGTAAGGTAGTGCAAAAAAAAAACAAGAAGCAGGTCTGAATATTTGGAGGGTACGGCCCAGATCCGGGTCAGGATCCGTTCAGCAGTCTTATCACAGTTGGAAAGAAGCTGTTCCCAAATCTGGCCGTACGAGTCTTCAAGCTCCTGAGCCTTCTCCCAGAGGGAAGAGGGACGAAAAGTGTGTTGGCTGGGTGGGTCGTGTCCTTGGTTACCCTGGCAGCACAAATTACAAATTACAAATTACAAAATGGAGACATACAGTAAGACCCTACAGAAGCATTTTGTTCCAAAAGCCCATGTGGATCTTCAGGAAGAAAATCTACCCATTTTACCCAATTAGGCCCAGACATGACGTTCCTTTGGAAAGGCTGAGTCATGGAATCCTATTCCCCAGGGTAGGAAAGCTTCATGTGAAGCTGGGCGTTTTAAAATGACCAAAGCCCAGCATGATGAAGGCAAATAAGATTAATTTACACAAAAGGGTGACTGTTGCATTTTGATGGTTGTATTTTGTTATACAGTAGATTCTGGTTAATTGGGCCACCAGTTTATCGGGGTAACTGCTTATTTGAGACAACTCTTAAAGAACAAAAACAAATTGAGAAAATAGCCAGGATTCCATTTGTTCATTTGGGACAACTCTGCTGCTCAATTGAGACAGGAGATTGTTGCTGAACAGGGCACTTGTGTGACCATCAGACGCCATGCCGTGCTTAGAATGAACAGTTACGTCAGTTGTGTGTGCTTGTGTTATGTTATCCATTTGGTCCAACTGACGCCAATTCAAAAAGCAGTGATTTTTGATCATTTTGGTTTCTTTTAAATTTTGACTTTTAAAAATTTTGAAACCCTTGCCACAAAAGGATTTGACACTAGCGGGAAAAAGTTACTCTACTGCACCAAATTAAAAGCTATCCGCATAACGCCACTCATCACCAGCTGCCGTGATAACTGGAGTACCGAAATCTACAATTGCACACCTGATACATCAGCAAGATAACCTGTGGGAAGAATGGCATTACTCCAGGGAAAACGAGGACCATCCCAAAAACGAAAGCGTGAAGGTAGGGATCCAGATGCTGAAGTGTCCCTCAGTCATTGGTTTTCCATTGTAACCGGACAAAGTGTGCTTATCAGTGGACCAATGTTAAAAAACAAGTCAGAGCAATCAGCTAAGAAGCTGGGTAATGATGATTTTAAAGCAACAGATGGTTGGTTGTCTTGACGGAAATGTGGGCACCACAATAAATTCAAGAAAGCACACAGCGAGAAAGATAGTGCTGATGCTGTAAGCGCAGAAACATGAACATCTACAAAACTCAAAACAACAGGAATTCTGCAGATGCTGGAAATTCAAGCAACACACATCAAAGTTGCTGGTGAACGCAGCAGGCCAGGCAGCATCTCTAGGAAGAGGTACAGTCGACGTTTCAGGCCGAGACTCTTCATCAGGACTAACCAAAACTCTCTGACTTCCTTCAAAAATTTTGTGCAGATGCCATTTACAATGCCGATGCCATTTTTAATTTTGCCATGCTGGTCAGTTCCCTTTGCTGCAAACACACAAAACTATCAGTTTCAAAGTAAGCAAAGGATCATATACCTGTGTTGTGTTGTTCAAATATGTCAGGAACTGATTTTAAGAATGGTTGGTTATTGGGAAAAGCATTAAACATCGAAGCTTTAAGGGGATAAGGGGCTAAGAATGGGTAGTTTACCAGTTGAGCACTATGCCAGCGTCCACTGGTTGAATTCTTCTGTCAGTAACCATTTCAAATTAATACACAGTTTTATAGTACTACAGCAATGTTAGTAGTGTGCTAGCTTGTTCTGTATTTCATTTAATTACATAACCTGTTTCTCAGTTAAACAGCAGTATGTCTCTTTTCTAATACCTTTTTAACTATTTCTATGAAACTTTGGATAATTGTGACTGCCGCTTAATTCAGCCAAAACGTACTGCTTCCGATGTGTTCCAATTAACCAGAATCTACTGTATTCCTTTTTCTGTTTTGGTGATTTGTCTTTATTGAGGAGAATTAATCCTCGCCATATCCTGGATAGCACTCTGGTGCGTGTCCACTGTCTTCCTTCCTTCTGGTGCCTGGATTTCGACCCGGTGCTATAGCTGGTGACTAAAAGGCAATTTATAAGAAGTAATTACCATACTAAATTTATATTTGTACTCTACTCTTAAAAAGTAACAAAGAATCGCATTTGATTTCCACTGACTCAGACTCACCTGTCTATAGTTTTGAGGATTATCCCTGGTTCCTTTCTTGAATAATCGGGCAACATTAGATACTCACCAGATTTCCAGGACCTTGCCTGTGGCTAGAGAGAACATGAAGATATTGGTCAAGGCCACTGGAACACTCACAATAAGCTGGAGGAACTCAGCAGGTCGGGCAGCATCAGTGGAAACAATGAGTCAACGTTCTGGGCCGGAACCCTTCGTCAGGATGGTGGTCAAGGCCACTGCAGTCTCATCTCTTGCCTCTCTCAATAATCGTGGTACATCTGGGGACTTATCCACCTTAATAGTCTTTATGAGACCCAACACTACCTCCTCCTTTACCTCAAAATACCCGAGCATATCAATAGATTCAAGATTCAAGATTATTTAATGTCATTTCCAGTACACAAGTGTAAAGGACAACAAACGAATCGTTACTCTGGATCCGATGCAGCACGCAAAAAGACAATAAGATAAAGGGAACAATAATTTTTTAAAAACACAATAAATATAAACACATAAGATATCTTATATATACAGAGATTCATTGTATGTCCATAAAGTTACGCGAGGTTCAGGAGTGTCTGTACAAAAGGTGACTCTGACAGGAAATGATAAAATAGTGGTGGTTGGGGGTGTGGAGGGGTGGGTTAGTGGGTGGAGGTGTTGATCAGTCTTACTGCTTGGGAAAAGTATTTTGAGTCCGGTTGTCCTTGTGTGGCTGTTACGTAGCCTCCTCCTTGATGGGAGTGGACAAACAGTTCATGAGCTGGGTGGTAAGATCTTTCACGATGTTATTTTCTGTATGCGTGTCCTTAATGGTGGGTAGGCTGGTACCAATGATGCATTGGGAAGTTTTGACTACCCATTGTAGAGCCTTCCTGTACACCAAAATGCAGTGTCCCTGACAGGCAGTGATGCAGCACTTCAGGATGCTCTGTACTGAGCATTTGAAGAAGGACGTGAGTATGGATGTGCCTAGTCCAGCTCTTTTCAGCCTCCTCAGAAACCAGAGGCCTTAGTGAGCTTTTCTGAGTGTGTAGGATGAGTTCAGAGACCACATGTAGTTGTGCAAGATGTACACTCCCAGGTGTTTGAAACTGCTTGCGGTTTCCACTGCTGTGCCACCAGTGTGAAGAGGGCTGTGAGCAGAGTGTATAACGGCGGGCTCAGCTGTAATATACTATAACACATAGGAGCAGAATTAGGCCATTTGGCCCATTGAGTCTGATCCACAATTCCATCATGGCTGATTTATTATCCCTCTTTAAACCCATTCTCTTGTCTTCTCCCTGTGACCTTTGATGCTCTGACTAACCAAGACCCCGTCAACCTCCGTTTTAAATATACCCAAAGACTTGGCCTCCACAGCCATCCGTGGAACAGATTCACTACCCTTTGGCTAAAGAAATTCCTCTTCATCTCTGTTCCAAATGAATGTCCCTCTATCCTGAGACTCTGGTCCTAGACTCCCTCATTATAATAAACATCCTCTCCACATCCACTCTATTGCGGCCTTTCAATATTCAGTAGGTTTCAATGAGATTCCCCCCTCATTCTTCTAAACTCCAGTGAGCACAGGCCTAGAGCCATCAAACACTCTTCATATGTTAACCCTTTCATTCCCAGAATCATTCTCATGAACCTCTTCTGGACCCTCTCCAATGCTAACACATCTTTTCTTAGATACTGGCCCAACACTGCACACAATACTATTTCCTGTCAATCTCCTTATGTATAGCCTAACATCACTCTATGGACACACAATCAATCTATGTATATAAGCTAGTTTATGTATTTACATTTATTGTTGTTTTTATTATTATTATGGTGTCCTTTATCTTTTGTGGAGTTTTTTTGTGCTGCTTTGGATCTGGAGTAACAATCATTTTGTTCTTACACTTCTGTACAGGAAATGACTTTAAACAATCTTGAGTTGAATTGGAGTGTGTTCTGATCAATGCCTTATAAAACCTCAGCATTACATCCTTGCCTTTATATTCTAGCCCTCTCAAAATGAATATTAACATTTCATTTCCCTTCCTTACCACCAACTCAACCTGCAGGTTAACCGTTAAGGAATTCTGCACAAGGACTCCCAAGTCCCTCTGCATCCCCAATTTTTGAATTTCTCTCCCTGTTTATTAAATAGCCTGCTCTTTTATCCTTTCCATCACAGTGCATGACTATTCAATTCCCTACTCCATATTCCATCTGCCACTTCTTTGCCCATTTTCCCAATCTAAGTCCTTCTGCAGATTCCTTGCTTCCTCAACGTTACCTGCCCCTCAGACAACGAATGTGGAGGGGGTCACAGAATTGTCATCTCAGGCTGAAGACTCTTTAAGATACAGATGCTGCCTGACCTGCCAAGCACTTCAAGCATTTTCTGTCGAATGCCGATAAACAATCTTGAATTCTGAATGGTGGTAAACATAACACTTCACAGAGCTTGTGACCCAGGTTCAATTTCCATTGCCTTCTATAAGGGGTTTCTACATTTCCTCCAGATGCTCTGATTTCCTCCCATAGTCTAAGGACGTATGGGTTAGTAAGTTACAGGCATGCTGTGTAGGTGCAGGAAACATGAAGAAACTCATGTTGGTCGTTGATGCAAATTACGCATTTCACAGTATGTTTCAATGTTTAAATAAAGCTAACAAAATTAATATTTCTCTTTAGTTCTGCTGAAGATCATTGACTAATGCCTTGTCCTACATGTCATCATAAAGAACAAATAAGATATAAAATTTATATGGGCTGTTAAGGTTGAAGATGATGCTCTGCAGTCCTGATTGATTAAATCAAAAGCTTTAGTGAAGCTTTGTACAGTTCCCTAAGCCTTAAGCCCACATGTTCCTTGGAGTTTCTCTTACTGAAGATCATGTCCATCGTGTTGTGATTTGGAGAATACATCGTTGGTCACTGAGGAGACGCAGTTCTGGAAGACCCTAGTGATGACTTCCCCTGTGTCAGTCAAAAGGAAGTCCCCTGTCCGACTTGCGTCCTTTCTTGAAAATGGTTATGACAATCCCTGGTATATCTTCTCTTCCCAGATGTAGATGAACAAGGATATAACAATAATTATGAGGGACTTAAAGCTACAGATAGATTAGGCAAACAAAATCATTACAGTCTGGAGATCAGATTCATGAGGTGTATAAATGATCTGCATGGGGATGAATCAACGTGGAAATGGGTGATTTCAGAACTAAAACTGTGCAAGGATAAAGCATTACTTCATCATCTGGTAGTTAGTCAGTCCTTAACAATGAGTGACCTGAATGTAGTGAAAATTTAAATGGTGGTTTGAAGTGATTTAGTTCAACAAAAACAAAGGATTTCAATCAGAACAGAGCAAGCTATCAGGTATGAGGTGTGAGATGACTAAGGGTGATCAGGAAACAACATTAAAACTAAACCCAAAATATCAAATGTTTATTCCTTTCCATAGATATTGCCTGATTTGCTGAGTTCCTCCAGCATCTTGTGGCTGTTACACTGATACCCAGTTTAGTCGTTCCTTTAGAGTCTTGATCTAGTAGAGTTTCTTGGCCCAGAGAGAATATCTTTTGCTATGAACCGTTGGGAAACAACACTGTGTTGTTTTCTGGATGGGCATGCTATGTTGGCACTGGAAGCAAGTGAGCTGCCCCCCGGAACGTCATTTGATGTCTCAATGTACATGTGACAAATAAGGCTAATCTTTATTTTTTAAAAAGTACTAAAGTAAGTAAAACTTACCAGTTTACCAGCTTCAGTAGGTGTTCATTTTATTTACGGGGAATTAGATATGGAACGCACATAACATCATTGGTACTCAGCCAATGAGAGTGCAGCACACAATGACACACCCTTCCTCACCCTTAGAAATGATTCAAATTGCAGGGTTATTCCTGGATTATTCCTGGGACCGCACCCAGAGTGCTGTGTGAGATGCCATTGTAAGTATCTGTATACCCCTTCAAAAAAAGGAACAAAAGCTAAAAGGAATGTTGTCCAATTGTGGCTGACAAAAGAAGCTGAAGGTTGCAGGTGATGAAGAGGAAAGCTTTTAATGGTGCCAGAAATAGAGAGATATTGTGTTGGAGAACCATCAGATGACAGCAAGGGAGGATTGACCTACTGTAGATAAGGGAAAGCAATAGAGAATGCAAGAATGAGTAACAGACTGTAATAACTACTAAGAAAATAAGTAGCAACTTAACCCCAGAACATCCAGTACAAAAAGAACAAGAAGATAAATGGCCTTAAAAGATAAATTTAAGGTCCTGCCTTGGACGGTAACTCTTAAAGCTCCTAGCAATGTAGAGGTATAGGTATACACAGCAGTAAAAGAATACCTATTTCAATTCCACTTGTTACAGCTATATAAGACCTTGGTCAGACCCCACTTGGAGTACTATGTTCAGTTCTGGTCACCTCACTACAGGAAGAATGTGGATACTACAGAGATTGCAGAGGAGATTTATAAGGATGTTGCCTGGATTGGGGAGCATACCTTATGAGAATAGGTTGAGTGCACATGGCCTTTTCTCCTTGGAGCAACAGAAGATGAGAGGTCACCTGATAGAGGTGTATAAGATGATGAGGGGCATTGATCGTGTGGCTAGCTAGATGCTTTTTCTCAAGGCTGAACTGGCTAAAATAAGGGGGCATAGTTTTAAGGTGCTTGGAACTAGGTACTGTGGGGATGTCAAGATTAAGTTTTCCACACAGAGTGGTGGGTGCATGGAATGCACTGCTGGCTGCGGTGGTGGAAGTGGATACAATAGGGTCTCATAAGAGCTTCTTAGATAGGTACATGGAGCTTAGAAAAATAGAGGGCTATGTGCTAGGGGAATTCTAGGCAGCCTCTAGAGTAGGTTACATGGTCAGCACAACATTGTGTAATGTGCCGTAAATTTCTGTGTTCTATGTTCCCATTCTGACATGTCAGCACGAGGCCTCTTCTACTGCCAGGATGAGGCCACACTCAGGTTGGTGGAGCAGCACCTTATATCCTTATATTCCATCTGGGTAGCCTCAGATGTCCAGTAATTGCCCCCACCCCCCTTCACTAGTCCCCATTCCTGTTTCCCTCTCTCACCTTATCTCCTCACCTCCCTCTAGTGATCCTCCCCTTCCCTTTCTTCCATGGTCTTCTATCCTCCCCTATCAGATTCCCCCTTCTCCAGCCCTTTATCTCTTTCACTAATCAACTTCCCAGCCCTTTACATCTCCCCTGCCCCATCCCAGTTTCACCTATCACCTTGTACTCCTTCCTTCCTTCTGCCCACTTTCTTATTCTGACCTCTCCCCTTCCTTTCCAGTCCAGAAGAAGGGTCTCGACCCAAATGCCGACTGTTTATTCCCCTCCATTGAAGCGGCCTGGCCTGCTGAGTTCCTCCAGCATCTTGTGTGCGTTGCTTTAGGGGAATAGGTGTTTAACCTTTCACTTGCTCTGTAATACTATTTTAATTTGTTAAGCTAATGTTAATTTCTTCAAGTTCCTTGGACCTTTGATCTGCATTATTTTGCTTTTTCCCACCTTTTAGCGCAGCTTTCGCTGGTATTACCTCTGCTCTGTGTTCAGGCATTTTACACCCAGTCTGTGAGGTCATTCAGGCCAGATTCCTGAAGTTTATTTTGAAAATAAAGCTCCAATGTTAATCACCCTTCTCATCTCAATAACCTGCCTTCCTCACACCATTGCACTAACCCTCCAGAGACCTGTGCAATTAAGCAGAATAATTGGACATAATTGGGCAATCCGCTGAGTTGTTGACTGAAAACGTTAACTGTGTATGATTCTCCACAGATATGTCCTATGACCAATGGATTTTAAACTTAATGGAGCATGGACAATGATCTCCCTTCAAATTTTCAGTTTTCTAATCAGTTTGGATTAGATTCAGGCAGTCACTGACACGATAATTCACATCACGTCAGTAGTTCGGAAGAATGAATCATAATGTAGGAATGGGAGCATCCATAACCCATAGGCAGTCACACAACTTGACTGTCAATTAAATTATGTAGATGTGGAGAAATTCACTAATAGCACCTTTACCGGCCGACAAGCCAACAAGAACACTGCATCCAATGATCAATACATTAGCCCTCCAGGCAGCACTGGGTCCCATATTTCAGGTAACCTGAGGCTCGCACAATCCAATGGAAATAATGAATTCCATTGCATAAGATGCAGTGCTATTCAGTTCCCTGGAGCAGCAAGTCGTAAGAGCTATGTTTCTCAATGTTTGGAGGAGGATAAGCACACAAAATTGGAAAGAATTGTGACTATGTGACAGAGAAGGAAAAGAGTGGCGTCCAGAATAGAGGGGAGCATCATCATCAGGTGCCGTGCCCAGTTTGAGCTTTGACTGCCATGGCCCACACACTCCTGTTTCAGGTCAAATGGATCAATTCATTGGTATTCACTTCCAGTTCTCTGGCTGCTGTCTCCTTTATCATTTGTCTTTGCCTTCCTCTTGCTTTCTTCCTTTCAATCTTTCCCATAATTACTGTGCATTCTAACTCCTCTTTCCTAATAACATGACCAATGAAGTCACGTTGCCTTTTCATGATCTCATACATTATTTCTCTTTTTGTGCTTGCTCTGTTCATGACATCCTCATTAGATATTTGTTTCGTCCATGATATTCTTTGCATCCTCCTCAAAAACCACATCTCTGCTGCTTCAATTTGTTTCCTCATGTTACTAGATATTGTCCAACATTCTGAGCCATATAACAACTGGATAAATGTAACATTTCAGTGCTCTGAGGCGGGTTGTCATGCCTAGTTTACTGTTGGTCAGTATACTCTTCATTCTCCTAAAGGTGTCTTTTGCCATGCCTATTCTTCTTTTGATGTCCATGTCGCACCTGTCATCTGATGTCACCCAGCTTCCTAAGTAGCAAAAGTTCTGTACTTGTTTTATGTCTTCCCCGTTTATTCTCAGCCTGCAGATAGGAATCTCCTTCTTTTTGGATATCACCATACATTCTGTCTTTTTGCAATTGATAGATAGACCCATTTTTGCACTTTCTTCAACAATTATATCAATTAAGTTTTGTAGTTCCTCCGTACTTGCAATTAACACAATGTCATCTGCATATCTGAAATTATTGATGAGAGGAGCAACAAGCAAGAAAGAAGGTTAATGTGAGACAGCAGTGAGATTAAAAGATAACCATCCTGACAATAATTTCAATTGAGAAGTTTAAAGTAAATTTATTATCAAGGTACTTATACTTCACCCTGATGTTCATTTACATACAGGTACTCACAGTAGATACAAAGGATCACATTAGAATTAATGAAAACTTCAGGGTTGAATGGCCCTATTTATTTAAGGTGCTTGAAAAGTTTAACTTCAGCCAGAAATTTATATCCTGGATTAAATTGTTATACCATTCTCCTATGGTGTCAGATTGTACTAATACTCAAAACTTACTTTTTTCCCTTTATTTCGAGGTACCAGACAAGCGTGTCCTCTTAGCCCTTTATTATTTGATACAGCATTGCTATATCACTTGCAATTGCTATTCGAGAATCTCCTAACATCATTGGTATAACTCGTAGGTTAAAGTCTCATAAAATATCACTTTACGCTGATGACTTACCCTTATATATTTCCAATCCTCAAAAATCTATCCCAGCAGCTCTAGATTTATTAGCCCAATGTAGTCTTTTTTCAGGATACAAATTAAATCTTAATAAGAGTGAACTTTTCCCTATTAGTAAGCAAGTTCCCTTATATCAGAACCTGCCATTTAGACTGGTTAATAATCATTTTTCATATCTTGGGATTAACATTACCTGTAAACATAAGGATCTATTTAAGGCTAATTATTTACCCTTAATTGACCGTATCACACAACTTTCCTTTAAATGGTCTCCACTCTATTTCACTTTAACTGGTCGTATTAATGCTGTTAAGATGTTTATTCTGCCAAAATTTTTATATATATTTCAGGCATTACCAATTTTTGTTCCAAAATCATTGATAAAGTAGACTCTCAAATTTCTTTATTTATTTGGCAAAATAAAAACCCGAGGTTGGGTAAAATACATCTACAGAAAGCTAAGAGAATGGAGGCTTGGCACTACCTAACTTTAGATTTTATTACTGGGCAAATAACATTTGACACATGAAACTTTGGTTACTTGACCAAGATATACTATCCATTCCTAAATGGGTAGTATTGGAATTACATTCTGTCCAAGGCTATGCACTTGGCTCTATATTAGGATCTTCTCTTCCTTCCGATTTGAAACGGTATAAGCAGGTTTGCAACCCGATAGTTAAACATACCTTACGTATCTGGTTTCAATTCCGAAAATTTTTTGATCTTAATCAATTTGTGCTAGCGATTCCTATTATTGGCAATATATTTTTTCTCCCCTCCTCTACGGACCATGCCTTTCAAATTTAGAAGACTAATGGTATATCACGGTTTTTGGACTTATTTTCAGATGGCTCCCTTATGTCTTTTGAACAGTTATCTAACAAATACATTTTACCAAGAACACATTTTTTTCAGATATTTGCAAGTTAGAAATTTCCTAAATACCATACTCTCTTCCTTTCCGGCGTTACCCTCCACAAACATTTTAGACGCTATCATTGACCTTAACCCGTTTCAGAGAGGTGTAACAGCTACTATTTATAATATTACCGTGAAATTTAGGAAAGCTCCATTCGACAAGATTAGGACTGACTGGGAAAGGGAATTGGGTCTTACTATCCCGGCTGAGGTCTGGGCCTATATTTTACAACTTGTTAACACTTCCTCTATCTGTTCCAAACACTCTTTAATTCAGTTTAAAGTTATCCATAGAGCACATATCTCTAAAGATAAATTAGCTCGCTACTGCTATCATATTAACCCTCTTTGCGATAGATGTCATGGGGAGATAGCTTCCTTGACCCACATGTTTTGGTCAACTGAAGGAAGAGTGAGTAAGGGATTTGAAAGTTGGAGGGGCAGGGGGAGATCCAAAATGATAGGAGAAGACAGGAGGGGGAGGGATAGAGCCAAGACTGGACAGGTGATAGGCAAAAGGGGATACAAGAGGATCATGGGACAGGAGGTCCGGGAAGAAAGACAAGGGGGGGGACCCAGAGGATGGGCAAGAGGTATATTCAGAGGGACAGAGGGAGAAAAAGGAGAGTGAGAGAAAGAATGTGTGCATAAAAATGAGTAACAGATTGGGTACGAGGGGGAGGTGGGGCCTTAGCGGAAGTTAAAGAAGTCGATGTTCATGCCATCAGGTTGGAGGCTACCCAGACGGAATATAAGGTGTTGTTCCTCCAACCTGAGTGTGGCTTCATCTTTACAGTAGAGGAAGCTGTGGATGGACATGTCAGAATGGGAATGGGATGTGGAATTAAAATGTGTGGCCACTGGGAGATCCTGCTTTCTCTGGCGGACAGAGCGTAGATGCTCAGCAAAGCGGTCTCCCAGTCTGCGTCGGGTCTCGCCAATATATAAAAGGCCACATCGGGAGCACCGGACGCAGTATATCACCCCAGTCGACTCACAGGTGAAGTGTTGCCTCACCTGGAAGGACTGTTTGGGGCCCTGAATGGTGGTAAGGGAGGAAGTGTAAGGGCATGTGTAGCACTTGTTCCGCTTACACGGATAAGTGTCAGGAGGGAGATCAGTGGGGAGGGATGGGGGGGACGAATGGACAAGGGAGTTGCGTAGGGAGCGATCCCTGCGGAATGCAGAGAGAGGCGGGGAGGGAAAGATGTGCTTAGTGGTGGGATCCCGTTGGAGGTGGCGGAAGTTACGGAGAATAATATGTTGGACCCGGAGGCTGGTGGGGTGGTAGGTGAGGACCAGGGGAACCCTATTCCTAGTGGGGTGGCGAGAGGATGGAGTGAGAGCAGATGTACGTGAAATGGGGGAGATGCGTTTAAGAGCAGAGTTGATAGTGGAGGAAGGGAAGCCCCTTTCTTTAAAAAAGGAAGACATCTCCCTCGTCCTAGAATGAAAAGCCTCATCCTGAGAGCAGATGCGGCGGAGACGGAGGAATTGCGAGAAGGGGATGGCGTTTTTGCAAGAGACAGGGTGAGAAGAGGAATAGTCCAGATAGCTGTGAGAGTCAGTAGGCTTATAGTAGACATCAGTGGATAAGCTGTCTCCAGAGACAGAGACAGAAAGATCTAGAAAGGGGAGGGAGGTGTCGGAAATGGACCAGGTAAACTTGAGGGCAGGGTGAAAGTTGGAGGCAAAGTTAATAAAGTCAACGAGTTCTGCATGCGTGGCCACTGGGAGATCCTGCTTTCTCTGGCGGACAGAGCGTAGGTGTTCAGCGAAATGGTCTCCCAGTCTGCGTCAGGTCTCGCCAATATATAGAAGGCCACATCGGGAGCACCAGACGCAGTATATCACACCCACCTCCCCCTCGTACCCCATCCATTATTTATTTATATACACACATTCTTTCTCTCTCTCTCTTCATCCTCTGGGTTTCCCTCCCCTCTTGTCTTTCTCCCCAGACCTCCTGTCACATGATCCTCTCATATCCCTTTTGCCAATCAACTGTCCAGCTCTTGGCTCCATCCCTCCCCCTCCTGTCTTCTCCTATCATTTTGGATCTCCCCCTCCCCCTCCCACTTTCAAATCTCTTACTAGCTCTTCTTTCAGTTAGTCCTGACGAAGGGTCTCGGCCTGAAACGTTGACTGTACCCCTTCCCAGAGATGCTGCCTGGCCTGCTGCATTCACCAGCAACTTCGATGTGTGTTGCTTGAATTTCCAGCATCTGCAGAATTCCTCGTGTTTACATAATTGATTTACTTGTTTATTTATTACTGTTTTATTTTATTTTATTTTTTCTCTCTCTCTCTGTTAGATTATGTATTGTATTGAACTGCTGCCGCTAAGTTAACAAATTTCACATCACATGCTGGTGATGATAAACCTGATTCGGATCCTGATAAGAAGTATATTTTTTAACTAAGTAGAGCAAAAAGTGAATGCAGTCTACAGTTTACAGTCTCGTCCGCAGGAACTCCAGCACTGGGTCTTTGCTGCCAAATGTTCTTCATAGCAGGTTTGAGCTTGTGGGTTTGGTGATGAATTTATTTGCTCAAGACCTTTCCTCTGCCCCAGTGGGCCTGCCATCTGATTTTACTGTCAAACTGTCAGGTTGTTGCAAGTAGACCGGAGCTGCAGGACCTCCTTGGTTTCAGTGATGGGTATGCCCAGTGTTTTCTGGATTTGGCAACAAGAAAGAATCCCTGGAAAATTTGATATTCGTGACATGGAGGAGTGGAATAGTCCTACATGTGTGAGCTCAAAGTATGATCAGTTGGTTTTGTCCACTATGATTGTAATTCTCTTGCAAGGAAAAAACGCCTGACCAGACAAGAATAACTCGGGGCTGATTCAGGATGATCGATGTGCCAGTGAATACAAAGATTTTAGTCATCATGATATTTACAGTGGTTGCTCTGACAGTTCCAGTCAGATTAATGTGGATGTTTATGTGAGAGACACAAGAGACTGCAGTTGTTGGAACCTGGAGCAACGAGCAACCTGCTGGAGGAACTGGATGGATCGAGCAGTAGCTGTGGGAGGGAAGAAATTATTGATATTTCTCTCCTGATGCAGGGGTTCCACCTGAAACGTCGGCAGTCACTTTCTTCCTGCAAGTGCACTGAGCCAGCAGAACGGATGTTCATGTTGTTTGCGATGTGAAAGTGATTGGTTGCAAAATGAACCCAGTGTTCAATGAGAGGATAGTATTGATCATGATCCTTTTTTTAAATTTTGCTTTTGACTTTCAATGGGATCTTCAGTCTCACTAGCCAGAATGACCTTTGTACCTAATTATAATTCCCTCCAGCTTCACAGCTTATTGTTCCACTCAGTTTGTTCAGTGATGGGTTAAACACCAAAGGCATTGTATGAGACACAGCCCAGATATGCTTATTTATACACCTATATCTTGGAAAGGCTAGGCAAGACAGTATTTGTTCCAACAGATCAGAGATCCCTTAACAGGATCTCACACAGTCAGATAAACAAACTGTGACTGGTAGGACTAGATGGAAAATCCTGATTAAACTCAACAAGTTTAACATTCAAATCTCTAAATGAGCTTTATTATCACTGGCATATGTCCTGAGATGTGTTATTTTGTGGCTGCAGTATAGTGAAATACTTTTATATATTTGTTGAGATACAGCGCAGAGTAGGCTCTCCCGGCCCTTCGACCTGCGCCATTCAGCAGTCTCCCAATTTACCCCTAGCCTAATCACAGGACAATTTACAATGACCAACTAACCTACCAACCGGTATGTCTTTGGACTGTGGGATGAAACCCACGCAGTCACGGAGAGAATATACAAACTCCTTACAGGCAGCAACGGGAATTGAACCCGTGTCGCTGGTACTGCAAAGCGTTTTGCTAACCACTACGCTAATATGCCCGTAAAATATATTACAAATTATAAATAAATAAATAAATAAATAATACGAAAGGCGAGCAAATGAAGCTCACACATGCTGCACTTGACTCAGACATATCTTCATGACCAAACACCCGAGTAACCATATTGTCAAGTTCGCTAATGACACAACAGTTTGGGGGCTTGTAGTGTATTCATTATTTCAGTAATGTTGTACATATATTGTTTGATTAAGCATTCTTTGTTTACGTCATTAATTATTGGTCACACGAATGGCATACGTCACTATGTCACATGTGAGCACCCGACTAAAGAAAAACTAAATCAGCAAGTACTCCAGCTGCTTGTTCATCCTTCTATTAGTTTCTAGAGTTACAAAATATAACAGAACTCATCACCAGCAACGATGAGATACCTGCAGAGAGGAAGTGGAAGAGCTTGGAGACCTGGTGCCAGGCACCAGGCAACATCTCCCTCAATGTCACGGTTCACACCGCTCTTTACATCAGAGCACAGCGGTGGAGATTGGAAACAGCTTCAAACTCCTGGAAGCACACACCTTGCACAGCCTCTCAGGGTCCCAGAACATATTCTGCACACTCAGGGAAGCTCACTAGTATCTCTATTTTCCACTGAAGCTGAAGAGAGCTGGACTATGCACATCTATACTCATGCCACTCTGCAGGCGTGCAGTAGGGAGCTGAAGTTCACGACTCCTTGGTCTTTCTGACATTGAGTGCAAGGTTACTGTTGCAACACCACTCAACCGGCTGATCTACCTCACTCTTTTACGCCTCTTCATCATCATTTTGTGCAGTAGGTACCCCATTGAGCTAAACGAGAACTTTTGTGCAAGTCCACCTATCTGATGAGCATAAACACTGGGGGTCCTCTGGCAGACTGTGTGTTGCTCCAGGTTCCAGTATCAGCAATCTCTTGTGTCCCCATTAATACTTTCCCTCCTCCCTCTTGGAGTTATGCCCAGCTTGGAAAAAGATGAGAGTAAGGGGCTGTGCCCTGACACTATCTCAGACATGATGTCTAAGATTTATGGTGTAGAACCATCCATGCCTATTGTCAGGAAGTTGCTCTACGGCTAACACTGGGAGCAACCCAGAAATGTGGGAAATTGCCCTGTTCTCAAAGTAAAACTGATCTGAACCATATACTACCATGAGCCTATACCCAAGTCATCATTTATAATCACATTGGAAGGAATGCTGTTACGTGACGTTCACTCATCATTAACTAACTTGCAAGATGTGGTCCACTGGTTGGAATTCACTCTGTTACTTGAAGTCATGGTATGGAGTGGGAGTGAGCTAAATGCTATTGTGGTAAACTATATATATATGTCGTAACTAGGTTACCTGTCTGGACACGCCCCCACGCCCCTCTGCTGACTGCCCCTGTGGCTCTTCCCACAGAACCCTGAATAAAGGCGATTGGGCCATTGCTCCTCCTCTCAGTCCAGGGTCAGATACTCAGCATGGTGGAGGTCACATTTTACTGCTAATAAAAGCCTTTCAGCATTTACTCTACTTCCAGTCTTTTGGAGTTATTGATGGTGCATCAGCTACATTGAAAATTCAACCAGGAATGCTGATTTTCAGCTGATGGCTGAGCAACAGTCAAGTCAAAGATTCAGAACACATGAGCCTTCACCCCCAACACACACACACACAAAAGATTCTGCAGATGCTGGAAATCTTGACCAACACACAAAATGCTGGAGGAACTCAGCAGGTCATGCAGCATCTCTGGAAGGGAATGAACAGTCAATGTTTCATCAGGTCCAGGGAAGCAGTAGAGACTACCTCATTCAATATACTTAAGACACAGTTACATAGACTTTTGTATAGAAGAGGGTTTAAGGGTTATGGGGACAAGGTAGGTAGGGACAGCAGAGTCCACATTCAGATTGGCCATGATCTGATTGAATGGCAGAGCACCTTGCAGATCAGATGGCCCACTCCTGCTGTTATTCCTTATGTTCTTCCGTTTAGATGATCTGGCCTAAACTAGGGCAAGTGAGACTGGCTCAGATGGGCACCTTGGCCCGCACGCACCAGTCGGGCTGAAGGGAATGTGGTGTGTGCTGTACGACTCTGTGAGAGATGACATGAAACACTTGCAGTAGGGGGAGCACAGAGGACGTTCACCAGAATCGTTCTTGGGTGAAATGAGAGATTAAGGCATGGTAGAATAGCGATTAGCGTAATGCTATCACAGTGAAAGTGACCCAGGTTCAATTCTGCCACTGTCTGTAAGGAATTTGTACCTCCTCATGACTGCATCGGTTTCCCCCCATGTTCCAAAGAAGCTAGGGTTAGGGTTAGCAAGTTGTCATCATGCCTTGCTGCATTGTCCCAAGCACATCCTCAAACTGTGTTAGTCATTGACGCGAAATGACGCATTTCATTTTAAGTTTCAATGTTTCGAGGCAAATGTGACAAATAAAGCGAAACTTTAAAAGGTTAGCTTTAAGCAGCTCACAGAGTACAGTGTGCAGTAACTCTCTGTGAAGGGTATTGAAACAAAATGCAGGCTATCCATTTCCCTCTACAGATCCTGACTGACCAGTTGATTTCTTTCAGCATCTTATTTGATGTTCTGTGTAATAATTGACATCACTGCTGAATGCACACTGAACTTTGAGGCAAAGTATAGAAACATAGAAAATAGGTGCAGGAGTAGGCCATTCGGCCCTTCGAGCCTGCACCGCCATTTATTATGATCATGGCTGATCATCCAACTCAGAACCCTGCCCCAGCCTTCCCTCCATACCCCCTGATCCCCGTAGCCACAAGGGCCATATCTAACTCCCTCTTAAATATAGCCAATGAACTGGCCTCAACTGTTTCCTGTGGCAGAGAATTCCACAGATTCAGCACTCTCTGTGTGAAGAAGTTTTTCCTAATCTCGGTCCTAAAAGGCTTCCCCTTTATCCTCAAACTGTGACCCCTTGTTCTGGACTTCCCCAACATTGGGAACAATCTTCCTGCATCTAGCCTGTCCAATCCCTTTAGGATTTTATACGTTTCAATCAGATCCCCCCTCAATCTTCTAAATTCCAATGAGTACAAGCCCAGTTCATCCAGTCTTTCTTCATATGAAAGTCCTGCCATCCCAGGAATCAATCTGGTGAACCTTCTTTGTACTCCCTCTATGGCAAAGATGTCTTTCATCAGATTAGGGGACCAAAACTGCACACAATACTCCAGGTGTGGTCTCACCGAGGCCTTGTACAACTGCAGTAGTACCTCCCTGCTCCTGTACTCGAATCCTCTCGCTATAAATGCCGGCATACCATTCGCCTTTTTCACCGCCTGCTGTACCTGCATGCCCACTTTCAATGACTGGTGTATAATGACACCCAGGTCTCGTTGCACCTCCCCTTTTCCTAATCGGCCACCATTCAGATAATAATCTGTTTTCCTATTTTTGCCACCAAAGTGGATAACTTCACATTTATCCACATTAAATTGCATCTGCCATGAATTTGCCCACTCACCCAACCTATCCAAGTCACTCTGCATCCTCTTAGCATCCTCCTCACAGCTAACACTGCCACCCAGCTTCGTGTCATCTGCAAACTTGGAGATGCTGCATTTAATTCCCTCATCCACGTCATTAATATATATTGTAAACAACTGGGGTCCCAGCACTGAGCCTTGCGGTACCCCACTAGTCACTGCCTGCCATTCTGAAAAGGTCCTGTTTATTCCCACTCTTTGCTTCCTGTCTGCTAACCAATTCTCTATCCACATCAATACCTTACCCCCAATACCGTGTGCTTTAAGTTTGCACACTAATCTCCTGTGTGGGACCTTGTCAAAAGCCTTTTGAAAATCCAAATATACCACATCCACTGGTTCTCCCCTATCCACTCTACTAGTTACATCCTCAAAAAATTCTATGAGATTCATCAGACATGATTTTCCTTTCACAAATCCATGCTGACCTTGTCCGATGATTTCACCGCTTTCCAAATGTGCTGTTATCACATCTTTGATAACTGACTCCAGCAGTTTCCCCACCACCGACGTTAGGCTAACCGGTCTATAATTCCCCGGTTTCTCTCTCCCTCCTTTTTCAAAAAGTGGGGTTACATTAGCCACCCTCCAATCCTCAGGAACTAGTCCAGAATCTAACGAGTTTTGAAAAATTATCACTAATGCATCCACTATTTCTTGGGCTACTTCCTTAAGCACTCTGGGATGCAGACCATCTGGCCCTGGGGATTTTTCTGCCTTCAATCCCTTCAATTTACCTAACACCACTTCCCTACTAACGTGTATTTCACTCAGTTCCTCCACCTCACTGGACCCTCTGTCCCCTACTATTTCTGGAAGATTATTTATGTCCTCCTTAGTGAAGACAGAACCAAAGTAATTATTCAATTGGTCTGCCATGTCCTTGCTCCCCATAATCAATTCACCTGTTTCTGTCTGTAGGGGACCTACATTTGTCTTTACCAGTCCTTTCCTTTTTACATATCTATAAAAGCTTTTACAGTCAGTTTTTATGTTCCCTGCCAGTTTTCTCTCATAATCTTTTTTCCCCTTCCTAATTAAGCCCTTTGTCCTCCTCTGCTGAACTCTGAATTTCTCCCAGTCCTCAGGTGAGCCACTTTTTCTGGCTAATTTGTATGCTTCTTCTTTGGAATTGATACTATCCCTAATTTCTCTTGTCAGCCACAGGTGCACTACCTTCCTTGATTTATTCTTTTGCCAAACTGGGATGAACAATTGTTGTAGTTCATCCATGCAATCTTTAAATGCTTGCCATTGCATATCCACCGTCAATCCTTTAAGTGTCATTTGCCAGTCTATCTTAGCTAATTCACGTCTCATACCTTCAAAGTTACCTCTCTTTAAGTTCAGGACCTTTGTTTCTGAATTAACTATGTCACTCTCCATCTTAATGAAGAATTCCACCATATTATGGTCACTCTTACCCAAGGGGCCTCTCACGACAAGATTGCTAATTAACCCTTCCTCATTGCTCAAAACCCAGTCCAGAATAGCCTGCTCTCTAGTTGGTTCCTCGACATGTTGGTTCAAAAAACCATCCCACATACATTCCAAGAAATCCTCTTCCTCAGCACCTTTACCAATTTGGTTCACCCAATCTACATGTAGATTGAAGTCACCCATTATAACTGCTGTTCCTTTATTGCACACATTTCTAATTTCCTGTTTAATACCATCTCCGACCTCACTAGTACTGTTAGGTGGCCTGTACACAACTCCCACCAGCGTTTTCTGCCCCTTAGTGTTACGCA
Organism: Mobula birostris; assembly: GCF_030028105.1. Classification (NCBI taxonomy): domain Eukaryota; kingdom Metazoa; phylum Chordata; class Chondrichthyes; order Myliobatiformes; family Myliobatidae; genus Mobula; species Mobula birostris. Next base: position 27,504,101 of record NC_092376.1, read on the forward strand.
GCTCTACCCATATCAATTCCACATCTTCCTGGCTTATGTCCTTCCTTTCTATCGCGTTAATCTTCTCTTTAACCAGCAACGCCACCCCACCTCCCCTTCCTTCATGTCTATCCCTCCTGAATATTGAATATCCCTGAACGTTGAGCTCCCATCCTTGGTCACCCTGGAGCCATGTCTCTGTGATCCCAACTTTATCATAATCATTAATAACAAGCTGCACTTTCAATTCATCCACCCTGTTACGAATGCTCCTTGCATTGACACACAAAGCCTTCAGGCGCTCTTTTACAACTCTCTTAGCCCTTATACAATTATGTTGAAAAGTGGCCCTTTTTAATGCTTGCCCTGGAATTGTCGGCCTGCCACTTTTACTTTTCTCCTTACTACTTTTTGCTTCTACCCTCACTTTACACCCCTCTGTCTCTCTGCACTCGTTCCCATCCCCCTGTTGTGAACTAACCTCCTCTCGCCTAGCCTCTTTAATTTGATTCCCACCCCCCATGACGCAAGGAATGCTGATTGTTTTCTAGGAAGGGTGTTAAGCAGTGAATGAATTTCCCAATACTTAATTCCAAACTTCTACATAATATCCTTCAGAAAACATTCTTGTAAATCATATCTTTCAACACCTAATTGATGACTATCAGCCGTTCTTTCTCAACATTGACACAGGGCAGCTTGATACTGATAATCCAAGTTCAGTGCTGTATGGTGTAATAACATATCATTTTACATAATCCACTTAGAGAGGAAGGGCACAGAAAGGTTGGTACTAATGAAACTGATTTCTCTTCAGCAGGCTGCTGTTTTCTGAATTCAGGTCCTTCCCAGTTTACAAATACTCAGCTTATGTCCAACCCATCCATACAGATGAACAGGCATTCTGGAAAGTGACGGGATGGATCTCTCAGCTGCCCTGTGGAAACTCAGTTCACAGCTTCATTTCTGACTTGTGAACTGTCCATTCACGGGAAAGGTCTCCAGCCATAACCTGGGAGGTTCAGAATCAAGTTTAGTATCACTGGCAGCCCTGTATGCAAAGGATGAGTTGTACTTGAATCCAAGGGGGACCAATATTCTTGCGGGCAGATTTACTAGAGCTGTTGGGAGTGGTTTAAACTAATATGGCAGGGGGAAGGGAACCAGGATGATAGAGCTGAGGATGAGCCAGCAGTTTACAAGTAGATGATGAGTGTAACATGAATGCAAGGAAGGACAAGCCAATGATTGGATACAAATGCAGATGGAGCAAAGATTTCAATTGTACCACAGAGACAAAATTCAAAAGGGTGAAGACTGCAGGACCGAAGGTGCTGTATTTCAATGCACCTAGCATTCAGAATATGGTGGACGAACTCATGGCACAATTAGAGATTGGTGGGTATGGCGTTGTGGGCATCACTGAGTCATGGCTGAAAGAAGGCCATAGTTGGGAACTTATCATCAACGGATATACTTTGCATTGAAAGGACAGGCAGGAAGGCAAAGGCGGTGGTGTGACTCTGTTGGTAAGAGATGGAATTATATCTTCAGAAAAAGGTGACAGGGTCAGAGAATGGTGTATCTTTGTGGGTGGGGTTAAGAAACTTCAAGGGTAAAGAAAAACGGTATGGGAATTATATATAGGTCTCCAAATAGCAGCCAAGATGTGGGGGTTGAGATTGCAAAGGGAGCTGGAAAAGGCATGTAATAAGGGTAATGACGCAATTGTAATGGGGGACTTCAATATGCAAGGGGATGGGAAAATCAGGTTGGTGTTGGATTGCAAGGGAATTTGTTGAATGCCCACAAGATGACTTTTTAGAGCAGCTTGTGCTTGAGCCTACTCAGGGAAAGGCTATTTTAGATTGGGTGTTGTGTAATAACTCAGATCTTATTAGGGAGCTTAACAAAATGAGCCCTTAGCAGGCAGTGATCATAATATGATTGGATTCATACTGCAATTTGAAAGGGAGGAGGATAAGTCAGATGTATCAGTATTGCAATGGAATAAAGGGAATTACAGAGGCATGAGAGAGGAGCTTACCCAGTTGGATTGGAGGAGGATACTGGCGGGGATGATGGCACAGCACAGATGGCTGAAGTTTTGGAAATAGTTCACAAGGCACAGGATAGATATGTCCCACAGAGGAGGAAGTCTAAAATGGCAGGGGTAGGCAACCGTGAATGACAAGGGAAGTTAAGGACTGCATAAAAGCCAAGGAAAGGGCATATAAGGTAGCAAAGGTGAGTGGGAAGTTGGATGATTAGGGAACTTTTGAAACCAACAAAAGGCAACTAAAAAAGCTATAAGAAGGGAAAGATGAAATATGAGGGCAGACTAGCCAATAATATAAAGCACGATACCAAAAGTTTATTTCAGTTATATAAAGAATAAAAGGGAGGTGAGAGTTGACATTGGATCACTGGAAAATGATATTGCTGAGGTAGTAATGGGGGACAAAGAAATGGCAAATTAACTGAATGGGTACTTTGCATCTGTCTTCACTGAAGAAGACACTATCAGTGGGCCAGAGGTCTGTGAGTGTCAGGGAGCAGGAGAGAGTGCCATTGCTATTACAAATGGAAAAGTGCGAGGCAAACTAAAAAAAGTCTTAAGGTGGATAATTCACCTGGACCAGATGGACTACATCCCAGAGACCTGAGAGAGTTTGCTGAAGAGATAATAGGTGCTTTGGTCATGATCTTTCAAGAATTGTGATTCTGACATGGTCTCAGAGGACTGGAAGATTGCAAATATGACTCCACTTTTTAATAAGGGAGAAAAACAAAAGAAAGGAAATTATAGGTCAGTTAGTCTAACCTCTGGTTGGGGGAGTCTATTATTAAGGATGAGGTTTTGAGGTACTTGGAGACTAATGATAAAATAAATCAAAGTCAGCATGGTTTCTGTCAAGGGAAATCTTGCCTGACAAATCTTTGAGGAAGTAACAAGCAGGGTGGACGAAGTAGGGGTAGAGGATGGATTTTTAGAAGGTGCTGATAAGATGCCATGCATGAGGCTGCTTAAGAAGATAAAATCCTGTGGCATTACAGGAATGATACTGGCGTGGATAGCAAAATGACTGACAGGCAGGAGGCAGCGAGTAGGAATAAAAGGGGCCTTTTCTAGTTGGCTGCCAGTGACTAGTAGTGTTTCTCAGGAATCAGTATTGAGACCACTGCTTTTCACATTGTTTGTCATTGATTTAGATAATGGACGATAGGTGGAGGGATAGATAGTGCTGAGGAAGCAATGTGATTGCAGCAGGACTTAGACAAATTGGAAGAATGGGCAAAAAAGTGGCAGATGGAATATAGTGTTGGGAAATGTATCATAATGCATTTTGGTAAAAGGCACAACAGTGTGGACTATTATCTAAGTGGGGCAAAGATTCAAACATCAGAGGTCCAGAGGTACTTAGGAGTCCTCGTGCAAGACTCCCAGAAGGTTAATTTACAGGTTGAGTCTATTGGTAAAGAAGGCAAATGCAATGTTGGCATTTATCTTAAGGGGAATAGAATATATAAAAAAAAACAAAGAGATGCTGGGCCTTTATAACACACTAGTCAGGCTACACTTGGAGTATTGTCAATAGTTTTGGGCTCCAAATCTCTGAAAAGATGTGTTGTCATTGGAGAGGGTCCAGAGAAGGTTCATGAGGATGATTCTGGGAGTGAAGAGGTTAATATATGAGGAGTGTTTGGCAGCTTTGGGGCTGTACTCAGTGGAATTTAGAAGAATGCATGGGGAATCTCATTGAAACCTACCGAATGTTGAAAGGACTAGATAAGGTGGATGTGGAGAGGATGTTTCCTCTGGTGGGGGTATCCAGAACTAGAGGGCACAGCCTCAAAGGGAGGAATCCTTTTAGCCAGAGAGTAGTAAATCTGTGGAATGCGGTGAAGGCCAAGTCCATGCATATATTTAAGGCGGAAGTTGATCATTTTCTGATCGGTCAGGGTATCAAAGGATGTGGCCAGAAGATAGGTGTATGGGGTGGGATCCAGGATCAGCCATGATGGAATGTCGGAGCAGGCTCAATGGGCTGAATGGCCTAATTCTGCTCCTACATCTTATGGTCTTATGGTTTTACACTGTATGTCAGGAATTTTGTTGATTTGCGGCAGCTGCACATTGCAATACATGGAAATAAAAGCTATAAATTCCAATAATTACATAGTCATTTTAAAAAGAAATTAAATATGTAGCGCAAAAAGAGAGGGAAAAAACATTGAGTCCATGGGTTCATTGTCCATATAGATATCTGATAACGGGGGGAAGAAGCTGTTCCGGAAACATTGAGTGTGTATCTTCAGGCTCCTCTACCACCCCTTTGATGGTGGCAATGAGAAGAGGGCACATCCTGGGTGATGGGGCTCCTGAATGATGGATGCTGCCTTCTGAGGCTTCGCCTTTTGAAGGTGTCCTGGATGCTGAGGAGATTAGTGCCCATGATGGAGATGGGTGAGTTTACAACTTTCTGCAGCTTTTTCCGATCTTGTGCAGTAGCCCCTCCAAAGCAGACGGTGATGCAATCAGTGAGAACACGCCATGCTACATCTGTAGAAATTTACAAGTGTCTTTGGTGAGATATCAAATCTCCTCAAACTCCTACTAAAGTATAGCGGCTGTTGTGCCTTTTTAGTAATTGCATCAATATTTTGGGTCCAAGAGAGATTCTCAGAGATGTTGACAACCAGGAACTTGAAACTGCCCACTTCCACTTCTGATCCCTCAATAAGGCTGATATGTATACCCTCAACTTCCTCTTCTGACACCCACAATCAATTCCTTGGACTTACTGATGTTGAGTGCACGTTTGTTGTTGCAACACCACCCAGCCAGCTGATCTGCGTTACTCCTGTGTGCCTCCCCCTCATCACCTGAAATTCTTCCAAGAAAGGTTGTGTTGTCAGCAAATTTATAGATAGCATTTGAGCTGTGCCTAGCCACACATTTATGGGTGTAGAAAGAGTAGTGCAGTCTGCTAAGCATGCATCCCTAAGGTGTGCCAGTGTTGGTTGTCAGTGAGGCAGAAATGTTATTTCTGATCCACATAGAGAGGTACAGAGGCCCAGGTTTTGGGGCTTCTTGGTAAGAACTGAGGGTATAATTGTGTCGAACACTGAGCTATAGTCAATAAACACCAGCCTGACATAAGTATTACTATTGTCCAGGGGATCCAAGGCCGAGTGGAGAGCCACTGAGATTGCATCAGTTGTAGACCTATTGTGATGATAGGCAAATTGCAGCAGGTCCAGACCCTTGCTTGGGCAGGAGTTGATTCTAGCCATGACCAACCTCTCAAAGCACTTCATCATGGTAGGTGTGAGTGCCAGTTAGCAATAGCCATTAAGGCAGTTCACCCTGTTCTTCTTGGCCACTGGTATGAGTGTTGCAATTTTGAAGGAGATGGGAGCCTTCGATTGCAGCAGTGAGAGATTGAAGATGTTCTTGGACACTCCTGCTAGCTGGTGGCAGGACTTGCATTCTAACTTTTTAATTAGTCTTGTGCTTAGAATACTCTCCCCTGCTCATATGTGATATAGTTTTCACAAACCATTTGGCCTATATGATTTTATGTCCAGTGTTCATGCTCCACAGGAACTTCCTCCACTAGTCATGATTAGTAAGGTTGCAGGTGACAACAAAGTTGCTAGTATAGAGGTCAGTGAAGATAGTTGCCTTAGGTTACAACAGGATCTAGGTGAACTGCTGAAAGGGACGAGGAATGGCAGATATGCCACAGTTGCACGACACTATTACAGTTCGGGACACTCTAGAGTTCAAAGTTCAATTCCAGCCACTGTCTGTATGGAATTTGTATGTTCTCCCTGTGACCATGTGGGTTTTGTCCGGGTGCTCTGGTTTCCTCCCACAGTCCAATGACATACCAGTTAGTAGGTTAATTGGTTATTGTAAATTGTCCTGAGATTAGGCTGGTGTTCAATGGGTGGATTGGTGGACAATGATAAGGCTGGTGTTCAATGGATGGATCGGTGGATAGTACAGCTTGTTGGGCCGAAGGGCCTGCTCTGTATTGTATCTCTAAACCTTAAAAAGTAAATAAATAAAACTAAAATTAACACAAGGAATGAAAGAACGATCATAAACACACGGAAGGAATGGCAGATGGCATTCAACTTCGATGAGTGTGAGTTGGTGCACTTTGGGAAGTTAAACTGGTCCAGGACATAGAGAATGAAAGGCGGGGCCCCTAGGGGGTGTTATTGAACAGTCAGATCTCAGGATACAGGCACATAAGTTTCCTGAAAGTGGCGACATTGGTGGACAGAGTTGTGAAGAGGCGTATGGTATGTTTGCCTTCATTGGCTGAGGCACTAAGTACAAGAGTTGGAATGGCATGTTATAGTTGTACAAAACGTTGTTTACTCTGCATCTGGAGTATTGTGCACAGTTCTGGTCACCATACTAGAAGAGGTTGTGTTTAACTTAAAGGTGTGCAGAAAACATTGACAGGGATGATATCGGGACGGGAGGACTTGATTTATCAGGAGAGCTTGGATAGGCTGGGACTGTTCCCTCTGGGAAAGGAGGCTGAAGTGACCTTATAGGTAGATGCTTCTAAAACTATGAGAGGTATAGATAGGGTCAGGTTTTTCCCCAGATAAGGGAAGTCTGAAGTCAGAGGGCATTATCCACAATAGACAATAGACAATAGGTGCAGGGGTAGGCCATTCAGCCCTTCGAACCAGCACCGCCATTCACTGTGATCATGGCATTGATTTAAGATGAGAGGGGAAAGAGTTAAAGGGAACCTGAGGGGTAAGATTTTCACACAGGTAGAAGTGGATATGTGGAACATTCCTATGATCATTTACAAAAACTATCATAGAAACAAAAAGGTTTACTTGTGAGGAGTGTTTGGTGGCTCTGAGCCTTTACTTGCTGGAGTTTCAAGGAATGAGGGAGGATCTCATTGAAATCTACCAGGCATTGAAAGGCCTTGATAGCGTGTACCTGGAGAGGGTGTCTCCAACAGCGGGAAAGCCAAGAACCAGAGGGCAGAACTTCAGAATAGAAGGATGTCCCTTTAGAACAGAGACAAGGAGGAATTTCTTTAGAATGGAGGGTGGTGAATAATGTAAAGTTCCGCAAGTCTGGTTTACTGGCTCATTGGTGAGGCTGCGTGGCCTCGGCTGGAACGCAGACTAGGCTCATTCCATGGTTCCCTGTTGCAGCTGACCAGCGTATATACGCCGGAGGCAGTGTGAGGAAGAGCAGAGGCATGGCAGACACTCTGCAGTTCATGCTGGGTTGGGGGCACTGGCCCCTCCCATCTGTTCTGTCTCAAATGTTCACTCGGTGGAAGAGAAGTCCGACTACATTCATCTGCGCTGCACTAGCGCGTGCTGATCGGACTACCGCCGGCTTGTTCTTACCGATAACATGCATGCACCATCAATCTGCAGGACATAGCACTCAGGGGCTTGGGCTATATGATTTCTATACGTGTGACTGTTATGCTTTCTGTTGTTTTATATATGCTATATGTACCTTGTGCTGTGTGTGACTGTTGGCATTGTGTTTTACACCTTGGCCCAGGAGAAGTGCTGTCTCATTTGGCTATATTCATGGGTATTCATGTATGGCTGAATGACAATTAAACTTGAAATTGAATTCCTTGCCACAGATGGCTGTGGTGGCTGTATTTAAAGTGGAGGTTGATAGGTTGTTGATTAGTTATGGTGTCAAGGTTTGTAGGGAGAAGGCAGGAGAATGGGGTGAGAGGGAAAACAACCAGCCATGATAGAATAACTGAATAGATTCAATGGGCCAAATAGCCTAGTTCTGTTCCTATATCTTATGTTTAAGAACAGAGTTCTTCATTAGAAAGTGTGTCAAAGGCTATGGGGAGAGGGCAGGAGAATGGGGTTGAGAGGGTTAATAAATCAGCCATGATGGAATGGCAGAGCAGACTCGATGGGCCAATTCTGCTCCTATGTTTTATGGTTTTAAATATGGGTAAATGGCAATGGCTCAGATGGATGTCTTTGTCAGCATGGGCCAGTTGAGCCAATGAGCTGTTTCCATGCTGTCTGACTCTATGTCCCTCATCCCTCTGCATCTGTAGCTGTTTCTCCCATTCCATGAAGCTCTTTAAAACCTGCCTATGTCCAGGTGTTTGGTTATCAATTCAGTATTTCCATGTGATACAGTGTCAATATGGATTGATGGCTCGTTTAAAGTCATAGAATCATAGAACACTACAGCGCAGAAACAGGCCCTTCAGCCCATCTAATCCATTCTGAACTATTAATTCTCCTAGTCAATTCAACCTGCACACAGACCATAAGCCTCCATACTCTTCCTATCCATGTACCTATCCAAATGCTGAAATCAAGCCCACATCCATCATTTCTGCTGCAACCTTGTTCTGCTCTCTCACCACCCTGAGTGAAGTTTCCCTCATGTTCCCCCTAACCAATTCAGCTTTCATCCTTAATCCATGACCCCTAGCTGTAGTCTCACTCAACTTCAGTGGAAAAAGCCTGCTTGCACTTACCCTATCTCTACCCCTCATACGTTTGTATACCTCTATCAAATCTCCCCTCATTCTCCTATGCTCCAGGAAATAGAGCGCTAAACTATTCAACCCTTCCCCATATCTCAGGTCCTCAAGTCCTGGCAACATACTTGTAAATTTTCTCTGCATTCCTTCAATTTTATTGACATCTTTCTGTAGTTAGGTGACAAAACTGACACATTACTCCAAATTAGGCCTCGCCAACATTTTATACAATTTCAACATACAATCCCAACTGCTGTACTCAATATTCTGATTTATGAAGGCTTTCCTTATGACCCTACCTACCTTAATGCCACTTTCAAGGAATTATGGAATTGTACTCCCAGAGCTCTCTGTTTCACCATAATCCTCAGTACCCTGCTGCTCACCAAGTAAGACCTACCCCAGTTGTTCCTCCCACCTCACACCTGTCTGCATTAAATTACACCTGACATTTTTCAGCTCATTTTTCTAGCTGGTCCAGATCCTGCTGCAAGCTTTGATAGTCTTCCACACTGTCCACTGTGCCCCCAATCTTGGTGTCATCTTAAATTTGCTGATCCTAGTTACAACATTATGACTGGAACATACAAACTCTGTAATCCCAGAATTTCACCTTTGAAGACCTGGTACTTACCAAGCTCACCTTTGCCAGAAAACAACCTGTCCTAATCAAGTGCTACACATGCCCTTACACTTCCTCCCTCACCGCCATTCAGGGCCCCAGACAGTCCTTCCAGGTGAGGCAACACTTCACCTGTGAGTTGACTGAGGTTATATACTGTGTCCGGTGCTCCCGATGCAGCCTTCTATATATTGGCGAGACCCGACGCAGACTGGGAGACCGCTTTGCTGAACATCTACGCTCTGTCCGCCAGAGAAAGCAGGATCTCCCAGTGGCCACACATTTTAATTCCACGTCCCATTCCCATTCTGATATGTCAATCCACGGCCTCCTCTACTGTAAAGATGAAGCCACACTCAGGTTGGAGGAATAACACTTTGTATTCCGTCTGGGTAGCCTCCAACCTGATGGCATGAACATTGACTTCTCTAACTTCCGTTAATGCCCCTCCTCCCATTCTTACTCCATCCCTTATTTATTTATTTATTTATTTCCCCCTTTTTTCCTCTCTCTCTTTTTTCTCTCTCTGTCCCTCTCACTACTTGCCTGCTCTCACTCTATCTTCCTCTGGGTTCCCCCCACCTTTTCTTTCTCCCTCGGCCTCCCGTCCCATGATCCTCTCATATCCCTTTTGCCAATCACCTGTCCAGCTCTTAGCTCCATCCCTCCCCCTCCAGTCTTCTCCTATCATTTCGGATCTCCCCCTCCTACTTTCTAATCTTCTTTCAGTTAGTCCTGACGAAGGGTCTCGGTCGGAAACGTCGACTGTGCTTCTTCCTATGGATGCTGTCTGGCCTGCTGCATTCACCAGCATTTTGTGTGTTGCTTGAATTTCCAGCATCTGCAGATTTCCTCGTGTTTGCGTGCTAATCCACACTTGGCAGGTCCTTTCTAATACTATCAAAATTGGCCTTTCTCCAATTTATAAAGTACGAAGTCAACCTGAGATTATAGTCTCAATCCTTCTCCATAATTACCTTGATACTAACAGCATTATGATCACTAGATGCAAAGTGTTCCCCTACACAAACTTCTGGCACCTTCCCTGTCTCATCCCCTAACAGGAGATCTAGTACCGCACTCTCTCTAACTGAGATCTTGATATACTGATTAAGGAAACTTCTCTGAGCATATTTGATAAATGCTATCCCATCCAGCCCTTTTATAGTATGGAAGTCCCTATCAATATGTGGAAAGTTAAAATCACCTTTTATCACAACCTCATTTTTCTTACAAGAAGCTGCAATCTCTACAAATTTGCTCCTCTAAATCCCGTGGACTGTTGAGTGGTCTATAACGTAATCCCAGTAACATGACCGTCCCTTTCACATCTTCAGTTCTACCCATACAGCCTCAGTGGATGAGCTTTCCAGTCTGTCTTCACTGAGCACTGCCGTGACATTTTCCCTGACTAGTAATGCCACTCTCTCCCTTTAATCCCTCCTGCTCTATCATGTCTAACACAATGAAACCCCAGAATACTGAGCTGCCAGTCTTGCCCCTCTTGCAACCAAGTCTCACCAATGGCTACAATCTCATAAACCCACATGCAGATCTATGCCCTAAGCTCATCCACCTTTCCTACAATGCTCCTTGCATTTAAATATACACAGTTCAGAACATTACTCCCACCATGCTCAACCTTTCAAATACTGACTTTGTATGTGTAGGTTTAACAGCAATTTTCCCCACAAACCCATCACTATCTGTTCTGGCACTCTGCTTTCTATCCCTTGCAACTCTAATATAACACACCACCCCACCCCAGCCCCCAGGCAGCACTAGCAAACCTTCCCACAAGGATAACAGTATAATCCTCTCAAGTTCAGGTGCAAATTGTCCCTTAAATCTCAACTTCACTGGAAGGGAGCCCAATGATCCAAGAATCAGAAGCCCTCCCTCCTGCACCATCTCCTTGGCCACGTGTTAGACTGTATGATCTTCCTATTTCTGGCCTCACTAGCACATGGCACAGGTAGCAATCCTGAGATCACAACCCTGGATTTCCTGTCCTTTAACCTAGCATCTAACTCCCTCAACTCACTCTACAAGACCTCGTCACCCTTCCTACCCATGTCATTGGTACCTGCGTAGACCGCAGTCTCTGGCTGCTGACTCTCCCACTTAAGAATGCTATGGAATCGATCTGAGATACCTTTGACCCTGGCACCAGGGAGGCAACGTTCTGTCCAGGAATCTTGTTCTCACCCACAGAGCCTCCTGTTTGTTCCCCTAACCAATGAACCCCCTATCACTACAGCTGGCCTCTCCCCCCCACCTTCGCTTCTGAGCCAAAGATCCAGGCTCAGTGCCAGAGACCTGACCGTTGTGCCTTTCCTCTGCTAGGTCACCTCCCTCAACAGTCACCTGTTATTGAGAGGAATGGCCATAGGTGTATTCTGCACTGGCTGCCTATCCCCTTTCCCCCACCTGACAGTCACCCTGTCCTGCCCCTTGGGTGTAACTATCTTCCTGTACATCCTGTCTATGAACCCCTCAGCCCTCCGAATGATCCGGACTTCATCCAGTCCCAGCTCCAGCTCATTAACACGGTCTGTTAGAAGCTGCAGATGAACGCACTCCTCCCAGGTGTTGTTGTTGGGGACACTGGCGGCCTCCCTGCCATCCGGCATCGGGCAGGATGAGTATTCCGCTATCCTGCCTGGCATCCCCACTGCTCTACTCTGCAGTAAGAGAGTAAGAATTAAATAAAGTTAATCCAATTACAGTACGTGAAGTGTGTCAATATATTTTTCTCCACCAAAGGAGCCAATCAAACAAGCTAATTTCTTTCTTTCTTTTTTAACCTTTTTATTATTTACAAGCTAATTAGGTTGTGGATTCTCCGTACACAGTGCCGCTGCTTGTTCATGTCTCCAGCACCCTGTGTTCGACCCTGACTTGCGGCGCGGTGAGGAGCAGGCAGGCGGGAGGGAGCAAACGGGCTTGTTTTGTTGGAGTTGTGCTGATGTTGCTGTTGCTGTTCGTGTGGCTGAGAACTTGGTGGGCACGCTATGTTGGCGCCAGAATATGTGGCAAGACTTGCGGGCTGCCCCCAGCACATCCTCAGTTAGCGTTGGTTGTTAGTGCAGGCAATGCACTTCACTGTATGTTTTGATATACGTGTGATAAATAGGTCAAAGCAAAAGTAAATTTACTATCAATTAATATGTCAGCTTGAGATTCATTTTCTTGCAGGCATTTGCATGAAAATGAAAAAATACGATAAAACAAAATAAAAAGACACAGGATAAGATGTTAATATCCCTTGTGCCAATGGGTCACGAGAACTTGCTCGAGTCTGCCTTGATGTTGAGAGTGGCGCAGGATTGACATGCAGGGGTTTAAAGTGAGCACCCTCCCTACCCTCCCTCCTCAATGTTTCATCGATTGGCCCACTACGTCTCCGGAGAGCTCTATGGTGACTTCTGGCATCCCAAAGATACAGCCCCCCAACCCCCAGTTCTGTCTTCCCGCTCTCTTGATGCTATCTTGGAGCCCAGGAGAGGTCTTTTTGCTTGATCTGAAGCCAGTGAGTGCTTCTTTCCGTTGTCTCTGATGGTTTGCTGTTGAGTCTAACCATGGATCTCTAGCTCCTTCAGAAATTTGATAGTGGTTGTGGCTATAGATCCCCTACAACCCACTTCCACGGGACAAACTTTGGTTTTCCAGCCCTGTCCTGAGCTCACGCTGCTGGATCTGCTTAGCGCAGCCTCTTGCGTTCATATGCTTCAGCCACTGACTCCCCCCTCAGGACTGTGAGTTTCACAATGTACAGAATCTGTAATGAATTGGACCAGAGAACCAAGTCTGGCCTGAGGTTGGTGGCAGCAATTTCTGGTGGAAAGGCAAGTTATTTATTGACATCCACCAGCATTTTCCAGTCACAGGCCATGTTCATCTGTCCGGTTTCTGGCTCAGGAGGGGGATCAGTTGGTCCTTTCACTCCCTCCTGGACGAATGCTGCTGCTGTCAGAGCGTTAGTCGTTTTAGGGGGCAAGGAGTTGGTTGCTATCCTGTTGGTCCCAACTGCTGCTGCCAGACTCTTCAAGATCTGGTTGTGATGCCATGTGTGCCTTGTATAAGGCTGGTTTTGCAGCTTGCCTGGATATGCTTGAGGGTTGCCAGAATCGGGCACAGAGAACAAACGGGGTACTGTACTCACCGAACCACTGGTGGAGGGTTTTTTTGTGAGGGAAGCACAATTTATGAAAAACTATACAAAAATAACAAACAACCAATGTGCAAATTAAGACATAGAGTAAATAAATTAAATAAATAATACCGAGAACGTGCGTTGTAGAATCCTTGAAAGTGAGCTTGAGGGTTGTGGAGTTAGCTCTGAGTTAAGGTGAGTGAAGTTCTCCAATCTGGAGCCTGATGGCTGAAGGGTAAAAATTGTTCCTGAGCCTGGCGATGTGGGACCTAAGACTCCTGAACTTCCTTCCCAATGGCGGCAGCGAGAAGAGAGCATGGCCTGGATGGTGGGGGTCCTTGATGATGGATGCTGCTTTGTTGTGGCAGCGCTCCATGCAGATGTGCTCGATGGTAGTAAGAACTTTTCCTGGAAAGGACTGGGCTGTATCCACCACTTTCCATGGACTTTTCCATTCGTGGGCATTGGTGTTTCCACACCAGGCTGTGATGCAACAGGCTAGGATACTCTACACTGTGCATCTATAGAGGATTGTCAAATATTTAGACAACATGCTAAATCTACGCAGAATACTAAGTAGATACATTGTCCTGCCTTCTTTATGGTGGCACATGGGCTGGTCCCAGGACAGATCCTCTGATATGAGAACGGCAAGGAATGTAAAGTTCCTGATGAATCTGAATTTGAATCTGAATCCAGGTCTGAATATAGATCTGGTTCTCCCTGTGATTGCATGGGTATCCCAGGTGGTCTGATTTCCTCTCACAGCACAAAGATTGTGAGTTGGTAGATTAATATAAATTGACTGTGGAGTGTGCAGGTGGCTGCTAGAGCCTAGGGTGAGTTGGTAGGAACCTGGAGAGGATACAATAGATTAGAGCTGGTTTGGTGTCACTGGTTGGAGCAGATTTGGTGTGCTAAAGGGTTTGTTTTAACAGTATGTAACTCTATTACTCTGTAATATTAATAGCGGATTTCTATATGACAGTTTATATTTTGATAGTAACATTGTAACACTTCCACCCAGTAGACTTTCAGCTCATTTTGTCTGCCATCAAATTCACCTGAAGGAATTCTAATAATACTAAATTCTTAGATCTACGAATTCAGTATTAATTCTGAAGTAATTAACTCAGAATTAATTAATTTTGAATTAACAATATTCCGTCTCACTCCTTGAAAAGCATTTAAATTTCTTGCTTCACCACGTTTCTGTAATCCTCAGCGTGTTGTTAAGGATGTCAATCAATTCCTTTAATTCTACTTCTTAATGTGCCCAAACAGTAATTGAGAAGCTTGGGATATTTTTACCAAGTGCTAATTTCTGGACTAAATTTTTCAGGGAGAGGGACAAGAGAAATTAAACAACGAGTTAGAGTTGTGTTAGTGCTTATACAGTCTTTAAAGCTGGAGTCAGTTGTCAATGGTCTGGGCAATTTTAAAAATTAAGGTGTGTTTACAATTAATAAAGGATTTAGAACATACATTCAGTGGCCATTTTATTAGACCCACTGATGTTACAATGTATTTTGTATGACCACAAACCTTACTTGTCAATAATATGAAATCTGGTGATAAGAGTTAGACAGATTCTGGACAGGAGATGAGGTCATTAAAGTCAAAATCTATTGTTTTTACATTCAGTGGCCACTTTCTTAAGTATACCTGTATACCTGCTCATTAATGAAAATATTTAATCAGCCAATTATACGGCAGCAACTCAATGCATAAGAGCATGCAGACATGGTCAAGATATTCAGATGCTGTTCAGACCAAACAACAGAATTGGGAAGAAATGTGATCTAAGTGACTTTGGCAATGGAATGATTGTTGGTGCCAGATGGGGAGGTTTGAATCTCAGAAACTGCTGATCCCCTGGGGTTTTCTCACACAATGGTCTCTGGAGTTTACAGAGAATGGTGCAAAAATCATAAAATATCCAGCAAGTGGCAGTTTTGCAGAAGAAGACGTCTTGCTAATGAGAGAGGTCGGAGGAGAATGCCCAGACTGGTTCAAGCTGACAGTAATGTAAACAAATACGGGTTATAACAGAGGTGTGCAGAGAACATTTCATGGGCTACAGCAGCAGAAGACCATGATCATGCACTCACTGGCCACTTGATTAGTTATCAAAGTCAAAGTCTGTCCCGAGCCTTGTGGCCCATCAGGCTGGTGCTTATGCTGGTTTCTGTGGCGTGAAGCGACTGAGAGTACGAGACTTCCCCTCCCCCCCCCCCCCGGATAGGGTGCCAGTCTATCGCGAGGTTAACCCCCAGCATTTGCTGGTACCCATTTTCAGCTGGGTGGACTGGAGCAGTGTGTGGTTAAGTGCCTTGCTGAAGGACACAACACGCTGCCTTGGCCGAGACTCGAACCCACGACTTTCAGATCGTGAGCCCAATGTCCTAACCACTTGGTCACGTGCCACCTAATTTTCTTGATTAGGTAAAGGAAGTAACTAATAACGCGACCACTGAAGGTAGATCATAGAACATTTCAGCTCCCAATGTTGTGCTGATCTTTTAAGCTACTCTAAAATTGATCTAAGCCTTCCCCCCTACATAAGCCTTCGTTTTCTATCATTGATGTACGTAAGACTTTCTTATATGTTCCGAGTGTATCTGCCTCTACTAACAGCCCTGGAGGCACGTTCCACACAGTCACACTCCGTGTAAATAACTTCCCTCTGACAGCCCCCTCTCTTTAATTTTCTCTAATCACCTTGAAACAAAACTCTCTAATTCTTGTTTGTGGGGAAATGAAGATAATTTAGCACAGCCATTATTCAGGAATGTGGGCAGAGTTAGTAACAAGAGGCAGGGCCGGGACCATGGGGCAAGTGGGTGGAGGTCAGGGGAAGGAACCAGGGATAGTCATGATCATGAGTGATCTTGTGGCTGAAGCCAGCCTCAGCTACTTGTATCTTTCAGTTTGTTTTGACAATCTGAACCTCACTGAGTTCATTGCTTACCCATTTAAGTTAACCTGCATGACTGTAGAGTTCATTAAACCACAGTGTAACATATAAAAGAAATGAAATAAACATCTTTTGGCATATTAATAGGTATAATATGCAAATGTACAACACCACCTATATCCCAAGGGTACTGGATTATATCCAAATGTTCCCAAACTGGGACTGTATGCAGGAATTTTACAGGCGTTGTTTGGGGAGGTTTGGTTATAATTATGTCTTAAGCAACACTAGCCTTTAATTTACAAAAACTCAGATTAGTTTATCCGGATTCAGATTAATTTATTGTCATATACACCAGAGTGGATTGAAATTCCTTGTTTATGTGAAGCCCACAGAATAAACAGTGTATATGGTAACAATAAATACAACAATAAACTCTTTGATAAGTGAAAAACAACAGAATGATGCAAAGGAAGTATTGCAAATTGAAGGATTTTACCAAAATGAAATGCTAAAGGAAGAGGTCGAGTTAAGAGATTTAGAAAATGGCAGCATCACTGTTAGGGATCATTCAGGCATAAGGGAATTATGTGAATTTAGCACAGTCAAAATACAGGAGGAACTGAAGAGGTTGGGCAGCATCTATGGAGAGGAATAAAGAGCCAACATTTCAGAACTCCTGATGAAGGGTCTCTGCTCAAAATATCAGTTCTGTATTCTTCTCCATTGATGCTGATTTCCTCCAGCATTTTGTGTGTTATCTGTATTTCCAGCATCTGATGAATGTTCTCAAAACATCAACTGTTTATTCATGTCTATAGATGCTTTCTAACCTGCCAAGTTCCTTTAGCACTTTTAAGAACATCAGGACATAACAAATAGGAACAGGAGTCGGCCATCTGGCCCATCAAGCCTGCTCCACCATTCAATAAGATCATGGCTGATCTGGCCATGGACTCATCTCCACTTACCTGCCTTTTAATAACTCTTAATGCCCCAACAATGCATAAATCTATCTAACCCTGTGTTAAATATATTTACCGAGGTAGCCTCCACTGCTTCACTGGGAGAGAATTCCACAGATACACCACTCTCAGGGAAAAGCAGTTCCTCCTCCTCTCTGTCCTAAATCTACTCCCCCGAATCTTGAGGCTTTGTAGCCTGGTTCTAGTCTCACCTATCAGTGGAAGCACTTTTCCTGCCTCTATCTTATCTATCCCTTTCATAACTTTACATGTTTCTATGGGATCTTGTCTCATTTTTCTGAATTCCAGCAAGTACAGTCCCAGGCGACTCAATCTCTCCTCGTAGTCTAACCCCCTCACCTCTGGAATCAACCTGGTGAACCTCCTCTGCACTGCCTCCAAATCCTTCCTCAAGTAAGGAGATCAGAACTACACGCAGTACTCCAGGTGTGGCCTCCCAGTATCCTGTACAGTTGCAGCATAACCTCCTTGCTCTCAAATTCAGTCCCTCTAGCAATGAAGGCCAACATCCCATTTGCTTTCTTGACAGCCTGTTTCCCCTGCAAGCCAAGCTTTTGTGATTCGTTGTGTGTTGCTGTGGATACTCTCATCTGCAGAATCTCTTGTGTTTGTGAATATAGCAGATTATTAATTCAAGTAAAAACCAGTCTTCAGGAAGTAACAATTTAACTTCAGTTTATACCTAGTCAAAACCATAGTCATAGTCATACTTTATTGATCCTGGGGGAAATTGTTTCACTACCTTCAGGCTAGTGAAACAATCCTTGGGTGTGGGACATTCCATTTCTGTTCCATTGAAACTACACAGAGGAAGACAATAGATGAACGTTCATGCTACTGGTGGTCATGGTAAGCTTGACAATAACATCAGGGAAGGTATTACATAGCCATCTTCTGCATTAGCACATTGTTAACAGTTTATCCCTCCCACTTAATGTTCGGGTCTGGTCTGTCACCTAATATTCTAGCCAGTTGTATATATCTTTAAACACTGTAACAAAAAGAGTTTGTGCTCAGAATCTTTCAGAACAGACACCAGTATTGAATATTCAAAGTATGTAATTCTGTCAAAGTTACCTGACTATGTTCAAGAAGTTAAAGATAAGTAGGTGATTATAGCCATTAAAACTGTAGTTACTCATTTCTTGTTGTTTATTATGTTTTATCCGAGGTTCCTCATCTTGTCATGGTGGAGAGGGTTGTGAGCTTCCTAGGTTCCCAAGAGTGATGTCAACTGGATTTAGCTGTCTGACCCATGGCGGTAAGGTCAAAGGGGAAGTTCTAGACAAAGAGCGATTCAACCAAGATGGAGGTGGCAGAAGATGACACGTCACATCAGCAGTGGAGGCGGAGGAAAGCTGCTGCAGTGAAGCGCCCCCATTGTCTTGCATTCCATGTCACTGGACCCTGACCCCGATCTGTCAAGGATCATGTGGTGGCTGCCCGTGAATTAGCCTCCCCACGTTAAACAAAGTTATGCAGTGGTATTCTCCATTAAGGGAATCCTAACATCCTGGATTAAGTCCTGTGGTAAAGAAGTGGTGAAGAGAGTAGGATAGTGACAATATGTGGATCCTGGATCAGCCTCTACAGCCACAACAATAGACAACCTCTTAGGAGAACATCATATTCAACTAGTGGTCAAAGTTCAAAGTAAATTTATTGTCCAAGTACATCAATGTCACCATATACCACCTTGAGATTCATTTTCTTGCAGGCATACTCAATAAATCCATAATAGAAAAATAACCCTAATGGAATCAATGAAAGACCACACCAACTTGGGTGTTCAACCAACGAGCAAAAGTCAACGAGCTGCAAATACAAAAAGAGAAAGATATGATAATAACAAACAAACAAACAAACAAACAAATAAATAAATAAGCAATACATATGCAGAACGTGAGATGAAGAGTCCTTGAAGTTGAATCTACAGGTTGTGGGAACATCTCAATGATGGGGCAAGTGAAGTTGAGTGAAGTTATCCATTTTAGTTCAGGAGCCTGATGGTTGAGGGGTCATAACTGCTCCGGAACCTGGTGGTGTAAGTCCTGAGTCTCCTTGTACCTTCTACATAGCACGCAGAACGTCGCTGTGATTCACTGGCACCATCTTGCTCGAGTGATCACACTACTACTAATGTATAAAGAATGTCAGGAGTGTGAGATACTCTTGTATGCCCTTGGACTCTTCTCCTGCAGGACTCCTGAGAGAATAAAGAATTTTATATTTGATATTGGTTTACTATTGTCACATGTACAAATATACAGTGAAAAATTGGTGTTGCAAGAGAAGTAGATTATGAGGTCAAAAGTTACACACACAAAATGTTGGTGGAAGCAACATTCACAACACGCTGGAGGAATCCAGCAGGTCGGGCAGCATCTGTGGAAATGACCAGTCAACGTTTCGGGCCAGAACCCTTCGTCAGGACTGTAGGGGGAAGGGGCAGAGGCCCTATAAAGAAGGTGGGGGGAGGGTGGGAAGGAGAAGGCTGGTAGGTTCTGGGTGAAAAACCAGTAAGGGGAACGATAAAGGGCTGGGGGAAGGGAGGCAGGGAGGTGATAGGCAGGAAAGGTGAAGAAGGAATAGGGGAAAACACAATGGGTAGTAGAAGGAGGCGGAACCATGAGGGAGGTGATAGGCAGCTGGGGGAGGGAGCAGAGTGACATAGGGATAGGGGAAGGAAGGGGGAGGGAATTACCGGAAGTTGGAGAATTCAATGTTCATACCAAGGGGCTGGAGACTACCTAGACGGTATATGAGGTGTTGCTCCTCCAACCTGAGTTTAGCCTCATCATGGCAGTAGAGGAGGCCATGTATGGACATACCTGAATGGGAGTGGGAAGCATAGTTGAAGTGGGTGGCTACTGGGAGATCCTGTCTGTTGTGGCAGACGGAGCGGAGGTGCTCGATGAAGCGGTCCCCCAATCTGCATCGGGTTTCACCGATGTAGAGGAGGCCGCACCGGGAGCACCGGATGCAATAGATGACCCCAACAGACTCACAAGGCCCATGACTTCGCTGTTGCTTTGCCTCACTTCATTGGACACTGTGCCCATCTCCCAAGAAAATACAGGTGCAAAAAGTCCATTTGAGAAATATGCTCCATGCATAGATTACATTTCTGATCTTCCAGAGAACCAGTTTTGTCCCTTGCAATCCTTTTGCTCTTAAAATATATGTAGAATCCATTAGGATTTTCTTTTACCTTGTCTGCCAGGGTAACCTTCTTTTAATCCTCCTGATTTCTTTCTTAAGTGTTTTCTTGCATCTCTTATACTCTCTAAGTACCTCAAACGTTCCTATTTGCCCATACCTGCAATGCACCTCCTTTTTTTTACTTAACCAGGGCCTCAATATCTCCTGAAAACCAAGGTTCCTTAAACCTGCTATCCTTCCCTTTTATTCTTACAGAAACATACAAACTTTGTACTCTCACAATGTAACTGTTGAAGGCCTCAAACTTACCAAGTTCACCTTTGCCAGAAAACAACCTATCCCAATCCACACTTGCCAAATAATTTCTGATACAATCAAAATTGACCTTTCTCCAATTTAGAACCTCAGTCTGCAGACCAGATTTATCTATTTCCTTGTTATGTTTAAATTACATTGTTTGTATCATTTTTTTTGTATTAATATCTCCTGTAATTTTATTATATTCTAACAGTGTATTAGTGCCTATATGGCTTACCTTTTTGTATACTTATTCAATAAAAAGATTTAAAAAGAAAGATTTATCTATTTCCATACTTACTTTGAAGCTAATGGCATTATGATCATTAGATGCAAAGTGTTCCCCTACATAAACTTCTGTCACCTGCCCTGTCTCATTCCCTAGTAGGAGATCAAGTATCACACACTCTCTCATTGGGATCTCTATGTTAGAAACATAGAAACATAGAAAACATACAGCACAATACAGACCCTTCGGCGCACAAAGCTGTGCTGAACACGTCCTTACCTTAGAATTACCTAGGCTTACCCATAGCCCTCTATTTTTCTAAGCTCCATGTACCTATCCAGGAGTCTCTTAAAAGACCCGATCGTTTCCACCTCCACCACTGCCGCCGGCAGCCCATTCCACGCACTCACCACTCTCTGTGTAAAAAACTTACCCCTGACATCTCCTCTGTACCTACCTCCAAGCACCTTAAAACTATGCCCTATTGTGCTAGCCATTTCAGCCCTGGGACTGAGGAAATTTTCCTGAACACATTTAATAAACTCTATCCCTTCTAGTCCTGTAACAGTACTGGAGTCCCAGTCAAAATGTGGAACGTTAAAATCATTTACTATAACAACCTTATGTTTCTTGCAAATATCAGTGATCTCTCTACATATATATTCCTCTAAATCCCACAGACTATTGGGTGGTCTGTAATATAATCCATTAACCTGGCCATACCTTTCCAACCTCAATTCCACCCTTATATCCTCACTAGTCAGGAACAAGAGTCACCAGGAGATTGACAGATTAAGTGGTATTTTGGGGATTTAGCAGTGTGTAAATTGTTCCTTTTGTATTTACAAAAAATGTGACAATGGTCCTGGTACAAGAATGTGAGTTTGTTGTTCCTCCTTCCCCTCCCTACTGGGCCAAATCTCCAGGCCCAGCTCATCAACTGGTGAGTTCAAACCTAGGAAATGGAAGTGTCAACCCACTCAACCATTGAGTATTGGGTCAATAACCGCAACAATTCAGCAATTCCACCCCAACCACCCCCAGTCAAACTCCAGCCCAGTTTCAATGGGATCATCTAAACTTCTAAACATTGCTTTGCTCGTTCAGCCTCAAACCTTGATCTGTCCTTACCCTTCCCCCACCCTGGAATCCTGAGCTGCTCCTCTTCCACACCTGAGGCCCTGATCTCCACCCTCTTCCTTTTCTCCTCACCCTTGAACCCTTCTTCCCCTCCTCCACTGTGGACCCGTTCGAGAACACTTCAGCGCAGTACAGGCCTTTTGGCCCACAATGCCAACCTACTCTACGACCGATTGAACTATTTCCCCCTTCACAGCCCTGCATTCTCAACAAACATGTGTCTATCTAAGCGTTTCTTAAATCTCCCTAATATATCTACCTCTACCAGCAACCCTGGCAGAGTGTTCCACACACCTACCACTCTCTGAGTAAAAACCTTACACCTGACGTTCCCCTATACCTTCCTCCATTCACCTTAAAATTAAACCCCTTTGTATTAGCTCTTCTACTTCCACTATGTCCGCACCTCCTGGCTGGGGAGTCAAGGTACACACTTCCACCCATGCAAGATAAGTGGGAATGTGCACTCTCGCACTCCACCCATCCTGCATCAAAGCCCTATCTCACTACACTCTTCCCCACCTTTAATTTTACACCATCTCACCCCTCTGGCACCCTGGACTCTGCCTCTCTGTAACTCTGCAGCACCCCCACCCTACCCCCAGCCTTGGACTTTCTTCCCCACTTTCCTCCCACCCACCTTCCACCACTGGTTACACGTTCTTTCCCCAGCTCTGCCGGAAATACTCTCAACCCTCTAGCCCAGATCACCTGCTCTCCCCTGACCGCCACTCCCCAGCAAAACCTATCAACGCTCCACTCTCTCTACACTCACGACTGTGGCTAGGCAGAGCTCAAATGCCATCCCGAAGTTTGCCAATGACACCACTGGTGTTGGTAGAATCTCAGATGGCGTACAGGAGTGAGAAGAGTTGGCTGGTTGAGAGGGCTTGCAACAACAACCTCACACTCAACGTCAGTAAGGCCGAGGAACTGATTGTGGACTTCAGAAAGGCGAAGTCGAGGGATCAGCAGTGGAAAACATGAGCAGCTTCAAGCTCCCAAGCGTCAACATCTCAGAGAATCTGTCCTTGGCCCAACACATCAGTGCAATCAGAAAGCAACCTTGATAGCAGTTACATTTCATTAGGAGTTTGAGGAGATTTGCCATGTCACCAAAGACGCTAGCAAATTTCCGCAGATGGACCATGGAGAGGATTCAGACTGGTTGCATCGCTCTCTGATACGGAGGCTCCAGCGCAAAAGATCGAAAGAGGCTGCAGAGGTTTGTAGACTCGGCCAGTTCAATCACGGGCACTATCCTCCCCACCACTGACAACATTTTCGAAAGGCGATGCAGGGAGGACACACACTCAGTATTCAAGGAACAGTTTCTTCCCCTCTGCCATCCAATTTTTCATTGTAACTTCTCATCATTTGTTATGTATTGCACTGTAGTACCAGCACAAAACAACAAATTTCATGGCACGTTATCCAGATTCTGATCCTAAACATTGTAACCTTGTCAGCTCACACCCCACTCTCACTTCCTCCTCCTCCCCTGTTGTTCCACATCATCTCCAACCTTTGGACTATGATCCAAAGATACATTACACACCTTCTCCCTCCCTCCTCCCCGTCCACCCACCTTTCAATTACAACATTATAAAGTCATAAAGTTATACAGCACAGACACGTGCCCTTTGGCCTTATTTCTCTATCTGGGCTAGTCCCACTTCCCCACGTTTGGCCCATATCCTTCCAAAAATTTCCTATCCATGTACTTGCGTAAATTGTTCCCAGTCCAGCACTGCCTCTGGCACCTTGCTCCACACACCCACCACCCTTGATGCAATTGAAGAATTACCCCTCAGGTCCACTTAAAATCTTTTCCCTGTCACCTTAAATCTGTGCTCCCAAGTTTTACATTGCCTTACCCTGAAGAAAGGACTGTGACTATCCATGCCCCTCATGATTTGATGCACCTCTGTAAGGTCTCCCACGCCGCAGGGAAGAAAAACCCAAGCCTCGCCACTGTAGTGCAGCCCCCACCCACATTCCCTCTATTTCCTGCACTTCCACTCGACCCTGTCTTTCCCTAGATGGAACAGGAATGGAGTTCCTTTGCTCCACTACTCCACTTTATTTTATATACTTATGTTTTATTTTTAATTTAGAGATACAGCATGGTAACCGGCCCTTCTGACCCAACAAGCCTGCGCTGCCCACTTACACTAACGCGACCAATTAATCTACTAACCTGCACTTCTTTGGAACGTACGAGGAAACTGGAGCACCCAGAGGAAACCCACATGGTCCCAGGGAGAATCCTTAAAGACAGCGGCGGGAATTAAAACCCGGGTCGCTGACGCTGTAACGGCATTAGACTGGTTGCTAGGCTACCATGCTGCCCTACCCATCAGCCCATGCATCCAGCACAATACCCTTTGACACTTCCATCAGCCACCACCTGCCACACCTTCTCTTTCCCTCCCCTTCCCGCTTTCTGCCTTCTCATGTTCACCTCACCCGGAAGGGCCTTAAAGAGCTAATCTGGGTGAGGCATTCACATGCACCTCCTCCAACCTTGCTCATTGCATTCGGTGCTGTCTATGTGGCCTCCGCTACATGAGTGAGACCAAGCACAGACGAGGCTAACCACTTTGCCCAACACCTGCACTCCATCCACTAAAGCCTTCCGGAGCACCTGGTTGCTGGTGTCCAATTAGGATCTAATTTTTTCTTTTAGTTCAACTTTCTTTATGCTTATTTGCTTACATAATCACATGTTTGTCTGCAAATGCTTAGTGGATTTTCAGTACATAGAACATAGAACACTACAGTACAGCCTCTGATGTTGTGTTGAACCAAATACATTAGTAATCAAATGGCCAACCAAACAAATCCCTTCTGCCTACACAATGTCTGTATCTTTCCATTTCCCCCACATTCATGTCCCTATCTAAACATCTCTTAATAAAACATAGAACAGCATAGCTTGTTCTGTTTTTTTTGCAGTTTCTTTGTAAGCCAGTGTCACAGACTGTCCCCTGTTGCAGCATAGGCTGTCCTTAACAAAATAATTTCCTTATCCACCAAGTCCTAATGAAAACCTCAAACATCAACTGTTTACATGCCTCCATTGATGCTGCCTGACCTGCACAGTTCCTCCAGCATTTTGTGTGTTACTCAGGATTTCCAGCACCTACAGAATCTCTCGTGTTCCTTGCGTATCTAGTTTGCGCAAATTTTTGGTGTAAAGCTCGACCACAAGGTGAGGTTCTTTGCTCCTTCCTCCACAGTTCCAGTACAGTGAGTTAGTTACAATTGGAGATACTTACCTGCTGCTCCATTTTATTGTTTTTTTTTTGCTGTGACATCTAATTATACAGTTGTAAGCGGAAGATTTGTGACTTCAAAAGACAATATGGGGTGGTGACATAGTATTGCGGTTAGTGCTTTAAGATCGTGGTTCAATTCTTGTCTGCTGTTGGGCATTCACCCCATGACCACGGGGATTTCCTCAGAGAGCTCTGGTTTCCTCCGACATTCCAAAGATGTATATTTAAGGTTGGGTGGCGGGGTGGAGATTCGTCTCTACCAAAGGAGGAGGGGTAAGGCACTCCTTCCCTTCCGTAACTACAGGTCACTCCTGGGCTAGGTGTAGCACCTGCTTAGTCCCCCGATCAGAGTCACGAGAAGCCATGGTGGATGGTTGTATGAACAGCTGGTGCACATCACTAGTTCTGGTCATACGACCACCGATGCCAGGCAGACAATCTCTGAAGGGTATTGATAATGGCTGGGATTACCCATCTTGTAAGGCAATGGCAAACTACTTCTGCTGAAAAATTTACCGAGAACAATCATGGTCAAGACCCTGATCACCTGCATCTTACATGGCACATAATGGTGATGATGATAGTTATGGTTAGTGAATTGAAAGCATGCAGTTGCCACAGGAAACATAGTGATACCATAAGACCATAAGACATAGGAGCAGAATTAGGCCATCTGGCCCATCGAGTCTACTCAGCCATTCAATCATGGCTGATCCTTTTTTACTACCTCCTCCTCAACCTCGGCTCCCGGTCTTCTCCCCGTAACCACTGATGCCATGTCCAATCAAGGACCTATCAATCTCTGCCTTAAGTACACACAATAACCTAGCCTCCACAGCTGCACATGGCAACAAATTCCATAAATTCACCACCCTTTGGCTAAAGAAATTTCTCCGCATCTCTGTTTTGAAAGGGCTCTCCTCTATCCTGAGGCCGTGCCCACTTGTCCTAGACTCACCCACCATGGGAAACATCCTTTCTGCATCTACTCTGTCTAGGTCTTTCAACATTTGAAAGGTTTCAATGAGATCTCCCCTCATCCTTCTGAATTCCAGCAAGTACAGACCCAGAGCCATCTGGGTCTGTTCTCGTATGATAACCCTTTCATTCCTGGAATCATCCTTGTGAACCTCCTTTGGACCCTCTCCAATGCCAGCACATCTTTTCTAAGATGAGGGGCCCAAAACTGTTCACAATACTCAAGGTGAGGCCTCACCAGTGCCTTATAAAGCCTCAGCAATATATCTTGCTCTTGTATTCTAGACCTTTTGAAATGAATCCTAACATGGTATTTGCCTTCCTCACCACCAACTCAACCTGCAAGTTAACCACTAGGGTGTCCTGCACAAGGACTCCCAAGTCCCTCTGCATCTCAGGTTCCTGGATTTTCTCCCCATTTAGAAAATAGTCCACACATTTAATTCTACTACCAAAGTACGTGAACCATGCATTTTCCAACATTGTATTTCATTTGCCACTTTCTTGCCTATTGTCCTAATCTGTCTAAATCCTTCTGCATCCTACCTATTTCCTTAACACTTCCTGCCCCTCCACCAATCTTCATATCATCTGCAAACTTGGCAACAAAGCCATCTATTCCATCATCTAAACACACTCGCCACAATTCTTGTTGATTTGACACAAAAGAAAATTAATCTCCTGGTTGTATATGGTGGCATATATCTATATGTGCCTAAGACTTTTCACAGTATTCTATTTACTTTGATAATAAATTTACTTAGAACATTTTACTAGATAATTAGATTATGAGGACATGCAGTCCTCTTTTATTGTCATTTAATAATGCATGCATTAACTATATGTTTCAAAGTACACTTGACAAATAAAGCTAATCTGAATGTCTTCAATATTAGCACCAGAACAAACACTAGCCATTTCTCACTACCACACGGTCTTGTCTGTCTTCTGCCTCCTCCACTGCCAGGGTGAGGCTAAATGCAAACAGCACCCGGGTTGTCTATAAGCCAATTGCATGAACATCGAATTCTCCAATTTCGGGTACCCTACTCCCCACTCTGCTTTTTTTTCTCTGCCTCTGTCCTTATTTCCACTTTCTCCTCCTCCATCGCCTATTAACCCGTCTCATCTGGATCTGCCTACCACTGGCTAGCTCTTTCTCCACCCCTTCCTCTCCCCTCTGTCTGTCAGTCCAGTTGAAGGGTCTCAACCCAAGATGTCAGCTGTTAATTTATGGGGAGAAGGCAGGAGCGGGGTACTGACTGTGGATGATCAGCCATGATCACAGTGAATGGCGGTGCTGGCTCGAAGGGCCGAATGGTCTACTCCTGCACCTATTGTCTATTGTCTATGACTAAAGTTCAAAGTAAATTTATTATCAAAGTACATATATTTTCTTGTGGGCATGCATATTAGATACAGAGAAACACTGAAGTGTGCCAACAGAATTAACGAAAAACGACAAAGTCAGATAACCATCCAAAGAGCAAAGGGTAATAAATTGTGCAGATACGAAAAGAAAAACAAAATAATAAATAAATAAATAACTATTACTGAGAACATGGGTTGTAGAGTCCTGGAAAATGAGTCCGCAAGCAGTTCAGTGATGGGGTGAGTGAAGTTATCCACTCTGGTTCAGGAGCTTGATGGTTGAGGGGTAATTGTTCCTGAACCTGGTGGATGGGATCGGAGGCTGCCTTCTTCCTGGTGACAACAGTGAGAAGAGAGCAGAGCCTGGACTCGCTGAGTTTCTATTTCGGCCCCAGCCTATCCACTCTCTCCTTATAACGCAAGCGCCCTGGTGCCGGTAACGTGCTTTTGCATCTACTCCGCACCCTTTCATAACTGGGCGACCCAAACTGACCGAGGGCTTTTAACCTAAAACATCAGTTCTGTTTCTCTTCCCACGGATGAGACCTGACCTGCTGAGTACTTCCAGCACTGCAGTTTTAATTTTATTTTAATCTTCGTTTCACCATCTCCGACTCGCCCCAATCACCCAATGTACCCCACAGCAAAGTATTTGCAAGCTAAACAAAAACGCGATTCCAAATTACAACCCGCAGCGTAGAGATAACGGAGCTCCAGCATGGAACCCTCGCCCTCAATGTGCCGAGGGGAGTCCTACCCCCATTGTTCGGCGTTGATGAGGTTGCGCTGACGCCGGGCCGTGAGGGAGGCGGGGGGGTTACTGTCTTATTTAAAGGGCCGCGGCAGTGCTCACTGGAGTCGGTGATCTAACACAGAGGCTGAACCCAGGTTATAGGCCAGACGGTCCTGCTCACACGGAGGGAGCAACCACATTTGTACGCGGCAGACGAAGGACTTACTCAATTGCCAGGTAAAGCTTTGATTCATTTGTCCGTGGGAGCCGCTGTTGATTTTTAAAGACCCTTATGAAATTTCAAAAAAATATTTCGGGCTGCTACTCGTGTTTAGAGCAAGCGGCGTGGTGACTCTTAGTCAAAATGTAATTAAGAATAGTTCATGGGAATTATTTAGGCTTTATTTTATAAATTGTAGTTCAGCAAAAAAGACTGGGATGGAATTTAAAAGCAGCAGAAGGTAGCAAATGATGTTTTTATTCCGGGTGTTGTGTGTTAAGGAGTGCAGACTGTTAAAGTTAGGAACAGTTAGCAATGTATTGTATCAGTTAATAGCAGTGGTCTAACTATTTTGTGCCTTTCTTGTTACAGAACCCGTATTATGATCATTTGGCGATTCATTTCTGAACTTTCTATGGAACAACGGCAGAGCCAGACTATAATCAAACAGAGCTACAACGAGCGGGATACTTTTAGAGAAAACTGTTCGGCTCTCTTGTAACTGCCCTGGCACACTGCATCTGACTAAAGGTAGTTTCATGTCGTGCGAGGCTAGAGAGTGGTTTATTTTACGTTGCCTTAACTTCTGGTTTGACTCATTCCAGTCTAGTCCCTTCTAATTGAGTCATGCTGGTTATGAGGTATCCGGATATTACAGGGCAGAGTGAGCAAAGAAATAAATAATCGTGGATAATCTTGGCAGTAAGGGTTATTTCTAATGCCGTGGAACACTTCTAAAGATTTGGCAGACCAGAGATGGGTGTGTATAAGATGGTAATGTCGGCTCCTACCAGACCACTGTCAACTTGCTACTCTGGCTGTGATATATTTTAATAGTGTGAGTGAAATGATTCCCTGACTTGACTTGAGTCTGAAATCATGGATCTGATTAGTTTCCCTGGCATTGGCTTTCACCCTCCCCCTCGGGGTTCACTTTCTGGCCTGTTCCCCATAACTATTGACCATGTGCACAATGCCAACAGACTCTCCATATTGGACAAAGTAGTTCAGAAGGAGTTTAAGAGTTAACCACCTGAGTGCCAGTGCATTTTCCTCAAAGTCAGAAATGGCGAGAGATTGCAAACTTCCTCCCATAACTTTATACAGTTCCTGGTTTCAAAAAGTTTCTGGTAATGGTCTACAGCTGGCCTTGAGCAGATCTGTGCATTCCCCCATATTATTGGCACTTTCTTGGCTTGAATTTGTTCTGGATTAAATGAGGTGAAGTAGTTCAGTTTCCACTACACTCCTGATTTCTAATTTCAGAAGTAATTTAAAGGTTAGTTGTCTGCTGTATCCAGTGATGACTGATTTGTGCAGTTCTGATGTGAAACCTGTGTGGAGAAAGTTTTTACAGTGGAAAAGCCCTTGCACAGGGGTATTTCCACTTTCACAACCTCTGAAGTCCAGGTCCAGGTGATACATGCAGTTGTCACAAATGGAGCCTTCCTTGGTTGCAGTGGATGACCATTTCTTTGTTTTATGGAGAGCTATGGACATGATAAAGAAATACAGAACCACCTCCTTGGCTGTGATCTCACCTGCCCAGTCAGCCAGACCTGATTTCACATGCCTAAGACGGGAATCTCCCTCTGGCCCATCGATTCTGCTCCGCCATTCGATCATGGCTGATCCTCCTTTCTTCCTTCCCCTTCAACCCCAGTTCCCAGTTTTCTCCCCATGACAACCTTCACCAGAGGTGCCACCCCATCCCTGGACATCCCATATCCCTAATTCAATAAATTCAATTCAGCAAATCTGGCTACATTGTGTGTCTGTGACTTTTCAGATTGGAGGGTTTTGTTTGTGCAGGTACTGGAAAGATCGGAGGTGTGTCGAGTGGGGGTAGGCCCTTGAGGATACAGAGGGAAGAGTAACAAAAGGCTTTTGAAAGGTGCAGAGGATTAAATGATCAGAATGATGATTAAGTCACATTTTGAACAGAGGGAGATTTGTTTCCTACTATTCTCATGGTGATGTATGGAGGATCCTGTTGCTTTTACTCGGCCTGTCGTTGAAGCTTTATTTGTCTGGCAAACCATTCAGCAGATAATTGAAAGCTGAGCAAGGGAGTCCTGAGAACAAATGGTTTAGCCTTTACCCATAGTCACGGAGAAGAGAAACAAGGCACTTTGGCCCAGCTTGTTCATGCAGAATTGTATGCCCAAACTAGTCCATTTGCATTATTGCACTCTAAGCCTTTCCAACCATTTACGTCTCCAGGCTAAACACTATAATTGTATCAACCCTCATCTTAGTTTGTGCCATGTACACATCAACCTTAATGCCTCCCAAATAGTCCCCTTTAAAGCTCTCCATCTCACTTTAAACCTCAGGTTTGGACTCCCCATGATTTTAGGAGTGGTTATTACATACAATGTACTGCCAGAGGGTGCTGGAGTCAGACACAATTACTACATTTAAAGACCTAATGTATTTAAATACTTAAATATGCAAGGCACAGACAAATATGGCACTTACGCGGGCCAGTGGATGGGCAAAAAGGTACATGTCCATTTCTGTGAGAGGAAGACGGAAGAGATTGCAGATGCTGCAGTCTGGAACAAGAACAGAACGCTAGGTCAAGCAGCGCCCCTAGAGGCAAAATGTGCAGGCAACCATTTGGGTCCGACCCTGTTTCTGTGTTGAATGACTACGAAGAATAGCCTGAAACAACGCTATATTTTTTTCTCTCAAAAAAATATCTATGCCTGATATAAAAATGATAAACTACCCTAATTCCTTACAAGTTGACCGTCAACCCATCGTGATTGTGGTTTGTTGCCTTTGTCACATGCGTCTTATGAAGGATCACAAGACATTAAAGCCTCCGTAAAATGGTTTTGGTGGTTGACAACACAAACCTCGGACATAGTGACATTTACACGGAGTTTTTTTCCCCCTCTGTCGCAGCTCGGATGGCTTCTCCCCAGTATGTGCTGGTTTGGAAGTTAGTATCTGTACAACTGCGACTGAAGGGAGAAACGGACACTTGGGCTTTAAAAACATTATTCTTTATTTCATAATATTGTACCCCTAAGCATCCTCGGGCGTGCATAATTTAAACTGAGTTTAGAATTTGCTTTGAAGCGTTTACTGCTGTTTTCGTGCGCCGGTTAGTTTATGACACACAATGCGCTTGTATTGAGTGTCCTTTATTTTTAGAACAAAAATAGATTTTTATCTCGTTTTTTTTCCATTTGATCTCTGGCTTCAAATGTTCTTTGACGAAGTTATTTGTCTTGTATTGGTTTCATTGGGCAGAGCAGATGTTACCCGAGTTTCAGTCTAAGGTAGCAACAGGATTGACCAATGGTGTTCGAGCCCTCGCATTACGCACGACCTTCCGTCTTCCTCAACAACAGCTTAATTATATAGTGTTTGAGGCGAGCGGAATGGCTGGGTGGTGTCTGGTTATCTGCTTTTGTTTCCTCCTTTTCATTTTATCAGCTTTGAACGATGGCTATTGTCTACGATCAGAGGTGGGGTGGGAGCGATGAAAATCGTAACACCACTTTGTTCAGAAGTGGGGTGGAATTGCTGTACGTGAACCGAAAGATGCTTGCTTGTCAGAATCATAGACACTGGTGACAGAGGTCATTTATCCTTTGTTCATGTTTGCTCAAGAATGATTTTTCCCGCTGTTGGTCCATTGCCCTGTAGTCAGGTGTTTTTAAAAATGCAGTCAGATCTTCTTGGCCTCCCTTGAGCAATGACTTGCCAGCTGGTGCTTTTGAGGGGGTCGTCAATTTCCCTCAAACTTGCCATGCATTAAGTTAGGGGTGGTACGGTAGTGTACCAGTTAGCGCCACGTTTTACAGTATCAGCTGTAAGACTGGGGT
Source organism: Mobula birostris (assembly GCF_030028105.1). NCBI lineage: Eukaryota > Metazoa > Chordata > Chondrichthyes > Myliobatiformes > Myliobatidae > Mobula > Mobula birostris. Next base: position 27,536,551 of record NC_092376.1, read on the forward strand.
TTGATTCACACTACTATCTGTACATGCGCCATGTCCACGTGGGTTTTCTTCGGGTGCTCTGGTTTCCGAGAGTTGTGGGCATGCTATGTTGGCACTGAAAGTGTGGCAATACGTTC